>NC_142502.1:123155681-123764772 GCF_057876585.1 Rhinolophus sinicus | reverse complement strand
CAGCTCACATGGCACTGTCTGTGAGAGAGTTTTTAGCCAGTAAACAAATAACTGTACTGGAACACCCTCCCTACTCACCTGACCTGGCCCCCAATGACTTCTTTCTTTATCCGAAGATAAAGGAAATATTGAAAGGAAGACATTTTGATGACATTCAGGGCATCAAAGGTAATACGACGACAGCTCTGATGGCCATTCCAGAAAAAGAGTTCCAAAATTGCTTTGAAGGGTGGACTAGGCACTGGAGTCGGTGTATAGCTTCCCAAGGCGAGTACTTTGCAGGTGACCATAGTGATATTCAGCAATGAGGTATGTAGCACTTTTTCTAGGAAGAGTTCGCGAACTTAACTGTCCAACGTCGTACGGCATGATGTCAGAGTAGTATAAAGCTTTATACAGTATTAAGATCTTGTGAGCTTTAAAATGTTAAGCTGTCAGTATGTGAGGAACAAGCTCTATGTGGCATTAAACACAGAGCCATTTTTATTGAATAATGTGGACTCAGTGCTTTTAGCCATTTTTTATTTCAGGCTCCGAAGTAAGAATATACCAAATGCAATTGCACTGCCTTAGAATTTAGTCCATGCCCTTTCAATTACCTTTAGAGGCTGTTTCTGTCATGAGTACATCCCAAGTTATTAGAGTTTAAAAATTAATAATGAGCTGATAAGGAGCTTGTATTAATTTTCCTCTTTGCAAATCTGTTCTCGATTCTTTTGCATGTTCCTTCATTCCTTAACTTTAGCTCTGAAACTGTCTATTGAGGGAATGTGACTGCAGTTTCTTACACTGCTTGCATCTCGTTCAGTGTCTATGCACAGAGCTGACATTGGGACCTTGAGGTTTTATTGTCTTTATCCTCGTTTCCATCCCTGCTTGTGCTCTGGAGACCAAGAAGGCACCCAGGTGGAGAGAAGTAGAAGAATGAGTTGGAGCTACGGCAGGTCAGCCTGAACTGGTCTGTGTCTAATCAAGCTCTGGCTAAGCCACTCCAGGCTCTAATCTATGTGGACCTTTATAATAGGAAGAGAGTCAAACAGAGAATTACAGTAATGGAGTCTATGAGGAACGAAGTTATATACCATGACCTTCATGCCAAGATCCCATTAAGTGGTCATTTCTAAATCTAAAATAATAGCACTGAAGTGGATTCTACCTGCCTTTAAAAGGACAGTACTCGTTCAAAAATTATATCCAAATCTCCAACAACTACCTGTTAAAGTTATAACTACTAAAGAGGGGAAGACGAACTACAAAGAAGAAAACGTCACTCTCTTCTTCTTCCTTTTCTCTCTTTACAATGGATGGAATCTTATCAGAAGTCCTACAAGGGCAATGAAAGGGGACATTTTATTTTGCTTCAGGATCCTAGAAGATACTTACAACACATTCTGAAAAAATATTATGATGAAAGGTTTCTCTGCTGTATCTTCTTCCATTGAACACAGGGAAGCGTTTAGAACTCTTCAGAAAACTTCCGACTATTTCTGTCACTCAAGAAATCCTGGGAGCTGGAGTCAGCATAAACTTTCAAGTTATTTCTGGAGTTATTTAAGAACTAGTTCACCTAGTGCAATACACCCACGTATTCCCTGCAGTCTACACCACACACATCACTGAGCACCTGCTCTGCGCCTACTCTGAAACTGTGCACTCCCCCAGCACGGTGCCCAGTGGGTTCCACAGAAAGACAGTAGGAGGTGAAGAATTTGGGCTCCATAATCTGACTGGTGGGGTATGAATCCTAGCTCCTCCACTTTGCTCTGTATCCTCTGGAAAGTTATTTAGCCTCTTGGTCCAGTTTCCTCATCTGCAAAGGGGGGATGGATAACAGCATTTGATTCACGGGCCAATGGAGGGCTAAACGAGATATCAGCATAAAAGCACTGTCAACATGCTAGCTCCTTGTATATTAAATATTATCCTCAAATGTTAGTCCTTAAATATTCATAGTGGCTACTGAACTTATTACTACAAACTGAAGTGGTCATAAAGTAAAGGATATACTATTGGCTATTCAGATAGTGTTTCGTCTTCACAACGCCAAGTGTTTAGAAAATAAAAGCAAGATTTCCCACATTCTGCTTCCTGTTCCTGTGCGATAAAGGTGTGAGTGTGACTCAGCAATGCAGTAAGCAATCGGGCACGGACACGAGTAGCAGTCAGGGCTGTGGGAGACAGTCAATAGAACCAACACTGGAAAGCACTGTGGTTTGATGCCACAGTGCTATAAAGTAAGAGAGCAAAAATATAAACAACTTCAAATTAATCCTTTTATGCCAACTTTCTGTAAAATATTTAAAGGATTCAGGCTGGGTTTAGCGACAGATTCAGTGCACCACGGAGCTTTGTCCTATACCATGCTTTAGCTCCTATGGCTGGCTTCCCACCACACCATCTGTTCCTGACACTTGGTCTCATTAGCACGCCTATTTTTATTGATACACGCAGCCATGCTCCTCATAGCGCCTTAGCTAAGCATTATTTATTGCATCTATATATACAACAATATTAACACAGTTGAGCACCAGCATTGGACTTGAGGGCATCATTAAAATCAGCCGGTTTTCAGCGAGAGATTTAATGATGGATTTAATAGTATTAAATGGGAAAAAATGCCCTTGGCCTTTACATTCTCATTTAAAAACATATAAAAGAGCAGTAATTCAGGCAGTTATACTTCTCTCAAAGATTTCGCTCTAAATCACAGATGGCAAGGGGAGGCCACGGCTGTGTGCTGGCTCCCACCCACTCACTCTGACCGAAGCCAGAAGAGTCTCCTGCGGTCACAATTAGCCAACTGCCTGCGAACTCACCTCTTTAAATCAGAGGCCTGTGAGTGCCAGGCAGAAGCACAGAGGGTGGAAAACAAGCAAAAAACGATGATCTAGGTTTCTCTGGAGGCGGCCTTCTCTGTAACCCCACGTTTCAACCTCATTCCTGAGTAACACAGCTGCACGGGTGCCGGGTGAGGTGGGTTCTTCGATTTCTAAGAAAGCCTCATGGTTCAGCTCTTTGGTTCACAGGGCTTCGAGCTGCGTGCATCCCTGGACCAGCTCCTGCTCGCCCCTCGCTCCTTGCCACAAAAAGGTCATCCATTTCTGTTTCGGAAACTCATAATTTAGCCAACTAATTATCAATTCCCCATGATGTACACATCCTGGAGAGCTCTGATTGGGGGCTGCTGGTCTGCAAGTCTAAACATTTCTGATTAGAGACCATTAGGCTGTGTTTCAAATTTGGATAGAGACAGTTTTGGCAGAGCAAGAAAAAAAAATCTTGGATTTTACTCAGAGGCCTGGCTTTGCGTTTGATCAGTTATGCAGCGGCTCTGCGATCGGGGCCGGCCAACCTCCAAGTGCGTTCTCTCATCTGTAAAATGCCTCCCAGAGTCATCTGAAGCTTCCCCTAAGTGCTGAGGACTCAGGCCACTGGTACTTGCCTTTCTAGAGGCTCCAGAAATAATGGAAATGTGACCAGAATGACAATATAGCTGCCCTTCCTTGGCACTTCTGGCAAGCATCTCTGGATACCAGCTGGGATGAACAAGCAGTGGGGGCGGCCATGACTCTTCTTGCCTCCATCATTAGGAGACACTTCCATTTTTGGAACACCAACAGTCAGCGCTAAGAATGGGGCATGAAGGAGAAACTGGTAGAGCTACCACCCCGGGACTCAGGCTGCCTCCATGGGGACATTACTTCCCACACTTCTTAAAGGCTTGTCAGGAAACATAGACATCAGTGGCAGAAGCACAAGCTCTGCAATTTAAAATATAGCTACGAAATGATCTTCTTTGCATTTTAAAGCAAATTACAGAATCACTCAACTAATTTCAACAATGAGAGGAATGTAGATCCAGTCAAAATCACACAAGCACGGACGTTGGTGATGACACCTAAAATTAGATTCTTGGTGGCAGCTTCTGCAAAAATCGTGATTGCTCATCAGAAAATACATACGTTCTGATGTGAAACGCTCTTGCCTGAGATAAATTCTTCCAAAAAGTGACGACTCAAGCATTTATCAACCTGCTTTAGAAAATAGTGCAAGCTCATGTTTCTTGTCCAAAAATGTGTATACACCACAGATAAGGAAGTAATGTGACAGCAACATTAGAGTGTTGAACTGTCTAAAAAGCAATTGAAGTGCCAGTAGAAACATAGTAGAAAACCAGGTAAATATGGTAACTATAGTATCTGACAGTAGCACCCAAAACAAAAAACTAAACTTTTATTAGTAAAACTACCACATTCTTTTCAACATCTAGACACAATAGGCCTAATACTTTGGAAAGTTTGAATGAAATGTACTAAATAGAACCTTCTGTGGATGAATGAGAGATCCAAGATTTGCTTCTCCCTGGTAAAGGAACTCAAGAAATATTCACACAGTGAAGATAAAGTACGAGGCATGATCAAAACTTATGGTGACTGTTTAAACAAAAAAAAATTTATTACAGTAAAAGACACAATGCCATTAATCCCCCTCAACCCCCCCCCCACACACACACACTTTGAACACACTTATCCCATCGTTCTTGCCACTGTCTGAAGCAGTTCTGGAAGTCCTGTTTCATGAGTATCTTTAGTTGCTCTATTGTGGCTGCCTCAATGTCCTGAATCGATTCAAAACCTTTACCTTTCATGGTCATTTTGACTTTGGGGAAGAGCCAGAAGTCGCACAGTGCCAGATCTGGTGAATAAGGTGGATGAGGACACACCACAATGTTTTTATTTGACAGAAATTGCTGTACCAGAAGCGATGTGTAACACGGAGACTTTCTGTTGTGATCACAAAATACAGTAAATGCTGCTGCCGAGTGCCATCCAACAGAAAGGCAGGGATCTTCAATAAGTGGTGCTTTAAACCTTAGTAACAGTGTGTGACAAGTTTCAACTTGTTTGGTGCAGTTTGTCGGGTGCGAGCTCTGGTTGAGAGAAGGTGTGTGTTAAAGAATGCCATAAATCAACCTCCATCATGACAATGCTCCATGTCACACATCTCTTCTGGTATAAGGCAATTTCTGTCAAATAAAAACATTACGGTGTGTCCTCATCCACCTTACTCACCGGATCTGGCCTCATGTGACTTCTGGCTCTTCCCCAAAGTCAAAATGAAGCAGCCATGACATTGCAAATAAAGACACTCACGAAAGAGGACTTCCAGAACTGCTTCAGAAAGTGGCAAGAATGATGGGATAAGTGTGTCTGAAGTGAGAGGGAGTATTTTGAGGATGATTAATGGCAATATGTCTTTTACTGTAATACATTTTTTAAAATGTAAACTTTCACCATATTTTGTAATCACACCTTGTATTTCCTTTACTGAGCACTGTTTGCTTTTACAATTTTATTATCGAACAACGCTGAGCGGCTACTAAATCCTACAGTGGTTTTCAACCAGGGGCAATAGCTAAAGACATTTTTGGTTGTCACGACTGAGAGAGTACTACTGGCATCTCATAGGTAGAAGCCAGGGGCACCGCTGAACACCCTACAACACACGGGACAGTCCCCACAACCAAGAATCATCTGGCCCAAAACATCAATAGCATGAAGCCTGAGAAACCCTGATCAACATACAAACCAACAATTGTACTCCTAGGTAATGACCCCACAGAAATGAAGACTATGTCCATGAATGAATAGCCACAAATGAATGGATGTGAATGAACAGCCAGATGAAGAGACACAGGGTGAGGTCCAGGAGGAGCACAGGAGCTTCCGTCTCCAGCATATGGATGAGTTCTTATTCAGCAACCTAGAAGCTCTCTGAACAGGGCCCATCCTTTTGGGTTTTTATGAAAGCCTCATTACCTAGGCATGGCTGATTAAATCATTGGTCACTGATGATTAATTCAGCCTTTAATCCCTTTCTCCTCTGGGGGGTCAGGAGGTAGGGCTGAAAGTTCCAGCACTCTAATCCCGTGGTTGGTTCTCTAAAAATCACTTCATTAACATAAACTCATGTATGGTTGTAAGTTTGCTATGAATAACAAAAGAAACCTTTATTTCTCTTATCACTTAGGAAATTCCAAAGGTTTTAGGAGCTTTGTGCAAGGAACAGGGAAGAAGATCAAATATATACTCGTATTTCTTATTATAAATCAAAATATCGTAGTGGTCATTCGCGAACTTGCCCAGAACAATGAACAATTTGAATTGCTCAATGTGCATGTTCCCAGCTGAGGTCCAAGAAAGTGACGCTCTGCCTTCTTTCAGCTCTCTTACGATAAACAAGTGTTCTTTGTGAAGTATATTCAGTGCCATGTGTTTTTGCATTTTTGTGCTTTTTGTTGGTGGTTTCACTGTTCAAAATAGCCTCCAAGTGTAGTGCTTAAGTGCTGTGTAGTGTTCTTAACCGCAAGAAAGCCATAATGTGCCTTTCAAAAAAAAAAAAGTTGTGTTAGATAAGGTTCATTCAGGCCTGAGTTAGTGTTGGCCATGAGTTCAATGTTGATGAACCAACAATACATATTAAATAAGGTGTCTTAAAACCGAAAGACACATAAAACTAGGTTATGTATTGATGGGTTGATAAAATCTTGCAGAAACCTAACATTGTATTTCCCATAGGTTCAGTGTTTGTGAATTCAGTATTTACGGTAACTTTATAGAACAAAACTACTATGAATAATAAGAACTGCACATGTGGGTTTTTTACTAGACTTTATTACACTTACATCTCTATCTCTGTGTCACTGCTTTCCTATCAATCTCTCCATTTATTTAGGTTTTCTTTAATTTCCCCTTAATAATTTTCTTTAGTTTTCAAGGTATAATTCTAACACGTCATTTGCAAACTTTATCAATATGTACTTTACAATTTTGATGCTATTTGAATGGACCTTTTTATTTGAGTTTTGTATTGTTAATAACTTATATATAAAAATTGGCAACAGTGTACACACATCTTTACTTTATTCATTACCTTAGGAGGAAAGCATTTGTTCCCTTATCATTAAGTACAATGCTACCATAGGCTTTTTGAGGTTTTCCTTTTATCAAGCTGAAGTTCTCTTTATGTTCCTAGTTTGCTGACAGTTAGTATTTATTCAATTTTGTCCAACGTTTTTTCTGCATCTATTGAAATGATATGGTTTTCTCCTTTATTAATATGGAAAATTACATTGATTGATTTTTGTATGTTAAACCTTACTTGCATTCCTGGATAATTTACTTGGTCATGGTATGACCTTTCTTGTATATTTCTGGATTTGTTTTCATAAAATCTTATGGAGGATTTTTGAGTGTATGTAAATGAAGGGTGCTAGGCTACAGCTTTCTTTGGTTCTGACATCAGGCTAATGCTGGCCTCATATAAGTATTTGGTAAGTATTTATTCCTGCTTTGTTTTCTGAATAATTTTGTAAATGATTAATATTACTTTTTCCTTAACTGATTGGTAAAATTTGTAAGTGAAGCCCAGAGTAATTCTTTGGGGAATTACAAGTCCAACTTCTTTAATACAGTTAGAATTATGCAAATATCTGTTAGTTTTCTGGTGTCTGATTTTGGAATTTTTATTTTTAAATAAATGTGTACATCTCATTTGAGTTGTTGAATCTATCAACATAAAGTGGCTCATAACAACCCCTTATTATTCTTTCAACATCTATAAGATCTGTGGTGATGTCCCTCTTTCATTGCAGATATTGATAGTGTTTTCTCTTTTCTTCTTATTAGGTCACTTAGAACTCTATTAATTTTATTGATATTTTCAAACAATCAGCTTTAGATTTCATAAAATTTTATTTATTCTTTGTTCATTTTGTACTTAAATGAGTTCTGTTCTTTATTAATTTGTTCTACTTCCTTAGGGCTTCATTTGCTCTTTGTACTCTAAATTCTTAAGGCGGAAACTTAAATAATTGATTTTCAACCTTTCTTCTTTTGTAATAATATAAACAATGACAGCTATAACATTTCCTCTAACAATACTCTAGCTGCATCTGACAGATTTTTATGTTACAGCTTCATTAGATTCAACATACATTCTAATTTCTCTTGTGATTATTTTTTCTCTGAACCATGGGTTATTTAGAAATGTGTTGCTTAATATTCTAACATTGAGGAATTTTCCAGATATCTTTTTGTTTTTTATTTCTAAATTTATTTTGTCTTAGCCAAAGAATATACTCTATTATTCAACGCTTCAAAATTTATCGACCTTCATTTTACAGACCACCATGTGGTCTATTTTACCAAATCCTCTATTTGCATTGACAAAGAACATTGGGTGTAGAACTATTGGGTGTAGTGTTCTGTAAGGTTCAGCAATAAAACTATTGAGTGTAGTACTATTGGGCACACTGTCAAATAGGTTAAACTGGCCGTTACTGTTTTAAGGTCTTGTATAATACTAGTAATTTTCTGTCTACTTGTTCTATCAAATAATGAGAAAAAAACATTGAAATGTCCAGCTAAAATTGTGAACTTGTCAATTTTTCCTGGCAAGTCTACCAGCTTTTGCTTCATGTAATGCAAAGCTATTTTGTTAAATGTATACATACATAAAGTTGTTATGACTTGTTGCACAATTTTTATCACTTTAAAACATACCACTTTATATCCCTGAATTCTACTTTGGCTGATAAAATATAGCGCCTCAATCTTTCTTTAGGTTAGTATTTGCATATCTTTTTCATCCTTTACTTTGCCGATCTCTCTTTATAGTCAGAGCATGTAGACAGCATATAGTTGACTTCTGCTTTTATCATATTCACTCTAACAATCTTGATCTTTTAATCAGAGTGTTTAGACCATTTCATTTAATGTAATTCTGAAATTACATTAATTTAATGTTAAGAGTACATTATATAAGGCTTTGGTTTAAGTCTCTCATCTTGATAGCTGTTTTTCACGTGCTCTGTCTATTCCTTGTTCCTTTTCTTCTTTTTCCCTGCCTTCTTTTGTATTATTGAAGTCTAGTTAATATGTGTCACAGTGGTTACAGAATTTTTTTGTGATGAGAACTTTTAAAGATTTATTCTCTTAGGAACTTTCAAATATGCAATATAATATTAACTGTAGTCACCATGCTGTACATTACATCCATATCATTTACTTATTTTATAACCTAAGTATTATTTTTTTACTCTCTCTACCCCATTTTGCCTGAGCTTTTTTTTCTCTCAATTTTTGATTTCTTTTATTTCTTTTAAATTTAGATTCCACAAGTAAGTGAGGTCATATGGTACTTGACTTTCTCTGTCTGGTTTATTTCACTTAGCCTAATTCCCTCAAGGTCCATCTATATTGTCACAAAGGTCAAGATTTCATTCCTTTTTATGGCTGAATAATATTCCATTTATATGTATGTATGCATATATATGTATGTATCACATTTTCTTTATCTGTTAATCCATTGATGGGTATTTAGGTGGTTTCCACATCTTAGCTAATGTAAATAATACTGCAATTAGCACAGAAATGCATATATCTTTTTGAATTCATGCTTTTGCTTTCTTCTGATAAATACCTAGAAGTGGGACTGCTGGATCATATGGTAGTTGTAGTTTTAATTTTTTTGAGGAACCTCCAAACCGTTTTCCACAGTGGCTGCATCAATTTGCAATTGCACCAACAGCGCATGAGGGTTCCCTTTTCTCCACATCCTCACCAACACTTGTTATTATTTTATCTTAACAGCCATTCTAACAAGTGTGCATTGGTAATTGTTTCAATGTTTTTCTTTCTTCAAAGATTGATGGAATTTGATATTTGCGGATCAGATTTATCCTTACAAGGCTGAATTTTAAAAGTTTGTTAAGATGGGTCCAAAGTAGCCGTTACTCTGGGGATATTTTAGCCTTTAGTACTAAGGCATGACTCTTCTGGTGTCTCCACTTCATGTTCTGGTTATTCAATGAGATTTCTCCACTATGGCGTGTGAGAATTCAAATGCACCTCTGCCCAATGTGAGCTCTGGGAACTGTTCAGTTTATAGCTCCATGGACATTTTTATTTGCCTTGTGGAGCTTCACGTTATGTATGCGAGGACTGGTATTCAGGGAAAGGCTCAAGGGGCTCCCATGAAGATTTCTAGAACTCTTTCTTTGAATGTCGCCACTTTGTACTCTGCCTTGCAAATGACAGCTCTCTAGGCCTCTTTCCCCCGACTCAGTGCGACTCAGGTGCTGCGTGAAGCTGCCTGGAAAGCACCTCTGAGCATAAACCTAAAGTGACTGCAGTCGTCACTTAATTTCTTTTCCTTCTTATAGAATCACAATTCTGTACTGACTTTTCCAATGTCTAAAAATAGTTATTTTTAGACAAATTCTAAGCCATTTATTACTTCATCGGAGGAACCGAGTAATCATTCAAAAATACAGACCTAATGATGTCATTTTCTAGCTTAACATCTTTCAATGATGACTATATAATTTAGTGTCTATGCTGGGATTTTTTAAGTGGTAAAATGCTAATCAGAAGGGGTACTGTGATGATAGGCACAAAGTAGTAAGATCACAGGGAAACTGTCATCCATCTTGGCTTAGCTTCTAAGCTCGCATTACATTCCCTCCCTCTTTATTTTCCAACTTTTATTCCTTAAGCTGTGATATCTCTACAGTGCTCTTTCCTTTGCTTGTGGCATTTGTCTTCTCTTGTCCAGCTAGTAAATTCCTCTTCTTCTCTTCAAGTGGTTGAAACATTATCTTCCTCTATGTCTCTTTGTACCTCACTTGGCATGTACTTCATGGGATTGTATTAATTTGCTTATATGTTACCTCCTCTTGTAAACTAGGTTTCTGAGAAAGTGAGTGTAAAACTCAAGAAATATGTTTTAGAAAAAATTAACGCAGAAGCAGTATTTGTGAATAAGTGGATAAAGGATGAGTGATAGAGGCAATTTAGGAGATTGTTCAATATGTATAGTCTCATTTAATATCAACTTTCAAAGTTAAAGAACCCAAAAGTCCTCTTAATACTGAATCATCTGACTTCTGCTTAGACTCACAACCACAGTTGAAACCTATTCAAAAATTCGGAATTTTAAAATGTGAAATTCTCAGTATAGAGATTTTACTATTTGTGTTTTATTCTCTATATTTTATGATTGAAGCAAACCTGCCAAAGTTTGGTGAGTTTTAATGTTGGGAAAGTATCTGCAATTCTCTCATTGAACTATATTTAATTTCCTACTATAGTATCCATTGCAACTGACAGATATAACACACTGTGCTAATAATCACATTATTTGATACAAAACCCTACAGTTTAACATTGTGTCATGATTTTTTTCCTTTTAGAAAACATATTTTAATTCAAAAAGTTTCCCATTTGGGAAAAATACATAAAGCAAAGGTTTTCAAGACACTGGATATTAGCCTACCAACCACACTAAATCCCAGGAGATAAGAAACAAATGAGGGCAGCTGTACTACTTCCCCAGCCTACTTCATTAAGATAGTTTCCAGGCTATGGTACAGACAGAGAACCCAGGTAGAGCCCAGTGGACACCCTGAGCTGAGAGCCTGGGTGAACAAGTTGATTAGAGTTTGCAGGACAGAGTGTCAGAGAGAAAACTGCTGCTCAGAGAGAGCCCTGGACATCTGCAGAAGGTCCCCCTTGAGTATTCAACAGAATCCTGAATAGCACAAGTGTATGAAGAAACAACCAGAGGCTGGGGAAAGAATCATCTGAAAAGATTTGAGAGAAAACACCAGGTGCTCACACAGGTCAGAAACAATAATTGTTTTCACTAGCTGGAGTGAAATAATTAATGAGGCATTAGATACAGCACTGAAAAGAATCTTGCCTCAGTAGTAGGCAGTAATTAACTATAGATAAATGCTGCTCTGTTTTCACCTAATGAATTATAAAAACAAGACCCCAAATAATCAATATTTTTTCCAAGCAACTTAACTGCACTCCAGAACAGAGCTCAAGAAATTTGTAGAAAAACCAAAAGGTAGAATTCTCACGGTCTAACCAAAGATTACCAGACCTGCAAAGAAGAAAATACAGTGTAAAGTGAAAACAATCAATCAAAACCAACTCAGAACTGCCACAGATGTTAAAATTAGCATATAAGGATATTAAACAGTCATGAATTGTAATCTACATGTCCAAAAAGTTAAGTAGAGACATAGAAGATATTTAGAAGACCCAAATCAAACTTCTGTAGATGGAAACTACATATTTGAGATGAAAATATACACTGATTGCAATTAATGGCAGAATAGAGATTGTAGAAGAAAAGAGTAGTGAATTTCAAGACATAGAATAGAAACTACACAAAATGAAACACACAGAGAAAAAACAGTAAAAAACAAAATCAAAAGCCTATCAGTGAACTGTAGGAACGCTTCATGTGTGTTCTAATGTACATTAAATTGGATTCCCTAAAGGAGAAAAGAAAAGAAAAAAAAAAAACACACCACAAAACAAAACGTGGGAGGGGGGAGATAATATGTTTGAAGAAATACAAAAAATTCAAATGTGATGAAAATTATAAATCCATAGATTCAAGGAACTCAATGATCTCTAAGCACAGGAAACAAAGAAAGCTATGCGGGGACACAGTCTAGTCAAATTGCTCAAAATCAGTGATTAAGTATTAAAAGCAGAACAGTGAAATGAAGATAAAGATTACAGCAGATTTCTTGTTCGAAACAATATAAGTAAGAAGACGGTGGAGCAACATCTTTAAAATATGGAAATAAAACAAATACCAACACAATGATACATAACCAGCAAAAACATCTGTAAAAAACTAAGGTAAAATAAAGACAGTTTCAGGTACTCAAATGCTAAAAGAATTTATAACCAGTAGATGTGCCCTATAAAAAATGACAAGTTCTTTAGAAAACAGCAATAAGATAAATGTAATCATAACCATATCAACAATCACATTAAATGTAAACATTCTCAAATCCCAATTAAAAAACCAGAAATGGTGAGACTGCATAAAAAATCAAGACCCAATTATATTCTGCTTATAAAAAACACACTTTAAATTACAGATCAAAACAAAATGATAGAAATAAGTATTATATACTAATATTAATCAGAAGAAAGCAAGAGTGGCTGTATTAAAATCAAAGTATATCTCAGTGCAAGCCGGGATAAAAAGGCTTATATCCTAACATTCAAGGAGTCAATCCAGCAATAGGACATCACAACCTAAATGTTTATACACCTAATAACAGAGTTTCACATTGCAGGAAGTAAAAACAACCTGATACAACCTCAAGGAGAAATAGACAAGCCCATAATTATAGTCAGATTTCAATATCCCTCCCTTAGTCACTGACAGAATAAATAGGAAGAAAATCAGCCAGAATGCAGCGTTGAACAAATACTGTGACAATACTAGGATGGTCTAGGTAAAAAAGACAGTGAAATCTCCAAAAAAAGCTACTAAAATTAGTGTTAGTTCCACAATGTTATAGGACATAAGATCAATAAACAAAGCTCAGTACTATACCTATATGTTAGCAACTAAAAATATAGAAATGAAAATTAAAGAATAAATTCCATGTACCATAGTATCAAAGATATGAAATAGGGATAAACCTGACAAAAGATGTTCAAGTCCTGTACACTAAAAACTGCAAAACGTTGCAGGGAGAAATTAAATGAGATTTAAATAAATGGACACACACACACACACACACACACACACACACACAGTGTTCATGGTTTAGAAGAATCAATATTGTTAAGCTGTCAATTCTCTCCAAATTAATCTGTAGGTTCAATATAATCCCAATAAAAATCCCAGCATGAACTTTTTTCTTTTGAAATTGACAAGCTGATTCTAAAATTACATGGAAATGCAAAGGTGTTAAAATAACGAAAACAACTTTGAAAAACAAGAACGAAATTGGAGAACTAACACCACCTCATAGAAAATCTTATTATAGAGCTACAGCGACCAAGAGAGTGTGATATTGGTATAAAGATTGATAGATAGGAACAGAATAGAGAATCCAGAAACAGACCACACATATGTGGACAATTGACTTCCAGTAAAAACACAAAGGCAATTCAAATGAGAAAGCACAGTATTTTCAATAATTAGCGCTGGAACAACTGGATATCCATGTGCAAAAATTGAATTTGCATTCATAATTTAATGTGTATCTTAAACCCAAATGTAAAATCTAAAACTGCAAAACTTAAAAAAGATGTAGGAAATAAATCTTTGTGACCTTGGATTAGGGAAAAATTTCATATTTGGTTCTGACGCCAAAAACATAATCCATAAAGAAAAATATATTAAATTGGACTTAATTGGAATTAATGTTAAAAACCCATCATCTTCAAAAGACACTGTTAAAGAGAATATAAAGAAAAGCCCCATACTGACAGAAAATATTTGCAAAGTGTGTATCTGCAAAGTATAAAGACTTGTTTATAGAATATATACAAAGAACTATTCAAAAATCAGTAAGAAAAAAAAGCCAACCCAATAAAAAAAAGAGCAAAAGTTTTGGACATCCCACCAAAGAAGATATATGGATGGAAAATAAGTGCAGGAAAAGATGCTCAACATAATTAGTCATTAAGGCAACATAAACTAGAACCACAATGATGTCATTACACACATTAGAATGTTTAGGATTTAAAGGACCAAGTGTGAGCATGGACGCAGAGGAACCGAAACTCTCATATAACGCTGCAGGGAATGCAGAATAGTACAAACACTTTGGAGAACAGTTTGGCAGGTTTTTGGAAAAGCTAAACATACTACTTCTACCATTTGCTCCAAACATTCCACTCCTGGAGGTTTACTCCAGAGAAAAGAAAACATAACTCCACTCAAAGATGTTTTGTATGTTACAAACATGTGCACAAATGTTTGTAACAGATTTGTCTGTAATAGCCAACAAGTGGAAACAAGTCAAATTCCTTCAAAAATGAATGGATAAACAAATGTTGGTATATCTATACAATGGAATACTGCTCAATAATAAAAGGAATGAAGCAAAACCATGGATGGGTCTCAGAATAATTATGCAGCGTGGAAGAAGCCAAACAAAAAAGAGCACATACTGTATCATTCCATTTACATAAAACTCTAAAAAAATGCAATCTCAGCTATAAGGACAGAAAGCAGATCACTCGTGGCCTGGGGATCAGTGGAGCATGAGGAGAAGAGTAAGAGGGATGAGTGACAAAGGGGTCTGAGAGAAATTTGGGGAGTGATGGATAGGTTCGTTATCTTGATCGTGACAATGTGGTCACAGATGGAAACCCACATGGAAACTTAAGTTGTCATTCTAATTATGTGCAGTTTACTGTATGTCCAGAATACCTCAGTGAATAAATATAAAACTAGTATTTCCTATTTCCTTCCACTTCTATGCAATTTAGATTTGATACATGTAATCCTTTCTGTAAGCTCCCAGCAGTGTCTCTTTCATCAAAACCAGCTAAATAATTTTGAGGAATTTTTCAGAAATTTCTAGGTATGTTAACTTCGATTACGTCTCATAATTTAATAGGTTCATTTTCTTCTCTAACCTTCATGCTAATGTGCTACCAGGCATTTTCTCATGTTTTCATTAACCTGAGCTTCTCTGTCACAGACTTCAGTGACTGGTTCTTTACAGTCACAAAAGTGAACCAACGGCCTCGATAATTGAAAAGGTGGACCCCGGAGTAAGGCAGCCACTGACTCAGCAGGAGATTCCTGTACAAGGAGTAGCAAGGAGTGTCACCGAAGCACAGGACACATACTTCTTCCCATCAGGAGAATCGGGATGGAGGCGCGTGCTCTGTCACAAAGTGTTCACCAGTTATGTCCCTATGGTGACATCTAGTTACAGGATCTCTCATTCTGACTCATCCCCCCGAGTTCCAGCACTTCAGGGCATACATTTACCTCTCACCAGCAGAGCAGAAATCATGAACACAGCTGTTGTAGCATGAGTACTAATATAGTATAATCAATCGTATGAGGGGTTTCTATGTTACTTCGAGTCATTAATTAGCCAAATTCCTTTATTTTCTGCAAGTCAATCCTCTTGTGACTCTTCCCATAACTATCTCCCTCAAACTATTTCCTTTGTTAAATACATGCTTACACAGGCTTTTACATGTGTATTATGTATCAATTATCATATAATCACATAATTACTGTAATCGAATTTAACTGCATAATTAGAATGTATAATCACATAATTAAAACATGTAATTACTAAGTTTAAAAAGTAATGGAAATTATTTTCTTTCATGAATAATGCATGGATGAGTCGGCAACTATGGAAGTTCACGACGCAGGCCTTCTAAAAACCATTTTAACTGAAAACACAACTTGTAAACCAGAACCCAGTTATTTCACTTGATGTCTTGAATACTTCCAAATACTTTAATGGACTTTTTTATTTCATGAAAATATTATAAATCTTCCAGACCTCAGCATGTGGATAAGGAGGAAGGGACAAAAAGGCAGCCGTGGTCATGAAGTGTAGATGAGGTCTGAGCATATTATTAACTACTCTCTCAGACGTATTAAAAGTTTCCTTAATGCAATTGACTGCAAATAATTAGTGATGACGAGTAGGAAAGTCATGACCCAGCTGGCATTTTTGTGACTCCAGGAAACAGTGTATCCGATTGCCCCCCAAAAGTCTATGCTTGGTCTCAAAGGCATGATGTTACTTGAAGAAATAAATGTTGGTTATATAGTTGCTTCATAATAAGAAAAATCCACCTCTGTTCATGTAATTTCAACTTGAAGAATAAGAAGTTTGTAAAAGTTAGAAGTGTCTTTTCTCAGTGGAATTAAGACAGTAAGTCAACGACGTATGCAAGACGCTGGAGATACACACAGGGATCGGACGTGTTCCACGGCCTCTGTTGCTCAGACAGACACAGAAGCCAGTAAATAAGACACGGAGAGAATATTGGGCAGTAACAGCTTTTGAAAACTTTTAGTCTAATAAGTCATAATTTGGTGTCTGAAGAAATAGTCCTCATCATCTAAACCAGCCATCAATTATTGATTTTTTCTGATCCAAATCAGCACACCAGTTGATTACTTTCTGTGCAGGAAAATCCCTACTACTCTGCAGACCCAGAACACTTTGTACATAATAATATAGCACCTATATCGTAATTGTGTACCTGTCTGCTGCTTCTTTAGAATGTCAGTTCCAGGAAACACTTTCTCACAGGTGTTGAATACTCTCAGGATGGACACACACACACACACACACACACACACACACACACACACACAAAATGAAGGACCACTTGCCTGTTCTCATGGGAACAGAATATGTGTCTCTTGACAACACATGCAACCAGTATATCTTGCAAAACCTAACAGTTTAGCCTGAGAGCATATATAAAAATCATTCTCACATGGTACCTTATTCTCGGACATAAAAAGGAAACACATGCACAAAATAAAAGATGAGCTCACAGAGATGGCAGAAAAAAGTGAGCAGAGTGGCCAATCACAGGCTACACCTTTATATGACGTAGCACACCAGTCATGAGAAGTAAGGTCTGCACGTGTGAGAACCAACCAGCCTGGGTTCAAGAGTAGCCCAGTGTCAGCAGCCTGCACCATCGCTGACCATCATGTGAGAGCATCTGCAGCAGGTTCACGTTCAATTCATTCATTAATTACTCCCACAACATTTACTGAGCTTCTGTGTACTACCGTGTTTCCTGGAAAATAAGATCTAGCCAATAAGCTCTAATGCATCTTTTGGGGCAAAAATTAATAGTAAAAGAAGACCGAGTCTTATATAATTAATATAACATAATATAACATAACATAATACCGGGTCTTATATTAAATTTTGCTCCAAAAGACACATTAGAGCTAATTGTCCGGCTTGGTCTTATTTTCAGGGAAACACGGTATATTTGAAGCACTGCGCCAGGCACAGGACATACAACAAAGAGCAGGACATAACAGCCCGTGCCTGCATGGAGTTTGGGTTCTGGGAATGGGGCAGACACATAGGCAAACATAACAGTGCGTGTACTCGGCCCAAGGAGGACCGTGTGAGCCACGGCCACGGAGCATGAAGGAGGACGGCACCCCTGACAAAGTCAACGCACCACACCAGGGAGCCAGCTCCCTGTGGGTTTCTCCCAGGTGACCACTCCAGACCTGATGGGGGTAATCCAAGTGGGACTTCACATGACAGAGCAAGCAACTTAGAAAACCCGATGTCCCTGCCCTGAGGAGTGCATCCACCAGTCTCAGGAGTCCCACTCCCTCTACAGACACCTGGTGCCACCCACCCATCCTAATTCCAGATGAAAATTCACAGGCGTTATTCTTAATGGGTTTTTGTTGGGAAACAATCTGCTAGGCTGGGTCCAGCATGTTGCCTGGCAAAGAGCAAGCATTCCATGTTGAATGCTGAATGCTTACCTGGGTGTCACCTATCATCTAGGGCATAATACGTTTGATTGATTTTTTTCAATAATTTTTTATTTCTGAAGAAAGGCATACTAATGGAATGTGGTAGTACTTGGAAGCCTCCTGGTTTATCATATATCATGGAGTTGGTCAGGACCTCAGGAGTTTATTGAAGCCCTGTTTAAGGGCTCAAAGCTCAGCGGAAGCTTTCAGGCTGAGAAGGGTGGCATAAATCTTAGTCTAACCCCCAAACATTCATTGCTTTGTTTGTGGGGTGTTACTGGCACCACCAGGGCTATTTCTTGCATCTATCAACAAATACTGATAGAAGGCCACTGTTTACATGTGCGTGAATTGAAACTTGTCACCCAGGAATGCCAATATGGTTCCTCAGATTAGCTACTGTCACCTCAGAAATGAGGAATAGGGTCCCGGGTGAAAGGGGAGAGAGCATAGGACAGGTGAGAGAAAAACAGCCTGGTATATGGGGTGCTGCCTGGTCTGTTGGTTCTTGAAGTCCTGCAAGATGACAGGTTCCAAGGACTCGGAAGGACACCGACTAACCATGAAACGAATACATGAATCTATACCAACACACCCAGTTTCTGTTCTTCGTAGGATGGGGAGCGTGTTACATCCCCAGAGAGGCCCTTCAGTCTTCCACATCTCAGCTGGTAGGAAAGTTTTCTTGATAAACACCAAACTGCAAATTCTACTCCTTGGTTCCCTTTTTATTTTTGCCCTGAAGTCAGAAGGACCAATCCAATCACCTGCTGCTCTGGTGTGAGACCTGAAGTTAAGATTCACTCTGATGTGCTGCCTTGACGTCTGGTGAAATCAGGAGGGCTTCACATGACCTAACCTCAAGTCCCCCACCTACTCTGCCACGTGGATGAGATGTCCTACCAAACAGCCCTCCTTTCAAGGGGACCGAGTGTGGTTCCTGCTTGTGTCTGAGTAGAGGATTTAGTCCCCTGACAGTCCACAGAATTATTCAAACAAGTCCATCTCACCTCTGTGGGGACCTCACCCTCTTGTTACCACACAGCCTGCCTCTCAAAGCCCCTGCTGGGTCACTGTTCTGGAGTGCAGCCCCGTGTGACCCTGCATCCTCCTCCCCGGGCTGTGACTGTATGTGACTAATAAAAAGCTGTCGATCTCATCTGTCCAGTGTTGGGTGTCATGTGTTCAGCTATCCCCATTACCATGGGGAAGGAACCCCTCCCTCACTAGTAGGGTGAAGAGGACGCAATAAAAGCAGCTGCCTGTTGGCAGGAGGCCTTTGGAACCCGGGAAGTGGAAGTGAGTGAGAGGCCAGAACTCGACTTCGTGGGAATTCAGAAATCACATATCCTCACACTTCCCGCCCCCTGGAATCCCACTCTGAGTTTTCTTAGGTGACTGTGGGTATGGCTGCTGATGTAGTGCGGCAGCAAGAACACACAGACAGAAACAGAAGAGTCATACTTCCAGAAAAAGAAAACAGAAACATTCTGGGGCCTCAAGACCACCGGCGACAGAACGCTCACTCCAGGACATATGCATAATGATGCATTTAATTCACCAGCACATTCTGTGCACATCTTATGCTATTTCTTTGAACATTGCACCCCTGGGTATGGAACACGACCTGTGTCTGTATGAAAACAAAGAGTGATGAGCAAGAGAACTAATGATTAGTACTAAGTGTGTGTTCTCGTGACAAACGCCAACCTGTCTCCCCCTCCTCCCTCCTGCCCAAGCTAATGGATGAAGTTCAATCAATACACCCAGGACAGACCACAGAATCAATAACGGGGCTAATTTCATGGAATTAAGAACTGCTTTTTAAAAAAAAAAAAAAAAAAAAAAAAAAAAAGCAGACACATTTGCAATAACCACATTCTCATGTCGCCTAGCAACAAGATATAAAATGATGCACAATGTCAGTAACTTATTTTCACAAACGAAACCATCCCCTGCCTTGGCAATGCCATAATGTACTTTCCCTACCTAGAACTCCGCGGAGACTGTTAATGCTGCCATTTTTCATAATATACTCCGTTAAACAATCATGTGTTTTCGTTAGTATATTAAACCAGTGAGTTTACTTAATGACGAGCCAGTGAAGCAGTAGATACAGAACAGGGAGAAGTCTGTCTGTTACTATTTTAAGCTCACAGGTTCATTCCCTGGGCAGAGAATTCAG
Organism: Rhinolophus sinicus; assembly: GCF_057876585.1. Lineage (NCBI taxonomy): Eukaryota > Metazoa > Chordata > Mammalia > Chiroptera > Rhinolophidae > Rhinolophus > Rhinolophus sinicus. The sequence continues at coordinate 123,744,245 of NC_142502.1, read as the reverse complement.
GAGATAGCAAAGGTAATGGATCAAAACATAGGAATTCACATATAAAAGGTGAGAGAACTGGGCAAGCAGTGGTCATAATATGTGTATGTGTGTGTGTGTGTGTGTGTGTGTGTGTGTGTGTGCGCGTGTGTGTAAAGGGAGAGTAGACAATGAAGTTCAAGAGCAGTATTAGCGTTTCTTGATGATTTTTTAAATGTTTCTTTGGAATATGAAAGAAGTTTCTGGAAGGTAGAAAGCTTTTGTGGCTCCAACGTATGTCTTGGATATAGGAGTGAAGGTGCGATGTTAGCTGAGGGGCTGGGAGAGAAGGGGCAGCTGGTGTGGTGCTGAGCGGTTAGTGGCCACAAGAGCAGGCTCCCAATACAGGGAACCGTCACTCGTCACGCAGCTGCTGCCCTGGCAGGTGGGGAGGGGAGCAGGCTCAGCCCGAGCTGGGCTTCCCATGTATTATTGCTTGTCATCCTCCTATGATGTTAAGTCCATTTAACAGAAGCAGAAACTAGGCTCCAGGAGTTAAGTGATTTTCCCAGCATCACTCAGCTAGTAAGTAGGAAAACAGGAATTCAGAACGGGACCTGTCAGCGCCACCCACCATCCATCTTTGCCTCCATTGGTTATTATTGATTTCCAGCTGTGGGGAATGTTCTGGGATCCAAGGAGCTAAGATGGGAACCTATTTCCTCAAAAGAAGCGAACAAACATGAAAAAAACGAACTTTCCTGATAAGCCACACGTCACACTGCCCTACATTAACTTGCATGTTTCCATGATTTTTTTTGCAAGTTTCTTATTCTCTGTTATGTGGGATCATCAACTCCTTAGTTTAGGGCCATGTATTATATTTAAAGAATCTGTTTTCTGCTGAATAGAGCATTTTGTTCAGGAGACCTCCAGTAACTGGCAAAGGACACCGAGTTTTATAAAATCTTTGGGAGAATGGATCTGCCTTATTCAGAGTGTCAACTGTAACACTTCTGCTGGAAGACAGTAAGTGCTCATGAAGTAGGTATAAAATCACCTTTATGTACCCATGAATTTCAAGGTTTCCCTACCAAGCTGACTGACCAGTGATTTTCACTCAGGATCCTTTGGGACTTGAATCAATACTGGCACCTGTGACACAGCCTCAGATGAGCAAAAAAGTGGATCCATTACACTGGATGCTAATGTGAAGTGGAACGTGTTGGGTAGTAGGTTAGTAGGGAGGGCAGGTGATTGCAGGCGAAGATGACTCGACGGCAGCCGAGCATCCTCCTGGTTGCTATGACACCCCAGACAAGTCCCTGTCTTACCTGGCCTTTCTGACCTCACCTGTTTCTTTATGTAGGAAATGATTACAACACTTACACAGTCAGAGTCAACAAATATTTATGGAATACCCACAGGGCACAAAGCAATCGACTTAGAGCTTAGTTAAGCCAGGAAATAAAGCTAAAGCAAAGCCCAGAATCCTGGGCAAACCAGGCACAAGTAGAAGCATGAGTCTCTTAAACCCTCCAGGGGATTGTGGCCATATACAGTCTTGGTATTGGGTTATTTTAAAATTACTTTCTGAAAAATCTTGGATACCTGTTCTAGTCAACGTGTGTGTGCACACGTATGCACGCGTTGGTTTCTATTGCTGCTGTAACCAATCATCTCAAACCTAGTGGCTTAAAATAACACAAACTTATGATCTTACAGTGCGGTAGCTCAGAAATCCAGAATGGGCTAAAGTCAAGTGTCACATGGCAGGGCTGTGATCTGTTCTGGAAGCTCTAGCGCAAGACTGTTCCTCGCCCCTTCCAGCTTCTACAGGCCACTCACATTCCCGGCCTCCTGGTCCTTTCTTCCATCTTCAAAGCCAGCAGTGCAGGGAATTCTCTGTCATAGTCCCACCGCTCTGTTCTCTCCCTCTGCCTCTCTTCCACTGATAAGGACGCTGTGATTACATTGGATCCACCCAATGTTATCAATGGGGATAATCTCCCCGTCTGAAGACCAGCTGATTAGCAGGCTGAATTCCCCTTGTCATGCAACCTAACACATTCACATGTTCTGGGGCTGAGGCTGTGGCTGTCTTTTTTGGGTGGTTGGGGTGGCGGGGGGGGGCATTATTCTGCCTACCACAGTGTATGTGTGCATATGAGTCATTATTTGTCTATCAAGACCAATGATGGGTTCATGGAGTCTATGGGTACAGCCCAGTGACCTGGGTAAGACTGTCTACTGTCTTGAGAACTTTATGTCCTAAGAAAGGTAATACATACATAAAATATTAACTACAATTTAAAAAACCCTGACATTTGTAACATGATCTATAGTTTCCAAAGAACTTATGACACACATGGTTTGGAACTGTGTGAGTCTGCTTGTAAGTGGATTTTTTTTTTCAATAAATGCTATAAATGTATTTTTTCTTCCTTATGATTTTCTTAATACCATTTTCTTTTCTCTCGCTTACTTTATTGTAAGAACACAGTATAGAATACATATAACAGAAAATATGTATTAATCAATTATTTACATTATCCATAAGGATTCTGGTCAACTAGTTAAGTTTGGGGGGGTTGAAAGTTATACACAGATTTTTGACCGTGCAGGGGGTTGGCACCTCTAACTCCTATGTCATTCAAGGGTCAACTATGTATTTCTTATCAGACCCTCATAACTACTTTACAAGACAGGCAAGGAAATTATTATTATCTCTGATTTATAGGTGAGTAAACTGAGGCACACAAGGTATTTTTTTTCCTTAAGGCCAAAAACACAGCAGATTCAAACCCAGGCACGCAGAGTTCTGGCCCAGAGCTCTTTCCACTGTCCACCCTGCGAACTCCTTACTGCACGTGTCACATCACACATATGGCCCAAAGAAGCAGCGAGAGACCGGGTTTCTGTTCTATGACAGGAAAAACATATGAGATTGTTCAGAAACTTTAATAAAGATCCATCCATGTGAAATCAATGAGACAGAAAAAGTCGAGAACCATTTGATTATGTGGAATATAAAACTGAAAGCAACAAAGGAACAACATAAACAAATAAACAAAAACTCACAGACAGAGACAATAGTTTAGTGGTTACCAGAGGGTAAGGGGGGTGGGGGGTGGCAGATGAGGATAAAAGGGATCAAATATATGGTGACGGAAGGAGAACTGACTCTGGGTGGTTCTAGTGATATATAGATGATGTATTACAGAATTGTACATTTGAACCTATGTAACTTTACTAACCATTGTCACCCTAATAATCTTTAATTTAAAAAGAAAAGAAAAAAAAACTTAATAAAGAACACAAAGGAAGTCCCTCGCAGAGTGGAGGGGATTCTCTCTCTATTAATTTGGTGCTTATACCTGATGTGTGCTGTGGACAGTGACACAATTGTGGAACGAGAGGTCAGGAAGCACCGCGTCCCTGAGGCTGGGGAAAGCAGAGCACCGTGTGGTCTTCACACCAGGAGTTCAAGGGCACTGTTTGCGCCATGGTTCGACGCTCTTGGTATTAGTGACTGAACAGCACTATAGGGCAGCACTAGCCTGTGGGCACAGTGGCAACAGTGAATGTAAGCATAGGGCACCAGAGAGGCTGGAAGTGGTGTTAAAATCTTGCATTCCTGTTCGCACTGCGTGTTATTTTACTCTCCAAAAAGGTACGTATAGTACCGGAGAATCCGAGATCATTCTAACCACGATCTCACACATTTGTTCTGATGTTGTACCTTAAAAAGGGGGGTGGGGATGATTCCTGTGTCCCACCAAAGAGATGTGCTGATGATTAATGAAAGGTGGCCACTCCTGACGGCTGGGTTAGACATCTAGGGCCAGTCTGCAGCGACTGCGTTCCGCCACTCTCTCCAACTCTCTCCATTTAGGGCCGCCCACAGTGGCCTCTGGAAGTAAGATATCACCATTTTCCTTCCAGTAACCTATGAAGACACCTCGGAAAGTGAAACACTAACAGAAGCTGAAAAGTCACCACCACCTGCTGGTATGTCTAACAAAGGCACAGGGGACACGCTGGCCAAGCCGTATCCTGACGCAGCATCCTCTGAAGGGAAGACCTTCCAAACTTCACTGCTCACTACCTCATGACGTGACTCTGACGGTTAAGTTGGTGACAGATAAGAAAAAAGATAGTCGCTGGTATAATGCAGTAAAATACACAAATGTAAATGCATAAAGGGAAGTTGAGTGTGACTCCCTTTCTTAATTGCCTCACACAATTCCCATTAGATGCATAAATTACAGTTCCTATTAACAGCACCATGAATAATAATCAGTTTACTTTCTGACTTGTATCTAAATATACTTGCTATATGATTTCATCTTTTATTCAGCTGTTTAAAAGCAGAACATCTAATTACAGTTCCTATTAGTCAACATTAATTTTTTTTTCTTTTTGCCATAGAGCATGTGTGATGACTGATTTTCTAAAAACAGAATTCTTTAGCATATGGAACAAATCATGTTGTTATTAATGCAGTCCCAAATGACTCTGCATTTCAATTTCCTAAATTATTTAGTCATTGCTGATTATGTCTTTTTACAATTCATTATCTCACTTCTTGCAGCGTGGGCATTTTATTCATTAAGTGTCAAAACGAAGGCTTTGACCTCATAAAAACAGATAATCAGGAAATACTGACATATTTTTAAAAGTCTGTGCTTTCCATCTTTAACATTTTCCTGCTATGTGATGACACGCTCCCAACAACAAGGTTTTCAAGGACATCGTTAGGTACTGATGTTAATCGGTGTGTCGTGACAGACGCTGTTGGCAGAGGTTGCAGAGCAGTCGAGGAGGGGTGGCTGGGGACTTGCTCACCCAATACATCTCTCAGGAGGAGCCCACACTCCTTCTAACTACAGCTCACTCACACTGTGATGGTCTCATTTTAAACAAACACACTATTTGCGTAAGTAGACTATTGTACTAGTTTTATTCAAGAGCTCAAAGGATCTTTTAAAAATAGCTCTTTAAGTAGTACTGGGAAACACAGAAAGAGAAACACTTACTAAATTAAGAGAGAACTAGCTCTATTTTAATAATAAGAATGAATTTTGTCCTCTGGCTGATCCTACTGAAGTTACAGAACCAGAGTCTGACTTGGACCAGTTAGTACGACCTGGGCACCACGACCTACATGCAGAAGGCGGCTCATGATTTCAGTGAGGTCTGTGCACCTTTTCTGAGACCAAGTTCATTGAAAAAAAAAAAAAAAGGCAAAGGAAAAGATGAAAGGATTAAGAAGGCTGAGTACACGAGGAAATTAAAGAACACACATACTTATTTGTACAGAGCCAAAGCCTTGTCTCTATCCGAGATGTCAGCTGGAGCTAGGGGAGACCTAGGAAGAACTTCCCCGGGCTTCCTCAACAACGATTTGTAACCTGGATGGTAGCTAGACCAGTAACACAGAACAAAAGGGTAAACCTTTTAAGTGTACCTTCTAGCTAAACGTGCATCTCCGATCACGCTCCAGTTGAGCGTTGCTGAACAGGCTGTGCCAAGGGAACTCGCTCTGTCTCTGTATTTTTTATTTTGAACAAACAATAGATACCAAATAATCAAAAGGACTTGCACCTAGGCAACGCAAAGCTTGCAAGAGAGGGGCTCAAAAGGAGCTTAGGACCGTCTGCTCAATAGTCATCTGAGGCTGAGAAAGAGGATGTCTTTGGGGAAAGTTGCTGTGATACTGTGATATTTTCCTTCCACTATCTGAAGTGGGTGAGGGGAGAAGAGATGGTTTCTTCTCACCTCAAGCCTAAGTGAAAGGGCTTTTAAACACACAAACACAGGACTTTATATTTGTTCGGGGAGCTTGGGGGATGCCTCACTTAAGCCTGAAAAAACCAACAGGAAGCGGCTGACTGAATGGCCATAGACGGCAGCCCAGAGGTGATGCCAGATGTGGACACTTCCTCCCACAGAGACACCAAAGATACCACTGATGGGGCATCGTCAAAGGAGCTATACATGGTGTTCACAGTGGGGATCACAGTGGGGAAAATTGTTTTGAAGCCTTTAAAGAATCTTATGAGTGAAAGAGAATCCTTCCTTTCTCAAAGAGAGACACCTGCCAACCCACAAGAGTGCCAGTGCCTGCGCACGTGGACTTGCCGAGCATAACCTCTTTGGCCCCTCACCACCCTTTGCCACCCTAACTCTTGCTCTGGAGGAGCCAGAAACACCAGCTGAAAAAAGGAACGAGCAGGCCTGTGAAATGGAGAAGGAACAACCATGCCCCTCCTTTCCCGGTAGGATTCCGGCCTGAAGGAAGCTCACGTTGGGGGAAGAAAACCTTTAAATGATGTTCAGAGCTCTGACGATGGCCTATGACTGGGCATTTTCATTATGAAATGAGAATTTCTCTTGTCACTAAGAGTGAATGGACTTTTAAATCATTTAATAGTGTCTGGGAGCTACTGAGATTTGATGCAGGGGCAAGGAGAGAAGTGGCCATGAGAAGGGTTTCAAGAGACTTTATGATCCTGAGTGCTCCTCGGATAATAGCAGTTGCATTTTTCTACTGTGGTAAAAGACACATAAAGTTTTCCATTTTAACCAGTTTTAACTGTACAGTTCAGTGGCATTAGGTACATGCGCACTGTTGTGTAACCATTGCTGTCATCCATCCACACAACTTTCTCATCTTTCTCAAGTGAAACTCCATCTCCATTAAATAATGTGTAATAAGGAGTAAACAAAAAACTCAGCATAAAGCCTGGCTCCTGGCTTCTGCAATTACTTGCTGTGTGGCTGTTTCACTGTTATTTATTCCACTTCTAACACTATTATTTCTGCATATATAGATCTGAGTTTCTGACCATATCACATTCCTTCTGCCTCAAGAACTTCCTTTAATGTTGCTCGTGAAGTAGGCCTGTGAGTAATGAATTCCCTCCGTTTTTGTTTGTCTGAAACTCTTTTTTTTTTTTTTTTTTTTAAATTAAATTTATTGGGGTGACAATTGTTAGTAAAATTACATAGATTTCAGGTGTACAATTCTGTATTACATCATCTATAAATCCCATTGTATGTTCATCACCCAGAGTCAGTTCTTCCATCACCATATATTCGATCCCCCTTACCCTCACCTCCCCCCCACCCCCCTTACCCTCTGGCAACCACTAAACTATTGTCCGTGTCTATGAGTTTCTGTTTCTCATTTGTTTGTCTTGTTCTTTTGTTGTTTTTGGTTTATATACCACATATCAGTGAAATCACATGGTTCTCTGCTTTTTCTGTCTGACTTGTTTCGCTCAGCATTACTCTCTCAAGATCCATCCATGTTGTCACAAATGTTCCTATATCATCTTTTCTCACTGCCGAATAGTATTCCATTGTGTATATGTACCACAACTTCTTTATCCATTCATCTATCGAAGGACATTTTGGTTGTTTCCATGTCTTGGCCACCGTAAACAAAGCTGCAATGAACATTGGAGCACACGTGTCTTTATCTCTAAATGTTTTCAGATTTTTTGGGTAGATACCCAGGAGAGGGATTGCTGGGTCATACGGCAATTCTATTCGTAATTCTTTGAGGAACCTCCACACCGCCTTCCATAACGGCTGCACCAGTCTGCATTCCCACCAACAGTGTATGAGGGTTCCTTTTTCTCCACAGCCTCTCCAACATTTGTTACTATTTGTCTTGTTGATGATAGCCATTCTGACTGGGGTGAGGTGATATCTCATTGTGGTTTTGATTTGCATTTCTCTGATGATTAGTGATGTTGAGCATTTTGAAACTCTTTTATTTCTCTTGAACTTTTGAAGAATATTTTTGCTAAGAATTCTGGGTTGACTTTTTTTTTTCTTTTTAGCACTTTAAAGATGTCCCTCCATTGTCTTACTGCTTGCCTGGTTGCTGAAAAGAAGTCTGCTGCCATCCTTATTCAGGTTCCTTTGTTGGTAATGTCTTGTTTCTTCTGGCTGACTTCAAGATTTTCTGCCTTTGGTTTTCAGTTTGATTATTACATACATTTGGGGGTGTATGTGGGTGCTTGTGTACTTGTCTGTGTATTTAGCTTGCTGGGTATGCTCTGAGCTTGAGCTTCTAGGACATGTGGTTTGGTATCTCACTAATTTTGGAAAATTCTTGGGCATTATTTCTTCTGCCCATTCTTTTTTTTCCTCCTTTGGGGATTCCAGTTACACAAATATTTGACCACCTGATACTGTCCTACATGTCTTGGACGCTCTATTCGTTTTTCCACCCCTCACATTTTTCTCTTCATTTTCAGTTTGAGTAACTTCTGTCGACTTATCTTCAGGCTCATGGATTCTTTCCTCAGCTGTGTGCAGTCTGCTGATAAACCCATTATAGGCATTCTTCATCTCTGTTTTTCATTTCTCAAAATTTTTCACTTGGCTCTCTCTTCTAGTTTTTATCTCCCTAGTAAAGTTACCTATATGGTTTTATGTGCTGCCTGCCTTTAGCTTTGAGCCATTAATATATTAATTGTAGCAATTTAAGTTTCCTGTCTGATAGTTCTAATATCTGTGTCATATCTGATTCCAATGATTGCTCTGTCCCTTCAGACTGTGTTTCTTGCTTGCTTTTTTAATATGTCTCAAAAGTTTTTGCTGAAAGCCAAATATGCGGTACAGAACAATAGATTCTGAAGTAAGTATGTTCTATGCTTGGAGATGAGAACACCTTCCCTTCTGTTAGGTCTTTATAGTGGAGGTTTGTGTTTATCTAAGTCAGGAGTTGGGCTGGTTGTGATGTTTGCTCTCTGTTTGGCTATGGGTCTTCCCACTTGGCTATGGGTCTTCTCTTTGTACAGCTCCCCTAGTTGTATCCCACTGTTGTATTTAGTCAGTGCTCATGAGTGTGGTGGTTGGAGTGTTGGGAAGGTAAGACAGTCTGTGCAGTTCTGATTAAGCCTTGGTTTTAGGCAGGCACGAGTGAACACAAGTGTTGATGGTATGATCTTCCGCCAGGTGTAATGGGATGTCGGGTAGCACACATTTCTGCCCCTTTCCCAAGGATAGAGCTTTGTCTTTTCTCCTATTTTCCACCCCCAGGTACAACGGGTTTCCCAGGGATGTCAGGATGCATTTTGGTTGCCCTTCCCACCAAGAATTAAGGCTTTTGTTTCTTAGAAATGACAGGGGAGATGGGTTTGAGTTGAGTTTTGGTGGTGGGTGCCCTTCCCCTCCCCCAGCTGTAGGGGATCCACTGGTGTGTCCAGGCTGTAGTTCTGTGCCTCCATCCTGCAGATGAAGACTTTGTATCAGTAGGACAGAGAGAAGAGATGGGTCTGGGGAAGGTTCAGCACAGGCTGCTATTCCCTTCCCAAGCCAACACCACAGTGCAGGCCTGTCAGCACACTCGCTCCCAGGTCTTCCCTGTGAGCACCTGGTGGAGGAAAAGCCTGAAATACAGTGTGAACCTCTCTGTGTATGCGGTGCCCTCCTGTGAGCCCACATTCGCCTTTAGCGATTCATTACAAGTTTCTCGCGGAATCTTCTCACTGGCTGATGTGGCAGTGGGTAGTGTCCCATATAAGCAAATGCTCAGGTCTTGTTTCTTCCAGAAGGTGCCTGTCTCTCTTCATATTTCAGGTTAATTGGTTGCCCTGTGACTTCGTGGGTTTAATAGACGTAGTCAATTTGCTGTTTCTCCAGCTTTTTCCCTGCTGTAAGCGTGTAAGCAACACTCTTTCCAGCTGTCTACCTTCTGTAGCTCTGAGCTGGAACATTGCTGTGAATAGCACTTTACCAAGTTGTGTGCCATCCCTAATCTCCTTTGCGCTACACAACCAGCCTGGGTGAAGCACGTGATAGGTGTCCAGGCAGAGAAGAAAGTCATTTAGAAAACTCACTATTTACTATGCTGAATAAGCACGCCAATTCTCATTTTCAAGTAACCATAGGTATCATTATAAACTGCCAATTCAGTCATGAGTAGATTACTACCAGAGGCAAAAACAAAGTTCATAATTTTAAGTGTCTTTGAGTTCCTACGAAGACATGAATTTTCCATATGTAAAATTACAGCTCTCACTCATTTCTGGACCTTAGAAATCACCGGCTTTTAAAAAAAATAGCAATAACTTCAGGCACTGAATACAATTTAACAAGTACTATGTCCCATATTTGAAAGTATATAAGATATCTTTAAATATGGAATGAATAAGTTTTCTCAAGAAGTTAGATTTTCAATAAATCATTCGAGTACTTATTGAGATTATTTCTGGGTGCTATAAAATCACACAGAAATGAAGGCAATCTCATTCTAATTGAAATTAAATCTATACATCGATAAAAAATACAATATTGAAAAGAAATAGATAATCTTTCATACATGGTATAGGAATGTCTTCCCACTTCCCTTCCTGTGTCTTTTTTTAAGGGTCCGCGTGAAGGCTGAGGAGTTTGTGAACAACCTTTGTGGAGCCCTCCACTATTTTACATTGCTCTCTTCAGTTGCATAAGTCTTCGTGTAGAAAGGATTTATATTGAAGCAGGAGCGTTCCATGTCATTTGCCAATAAGCAAGAGGGCTATTTCAAGCAATCCACCAAGTTTGTTTTGATATGAAAATACTGCTGTAAGTTAGAAGTTATGCATGAATTTTAATCCTTCGTGAGCTCTCAAGAGGAGCCTTTAGAAACACTGTAGACTACGACATATATCATAAAAATTACTTTGCCTGGGTAATCTGATTCATAATTAGGCATACTTAGTATAACCACATACTTATAAAGGCAACTTATAGGCATAAGCTGACATAAATGAACATAGTTTTACAATCAACTAAGAAGGCAAAGAAATTAAATAAGCACTTTATCCTTAAAGAGATAAAAAGCTATCAACAACCTATCAAACAAATGTTCCACCAGGGGGTGTAGTCTGCATTTATTCCCCTTGCAGCCACTTAGTACGTGTACCAGAACAGTTGTACAGAAAACTATATTTTTGTAAAGTGATTTATAATGTCCTGGTGGCTTTCATTTTTATTCTAAGGAAGCTTTGTCTTTGTATTTTATTACTGTTTGTCAATCAAACTCAAAGTGATATCTATTTTGGTTTTTCTATTAATGCTAAGCTTTTGGTTTTTCTTTTAATGCTAAGTTTTGTTTTTTCTATTAATGCCACGTTTTAAAGAAACTGTAAGCAGATATCGAGAGTCTTTAGGGGAGTTTGCTATTAATCCTAGGTTAATACTTTCCTATATATAGCTAGGAATCCTTTAGCAAAGCAATTGTTTCTTAGCAATAAAGATAATCTTACACATATCCTACCACTAGATTTTATAGACTGAGATTTCTTTAAGTGAACCTCATCTCTAAGGAATTTGAAAACACTTGCTTATCCTAACAAGAATAATAGCAGCAAATATAGTCACCAGTTCCAAAATAAAATGTTTATTTCGATTGCAGACTTAGAAAATTGGTTTAACTCCAGAACCCCATTTGATGAACGGAAACATTTTTAGACATGTTGACTCACCACGATATGCGTATTCACATATTTATCCAGCAATAGATGTTACATCCATATCAAATAATGGGTGAGAACAATCGCTTTTTTCTTGGCAAAATGTGCACTGTATTGAAATCTCTACTGGCTCAGTGTCACCCAGCCAGTCAATGCAGAAGTGGTGTTGAACACAGGCATGTCAGAGGCAAAAGCTCAAGTTCCCGTGGAAACTCACACCCATGCCATCAGGGGTGCTGTGGCTTCTGCCCCCAGAACTAACTCTTGGTGTCTCTTGACTCTCCATCTTGACCTGCAACTCTTCTGGGGACGAGGACAGCGTTGACTTGTTGCCTTTCACTAGGGCTAATACTAGCAGGAGGCCTCCACTAGGAGGGGTAGTAACCCAGAGCTCCATGGAAAGCAGCATAGCACACGCTGATACAAAATACCCAGCGTTTCAATATGTAGTCCTCAGTAACTAGGTTACACATGAGTGCCACTCGAGATCAATTTGTAAGGAACTGTCACAGGTATTTCTGTGCTCACTGTGCACCCCTCGTGGCACACTGCAGCCATCAATCCTCAGTCTAACTCTTCACAACCCTTTGCAGCTTCTTCCTATGGAAGCAGCAAACACCGCCATGGATACATCCCCTCATTTCCTCAGGGCTGTGACAAAGAGGTGGTACAAATACAAGAGTCTTGATGCATCCCCACAAGAGGAATTTGCTCAATCTTCCATTTTGAACAGATTCAGATTAAAAAAAAAAAAAAATCACACTGTATCGTGTTTATTACTTGGGCTCAGGAGTCTGGGAGACATGAATTTAAACCATAACCATGTCTCTTAATTGCTGGGTTAACCTCTTTACAGCTCAAGTTCATTTTCTGTAAGGTGGGGATGATGCCATACAGGGGTAGTGTGAGGCCTGAAAGATGTGACGAGCACAGTAAGCCATGAATACCTGCCATGCGATGCCGTCAGTGTTGTTTCTGTTGCGCTAAGTCACGGAGTTGGCTGTAGTTCAAGGAGGCTGTTCAGAGCCTTTGACCTCAAAAAAAGGGAAGCTATTCTGCACTGTTGACTTGATTGGCTCTTGATTGTTTTTAGTGATAAAAAGTCCGAGGCACATTCTGTGGGGAACTCAGAGTTTCTCCAGTGCTGCTAAGACACTGGGGGGTGGAGGGTAGGGTGGGATGAAGGAACACATTTTGTTAAAGGCTCAAACCAAAATTATTGCTGATCTGATTTCCTAAACATTTGTTCTAATTCACCGAACATTTTACTCACTGTCTTTTCATTTTCCTCCATTTGCATGTGCTTTGCTTTTGATGTGGCGTACACTTTAGAAATACATTATTAAGCAGACAAGCATGTCCCCCCTGGAGCAGGCACTCTGTCCCGTGCTTATTCTTAACAAATCTCCTTTTGTGTTCTTTTGTGCTGAAGTGATTAATCATTTCAACTATCCAAGGGTTGCTGATGATTTTCCAGTTTTGATGACCCCTCCTCCCCCACCATTGACACTGTTTTAAACATGTCAGGAAATTTGCTTTTGGGTTTCTTTTCATAGCACAGTGGGCTCCTCGTTGCATATAATAACTAGTGAAACTCACAAAGAACTCGATGTTCATTTCTTGCCTTTTTCCAGAGTTTGAGGTTAGGGTATGTGTGGAGGGGGTAGTAACAGACTTCAGTGAAAAAAAAGGAGATGGAAGTTAAAAAGTCAGAATGATAAATGCTTATGATACAGACCAGAGGAGAGGTTTTTATCTCACAGTCTGGAGAGAACCTGTTCTCTCTCTCTCTCTCTCTCTCTCTCTCTCTCTCTCTCTCTCTCTCTCTCTCTCTCTCTCTGTGCAGTATCATCCTCATTGCATTGTGGCAGGGTTTTCTTTCTCCATGTCCCATAGATTTGGGGTCACTGTATTTTCATTTTCATTTGTCTCAAGGTGTATTTTGATTCCTTCCTTGATCCCATTGTTAACTCATTCATTGTTTAATAGCATGTTATTTAGCCTCCAAGTGTTTGTGTGTTTTTCAGTGTTTTTCCTTCTAATTGATTTCTGGTCAGAAAAGCCACTTGATAAGATTTCAATCTTCTTAAATTTATTAAGCCTTGTTTTGTGGTCAAACTTGTGGTCTATCTTGAAAAATGTTCTATGTGCACTTGAAAAGAATCTATATTCTGCTGCTTTGGGGTGAAATGCTCTAAAAATATCAATTAGATCCATTTGTTCTAATGTATTATTTAAGGCCAGTCTTTCCTTGTTGATTTTGCCTGGAAGATCTAGCCATTGATGTCAATGGGGTGTTAAAGCCCCCTACTATGACTGCATTACTGTCGATCTTTTCCTTCAAGTCCATCAATAAATTTAAGAAGACTGAAATCATATCAGGTGCCTTCTCCAAGCACAGTGGTATGAAATTAGAAATCAATTACTGGATGGCTTCACAGGTGAATTTGTCAAACACTCAAAGAAAAATTAACACCTATTCTTCTGAAACTATTCCAAAACATAATTCATGAGGAGGGAAGGCCATATAATAAACATAATAAAGGCCATATATGACAAACTCACAGCTAAAATCATATTCAATGAGGAAAAGTTAAAAGTATTTTCATTAATATCTGGAACAAGATAAGGATGCCCAATTTCATCACTTTTATTCAACATAGTAGTGGAAGTTCTAGCCACAGCAATCAGACAAGAAAAATAAATAAAAGGCATCCAAATTGAAAGCAAGAAGTAAAACTGTCACTATTTGCAGATGACATGATACAATATAGATAGAATCCTAACGATTCAACCAAAAAACTATTAGAACTGATCATTGTATTCAGTAAAGTAGCAGGATACAAAATTAATATTCAGAAATCAGTTGCATTTTTATACACCGATAATAAACTATCAGAAAGAGAAATTAAGAAAACAATACCATTTATAATTGCCTCAAAAAATACTTAGGAATAAATTTAAACAAGGAGGTAAAAAACCTGTAGTTGGAAAATTATAAAACACTGAAGAAAGAAATTGAAGAAGATACAAATAAATGGAAGCATATACTATGCTCATGGATAGGAATAATTAACATCATTAAAATGTCCATGCTACCCAAAGCAATCTATAGATTCACTGCAAGCCCTATCAAAATACCAGTGGCATTTTTCAGAGACCTAGAACAAATCATCTTAAAATGTATATGTAACTACAAAAGGCCCCCAAATAGCCAAAGCAATCTTGATAAAGAAGAACAAAGTTGGAGGTATCATACTTCCTGATATCAAACTATACTACAAGGCTATAGTAATCAAAACAGCATGGTACTTGCATAAAAGCAGTCACATAGATTGATGAAACAGAATAAAGCCCAGAAATAAACCCACACCTATATGGTCATTTAATCTATGAAAATAGAGGCAAGAATATGCAAAGAGTTAAAGACAGTCGCTTCAATAAATGATGTTGGGAAAACTGGACAGACATACGCAAAAAAATGAAACCCAATCACTTCTTACACCATATCAAAGAACAAATTCAAAATGAATTAAAGACTTAAATGTAAAACCCAAAACCATAAAATTCCTGGAAAAAACAAGCATAAACTCTGACATTGCTCTGAGTAATATTTTTTCTGACATATCTTCCTGGGCAAGGGAAACAAATGAAAACATAAACAAATAGGACTACATCAAACTAAAAAATTTTTGCACAGTGAAGAAAAACATCAACAAAATAAAAAAACAACCTACTTAAAGAAGAATATATTTGCCAATGATATATCCAATAAAGGGTTAATATTCAAAATTTAAAAGAATGCATACAACTCAACATCAGAGAAACAAACAATCCAATTAAAAAATTGGCAGAGGATGTGAATAGACATTTCTCCAAAGAGGACACACAGATGGCCAATAGACACATAAAAAGATGCTCAACATCACTCATCATCAGAGAAATGCAAATAAAAATCACAATGAGATAAAAACCTCACTCCTGTCAGAATAGCTATCATCAATAAATCAACAAAGAACAATTGTTTGTGAGGATGTGGAGAAAAGGGAACCTTCATACACTGTTGATGGGATTGCAAATTTGTGCAGCTACCATGGAAAACAGAATGGAGGTTCCTCAAAAAATTAAGAATAGAACTATTTTATGACTTAGCAATTCCACTTTTGGGTATTTATCTGAAGAAATCCAAAACACTAATTTGAAAAGATATATGCACCCCAATGTTCACCGCAGCGTTATTTACAATAGTCAAGATATGGAAGCAACCTAAGTTCCCAGCAATAAACCACTGAATAAAGAAGATGTGGTACGTATATACCAGGGAATATTACTGAGACGTAAAAAGGAATGAAATCTTACCACTTGCAATGACATGGATGGACCTGGAGGGTTATGCTAAGTGAAATAAGTCCGACAGAGAAAGACAAATACCATATGATCTCACTTATATGTGGAATCTAAAGAATAGAATAAAGGAACAAAGAAAACAGAATAGACTCATAGATACAGAAAACAAACTGATGGTTGCCAGATGGGAGTGTTGGGGGGGGGGGGGGAGACTGGGTGAAAAAGGTGAAGGGTTTAAATAGACGTTGGCAGTTAGAAAATAGTCAGGGGGATGTAAATACATCATAGGGAATACAGTCAGTAACATTGTTCCAAGAACTGCTTTACACAGAACCTATGAGCAGTGGAAACAGCTTTGACTTCCAGCCCTCAATTCTACTAGTAGCATCAACATGGTAATTAACCAAATTATCTCTACAAATTTATTATCTTGATTTCTCCAACTTGTGCATTACACTCAGTATCTATCAAAATGAAAAACTCAGGCTCATGAAACATAATCAGAATACAAGTGGCAGACACAAAGGGTCTGAGTTTCCCGATGTGTCCACCAGCAGTAGCTGCCGGACTCCTTTTCACTTCCCACCCTCGGGAGTTGGGAGGTGGAATCGATCTTTCTCGCACTTGTGCTAACTGCTAATGTGTTCTCATGCTCCCGGGTAACACCCCAGCCTTGGCAGTCCTTAGAGGCTGATATTTTAAGCGGACAACACCTGAAACTTTTTTTGTTGGAGGATTAGAAGGACAACAGGCTGAAGAGGAGAAACAGACATTGAGCAAAAGGTCAAAGTCATTCATTCATTATTATTCGTCCACTTATTCAGTATTTGTAAAACATCTATTATGTGCCAGTCGTTTTGCTAGCTCCTGGAGATAGACGGTAACAGCTTAATGTGGGTCAGAAAGACCACTACGACTCAATGTAAGAAATGAAATGAGAATAAAGGGTGCCTGGGAAACACAGAACAGAAGCATGTAAGTCAGACTTTGGGAACCAGAAAGACTTCCTGGAGGGAAGGTGTGACATTTCAAGTGAGGCTTGGCAGATAAGCAGGAAACAGCCGAATGTGGGGGCTGGGGGTAGGCAGAGCGTGGTTTGTGGGTAAGGAGAACGTGAGTTAAGACCAGAGGTGAGGGAGGGAGCAGTGGCACCATGCTTCTAGAAGTGAGGTATGAAGCATGAGGTGGGCAGTGGCGAAAGACGAGGCTGGAACACAGGCAGGGCTGGCGCATGTGTGGCCTCTGCAGACACATTCAGGAATGTGACTCTACCCTGAGCCCAGGCGAGTCATTGAAATGTTTTAAATAAACATGCTTTGGAAAGCTGATACAGCTTGCATGGTAGAGAGCTTACTGCAGGCAGAGAGTAGGCTGGAAGCCAGAGAGGAGGTGCCCGGAATAATCTATGTGGGCAAGGATGGTGAGCTGAACAAGGAGAGTGGCACAGGGAGGGAGAGAAGTAGGTTTGAGGGAGGCTTGGGAGACGGAACTGACGGACGTGGTAAGGAACTGAATGTGGCGAGGGTGAGGAGAAGACGAGTCTCAGGCCTGAGCAGCCGTGTGATGAGGACAATCCACGCTGGAGGGAGGGTCGGGGAGGGGCGAGGTGACCTTAGGGAGGAGGTGTCCATGACACACTAGGTGGAGCAGTGGGGGGACAGCTGGATACCAGAGTGTGAAAGTCAGGAAACAGAGCTGGGCTCGTGACACACCCTTGAGACCCCTCACGGCACAGTTGTTAACAGTCGCCGGGAAACTAGCCTATGAGAGAAGAGATCCAAGCCCAAAATCTCAGGGAGAATTACTGGGAGAGGAAGACCTGATGAAATGCCCCCCAAGTGGGGACAGCCCCAGGAGGTGTAGTGTCAGATGCCAAGGCATGAGCCTGTGGTTAGCAGCATCGAGTGCCCACCAAGAGATCATATGGCATTTTTCACAGAAATAGAACAAGAAACTCTAAAATGTATATGGAACCACGAAAGACTCTGAATAACCAAAGCAATCTCGAGAAAGAAGAACAAAGTTGGAGGGATCACAAGAGCTGATATCAAATTATTCTACAAGGTTATAGTAATCAAAACAGCAAGGTACTGGCATGAAAACAGACACACAGATCAGTGGAACAGAATAGAGAGCCCAGAAATAAGCACATGTTTATATGGTCGATTAATCTATGACAAAGGAGACAGGAATATACAATGGGTTAAGGACAGACTCTTCAACAAATGGTGCTGGGAAAACTGGACAGATAATGGGGAAAAAATGAAACTAGACCATTTTCTTATACCATCAACTTAAATGTAAGACCTGAAACCATAAACTCCTAGAAGAAAACATAGGCAGTAAATGCTCTGACATTGTTGTTAGTAATATATATATATATATATATATATATATATATATATATATATATATATATATTTGATATGTCTCCTTGGGAAAGGGAAACAAAAGAAAAAAATAAACAAAGGGGATTACTGCAAACTAAAACGTTTTTGCACAGCAAAGGAAACCATCAACCAAAGGAAAAGACAAGATACTAAGTGGGAGAAGATATTTGCCAATGATACATCTGATAAGGGGTTAATATTAAAAAAATACAAAGAACTCATACACCTTAACACTAAAAAAACAAACCGTCTGATTAAAAAATGGGCAGAGGACCTGAATAGACATTCCTCCAAAGAGAACATACAGATGGCCAATAGATATGTGAAAAAAGGGTCAACGTCACTAATCATCAGAGAAATGCAAATTAAAATCACAATGAGATATCACTTCACACCTGTAAGAATAGCTATCATCAATAAATCAACAAATAAGTTTTGGAGAGGATGTGGAGAAAAGGGAACCCTCGTGCACTGTTGGTGGGATTGCAAATTGTTGTGGCCACTATAGAAAACAGTATGGAGTTTCCCCCCCAAATTGAAAATAGAATTTCTATATAATCTAGCCATTCCACTTCTGGGTATTTATGCAAAGAAAATGAAAACTAATTCAAAAAGATATATGCACCCTCATGTTCACTGCAGCATTATTTACAATAGCCAAGATATGGAAGCAATGTAAGTGTGCACTGATACGATGAATAGACAAACAAGAGGTGGTACATATATACAAAAATATATTAGTCTGCCATAAAAAAGAATAAATCTTGCCAATTGCCACAACCTGAATGGACGTAGAGGGTATTATGCTAGGTGAAATAACTTAGAAAAAGACAAATATCATACGACTTCACTTGTACGTGGAATCTAAAAATCAAATGAACAAAAACAGAATCAAACTCATTACAGAGAACCCATGGATGGGTGGAAAAGGGGAAGAGATTAAGACATACAAACTGGCAGTTACAAAATAGTCCCGGGGATATAAAGCACAGCACAGGGAATACAGTCAATAATATTGTAATAGCTGTGTATGGTGTCAGGTGGGTACTAGACTTACCAGGGGGCTCACTTTGCAAATTATATCAATGTCTAACCACTATGTTGTACACCTGAAACTAATACAACATTGGATGTTAATTGTAATTGAAAAATAAATTTGAAGAAAAAAGTTTAAAAATTAAGTATATCTTTGGGGAACTCATACATTTGAAAGTATTACCAGATATTCTCATTTTACATGTATGAATATTTTCAACTCTCTATACTAAAATAAAAACAATACTGTAAATAGTGAGCCTCATTTATTGATAAAGAATTTGCACTTTTTTCTTCTACATGATCCGTTTAAGTACTTATTTTTCTGAAAATGAAGACTACCTGAAATATAGACAAGTAAACTACTACAATGTTGCCGTGGAAACCTGAGTAGAATAAATGGATGACACTGTGTTGTCCAATGGACCACGTGTGCTCTGTGCCAGTAAGGTGCCATCTATCCATTTCCGTCCCGCCCTTCTGCACTTTCGTGCTGCTGGGCTGGGCTTTGCAAACCACCTTTCTAAGGAGGACTGGCATTGAGGAGTGCGTCTACATTGTTTTGTCCCCGACGTTCTCTCTCTGACTCACTCGTCCTCCATAAGCACAGGATGAGTCCCTCCTGCGTGTCTGGCAGGTGTTCGAAGGCACTGAGTAAATCTACTCTTTTTAAGTTACAATCAATCTTACCACTTCTCTGTTTGGTTGATGTGCCTTCCGAGGGCGGAGCAATAGAAAACGTAACAAAGCAAGTGAGTGGAATGCCTCAGTCCTTGAAGGTAGTGCTGAAGTTCTCCCAGTATCGTCTTGAGAACCTGTGAAGCTGTATGGTGGCCATCACTCCACCTGTCTAGCCAACACACTTGCCTCGCACCTCTCCTCGTTTTCGCCAGCCTGGGTGGAGCAGGAGGTGGGAGGCACACGGCGCCACTGGCTTCCATGGTATCCGGTGGCATCCAGCTTTGGTCAACATTTTTTACGAACCTCTTCCTTTCTTCCAGTTTACAATATTGACTCTCGTGACAAGATATTGAAACCTTCAGGCACTCAGGCTGCTAACATTCCCTTGGTCTCTATCCCCGTGGCTGTGTAAACGCCTTTGTGATTTCTAATGTACACGTTACAATGAGAAAAATATCGAAACGCAAAGCCATTCACTCCAACAGAGGCTTCCAGACCTCTGGGGTTCCTTTGGCCATCTCCCCAAAACCTCTCGTCTCAGACCAGATACTGCATGACAGCCACCTTCTGTGCCAGGTCTGTGAGAAAGTGAACACCTCGGAGTCATTAGAAAGTCTGCAGAGTGCGGCCAAACACCCAGAAACGTCAGTGCTGGCCGTTGGACACGCTCACAGGCCCCAGGATGCCTTTGGCAGGCAGAAATGGAGCCATTTAAGTGAGGCTTTTGGTTTCAGCCAAAAGGACAAGGATAATAACATCTATTAAAAAGAAAAAAAGAAAAATCAAAAGAAAACACTACCAAGCGAGGCTAATTTATCTTGGATAAGATGCGTCGGTTTTGCTCCGTGAATTTCTCTAGGCTGACATCCTGTTGACTTTTGCTTTGATTTTACTTTACTACAACAGGTAATGGGATGTATTAACAGGGTTCCTCTACAGTTACACCCGGGTTGATTTTGCCACTTATGGGCTTGGTTTTGTCACTAGGAAAATCTACAGTTTGAAGCAAATGACATACCATATTTTGCGGTGTATAATGCACACCCACATTTTTGGCCCTAACTTTCAGGGGAAAAAATCTTTTGTTTTAATTTTTTAATTCAAATTTTTGTTTACATTTAGGCACTTGTCTTTTTTGTATTATAAAGGAATTTCAACATTTGTTTTTTAACATATTATGGTACAAGGAATTTTATGTCACAGATAATTACAAAAATAAGAACAGATACAAGGTACATGAAATTTTATGCACCAGTAACAAATTTACGATATTTACACATCATAGAAGGCCAAGAACTCTTCGTCATTGCAAGTTCGTCGTAAATTCAACAAAACTGATTACCATATTCCAGATATCGTTACTGATTTCTAGAGTTCCACTTTGAACTCATAGGCATAAATAAAATAATTAAAAACATTTATATAGACACAGAATTAGTACTACCCATGTATAAAGCACATCCTTATTTTTCCCTCACAAATTTAGGCAAAAAAGTATGCATTATATACGGCAAAATACGGTAATTCATAAAGCCATGAGTAGGAGCTAGAAGAAGCCTGTCTGGTTTGAAGCAGGGGAGATTTGACCTAGGTCCAGTTCTGCAAATGTCCCAAATAGGTCACTTAAAACAAGTGCACTCTTTGTTCTCTCCCTTCTCTAGAGTGGCTAATATATTTTCACTTGGGTTAAGGAGCAGACATTTAAGCACATGGTTCCCCTTGGCTCACCATCTAGGGTCTGAACACATGGCGAGGGGGGGGGGCACAGTGACGTGCATTTTACGTGACAGGGCTCTCAATTCTCTCCTCACTCCCAGGTCTCTCACGATCACACTGGACTCTTGCCCAGGAGGCTCCTTAGTTTCTAGAAAACCAAGGAAAAGGAGCTTCCTTTATCTGCTGGAAGTCCGTTCAATTACAGTGCCAGGAACCTGGTTTGGGTCGCTAGTATTTAAACAAGTACCAGTTACCCCTTTCACATAAACAGAAACGCAAGTCTATATAGATACGGATTCACTATGAATATTTCACAGGACATTGGCATTAACTTAGTAAGTAAAGATGAAAGCCAAGATGGCAATTTGCTCAGATGTTGCACAGAAATTGTCTCTAAATTTGTCCCTTAAGTCCAAACCAGAATCTCAAGCGCTGGTCTCTTATCACAAAGCCTGGCTCTGGCATGCGTGCTGCCCCTCAACAAAACTGCCATGGAAAGCTGTCTTGCATAAAATGTGTGCATCCTGGATTCTAGCCCTGCACAACCCCATTAAGTTGTAAATGGATTTTATTTGCTGAACAAATGTTAATGCCGTTCTACGTTAATGGATAATGCTACGAAAAGCACCTAAGTACTACAGTGCTGGAACTTTAAGGATGAAATATTGTGTAACTTAGAAAGCTGTCTGTTATAAACATATGTCAGCTGTGAGGGCTTCCAGCCCTAATCGCCCATCTTCACAGAACTCAGTTATAATTTCTCCCTCGGTTAAGTGAATTTTGCAATAATACACAGATTTATTAGGTCCCAGGATCAAAATTCTCCAAGTAAGAATAAAAAATAATTACACTTGAGAACATAATGTAATATTCAAATGACTTGAAAACAGTCACCTCAGCAAAAATAAGAGACGGGAGAGAAAAAGAAGTTTCAGGTGAGGTTGGTAACGCTAGCCATAAAAACTCTCTGAGTTCAAGAGCACAAATGCGTGACCCGGCGCTTCCAAATCATAAACACATGGAAACGGGAAATCTCCTATTCACAGCAAAAGGGTGCCTGGGTGGATCCATTAATGAGTGGGGGTGGGGGGAGAAGGGCTCCTAATTTAATAAAACAGCATAGTCGTTAGAGACAAAGGGTGCTGCTCCCAGATGGTGTTTGTTAAAATCCAAGCTCTACCTCTTACCAACTCTGTGACCTTGGACAAGCTGTGTTTAACTTCTTGCCTCAGTTTCTTCCTCTGTGAAATGGGGATGCTAAGAGTGTCTGCCCCTCAGGCGGCTGTGATGGCTCAATGCCTTAACACATGCAAGGAACTTAAGTGTCTCATGCATCATAAATGTTAGCTCTTTATCATTTGGTAGTTGTTATTGTACGTAGGATTTACTGCAAACAAAAAGGGACCTAAATGGGACCCATGACCTTTCCTCACACACCTCGAGGTCTCTGAACTCAGTGACTCCATTTTCTCAAGTCTGGCTTCCGCCCAGTCTCCTCCACAGAACCAGCACTCAAGTAAGTCCCCAACGACTTGTCTCTCTGTGGTCCAATCCACTAGGTGGTTTTCGATCCCCGTCTCTCTTGTTCTCTCAGAAATTCTGAGGACTGTTTGAAACTCTTGAGAGCTTGAAACTCTCTTTCCATGGATTCTATGACTTTTCACTGTCATAATTTTCCCTCAGCTCCTCTAGTCACTCCCTCTTATGTCCAGTGGAGTTTCCTTTCACTGGCCTTTAAATGATGAAATTAAGACTTCCCCTGCTCTCATTCTCTAATCTCTTTCTAGGCAAACTTACTCATTTCTATGGTTTTATTACCAACATGTTAATTAATCCAAAATGTTGGCTTATAGTCAAAAATGTTCTGAGCTCCAGACCCACGTATGGATGTTCATTTACATTCTCCAAGTTACTGGAACGTCTGTCTCAAAGGTACTTCAAACTCAACATATCCAGAAATGAATTTACGATCTCTTCCCTCCCACCCTCCAAAGCAGTATTCCCCTCAATGTTCCCCTGTCTGTGAGGATCCCATAAAGCATCTCTCATCTGGACGTAGGCAACAGCCTCCCGCTCCTCATTCTTCTTCCCTCTTCCCCTCAATCCACTCTCCATAGCAGCCAGAGCTGTGCATTGAAATTGCCAATCTGACCACACTCGTCACTGGTCAAATCCTTCACGGGCTCCCTGTGCTTACAGGATCTGGAACATGGCCGAGAAGGCACAGCATATTCGGCTTCTCCTGCCTGGCTTTATCCACCTATTCTCTAGCCACTCTGGCTTTCTCTGTCCACAAGCCAAACTCTTCTATTTCCCCTGCTTGGAACCCTCACCAGTCTTCTACTGAGGTTGATTTCCTCTTCATCCTCCAAATATAGTTCAAATGTCCCTTCCTCAGGGAAACTGTTCTTGACCCCAAACTAGGTCATGAACCCTACAGTAAGCTCTCATAAAACCCTGAGATTGCAAACAAAATCATACATTTGTTTATACGATTTTTAAAATGTTAGTGTCTATCTCTCCGGCACATTGTCAGCTCCTAGAGGGCGTCACGTCTGTCTGGCCTACTACTGTTCTTCTAGTATCTCCCACGTGGAAAGGGCATGCTAGTACTTGCTAAATGAATATCTCAATTCTTATCATTTGCAGGCATTTTTCGTGATGCTGCTCTTCCTTGGTATCAACAGAAAGCCACTTAAATACAATGGCTACAACGTAACAAGAACCTCTGACGAACTTGGCCACTCAGCCGATCACAGGGGAGAAACTGGTAAGGAAAGTCAGGCTCCACAAAGACTGTCCATGGGAACCCAGTGCTAAAAAGACCAGTACATCGTGTCCACGATTTACAGCAAATGAAATGTTTGTGAGCTATCAGAAAGATACTCATCCTTCTGCTCTAGAGGGTTCTTTCAATCACTCACCCCTTTATTCTCTTAACAAAACTGTGAACTCTAACAGACACAGGAAACACAATGTGGAAGGAATACTGATGTGTGACAGATACACAAGAGAAACAATAGGCTGTAGCTGAGAAGGAGCCCTGTGCTTGTGTTTGGAGGACAGGACATGCTTAGGAAAAGAGGGGAAGATGATCTTGGAGAATGATGGGTGTGAGGCAGGGTCAGCCAGAAAAAACAGTCCAGGCAAACCTGGGAACACTGACGTGATTCTCTACGAAGTCCCTAAATACCAAGGACTACTACTAGCATCTTAGGACAGGTGACGACAGAGAGGAAAAGGCTCATCTGGATAATACCAGCACCACCATCACCTCTGTGCTTCCAAGTCTCTAGTACGTCCCATCCTAGACCACTCCTCATGGGCTCCACGAAGAGTGGAGCTTAGAGAGAGCTCAGTGATCTTCTAATGAAGCTGTCATCTCCACTACCCTTAACCTTGCTTATGGACATAAGTCGGTTATCTGGTTGGTCCAGGCTTTCCCTTCAGTTCCACGCCTGATTCAAGGCGCACTGTGGCAATGGCAGACCAGTGGTGTGATGTACTAGGGCTCAGCATCATGGGAAGATAGGAAGGGGGCCAGGGGTGTGTGAGGTTCCCATCAGCTCTCTTAAGAAAAAAGAAATAATGCTTTAAAGTGCTGGCAGCAGCATTCAGTTTTATTCTAATTAGGTGAATTTTATATTACCTAAATGATGCAATTTTGGTACATGAGTTACTCAAGCTCTTATTCAAACTTCAAGCTCTGCTTGGAATATGGAGAAGAAAGGTCAAATGACAGATTCTTCTACAGCCTCAGGAAAGGTAAGAAAGGATAAGGAGCATTAGGGTTTTTTAAATAGCAACACTAAAGAAGGGATTGGTGTGCTCTGGTATTATCGTTCTGTAGACCTAAACACCATAATCAATCAAAGGCAGATGGCCTAAACATTGAATATTTGGAACCAAACATGAAAGTATGTTGAAGGAGAAAAATAGGAAAAACATACAAGTATCAGCATTTTACACTATCTGTTGTTTAATCTGAAACAAAGTTCCAGGATAGAGATAATATAGATATAAAATACAATACCCTGTTTCCCTGAAAATAAGACCTAGCTGGACAATCAACTCTGATGCATCTTTTGGAGCAAAAATTAATATAAGACCTGGTCTTATATTATATAAGACCCAATCTTATAGCAAAATAAGACCGGGTATTATATTATATTATAATGATATGATATGATATATTATATTATATCATTATATAAGACCTGGTCTTATATTATAGTAAAATAAGACCGGGTCTTACATTAACATGGCAGAACAGCCTGACCTAAGTGAATCTGGGTGTGAAATGGCTCACGGAGGGGATCCACTAGAGATGATGATGATGAAAAGGCCGAGCTTACAAGAGTAACAGGCAAAATAATAACATGCAAAACAATAGAGAAATACATTTTCAGATGGCGAGACACCTCTTTGTCAGAGTGCTTCTGAGTTGAATTAAGTTCAGGAGAAAAAATAACAAGGCCACCCTGCCTGACTGAAAAGCGGACTATTAAAGGATGCGTCCCAGTAGCAGAGTGATTAATGGGGACATTCCACTGGTCCCTGTAACACGGTGCCACCTCAGCCCATGCAAAGGCACCAGGCTGAGGCGTAGACTTCTTAAAAGAAGTGTTGTTTTATAAAGCGTCATTTAGGCAACTCACGTGCTTACCCTCAGGAAAGGTAAATGTTGGACAACAAACAAACACCGGGCTCCCTTTGACAACGCAGCCACATGACTCCTTTCTATTTGGATCTATGTCCAACCAGTTGCTAAAATTTGTAAAACAGTATTCTTACCCGGATTATTTCTTCCACACAGCTGTTGGTTTCTCCAGATCTATTCTCCTGAAAGCAAAGGAAAAACAAATTAAGCCTGACAGACCTCCTTTATGAATTCAAAGAAAACATGACACACAAGCTTCCAAACTTAATAGACTTTGGACTGGGGAATGCCTAAACTATGCTCCTTTCCTTAATGGGACAGCTCCCATCGTGGCTGACTGCCCCCCTCCCCACACTGCACCGTGGGCAGCTCAGCCAGGAGCACCGCACACGCCCCCGAGATCAGCTCTGGGTCCTTTAACCACGTTGATGCTAAGCCGCGCAGGCACCTACGAGTATGAGTATGACAAGCAGTCTGAGTTCTGTTCTCCTTGGGCTCCAGCAAAGTGTAGAAATGGATCCAGTTCACCCACCAAATGCACACAAGGGCCTGCCATATACAAGGGTTGCTATGGCTTAAGGAAAAGTCTGCTAGTTCCACTGTCCTCAAAGCCTAGAATTACTGGTTTGATGGGCCCAAACCCGAAAGACCAAAGGAGAAACATCCTCTCGACGTTCGCATCGCATGCTGGGTGCGATACTCCAGAGTCACCTGCTCTGTAACCACGCTGCCCTGTGCAGTGGAGATGTCAAGGGCTCTGAGGAATGGTGGCTTCAGGTCACAGCTGACTCTGGGGAACCGTGTGAGTTCCAGAGACGCTGTGTGGTTACTGCGGGTTACACAGCCTGGAGTACAGGAGGTGGCTTTGTGGGGACACAAAATCAACTTTGGCTGGTAGAAGCGTCTACTGGGGTTTCAGGGAGACAGTCCTTTTGGCCTTTTTAATTCAATGACATTGACCACAATTCAGCATGACATCCTAGGCTTTCATCACCCTGAGATACCATGTCCATTAAGCAAGAAATCCCCTCTCTCTCCAGTCCCTGGTAACCACTAATCTACTTTCTGTCTCTATTCTGGACATTTCATATAAATGGAATTGCACAGCATGTGGCCTTTTACGTCTGGCTGGTTTCACTTAGGATAATGTTTCAAGGCTCATCCATGTTGGCAGCGTGTACCAGTACTTCACTCCGTGTCGTGGCTGAATAATTTTCCAACGAATGGACATACCACCTTTTGCATACCCATTCATCAGTGGGTAGGCATTTTGGTTGTTTCCACTTTGGCTACTGTGGTAGCACTTCTGTGAACATCTGTGTACAAGTTTTTGTTTGCACACCTTTCAACTTCTTTTGTAGTTCTTTTGAGTATATAACTAGGAGTTGAACTGGCGGCTCATATGACAATCCTATGCTTAGGTTTTTGAGGAATTGCCAAACAGTTTTCCACTCTGCCTATACCATTGTACATTCCCACCAGCAATGTATGAAGCATCTAATTTCTCCACACCCTCACCAATAGGTTAGTTTCTGTTTCTGTTTTTGATAGTAACCATCCTAGTGGGTATGAAATGGCATGTGGCTCACTGTGGTTTTGATATGTATTTCCTTAATGACAAGAGATGTTAAGCATCTTTTCATGTGCTTATTGGCCATCTTTATATCTTCTTTGGAGAACTGTCTATTCAGTGCCTTTGCCCGTTTTTAATTGGGTTATGTCTCTTTTTACTATTGAGTTGCCAGAGTCCTTTATATATTCTGGATACTAGAGCCTTATCAGATATCAGATATTTGGATGCATTTCCTTCCCTTCTGTGGGTTGTATATTCACTCTCTGGATAGTGTTCATGGATCTACAAAATTTTTAATTTTGACCAAGTCCAACTTATCTGTATTTTGTCTTTATTGCTTTGCTTTTGGTGTCATATCTAAAAAAAAACAAAACAAAAAAAAACAAAAAAAAACAAAACAAAACAAAAAAAAAACCATTGCCAAATCCCAGGCTACAAAGATTTACCCATGTTTTAAGAGTTTTATAGTTTGAGTTTTTATACTTAGGTCTTTAGTCCAACAGTTTGAGAACTTTTAGGTGAAGTTTATTTCTTAATAGATTATTGGGTAGGTTTTAGTTAAAAGAGAAACATTATCTCTGTATAGATTACTTCATCCTAGACTCATTATTAAAAGATCAATAAGGAAATGTGTAAGGCACAGCTACTGCTGCTAACAGTTCACGAATACAACATACATATCTATCCTTATAAATCAAGGAAAACACTGTTAGGTGTTATGATGAAATTAAGAAGCCCAAACGCTTTTACTAATATTTCATTACCCTTTCTTATAGCCATCCCTCCTTTTGTTTCCCTAAAAGTTCCAGTTTGGCGACAAACATCTAAATAAGCCCCCAGTCCCATCCCCAATGACTTATCCCAGGACTGCTCTGGAAATGTCACTATTCTGACACTTGAATCCAATAGCATCAGAGAGCTCTTTTGGGAACCGCCCCCCTAACCTGCTTCCTTTCCAGGGCAGCCTGAGGCAACTATCCCCAAGGCTGCTGGTAAATTCTGTCAGGTGAGGGTTTGATGGTCCCCTGGAATCATCTCCTTTGGAATTCAGTGGTGGGAATGAGTAAAAAATGTTTCCTCAAGCCCATAACCATTTCTCTTACCCTACTTCCAAGTCCCAACCCTTATCTTCCCATGTAACATACTGGCAGAGCAAATGCTAAATTCTCAATGTACTTCCTATTTTCCATCTTAAAACAGTTAATGAATGAAAATTTGACTTCATGTTCTTCTGATGGACTCACTCAGGTACACAACACACTAAAAACATTCTTCAAATTAAAGGTTGGGTTTGACTCCTTAAAGCAAAGCTTCCCCTGAATACCACACTTGAATTTTGTTTGAAGTGATTTATGTAAACAACGGATTGCTCTTATGAGTATCTCCCCTTATAATCCTATAAATTTCCACAACTCTACTCTGAACAGGGAATGCACTGAGAGAGCAATGCAGTACAGGTGCCCTGTTAAATACTTCCCACGTCACTGCAGCTGGAGTACGTAGGATACTACATTGGGTCATCTCAGTGGTAGCTCCAGCCATGAGCTCTGATGGTCTGGGATGACATCAGGTCATTCCTTATTGGGAGGGTCCTTGTAAAGCTGAGGAGAGATGAGAAGTGAGGCCAGGACACAGGACTTCCAACAACAGTCCCGGGAAGTTCTGTCCTTAAATTACAGCATGGATAGTCCTTGGCAGAGGGAAATCTTGTGCCTTCTCTGGAACATTTCTGACTCCTTGGGACTCCTGAGGATCTCAGAAGGGTGCCACATTGAGTTTGAATTTCCAGGGCCCCATCTGGATTGGAGTGGATGCCAGAGGCACAGTATATAGAAAGTTTGAATTACAAGGAAACTTAGAGCTCATTTCAGGCCAACGCAATGCCTTTAACAGATGGAGAAACTGTGGCCCAGAGAAGTAGAGGGCTTTGTCCAAAATCATCCTGGCAGCAAGAGGCAGCAGTCAAGATAGAATCCCCCCACACTTCTGCAACAACATTTCAGTGACTTTTCTACTATCTCAGGCTCGCTCTCTAAGTTCAACCCTTAGAACCAGCTCAACTTGAGGTCGCTGCCATACTTAAAGTGTGGAAATAAGAGAATCTGGATAGTAAATTTCCACCTTCCCTTTCATACTGGGAATCCTCTGACACTTAAGCCACTCTGTATCTTACTTACTACGCTCCAATATCACATGCTCAGACCAAAGGGGGAAGTGATAGGAGAGGAAGTGGAAAGAAAGGGTTAAAAATATAGTCCCTTTGGTGACATCAACAAACGAGAGACAAGCATTTGTGAGCTCAGAAACTGGAGGACAGAATACCACCTCTTTTCCAAATCCACAAAAGGGGGTACATGGGTAGGACGGGGTGGGCAGGGTGTGTTTCTGGGGGAAGGCCTTTCACCTTCTTGAGGTCTTTCTCCAATCTGGTTTCAGCTGCAGTGGTGTACTTTGATTATATTTACATTTTAAAACTCTCAGTGTTTATGAACAAGATTAAAACATGCATGTAATTTACATCTCCAAATTTGTGTTTATATTTCCCACAATGAAGTTACTGCTTTCCTTGGAAAGGTACCCACTGAGAAGGAGGGATGCACAATGCAAGTTTTAATTATTCTGTATTTTTTGAAGGTTTGTAGCTGTTGCTTCATGCTGAGTTGCTGAGCCGTTGCTCTGTATTTACTCCAACTTTGATGAACCCACTCCATTTTGCTATCATTATATTTTGAAATCTGTCATAACAGTCTCACCTCATTGAACCTCCAACTAAACTTCAATTAAAAGCTAGCAACCCCAGCTGATTCTCCTTCTCTATAGCCTTGTCTATCACGTTTCCTTGTCACGGAACTGCTTTCCCCAAATCCTACCACTTAAGAATGCACAACACACGCTCTGCCAGGAAAATATAAGGAGCTAAGTACAGCGGGTCCTTGAATAATGTCGTTTCGTTCCACATCATTTTGTTATAATGTTGATGGGATGCCATAGGGACTTAACTCTTGTTTGTATCAATTAGCCTATGGTAAAACTTTGTTATAGACCATTTCGCTTAAAGTCACAGAACCTATTGACGACTAAGTGAGGACTTAATGTATAGCTCAAGAAATAGTAGCCAGGAGCATCCTGTCACTGAGAACTGAAGCCCCTAATTACCATGCCAAGCACAGAGCATTAGAAGTACCAAGCAAGGCGTAAGGAGAGAAGGTTGATCAAATCAGTGGGAAATGGTATTTCACTGCGGGGGAGATGATGCCGCACGGGTCCTATTTTCAAAAATAGTTTAATTCTTCATCAGGCACATTTATCGCAGAACTTTCATTCTAAAATAATACTCCTTTAAAGTCATGCTTTTATCTACAAGCACTCAAAAGGCCCTCAAGCATTTAGTGACTGTTTATCACATGCACATTCTTAAATACTTCTGCAGAAGTATTCTAAAATAAGTCTTACTATTCCTGATTTATAAGAAAACTGGGATACAAAGAAATTAGGTGTGCCATCAATGCCACCAAAGCAGTGAGCAAGATTCTGAGCTCAAACTCAGTGAGGATCTCAGCTCAAATTCGGGGGTTATCATAATTCTGTGCGAAGCCCCATTCAATGACTGTGTCCCCAGCCTCAACTGAAGGTAGGGTCCCCTGTGGACAAGAAGGCAGCCAGCCAGTTGTCTTCCAAATTCAGCCTGTCTTACACCCAGCCTAACACATCCCTTTCCAAGGGCTTCACTCTGCTCCCAATCACCCAAGCTGGACGCCTGGCTTCATCCCTCATCAGTCCCCGTCCTTATTTCCCAAATCAGCCTGGCCCATGGGGTCACCTTTTGCCCTGCCACTCACATCTATCTCTTCCTCTCTGATCCTACTGTCACCACCACCATCTTGACATTTATACATTGAGAGAAAAAAGTGAGCCAAAAAATAATATCATAAAAGAAAGATGTATAAAGGGATGTCATAAAAATGTAAACAGAATGACAGCAGATGATGGTAATATTAATATTAACTAAAGGACATTTCATAGCAAAAAAAAATAATTGGAGAGCACAATGCAGAATGAGTGAAAATAGGGCATTAATAAAGCATAAGAATAAGGTATGCTACGAAAAAGGAAGAGAAATAGAATTATTACAGCTGGAAGTCTTTAACCCACCCCTATTTTTCCTAATAGACAAAAGATCACCCCCCAAAAAAAAACCCCAAAACAAAACTATAGAAGATAGAAAATTTGAAAAATGAAATTAAATAGGGCTAAGTTGATAGATATAATGAACTTAGAATGCTATGAAGAAACTTCAACTTTTCAAGCACGCATGATATTTACTGAAGTGGTCACATACTCAGCTACAAAAGAGCTTCAAAAAAATTCCAAAAAGTAACTGTTTTATAGCATAGACTCTTTAACCACAAGTTATCAAAACAATAAGCTATGATTTAAACACGGTGTAGAAAATAAAAATCTCCTAGAATAATTAGAATAAAACAAATACCACACATTTATAAATAACTCTCTATATTTCCAGGAAAAATAAAAGTAAAATACTGTAGAACAAAATCATGGGATGCCCCCAAAGATATTCTTAGAGGCAAATTAATACACTAAACTCTTTCACTATATTTTGAAATGAAATTCATGTGCTAAGAAATTTAAAATCAAAAGAGACATACAAAATGAAGAAAATCTATAGGGAAAACTAATGAAATATTTTTAAGTAGAATTTATAAAGCCAAAATATAATTTCTTAAAAACCAAAACAGAATACGCTACCCAAAACAGTAGAAAGTTACTTAAAAATCTGTTCAATAAAAAGCTCAAATAAACATCTCTGATATAAGGAGAAAAATAAATGGAAATGATAATTATAAGAAGACACTGATATTAATATTAAAATAGAGCTACTAATAAATGAGAAATTTTGATGAAGTTGGCAACTTTCTGAAAAAAAAAATTACATACGAAATAAAGAAAAATGAGATTAAACCTATAAACCTGAGAATGCAGATTAAATTAAATAAAAAATATCTTTAAATAAGGCTTCAAGCCAGATAATTTTAGCATGAAGTATTTCAAACAATAAAGGGAGAACTAATTCCCAT
This sequence comes from Rhinolophus sinicus, assembly GCF_057876585.1. Lineage (NCBI taxonomy): Eukaryota > Metazoa > Chordata > Mammalia > Chiroptera > Rhinolophidae > Rhinolophus > Rhinolophus sinicus. Next base: position 123,711,312 of record NC_142502.1, on the reverse strand, counting down.
ATAGTAGAAATTCCCATATAGTAGAAATTCCCATATAGTAGAAAGTAATGGAAAGCTATGTGATTTATTTCATTAAATTACTATAAAAACCTAACGTAAGAGAATAAATCAGTATCTGTCATGCAGGGTCTCTGGTCCTGCTCCCTGCACAAGAATGTAGGATATGGTGAGGCCAAAAAGGAACACCCACGGAGCCACAGATAGGGGAGTCATACCACTGTATTCTCGCTGGCGGCTGGGTTGGAGACACAGGAAGCAGGACCCACACGATCCGCAACCTGCTGTCCGCTTCTCTGCCAACCAACCAACCAACTCCTTGCTAACTGCAATCCGTGCTCACTAGCTCAGCCACGGCAGTCATATCAGTGGCCAAGGGATAACAGGGTATAGCTGATGGCCAACTAGTTATAGCTGATGGCCATCTACTACCCAAGCCAGCACCTTTCCACATGAGGCTGAGAGCCTGGAAACTGCTCTCTGGGACTCTATCCCCACAATATTCCTTATGAAGATAAATGTAAAATCCTCAAAAGATTATTAGTAAATATAATTCAATAGACTATTATAAGAAGTAGTAGGAATTTACTGAAATTTGCCTCAGGAATGGAAAAATGGTTTAATACTTAATATTAAGACCCTTTTAAAATATTGTGCCACTAAGGAAAACGTAAAACTGGGATCATCTCAGTTTGGCAAATTTTTGAACATATACCTAGAAAAATCCAAAAGACTCCACTGTTACTCTTATTAAAAAGGGAGGTTAAAAAAGTGGTTGGATATAAACCAAACAGTCCAAGCTCAATAGCTCTTCTGTATAGTAGCAAAAAACAATTTAAAAGTATGAAAAAAAAAATCCCACCTACAATATCAAGAAAAATAAATGAGGAATAACTTTAAAAAGAAACAAATGTTCAACAAAAACGTCAAATTCTACTGAAAAATACAAAAAATACCTGAAAGGAACTGAGCTAGACTTCTCAAACACCTTCCAACTCTTACATATAATACAAAGCCAAATAAATATATCAAGAGAAACCAACCACAAACTACATTAACTTAAAAAAAAAAAAATTGAGATGAAAGCCACAGAACAGAAAAGCAACCATTTAAAGTGTACAATTCAGTTGCATTTAATATATTCACAATGCTGTGAATTACTATCACCTCTAGTTCCAAAACATTTCTCCTGTACCAAAGCAAACCTCTGTGCCCCTTAAGTACTTTCTCCCAATTCCCCTTTACATTAACTTTTCAAACATGATTTTATATTAACAAATACTACATGGAACTAAAAGAACAAAATGAGAAAAATGATGAGTATCACTTATTTGTATTAGATTTTACAGTGGATATGGTACCTCTCATTTATGTATTTATGACCCGTTCTTAGAAGATTACTTGGTATCATATAGTAGGCATTCGATGGTGTTTGTTGAATGAATAAATAGCTAGTCAATATACTAAAAAAGAAAAAGAAAGGAAAAACAAAGACTATTTAAAAAGTAATATGGCTGGTCATCTACATGACACAGGGATGCCTGCTTTATCAAAAAAATAAAAAATAAAAAAATCACCAGTTATCTTAAAGACCAATTCTTAGAACATCAACATGTATTTACTTCATAAAAATTAAGCTTATACCCATGATTACAGAAGCCATTAGGAAGTTATATGACTTCCCTAATCTCCACATTGGTATCTGTCAATTAGAGAATAAGTATTAGCCTTCTAGCAACAGGCAATGTTGTTAAAGAGTTAATAATCGATTTTCTATCAGATTCTTAGCCATAGGACAAGGTCTTTCAATTATGTTATTATTTTTATAAGGAAAATCAGTGATCTCAATCAGAGCTTGTGGTGAAAAGTGTATTTGGTTTTCAGAAAGTTAAGTGGTATGTCAGTGCGCTGACCTTGTCAAAAAGCTATTGACGGCATAAAAGGATTAGAACCAGAGACAGTCGCTTCACATCCTGATCACTAATTGATATTGAGTGCTTTTCCGCAGGGTCATGTCTCAATAAAGTGCCCGAGCACTGTGTACTGGGGCCATCTTCCACAGTGTCCTGTCAATGCTGGGGAAAGAAACCACAAAACAGTAATAATGAACACATGCTTCCCACTTGTAATCTGACATTGACAAGAACACTTCAAGACCTCTTCCTGTTCCTTCATCTACAACTGTGCATTACTTTTAGCAAGAGGAAGACCACGCGGGCTCAGGCAAGAGAGACGATGCTGATCTGACATTATCTAAGCCTCACTTGACAGGCGGACATCAGTGAGGTGACTAAACCGGACCATTTCCTGTTTAACATTTTCCTGAATCCCGTCCTGCACCCCATCTCTGTAATCTAATAAATAATGTTATGTGTAGGAAGCAGAAGGCTTGCCCATAGGCTGACCACATATCCGTTTCTTTTCTTAAATGATGGAGAAAGGGTGTTCTGGAAAAACACATCTGATTATCATTTAGAATTGGGAACATGGTTTGCTTTTTTGATCGTGAAATTCTCAACACAAAAGCTTGCGGGATGGAGAGACTAACCCAGTGGGGCTTTAAAAATTAACTAATTAAAGATGCTGAGGCCTGCTCTAATTTGTGTCCCATGGTAAGACAGATAATCAATTCTCTTTCAGCCATAAGCTGAAGTGACTACTGAAAATGGTAAAACTGGTGCTACGTATTTGACAATATTCTCTTTGGCACATTCTATCAATTTTACTTCAGCATTTTGCTAAAAGAAATGAAGGACAGACTCACAAATAACCCTTAACACTATGTGAGGCTCTTATGAGACTTTCCCTCCATTATCATCTCACCTTTCCAAAAAGATGTCAGGTCGGTCTGATTCCCAGAATAGAGTTCATTCTGTGTGTGGCCGACATTACCTGTTTTTCTGTAGGCTCTCTGAGGAGACAGGCTATAAATAAATGCTGAATAAAGAAATCCAGCTGAAATCAGCTGGGGTGCAGGGGAGAGGGCTTACCTGAGAGGTGGGAGTGTGTAGCACTGGGAAACACGAGTGAGAAAGTGGTTATTTTTATTGGCTGGTGAGAATTTTTTAACACTCCAAGTTTTCTATTTTTAAATAAATCAGTCTACAATGCTACACTTAAAGATTTTCTTCTTTTTATTATTTTTCTGTGTATATTTATAGAATTTTCATTCTTGACTCTGCTGGTGTAGCTTTACTGTTAGTCTTGGGACGTATTTGCTGGCTTGTTGGAAGGAGAACCGTCATAGTGGGAATGGATCTTACCCTTTCCCTTCCACTCCCATAAAATGCTCAGTTCCTTCAATACCTGTACATGTCCCCAGTGTAAGGCAGAGTGAGTTTGTTCACCTGTGGAAGTTGGGGTACCTGGGGCTGAACCTGGATATTGGTCCACACACTTGCCCTTTCCTTTAACAGGCCAGGCCTCAGAGGCCCCTGGATGGACTGGCTGACCCTTGAATTTTCACATAAAACGCCAACAGAAAAAGCAATGCTCTGGTGGTTGATATCCAGGGACAGGAGAGACACATCAGCTTCCAGGCCCCTATCATAAAGAGGGCGGACTGTCTATTATCCCTACTCCAAAGCCTCTGCCTGAGGCCCACGGCAAGACCCCTTTTCTTATCTTCATATCCTCACTATTATCACAAAATCCCTTGGACTGCAATCCACAGCCAGAAAAACCAAAGTTTTACAAAACCAAAAGTTTGATAAGAAATCAATGCCACATTGTAACTGCTGTGGTGCTTATGGCAAGCTCCCATGCTGATAGCTTGCAGACACTCCCTCTTCCATGTTACCTATCTGCTTGTGCAAGACCCTCCACGTACCCGGAGGAGTGGGGTCACCTTTTGATTCCACAGCCTTTGGCTTCTTTGACTTTTCTCAGTAGATTGTTACAGTGTGGAATTAGTCATAAGGCAAATTTCTGTACCAAGAATGCCTCTTTGCAATGGAGCAAATTTTTAACTATGTTTATTAAAACAAACTGGAAGTCTAATTAAAACACAGCCAAGATTATGTTGGAATGATTTAATGAAAAAATGATCATTTTGTGATAAACACCAACAAGAGCAGTCAAATTAAGTCAGAAAGTGTGAATGAAAATTAGTCAAGGTTATGTCCCCTCTATCATTATGGATTAAAGGTCTACAGAAAAGGCAAAAAAAAAAAAAAAAAAAATCACTCAGTTATCTATTAAGCCTCCTCTCTGACACAATGACCAATGACCAATGACTAATGTGCAGTGTTTGTTTATGGACTCGATTTCTAGTACTGGGAATGTAGGTGATGTTTAGAAACTCCTTCCTTTAGGCTAAAGCAAAAGGACACCCATAAACTTACCAATCGTAAAGAAATAAATGATACAGATGATTTACGTAACATGCAACCAGAGAGGGGACTTGAAAAATTTGTAAGGTAGTGTAAAGAGTAAGACAAGGCCACTGCTTAGGTGGATGGAGTATTGTGAAACGACACAAAATCAAGAGATGACAGAAAAAAGCATGATTCAACTTTTATTATGCTTCTGCCTTCACACCAATAAACCATCTTCAAAGTTATAAAGAACAGAATAGAGAGAGAATTTACACCCCAGTTAGGTGACAATACTAAGAGAGTGCTTTTAACCACTTTACATGGCAGCCCCAGAAAAAAATGCACTAATGGCAACAAAGGAAGTTGCTGATGGGGTCACAGACCCGCCATCTTAAAGAAATCATGGCCATATCAGGAAAAGGCAAATGCTCTAGCGCTTCCTGAGGGAGGGTCCCCACACTATAAAGTATGTTCTAAGGTCCCCAAATCACAGCAGTGGTGTATGGTGCAGTAGCCAGGAGCACGGGCTTTCACAAATCCAGTCCTGCCATTTGTCACACGTGTCCCCCCAGGGGAAGTTACCTAAGTCTCTAGATAGATATCCATTTACAAAAAAAAGGATACTAACAGTCCCTACCAAACGTGAGGACTAAATGAAGGGAATATATTCATAAACCCATAAGGCATTTGGCAGGGTGCCTTCCGCATAACAGCTGATCGCTAAACATGAACAATTACTGTATTTTAGAATTATATAGAGTATTTTAGTACTTAGAAAAGCAATGATTACTAGGAGCGAACATGAGTTCACAGAGACCAGATGATGTTCTCGCTACAATTTCCCATGGTCTTACACATAATGCATCTGCATTTCTGCAAGGCATTTGTCAGGGTCTTATAAGATCCCCCAGTGGGTGAGATGGAAACGTATGAATTGGTTGGTAGTACAGAGAGATGGACTGGGAGGTAACTGAATAGCCATACCTGTAAGTATTGTTCAACAAGTATTTACTGAGTGCTTACTCTGTGACCAGCATGTGCAAGATACTAGATACTGGATATAATGGACAAAAACAATCTTGTTCTCGTGGGATTTAGATTTAAATGAAAGGAGACAGTAAAATAATAAACAAATTGTACCGTACACTAGAAGATGCAATGTTACGGGAGAAAACTAGAACAGGGTAAGAGGGTTGGGAATGTGGGATGGGGCACTACGTCTGTATTCTTTTTTTTTTTTTTTTTAAAGATTTTATTGGGTATGGGGAACAGGACTTTATTGGGGAACAGTATGTATTTCCAGGACTTTTTTTTTCAAGTCAAGTTGTCCCTTCAGTCTTAGTTGTGGTGGGTGCCGTTCAGCTTCAAGTTGTTGTCCTTTCAGTCTTAGTTGTATTCTTCATCTGAGGAGCATATTATAGACCTGGGCTACGTTAGCCCCCTCCCCTACCTCCGTCCCTACCTATAAACCTGTATTTTTTCCTTCCACGATGAGAGTATTATTACTCTTAGTAGTATAATTACTCGTATGTATTTAATGTTTACCTTTATTGCCGAGGTAAAAGCTCCACGAGTCTAGAAAAGGGCGGTAAGGCCTAAGCACTTGAGGAGTAGTTGAAGAAAGTAGAGACAATTTATCATGTGAAGGAGAAGAGTTAGAATGGCCACACTAGATGTCTTATATACCTCAAGGGCATTGTTACGGAAACAGATGTAAACTTATTCTCGGTCATTCCAGACATGGGAGTTTGCACAAATGGGGGAAAGTACTGGGAAATTCTTTTTCATAATTAGAATCATCCAAATAGAGAAATGGGTAGGACTGATTACGTGTCCAACCAGAAGTGAAATGACTGTTTGAGTGGAAGTGAATTAACTCACACATCTGAGTGTGAGATTCGTTCTAACTTTAAGACTATAATTCTGGTCATTTCCGAACAATTTTTGATTAATACAATGTTGAATGGTCAATTGCTATATCTTCTGGTTTAGTATAGTACTGTAAGTCTGTATGTGTTATTTAGGAAGACAATCCTTAAAGAGAATAAAAAGAACATTCTCAAAGTACCAACCTGTAAGTATGGAGTAAGAGTTATTACAATATCCAATAAATTAAGTGGATTAATTGGGTAGAGATTTGAGAAATTTTAATTAACAATTAATAAAAGTATTCAACATCAAAATCTATTACAACCCTGTTTACATTATTTAACTTCAAGCACTTCAGTTCTGTGTGCTTATAATTAGCAAGCTATAAAAGATGCCATCCATGGAAACATAATGAGAAGAATTGTTTATAATTATAATTAGTATTCATTTTCACAAAGAGGAAGGTTACATGGCAGCAGGTTGCAGCGAACAAAGGGTTAAACTCATTATTGAGGAAAATACTACGTAGGCAGTATTTATTATATGCTTAATCTTATCATGCAAAGCCTTGTCTTAGGAAATACATCATAAATGAAGCCTCATGCTGAGACAGGTGAGATTTCCCAAGGTGAAACGAACTTTCATACCGTCACTGGACTTAATTAATCCTACCATATTGATCCTGATTAAACTCCAGCTGCTAACTTTTACGTTCTCTTCCTGGTTCCTCAAATTTTACCTGCATCAATGTCTCACAAAAAAATATGTTCTGTATTGTGAAGGCCAGGAACAAAATAAAATTAAAAAAAACAAGTTTCATTCCTGCCATTTGGGCTGGAATTCATTCATTCCTCCTCTGAGCATTGTGGGAGGCTTCTCATGGGCTTGGCAGTGGCGAAATCTAGGCTCAGAAGTGGGAAACATAAACCCCGAGTACAAAGACCCTCCATTTTCAAATCCTTTTGTAATTCTGGCTTTACAAAAATCAAAGTTTTCATTCAGCAAAGATGCAGCTCTGCCCCTTTTCACAGAAGCTCTAATATCTACAAAGACCTACTTGGTGAAGCTGCAAATGCTTTCTAGAAACATGACTGTAGCAATAAAAGTGTTTCTTCACCTCTGACTATACCTCTGAGCTGCAGGACAGAATTTGTTGCTCTACTGATAACATAAGCTGCAATAATTAGAGCACACAGTCCTTTTCTCAGCACAGAGTAACCTTCAATATGAAATGTGTCCTCTACTTGTTCTATGACCAAGGCTAGGGCTGAACAAATCGTAGACTGGTTCCTGGCCTGAAGTCACGGAGACATTTACATGGCTGGGCCCAGCCACAACCCAGGACAAACCCAGGTAAATGTGAGCCAGGAAGCCAGCAGTCAGACACCACCCTCTGAGTCAAGTAGGCACCCGAGTAGTCCCCACTTACAAAGAGAAAATCAAAGAATCTTAATAGAGATATTGGTGGGCTTACCTTCCATCCCATGCCTTTAAAAGGAAAGGCCTAGAGTCCACTCTGATCAATACAGCCTCTCCTGCTTCCTGTATCTTTTCAATCTGTTAAGCAAGACAATGCCTTCATGGAGGCACTGTGCCCTCAAAGGGAAAATAACCTCCTGAGGGAATGTCTATTTATAAACACACAGTCTTTTTTTTTTTTTTTTTTTTTTAAACAACATTGAAAACAAGGAAGTGAAGACTATGAAGAGTACGTTCCTGGAAATACCCTCTGGGAAACATACGTGAGTCAAGGAAAACTTAAAAGATTCGAGAAAACCATCATGTTCAGGAAACCCCTCTTCTGCTTGTGAAAGAACTCCAGTCCCTAGAAGGTCACTTATTAATTACTTCTTTGCTCATTCCTTCATTCACAGATGGTAACTGGGCACCAACGCTGTGCCAGGACAAGACAGACAGGGTCCCAGCACCATGGAACTGATCCCATTTTATGGTGGAGCTGGACAACAGATAAACAGGACAATTTTGCATAGTGACAAGTGATTACGGAGGAGTAAGCAGGGTGATGTGAAAGCGCTGGGATAGCCATCAAGATTGTCATCAGCACTAATAATGTTACCTCCTCTTTACCCATTTCACAAAGGTATGAGGATTTTCAGTCCTTTGGATGAAAGGGGCCTGTTTAAGATGAGTGAGTGTACTAGTACCCGTAGGTGTAAAACCCGAAAATATGTCAACATAAAATTGAAAAGCAGCAGCCATACGCGATCCCAATTTCTACCACATCCTCAAGACTCTGGGAAAAACCTATTTACAGTTTCATCGCAGCCATTCTGAAAAGGTAGAGAAAGAAGCACAGGTTTTTGATAAGGAATTTTGCAAATAACATGGCGGTATTGCAAAATGCAAATGTAAATGCCGCTGAGCCATCTGTTCAATATTACGGCAACAGTGGGAAAAGGCTCTGAAAGAAATGATGTTTGAAATCATTAAAAAAATAACATGTCAAGTTTAAAATACTCAAGAATCTTAAAACCCGCATCAACACATTCAGCGACCATATGGCCCTACAGCAGGTTAAAAAAAATTCGCCCTGCTTGCATTTTCTACTTCAGCCCAATGGTTTGTAAAACATGTTTCTTTTTCTCATTTGAGTACCTTTTTTTTTTTCCTGTTGATTTCCTTGGTGTTTAAAGCTCCTTGAATTCTACCTAGATTCATAATGTTCATTGCACCCTTTCTGAAGCAGGAGATAATATAGTGAGGAAGATTCAAGTCAACTGTTCCAGAGAAAACAGGACAGCTAGCTAGGTGAGTATACTATAACATGCTGAACACATCTTGTTGGAGGGCTGTTGACTTACCCATAGTAATCTCCCTCAGTAATAACAGCCAACTTCCCCGAGTGTTATGATTTCCCAAGCACTCTGCAAAGCGCCTTACATTCAGCATATCATTCCATCATCACAATTTTACCAAGCACATACTGTTACTATCCACACTTCATACAAGAGAAACTTCCTCAAGGTCACAGAGCCAGCTAGTGGCAGGGCCATTGTCCAAACCCAACTCTAGGGGCCAAATCTGTGTTCACAATTGCGACTGCATGCAACACAGGAGTGTTCAGATGTTTGCGTGGACAAACCCGAGTTGACGTTTCCAGTTTAAGAAATAAGCAATATACATTTAGGATAGAGCTGCCTCCCTTGTCTCACCAAGAAGGGATTCTTGGAGAAATGCCTGAAATTAAACTCTGAAGAACAGAGTTTGTAGTCTCCAGGAAAATTCTTCTAGAGGCAGAAGACAGAAAGACAGTCATCGAGTTGGGAGAACCAGGAGCAAATGGAGGAAACTGAGTTAGTTAATGCTGCCAGTGTGGTTTTTGAGAAAGGAGTTAAAAGAAGATAAAGATTAGCAAAACTTACCTTGCTCCCCGCCCCCACCCCCAAATAGGTCAGAGACCTAAAATTTCAATCTAACTTGCAAAATAACATTTCCAAAGCCATTGTTCCCATTGTTGGTAACAGATGGTGTGCCCTACTACGTAACCCTGAGAAGCGACTTTACCTCAATGAGAGAACGGGAGTTTATGTGAAAGTACACTTCCTAGCATCATCCAAGGACAGGCGAATTGCACCTACCACATTGGCTGACCCGCATTGCAGAGATGTGTGTCTGTCAAATCAAGCAAAGAGTCCGTGCTAAATATTTCAACCTGTGAGATGGAGAAGCAACCTGAAGCCCTTAGGTTGTGTTAGAATTCATAACTCATCTCATAAGCCAATTCCAGTATTTGGTAAAACTTACAAAATTTATAACAGAAATCCTTGGAGTTTCGAATGAATTAAAAAACTAGTCGCATTCAACTTAACATCCTTACAGAGTGTCTTATGGATACAGCGGGAACCGATACATAATTACATGGGTTAGCAGCATTAACTTGCATGTAAAAATCAGTATTACCTCAAATGATCAGGGTCTGCTGCAGACATTTTAAATCCTAAAGTTGTGTTTGTATCTGGACCATAGAAGACTTTTTCTAAAATAGCAAAGCCTACTTAAACAACTTGATGAATAGTTTAGAAGAACCCAAAGAAAGTCAGGCAAGAAGAACGTCTGCCTGACACTATAATTCTCTAAATGTCATGATATAAATGACATTAGAATTGTAACCCCACCAAATGCAAAAATGTACAAGGAATACATGTGCACATATTTCCCAAAATTCTGCAATATACATTGCTCTTTAGCTGTGCCTACAAATCATCCAGGGAAGGGGTCACTAATATGTGACCGTGAGAATTAATGTCAGGGCTGAAGGTTAGTTACAGGGTCTTAAAAGACACTTTCTGAAAACTTTTACTTTACATTCACCTGTCTATTGCTTTGGACCAGGGGTGTCTAAACTGCGGCCCGCGGGCCAAATGCGGCCCGCAATCCATTTTTTATTGGCCCGCAGCAAATTCCAAAAATATATTTAGTTTACTTAAATAAACCAGGTGAGGCAATACGTACTTCACCTCGAGTGAGTGGCCAGGCTGTTTGTGTATTTTACCACATATGGCCCTTGGTGAAAAACGTTGAAAAAAGTTTGGACACCCCTGCTTTGGACTAATGATTTTTGTCTCCTGACTGATTAGCAATCTTGACTGTCTTAAGTGATCCTAAATCCCATGTAGTCAAAGAACAAATCAAATAAAAAATAAATAACCACAACAACAGCTTGGGCAAAAATGAGTCAGCATGATAAGCAGATGTGGAGTCACAAACTTATTACAGAAAAATCCATACAACCAAATCCACATAAATATAGACACATTAGTTACAGCTCACCACCTCCCACCACTTTTGCCTTTTGTTCCCTAATTCAGGACTCTTGGTAAAAATCTCTGGCCTGGAGTGGCATTTTATTTGCAAAAGATGAAGATTTATGAGCAGAATATAGTTGCCTGTACACAGAGCTTGGCCCCTTTCTCCTCCACTCACCAGGGAGTCCTTACACAAAAGATAAGGTTTCAGGTGCCAGAATTGGAAATATGTTCCTTTTTCTTGCCTACATGCTCTGCCTAGGACTTCCAGTACTATGCTGAACACAAGTGGCTGGAATGGGCACCCTTGTCTTGTTTCCTGATCTTAGAGGAAAAGCTTTTAGCTTTTGATCATTGAGTATGATGGTAGCTGTGGGCTTGTTTTACATATATGGCCTTTATTATGTTGAGGGACATTCCTTCGATACATAATTTATTGAGAGTTTTTATCATGAAGGGTGTCGAATTTCGTCAAATGGTTTTTCTGCATCTAGCAAGATAATGCTATTTTTCTTTCATTTTGTTAATGTGGTGTATCACATTTATTGATTTGTGTATGTTGAAACATCCTTGCCTCCCAGGGATAAATGCCACTTGATTTTGGTATATAATCCTCTGAATGTGCTGTTGAATTAGTTTTGCTAATATTTTGTTGAGGATTTTTGCATCTATGTTCATCAGGGACACTGGCCTATAATTTTTTCTTGTAGTGTCCTTGTCTGGCTTTGGTATCAGGTAATGCAGGATAAGATGAGACTGGAAGTGGGCACTCTTCTTCAACTTTTTGGAAGAGTTGGAGAAGGATTGTTATTAATTCTTCCTTAAATGTTTGGTAGAGTTCACTGTTAAAGCCATCTTTTGCTTGCTGGGAGGTTTTTGATAACTGATTCAATCTCCTTACTTCTTATTGGTGTGTTCACATTTTCTGTTTCTTTATGATTCAGTCTTGGTAGGCTGTATGTTTCTAGGCATTTTACAATATTAACAAAAAGTTTTAAATGAAGGTTAAGAAATGGATTTGAATATAAATGGTCAATCTATTTTTGAGGAAAGTAATTTGTTAAAAGGTAATTCAATGAGGAAAAGATAATCTTTTCAAAAATGGTGCTAGAACAATTGGATATCCATATGCAAACAAATGGACCTTGAATCTTGCCTCATACCACATAAACTGTCTCAAAATGGATCTCAGACTTAAATATAAGTTCTAAAATGCAAAATTTATAGAAGGGAACATAGGTAAAAATCTTAATGACCCTGGGTTAGACAAATTTTTCTTAAGTCACAAAAAGCACAAATTATAAGAGAAAAAATACATTTGACTTTGTTAACATTAAAACCTTTTCTTCTTCAAAAGACATTGTAAAAAATGAACCGATAAAGGGTACAGGGTTTCTTTTTTGGATGATGAAAACAGTCAGAAATGAGCTGTGATAATGGTTGCATAACTGTCAATATAACTAAAACGCATTGAACTGCACACGTCTAATGAGTGAATTATATGGTATATGTTTATCTCAATAAAGTTATTACAAAACAAAAAAGAATCCAGTCTAGGAGAAAATATTTGCAAAACATATATCTGATAGAAAACTTGTAACCAGAATAAAGAACTCTTACAACTCAATAAGAAGATAAATAACTCAATAAAACATGGGCAAAAACATAATGATGGGGGGATAACAAAAGGACACAGGAGACCACGTGAAAGTGCTTCTAAGGACCAAATCCAGAACAGCAAAAATAAAATAGCATTGGATTATAAATCAACTATAAAATAAATATTCATGAGTCCATACTGATATAAACAAATGATTGAAAAACTAAATGGGGAAGACCAGATAAATCTGTGCACAAGAATTAAAATAATTTAGGTAGCTAATCTGCCCCCAAGGAGATGGAGTATAACTCCCCACTTTGGCAGTATGGGCTGTGCATAGTGACTTCTTTCTAAAAAGTGTAGCATGAAAAGGGAGAAGAGGAATAACTTTGCAGGGAAGAAACCTGGCAAACACAACTCCAACTCAATGATCAAGGTCAACATCAACAGTGACAAGTCATGTTGACAGTATGTGTCCTTGATGTGATGTGATGAGACGGGCACTTTACCTCTGTGGCCTTGTTCTCCAAAATCCAAAGCTCAGTCTAATCATGAGAAAAAGTTCAGATAAACCGAAACTGAGGAGTTTTCTACAAATGCCAGACCCATATTCCTCAAAACTGTCAAAAACAAAAGAAGTCTGAAAAACTCGCAGTGTAGAGAAAACTAAGGAGACATGACAACTAAATGTGTGATATCCTAGATGGGTTCCTAAACTAGAAGAAGAAAATTAGGTAAAAAGGAAGTAAATCTGAATAAAGCATTGACCTTAGTTAATAATAATGTATCAATAGGGGAACCTGGGTGTAGGGTATAGGGAATAGTCAGTACTATTTGTAACGTTTTTGTAAACATAAAACTATACTGAAAGCAAACGTTTATTTTCTTTAAAAAATAGGCAAAGATTTTTTATTATTATTTTTTTAATTAAATTTATTGGGGTGACAATTGTTAGTAAAATTGCAAAGATTTTTGAAACATACTTTGTCGAAGACATAGGGTGGCAAATAAGCACATGAAAAGATAACCAACACGACTGGTTAAAAGGAAATGCAAATTAAAGCCACAATGAGATCGCATTATGTATCTATTAGAAAGACTAAAATTAAACAGACTCACTTCCAGTTGCAGGGAAGATGGAGTAAACTGACTTTATCGTCTCTCACACTGAGTGCAGCTAAAGAACCTGACAAAATGCATGGACGAGAAAATTAAACAGCAGCAGGCTGACTGGCAAAGACCGGGAACCAAATTGTCAGTCAACCATTTTCTTTTCCTCTGGTATCTCTTGGTCTGTCCTCCAGAAAGCTTGAAACCCACAAGGGGGCACTGTGTGGCGAGAAGGAGAAAGAAAACCAGAAGGCTGAAAGGGAGGGAAAGGATTCTCCTGACACTCAGAAAGTGTGCAGAAATTCCCCCATTTCTTTCCTTTTCTCCATTTCTCACGTCAGTCACGCAAAATATCCATTGTTGGTGATGGCATTGACAGTGGCAGCAATGGGAGCCAGCAAGAACCTAGGATTGTGATAAAGAACTTTCCTCTCTGATCAGAGGAATGTCCAACTGACATTAGCCATATGAACGTAATAATGGAACATATATACACACAAGGCCCAGCTTGGATCAGATCAACCTTCCTAAGAACGTGAGGCAAACCCCTGGGTAGAGTTATAGGAAATGTGTGACAGGGTGATAGAAAGTCCCAGATTTCTGGCAGAATGTCTAAAAAGAGGAGCCCCAGGGAACCAGGAGATTCTGGGGGGACCAGAGAGGGAAAAGATTGGAAACTTAACCTTATAAAGTTTCTTACGATCTCCTGGGCTCACCTCTGAGCTAAATATACTTGGATCTAACTCTGAATGGCATACCCCAGACTCTGAGATCTGAACTCTGGAACATTCTGGTCCCAGACCACACAGTGGATGGCACACACACAGGACTGGTCTGAATAGTATGCAAACAACTTGAACACAGAACTCACGTTGAAACTAAAACTCACAGAAGGCACTTCAGAACTTACAGCCTGAATCCAACCAGGTTGATTGTCTGCTGAAACAGAAGTATTAACATTCTCCATACGATTTAAACAAGAACCAGAGTCTATTTGCATAATATTCAAAATATACCAGAAGCAATCCAAAATTACCAAGCATGTGAAGAACCAGGGACTCTCAACTCACAAGGGAAAAAGACAACAGATGCCAATAATGAGATGACACAGATGTTGAAATTATAAAAATTTGTTGAAATGTCCATTTAAAATTGGTGGATTTTATTATGCATAAATTATGCCTCAAAAATGAACAAAAGAATAAGTGTTAAAAGGAGGATTGATGTACTTGAAATACATTAGTATTGGCTTGGATATAATGTGAGATAAGTTAATTCTTATGGACTACTCTGGAACTATTTGTAACATTATTTGAGAAATTATGTTTTAAGTTTCAGACAGTCAAAAAAAAATCTTTTGGCACCTAGTCCTTTCTTAAATTGATGACCAAACATTTTAAAAAACGTGGTACCTCACAGATCCCATCTTAAACCCAGGAACATGAAACTTCTGATTACTTGGGGATCAAATTATATGTAAACATGTCTTAATGCTATTAACATCTCTCAAGGGATTCTGGAGACAGTCTATTTGGAGGAAGCGAAGGCTTTTAGAAAACCTCCAATGATGACTCAGCTGTTGTGCTGACATGGGACATGTAGGAGAGACTATTAAACTCCCTCCCTCCCTCTGGCATTGAAATTCTGTTAGATATTAATGAGTTCTTGCTTTTAAAAAGTATCTTTCATCAACTTCTTCAGTCTTTCCCTAGAAACAGCCATGGAGACAAATTGTACTTAGTTTTTATTTTTTACTTACTACTAAATTATTTGGAGAGGGACATATATATATATATATATGTTTCAAGAAGATTGTCCAAACGAATATTTATTTTCTCAAAGGGAGAAATCTGTGAAACTGATTACCTTTCACTCTAAATAAATGAATAATTATAATTGGTATCTACGTTTGGGAGCTCGTTAGCAAACTGCTCCCATAATTGTGCCCAGTTGAGTGAATTGGAACACAATACTGAACCCTGCTATTGGCATTCATTGTGATAAGTTGTCGCAGTTTGTTTATAAGACTGAGTAATTTTTAACCCTAAAATAATTATGCTGGTTATCAAATGATTCTGTATTATTTAGATTTTTTAACATTTAGAAAATGTTTAACATAATCACTGCATTCGTAGATCCTGAACTACAGAGCTTTTTATTTCATTGTGTTTGCTTTCGCTTCAAGAAGTCAGAGGTATTTTTCCAAGTCATTCTGTCAATAGTTCATTAGAAAAATAAACTAAGGGGACCATATGCTGTGATTTTTAGGTGCAATAAAAGTTAGGATATAGAAATGTTGCACTGGAATCCATGTACACATAAATCTCGGCTTGGGTCAGAAACTTACTGTTTGCTATCTACCCTAAGAACCCTACTCAATTCAACCTTCCTGGAGGGTCCTAACAATCATTAATCATTCCCTTTTATGTTCTCCCAAAGTACTTTGCCTATGTCTCCATTGTCACATTTCTCCCAGCCTACCTTTAATTGGGTAAATCTTTCTTCCCAACTTGACCTTGAACCCTTCGGGATCTCATTAGTAGCTTTTTTTCCCCTGACATAAACTAAAAGAAAATCTCTCTACTGTGCTATTTTGGGTTACTGTTCAGAAAAAATTCACTCCCCTTTCTCTCCTACTGTGAGTGGAATCTCTCCCCCACCCCTTGATTTTGGTTGGCTAACTGACTTGCTTTGGCCAATGGGATATAGTGGACATGATACAGGCCAAAGCTTAAAATGTGCTTGTTAGCAGAACTTGCCCTTCTGAACTCCTGCTATCACCATGAAAAGGACACATCCCAGGAAGTATGTGGTTGAAGGAGGATTAACTCTTAGAACAGATCTGAACCTTCAACATGGAGCTGGGTCCCGCCTAGACTGGCAGTCCCAGATAACAGGAGCAAGAATAAATGAGTGTTGTTTTAAGGCACGAAGATCTGGGGTGCAATGTCCCTCAGTAATGGCTTATTAATGTGGGTGTTCATCCTCTATGAGTTTGTCTAGGTTAACTTAGATTTTGGAATAACCCCCAAAATAAAACAGCTCAGCTTTTCCTATGCCCTAAGTACAGTGCTACATCGAGTCTGGATTGCTTTCCACTGACGGCATTATCTTACACTTGCCTATATTAAGGCTAATACTTCTCTTTTCTGTTTAGTCTCTCCAGATTTTCCTGTGACTTATCCTTACCGCTCTGGTACACCCTTCTTCAGAAGAGCTGGAGTTAGCCGCAAACATGTCACTCTGAACCTGTTTTCTAGAATCATGTAATTTTTAGTGTGTACGAATTTTTCTTTTCTTTTCTTTTTTTTTTGGAATGATCTGGGACCATCTGCAGCACAGTTGCCAAAACTCTTGTTAAAATTATCAATTACTGGGCCTTCTCCAGACCTACTGAGTCAGAATCTCTGGGGTGGGATCCAGGAATTTATATCTTTAACAAGCTCCCTAGGAAATTCTTATGTTACAATAAAGTTTGTGAAACACTTGAATACTATGAATATGTTAACTAACCAGATCCTAAGCCAACACTGAGTCCTAGAGGATTTAAATGATTATCTAGCATCATCCAGAAATGACTGTTTATCCTTCATTTTTGTGTCTATATGTTCATTTTCTATCTATTTTAAAACATTACTTTTTCTTCCCTTTACTTTTTTTTTAAATTAAAGGTTATTGGGGTGACAGTCATTAGTAAAGTTACATAGATTTCAGGAGTATAATTCTGTAATACGTTATCTATATTTCACATTGTGTGTTCACCACCCAGGGTCAGTTCTCTTTCTAGCACCATATATTGGACACCATTTACCCTTCTCTAGAGCCCCCCTTACTCTCTGGTAACCCCTAAACTATTGTCTATGTCTATGAGTTTTTGTTTCTTCATTTCTTTGCCTTGTTCTTTTGTTGTTTTGTTTTATATACCACATATCAGTGAAATCACATGGTTCTCTGCTTTTTCTGTCTGACTTACTTCGCTCAGCATTGTAATCTCAAGATCCATCCATGTTGTCACAATGGTCCTATTTCATCTTTTCTTACCACCGAATAGTATTCCATTGTGTATATATACCACAACTTCTTTATCCATTCATCTATCGAAGGACATTTTGGTTGTTTCTTCCCTTTACTTTTAATCACAAGGTACATTTTTTTAAGTAACCTTGGTACAGAATATTTTTAAAGGAAGGCCTTTTGATAATCTAACTTATTTCAATGCTTTCTCTCTATTAACAAACTGATACTTCCTCTCAAAAAGTTAGTCAGATATTTTCCCTATGGAAACTACCTACTTCCCAGCCCTAAAAAAAACTCCCTTCACATTTTGCATTCAGTGACCTTCCTTGTTAATGGGGTACTGGTTGGTCTTACGTGGAAGTGACTCACAAATCTTAATTCATTGAGTTTCTTATGGAAATTAGTTAAATTGGTAGCTGACCAGGCTTTTAGCAATTTGCCAGTTAAATGATGGGTTTTGGTCAGTAGTCTGCAAATCGTGTTGCCATTGATTTGTTTCATCTGTGGCTTCCGCCCTCTCAGATTCAAAAGACAATAGGATCTTTTCTATGTAAGAACCAATGAGACATGTTATTTAGTCTTTCTATTGCTATATGGCTGGTACAGAAAGGGGCCTCGAGCAAGGGCTTTGGAGCCAAAGTGGCTGGCCATGCCCTGGGTCTCAGTTTCCCCCACTGTGTAAATGGGGATGACAATGACTTTACCACACAAGCCTGTACATTACATGAGTTGTGACATTTAAAAGTGCTTGAATAGTACTTGGTTCATGAGAAGTCAAGATATGCACGTTATTATTATTATATAATATATTATATAATATGTTATCATATAATATATAATGTTATATAATATTTTGAAATCCTTGAGTATATTCTTGGTACTATTATAAATCTTTAGCTGGGTTCCTTTGTATTTTACCACTTCCCGTCTTCTTAAATGTTTTATTTCAAAATATACCATACATACAAGAGTGTCCATAATGCATATGAACATTTTAAAGATAAACAGTAAAATATCTATTTGTGTCTGCAAACAGCTGAGTATGCAGATTTAAAACAAGACATTTTTGGAACCATTGGCCTCCGTACTTATTTCATCACCTTCCCTTCACTATCCCAAATGGTGTGCTTGTCATTCTCACACTTTTCTGTATAGTTTCACTACCTATTTGTTTACTACTATTTTTAAATAAACTTTGCAAGTTGCTCATAAATTCTTTTACGACCTATTTTCTTGTTAACACTCCCCATCTGCCATGTTTTTTTAGGCTCTCCTTTCTTCTCAAATGGAGGACTGTCATAGGTTTTAAAAGATGTTCTGTTCCCCACAGTGGTCAATTTTTTTCTGCACTGCTTAGTTTTGGAAGGCTTCCTCCCCAAGACGCCCTCATCTAATTTTTCAGCGTTTACAGTCATGGTTGCGAGTAACGCCCAGCATCGTTACTTGGCCCCAATACCCCCCAGTGTGGTCCTGACACTGGCCTGAATTACCTCAGCAGGGAATACCCACCCACAGTCTCATCTCATTCCTTATGCTCTTTACCCTGTGCAAGGGCCGAGTAAAAAATAATTAATATTTTACCAACATAAAAGGGATCTTTGAAACCTATTTGATGTGTTAGTGTGCTAAAGGCTAAGGCTTTGCAAAGACACCGAATGAGTTGTGATTAAACGTATTGAGTTTTCTCCTCTAAATTAAAATCTAGTGCCAGATACCAAAAGGTTTCCTTTTTCTGTCCTTCTCCTTTTAAGTAGTTATGATGGCAATTAAAAAGACCCCTTTGGTCACTCTACACTATTCTGTACTTGCTATCATCTAGCGATGCTGTTTTGGCAAACTAATATTACAAGGATTTTTTTTTTATTAAAATAAATATAGTTTTAAATGGAGCCACTCAATAAAATATCTCAACAGATGTTTTTCCTGCAAAGGAAATGGAACCACAGAAATTCAAAGCTAATCCATCCACCTTGCTCAATAAAGACTCCACTGTTCATGTGCTATTGCCATTGATTTTTGCAGGTTATAACAGAGGTGGAGAAGAAGTGAGCTTTTTTAAAGGTGGGTGTTTTTGTCAGTCACCAAGGAGCTTCTTCTGCATGGCCTATTTCAGACTCAAGAAGTAAAAATTTATCTTGTGCTAAAAGGGTAACTATCTCAAAGTAAAAGTAACACTTTGGTGCTATGAAGATAACTATTTCTGTGTAAATATACTACTTTTCTCCTGGCCTATGGAGTCAGGTGACGACTGATTTAAACTATACAAACATCAGAGTCAGACTGTTCTATTTATTTTGTCTCCTCTTTTAAAAGAAGTTCAGAAAAGAGTTCACATAACCCCAACCCTAATCCTTTAGCCACCAAATAAAGCATCTTAAATAAATGTAAGTATGACTTAGGGACATTGGAAAATATTTGGATTCCCCTACTGATTTATGTTTTTTACATGCAATATTATACAGAATCATTTTAAAATGGACTGTTAATATATATGTTATGCTTTGAAATCAAGGTTCAAAAATATTTTTGAATGGAGACTAATTCACCCAACATAGCAGACCCTTTTTCTTTTTTTTAAATCAAGGTTATACGCAGAAGTTACTGGGACGAGTGTGGTGAGAGTGCATGAGCCAGCTGACAGCATCCTAACTGAGCCCCCCCCCCCCCAAGGTAGATAAACATCAAATAAAAGAACATGACAGGCTCATGATCAATTTTCTTTTGAAATCCATATGCCACAAAGATGCTGCTTCTTTCACAATGGTGAAGCAAACTCTCCATGTTGGAAATGACAAAATGTTGGAAGGGAAGAAAGAGAAATATTCTGAGGAACTTCTAAGCCATCAGAGTAACAGGAAAGTGCAGTAGACAATCAACTACCTACTTGCAGCTTCAATTCCACAGAATCGGCTTCCCGAGGGAAGTCCAGGAAGCCAGTTGTCGCTGCGGTCCTGACAGACAGTTTACTACGACTGCCAATGTCTGACTAGATGATCTACTTCCTAATCTCACCCACCATGGCCTTGGAGAATTATGGTTTATACAGTTTTTCAATACGAGGAACGGGATGATGGCAGCCGAACACAGACAGAGGATAAAATCCACGATGTGTGTTATCACTGCTTGGATTCCCGGGTCTTCATAAGTTTGTCTGATGATAAAAGTCCACATGTGTCTCTAAAAGTCTACCCTAGTCTTTTTCATGACCATGAGGCCAGGAGGGGCAAAAATGTCTCAACAAGCATTGTCCCCATCATGCCTGGTAAAGCAAGAGTTCCATGATGGCTTCCACTTTGTCTTATCTATTCGATACAGTTATTTTAAAAAGCACAAACACAGATGTTCAAACTGGTATAACTGTGCATCTGGTCCTTTGGAAGAATCCTTCAAGTTAATAGGCTACAAATGTCATGAAAAGTCCTTACGACCATTCAACCATCCATATGACCAGCTATTCAAAGGCTGCCTGCCCACAACTGCTGTGAATGAAACCCACTCTCTAGACGATACAACCACTTTGCTGTGAAGGCACCTACAATTAGCAATGAGAAGCCTGAGGTTCACATGTGAGGCAATGCCAGGGTAGCCTGTGAGCAACCAAAGAGTTTGTCAAGGAAAGAGAGTAGGTGCCTTGCCTGAATTCTGCTTCACAACCCAGTGTGTTCACTGAACATGAAATATTACAAAAGAGCTGACAGGGTCCTTGGGTTCACCACCATCAAGGCCCCACAAAACTCCAAATCAAGCAAAAGGGCAAAGAGTCATGCCTTCTTTGCAGCTGGACACTTAGATGGGACATGGATGTCACTTGTTACTTCTCAGGCATTTTAATTAGCACCCTCTACGAACCGTCTTTAGCATGAGATAGAAAGAAAAGAGATTCTTAAACAGAGTCAATCTGACAGCACTGCAATGATATTTGCTGAGCCCAGACTGCTGAGAACACGTGGAGGCTGGGTGGAAACCAGACAGTTAAGCAACAGCTACATGAGATGCCAAATGGAAGTGAACTGAAGCTGGTGGATAAATGCTCTAAGGGCACGATGGCAAAGCGTCAGTCACTGTGGCCCAGCCACCATGTGCTGGGGGAGACACAACAAGGGACCATCCTAACCGTTGGAAAGTGGAGGGCTTCTTGGAGCACACTGCTTGGAAGCTTCAAGGAAAAAAAGTGGGCAGCTTTGACCCATGCGCAATGGACTATGGGGATAGAGAGTGGTTAGAGGAAACCAAAGAATGATTTACATGAGCACGGAAGGGACTGGCTGTCACACTGCTTATTTAGCCACACATAGTTCATATGCTTGATGACAGAATTAGATTCAGAAAGATCTCATTAAGCTGGATGGGCCATACCAACAAAATGGAACTTAATAGAGATATATGAGAATTGTATTGAGGCTCCAAGATACAACTCTAACAACACATAACTTATCGCTTAGGAGCCCCATGTACATAAGACTTAGAAGTTACATCTGGGAGTCAACCATGAAGCAAATTTGACCAACAAATTGATTAATTATGCAGAAGAAGAAGAGGACAACCCTATTTATGGACCAAATGTGCTGGGTTCTGGATGCACATGAAGTCACTGAAAATGCTCTCTCAGGGGTTGTGAGAATGCAAAGAAGGGTTTTGCTGTAGACAAGAGACTGGAGTATTCTACGAGGCGATTATGGGCAAAATCAGAGCCACTGATGGACGTTTCCATTCAATCATTCATTCAACAAACATTTGTGGAGCTCCTACTATGTGTCAGACATTGTGCTAGGCAGCAGAATGGCAAGACAAGGGAAATATTCCCAATACGCAAGAGTTTTCCAGAAACAAACCTGTTGCCTTATGGAGACAGTGAGTACATAGTCGCTGAAGATACTAAGGCAAAAGCTGGAAGCTACATCTCAGTCTGAGAGTGGTTGGAAATGGTAATAGATGAATTTTAGCTCCCTACATCAGAGTGGTTTATGATCATCCATGAAGCCCACTAAGCATCTTTTTCAGTTCTTCCATGTTCTAAGAAAGAAGCTAACTCAACACGGTTTTCAGTAGAAAACAACAGAAACCAACATTGGTTAATTTAAATAGCAATGGCATTTATTAAAGAAGATGTTGGGTTTCTCACAGAGTGTGCAGGAAACCTGTAAAAAGCCAGGCTGGAAGACCTCATAGTCAGACAAGGTCCCCCGTGTGCACGGCCGAGCTGGGGTGGAGAAGACACCTCCGCTGTGAATGAGGGGCTCACATCACTGCCCATGGGTACTGACGGTGCTGTCAGAAAGCAGCAGCCAGGACCACAGGAAACTGTCACCACTGTGCCCTCCCTATGGGCATGAACTCTATGGTTCCTGCGTCCTTGCATCATTCGCTTCCAATTTAACGTCTGGAGGATCTGAGGTGAACTGGCCGAGCCTGGATGGTGTGCCTAAGTCCTAGCTCTGAGGGAGGAGGGAGGAACAAGTGTGTGGCATGTTCCGCTTCACTAGGTGGGCCCTGCCTCATCAGGCAGGGGGTCCTACCACAGTGTTCAGAGGCTGAGAGCCCTAGGAAACTCATGCCATAAAAACGCTTAATGGAAGCGGCAGCGATTCTTCTCCCAATGACACTTTAACAGAGCCAAATAACTGAAACAGAAGGCCAAAAGGTAAAATAAATTACAGTGGCAAAATAACTTCCCTCATAACACTTTCATCACAGAAGTGTTTGCTTCTCCGAATCTCTTTTTAGGGAGAATTCTGATAGTCATGGTCACGCACAAACATGGTTGATGCTGACTGGCAACGGTCACAGTGAGTTTGAATAGAACTGATAAGAGACGAAAAACCAAAGAGAAACTGAAGAATTTCAGGTTGTATTATGGCAGAGGGGTGTTTACATCAGCCTGAGGGAAAATTAATTACCACTGCAGTGACCAAGAATAACTTACTAGGATCACAGGACTGGAAGAACCCTCCAGCAGTCAGGAAATCCATCACACAGTGGCCACAGGGCCTGCACTTCCAGAAAAATGGCTGGCAGCCCCCTTTCTCTGAAAGCTTCCAGAGAAGGTCACTGGATAACCTCCCTAGATAAGCAAGACTTGCCGATGTCTTAGAGCTCAGGGTCAGAGTGCTCTTTGACAATGCCTGGCTCTTTCCATCCACACCCCCACCCCCAGTAGTGACGACAGAGAGAAGGGGCTCACCATCTCTTCCATGAGTTTCACTGAGGTTTCCACAGAACAGTGCTGGGGGTTAGAGCCTGAGCGACCTCACATGCTACAAACACCAACACGCATCCACTGGGGCATTGCGGACTCTGGGTGACACTTCAGAACGCCAGATTTCCTCCAGGAAGTGTGAGCGTGCTAATCGTGCCCCTGGGACAGGTGGGCACGTGCAGAACGAGATTGGCTTTCCCCACAGCTGTCAAGCTGGGGCCCTCTCATTAACACCCACGTTTCTCTTTCTTTCTTCCTTTTTTTTTTTTTAGGTCCTTTGATGGCAGCTCATGTACTTGAAGTATGTCATTGAAAAATGCACAGATGGGATCTACCAGATCACGGGAACACTTTCGCAGCTTTGGAAAGTGTGCTGGGTTTCTTTCCTTAAGGAGGAAAAAAAAAGCCTGTATTCTCATTTCTACCCATTTCCCACTTTCGTTCTGCTTTAGAAATAGATGGTTACAGAAGCCAATGTTCCAGGTAGTAATAACCAATAGGGCAATAACTAAAATGTAGTGTTTTTTGTTGTTGTTTTTTTATCCTAAAGTAGCTAATTGTCTCTGCTAATCTTGTCTTCATAGTTCACAGAGAGGGCACAGCATCTAAAATATATTCAGCATTTTCAGCTGCAACCTACTGAAATTCAATGTCGGGCCAGAAGGGGAGACAGCAGGGCAGGCAAGAGGGGCGGCTGACAGGTGGTGCCCTGTGGGGAGATGTGTCCTGAAGCAGGAGGGATGTGGGGAGGGGTTTTAGCTTGTCACGAAAGTTCTAGAGAAGGGGTGGGCATTTTGTATAGAAATGGCCAGATGATGAGGAATGGAGGAAGAGTGCTGAGGCCATGTCTGTCTTGGATGACCCTGTGACTCCTTGAGCATTTTAATCAGTTTCATCTATGGTCCCCTGAACAACAGCAAAGTGGCAAAGAGGATAAAGTTACTGTTCTCTGGGTGGACGCTGTGTTCTCTTTCCAGGAAGCTGTCTCTTTGTAATAGGGAGCTATGCCAAGATCCAACAGTTCTATTTTTAATATAAGTTCCCAATTCTGGACTTGTAGGAAGCCCCTGCCACCGCCACCTGGCCCCAGCCCACACAGGGGTCTCACCAAACAGTCCCACGCAGAGTGGGCCCCCCAGTAGTCTGTCCAGGGAAGACTGTAATCTATACATTTAACACATGTCCAGGGTTTGGGACAGGTGAGATTAGCAATCTTCCCAGCATATACCTAAGAGAATTTGTAATGACTTGGCTGATAAAATTATGGGACATGTTAAATCTCAACAAGGGCCTTCCATACAAAGAAGGCCCTCACTCAATAAACATTTACTCAGTACCTACTCTGTCCACGTGTCAGACATCGGGTTAGAGGGTGGAGGTGGGTGGAGGGGAGGGAATTAAACATGATTAGGAAAGCGTTCCTACTGCACAGAATTCCACAACATAAAGAGTCACTAATGTAATCTTGGAAATTATTACTATCTCACCTGAGGAAGTGTTGGGACTGACAAAGGACTTTATTGACTCATAAGAAATGCTGAACAATAAGTATTCAAATATGTTAGTTTCTCTCCAGCCCAGTGGGGCCACCATTGAGCGCCCTTTCAAGAGACATCACAGTAGCACAGCTTACCCTGCGTCACCCCAGGTGATGTATCAGACAGCAATCAAGTCAAAGCACAGGGACAGAACTTTGACCCAGAGGGTCACTTTTATAGGACGATCCAGGGGCAAAAGTTATATCTTCTGAAGGGATTAAGAAGTACAAATTGGTAGTTAAAAAACAGTCACAGGGATATAAAGTACAGTATGGGGAATATAGTCAATAATATTGTAATAACTATGTGTGGTGTCAGATGGGTACTAGATTTATAGGGATGATCACCTCCTAAGTTATATAAATGTCTAACCACTATTCTGTATCCCTGAAACTAATATAATATTGTGTATCAACTATAACTAAAAAATTAAATAAATAAAAAAGTCACCAGTGAACACAAAATTCTACTTTTCTCTGTGAGCTAATTTCATGCTGCTCCTGCAAACTGAGAAAGAGTAGGAATCTCTATGTTCAATGAGAGGCTGGCTGGACAACAGGGGGCTGCCCCATGGAGTTTTCACCAGGCACAAAGCAGCTGTGGGGGGCTGTACACGTGTGATTTCCTCAGTACATCTGCTACAATGTTTTCAGAAAATGAACTATACTGTGAGCCTGGTGGTCCTGTGGGTCAACGCCAGTATTGAGCCAACTAGCCTCTGAAACAACCCCTCCCCCCCAAAGTTCCTCCCAGCCTCAGCCTCTGAACCATCTTCTCGGCCATCCTCTGCCTCCAGGATCTGTCTGTGGCATCTTGTCACTGTCCAGCCATGAGCCCTCAGATCCAACAGCACAACCCCTCGCAGGGTGAGACCACTGCCAGCTGCCTGCTCAGCCTGCCTCGGCCTCCTATGCTTACGTTGCCTGGGCCTACACTTCCACCCCGAGGGTGTGGCCTGGGGGGGCATGAGCCTCTTCCCCCTGTTGATGGAGGCGAGCAGGAGGACCCTCTCCCACCATGCAGGAAGCTGGCCAAGATGAATGGAGTTGCACCCTGGCCATCCTAGCCCTGCAAAGCGCTGCAGCCCTGGGGATCTGCCCACACAGACGGCATCCCCGGGACTTCCTAGAGAATCATTCCTCGATGAGGAGATGCGCGGCCACCTGACTAGCCTCCAAAGGCTGGCAGACCCCCCACAGGCTGGGCGAGGACCCCTGAGGAAGGCTGGTCCTCAGGGACTAGGAGCCCAGTCCTTTCAGGGAGCTCTTTAGCCACAGTGGAGCCCTCTCTCCCAAGCTGCGGCATAAGCGAAACTATACAGATTTTGCAGGAAAAAAGGGAATTAGCGACCATAAGTAGCAGTGTTTGAAAAATGATCAGTTACACAAAGAAACCACTTGGTCCCTTAAAATGCTTTAAATTCCATAAAGTGGAATTAAATTTTGGACTCTGGAAGTACACTGCCTAAATTTAAATGCCGGGTGTGTCACATAATACTTACGTACTAAACTGCTTTTCATCTCAGTTTCTTCACCTCTGCAGTGAAGAATGTAAGACTACCTGCCTCAGGTGCGTGTGAAGTCCTGGGCACACAGTAGGCACTCAACTTCGATACACATTCGCTATTATTATATTATTAAATGTTTATTTACATCGCGACACTATGCTTTGTTCCATTTCTCATCTCAATGAATACTCTATGACCCATCCTGAAAACAGATTAAAAACCTGGATAAGTTGAATAAAATTAGTGTTTACCTTAATGTTAAGGAAACGCTCACAAGACTGACTTATTTTACAGATGTTTCTTCAACACTGACTGTCCATCAACAATTAATTGAAGGTGGTATTGTAAATATTTTCACGATACATGGCAAAAATATTTTGAGCAATAATAAATATAAACAATAAAAATAATGAATAAAAACATGTGAACTCTGCAATCACAGCAACAAACTTTCCAAACTGTTACATTAAAATCCACAGGTCTACCTGTACTTTGAATGAATCTTTTATACATGCACAATTTTGTAACGTTATGCAGTGGTCACTTGGAAAATATTGATTCAATTGAGTTACAAGTACCTTCCATGCTAACAAATGTCATTATAGAACATCGAAAAAATCCTATTTGTTTATATCACCACCAGTCTCATCACAAAAGTCTTTAAGTGCTTAAGTTGAAGAGTCAAGCTCCTGGTGGCAGATACAAGGTTTTCTAAAATTCTAAGTTCTGCTTGACAGCTCAGATTTTATCATTAGCATCAAACACTGCCAGTTATTTATCTTGAGGTAACACTTTCACTTCGTTTACTTTTGAGAACCATTGTTTGTCTCTCAGCTATTTTTTTTAAAGTAACCTGTGTCCCATTCTACCTCAGGGCCACTAAATGGCTTTTCTCAAGACAGCCATCATTCTTGGGTCGGCAGTCGAGTGCCTTACACACATTCCCACTTACTGAGTATTAGAAAGACATGTGCTCAGCTGTTGAGAGCTAATAAAATGAATAATTTTTGCTTCTTCAAGGACATTCTTAAGTGAAACTGGGAGTTTCTTGTTTGTTTGTTTTTAAAAACTGAGTGCATGGCAGTAAATACAATGACAACTAATAAATAGTTTGGTGGCACTGCTGCCATTCATGCTAAGGCACCTGCAGTCTTACCCACCATTGTTTTTACACCTAGTGTAATGTTGACGCAGTGCCACAAATAACATTTCTGTATTATTGTGAAGATAGCTTTGATGATGTACCCATTGTAAAGGTCTTGGGCCTTCAGAGAACACACTTGGAGATCTACAGCTTGTGGTAGATTGCTTTGCCTCTCAGCCTTGGTTTTCCTATCTGTAAAATGGAGATAATCATAGGACATATCCCCTAGAGTTGTCATGAGGACTGAATGGAATAAACCACGTAAAGACCAAGGAATAAAGTTGGTCTATGGTAAGTGCCATGTAAAGATTGGCTACAAGGGGACGATGGATCACTCGAAACCCTTGGTTCATTCAGGTGTGATAAGAATAACCATCTCAGTGGTTGAATAAAAAGAACATTATCATCATTTCCACTGAAAAAGTTCTTGGTTATTTCCCTGAGGTCAAGATTGACTGCTCAGAGACTCCTTCAAATGCCTTTCTTACAACAGCTGTCATTGCTGAAATTTCCTGTGACGTGGCCTGAGTACATTACCCACCCCACCTCTGCATAGTGTTCTCAGCATCTCTTCCTGGGGGCTGCCTGGAAATCACTCAAGGCACTGGAGAAAAAAGCTGACACTTGTATTCACGTCTTCATGTGTGTGTGGGTTCTCAAAATACAGTGACACCGAGAGAAACGAGAAATTGCTTGAACCCTGAACCTGCTATTCCATATTGGCTCTCTGCAGTTCAGCATGGTTTCCAAAAATGACTTGGGGCACAAACATCTGTCCCTGTGGCCCACAGGATAGGAAACTGACTTCGGAGCTTGTGTTTTCCTGACGGCATTAACGTGATTTTTTTAAAAAAATTAAGGCAGATACAGATGTGCAGTGGAACAAAATATAAACTTGCATGAATTTTTTTAGACAATACATCGTTTTGCTTTGGGGGTGAGCTTTTTGATGCTGCTGATGTCTTGGGCCTCATCCTGAACCAGCCCCATCTGTCTCAGAGCACTACAGCCTGAGCTCCTGCTCTGCGACCTTCAAACGGGCCTGGATCCGTGCTGCCTGAG
Organism: Rhinolophus sinicus; assembly: GCF_057876585.1. Classification (NCBI taxonomy): domain Eukaryota; kingdom Metazoa; phylum Chordata; class Mammalia; order Chiroptera; family Rhinolophidae; genus Rhinolophus; species Rhinolophus sinicus. The sequence goes on along the minus strand of NC_142502.1, from coordinate 123,682,190 downwards.
GCCCGCTGCTCTGTAGGCCTGACACAAGCCCCAGGCCATGCTCTTCCCAGGGCCGCTCCTGCTCAGAGGCCTGGTCCGACCACCCCGTTTAAAGGAGCTCCCTCACTCCCACCCCAAGTCATTCTCTGTATCCATTCCCCAGTTGTTGTACGTGTGTTTTTTTTTTAATAAAATGATCAGTATCTGAAATTATTTTCTTTATTTGCAGTTATCTATCTTCCTACAATACAACTATTCTCCATTGAAAGATCTTGTATTTTTGGTCACTACTACCTTCCTGGTAAATAGTGCCAGAAACACCGTTGGCACAGACTAAATATTTGTCAGCTGAGTGGTGTACAGATGTCCTGAAGGCCTGCTGACCCTAGGTGTTCAAATCTCTCCACCATTAGGGCTAGTGGGCACATGGAGTACTCAACATATATTCGTTGATAGTATGTGAACGAATGAATAAATGAGAATTTCTGACTCTGAAAAGGACTAGGTTTGGGAAGGCTAGTGACCTCACTAATTATACACAGAAGCTCATACGCAGCTTGGCTGCATAGAGTCTGCCAGGCACACGCTTTGACATTTACTCTTCAAACAGCAACCCCAGTCTGGTTTTTGCCCTATCATTCCACAAAAGTTACTCACGTGAAAGTCACTCGTGATCTCCACGCTGCCAAATCAAACAGGTTTTTCCAATCTTCATCTCTCTTGTCATTCTAAGCAGCGTGGCAGAGTGGGCCCCTCCTCCTCCACTGACCCCATTCTCATGACTCACAGGGCAATGGGGATTTCTGGTCTTTCCCTGACTCTCACTTGACTTTGCCAGCTCCTCCCCAATCACTTAATGTTCCTGGTCGTCCTGAGAGACTCAGTTCTTCACTTCTCAGGCCACACTCATTCGCTCCACCACATCATACAGTCCGATGGCTTCAAATATCGTTTGTATGTTAGGTCCCAAATGTGTATCTCCACCCAGATCTGTTGTTGAATTCCAGGCTCATTATCCAACTGCCTAGTTGGCAATCAACTTGAACATCTCACAGAAATTCCAAAATGTCTATAACTGAAGTCTTGATCTACTAACCTTCTTCCATCTTTCTCACCTTGGGAAATGGCCACCCCACAAACCCACTTGCTGTCCGACCATCACACCCACTTCATCAACAGTCACGTCGATTCGACCTCCAAGAGCTATTTTATGTCCACATAGTCTGATCCACCTCCAATGCCGTCACCTCATCCTAAGGTATCATCACTTCTCACCTCTTTTAACCTGTTTCCAACTTCCCTTCTCGCTATTTCTCAGCCTGAAACACGTTTTCTCCAACTTTTCTGCTCTCTGAATCTTCCATAAGAACCTTGGTTATATTGGGCACTATACTGAAAGACTTTAAGCAGGAAAAATGCTTAAAACCAAATCTGTATTTTATAGTGGTGAAAGAATGGAAGATGAATTAGAGTGACGAGGATATAACAGTGACTCTGTTGAGATGGGGTGTGTAGGATGAGACGTAATTGGTACATAGGGTGGGAGGAAGATAATGATCTCTGTTTGGGGCATGCATTCGGGACGTCAGTGGGGCATCAGAAAGAAATGTCCATCACCTGCCATGATGGGGGCTATGGAAGGTGCTCACAGGTTGGAACTTCCTCTTTGAGAAACCAGAAAGGGACCTGACTGGAAACATGAAGAAAGAGACCCTGAGAGCCCATGGGTGGTAGAAGCCACTGCAATTGTTGGCACCCAGATGAGGGAACTTCCTTCATATTGAGATTGTCACTGGCAGTTTATTAAAGACCATTATTCTGTAGCCATACGTTCATGGCATGTTCACAAAACACATGAAGCCAGCATGACTATTTTTGGAACGCAATAAAAAGTAAGTGAAATATAAAACTATTTTACAAGCATAATATAGTACTTTGTTTCATAGCAAACTGTAACATTTGCTTGCCACTAGCCTAAATGTCACTAAACAGAGACTAGACACCATTATCTTGATAGATGTTAATTTCCTTCCATTCCAAAACAATGTAGTTCACAAAAGAGTGCACTGTTTGTTCAACAAATATTCACTGAGTCCCACTGTGTGTCAGGCGCTATTCCAGATGCTGGAGATAAAGTGGCAAGGAAGACAGACAAAAGGCACAAAATGCATATTGAATGAGTGGGTCCAATCAAATCACACTATTATTACATCACACTGTCAACACTGCTTCCCAGTTTTACAGACATGATACTGTAAGTCAGAGAGCCTTGATTTGCTAGCAAAGGTACCTATCAGGTAAATTCTACGTTAAAACAGACACCCAATAAAATGCAATAATATGTAATAATATGTAGGGGAAAACAGAAAGCAAGAAGAGGAAATTGGCCATATTCTCCAGGTCAACAGCGAGCACTAATTGAGTTGAGGAGAAAAATCATAGCTAAGCAATTTGACCTTGGAACAAAATTCTTTCGGGTGAATTTTAAGTGGCTAAATTACACGTTTTGGGAGAATAGTTCTTGTTATGGAACGTTCTTCTCTGTGTGATTCAACTTAATCTCAACGTTTTGTTGTTGTTGTTGTTGTTTTTTTTTGTTACGTCACAGTCGGGAAAAGTCCATATTATAATCAATCACCTATTTACTGCAACACACTGAGTGTTTTCACCCATTCGTGAAAGATTTTTAAATGCTCAGAGCCTCCTACATCTCATGATTTCTCTTTCTAATCTGGTACTATACAATAAGTAGATTTAGCAAAAACAAAGAAAAAAACTTGTGTCGGAAGGCACTTCTAGTTCTTTCAATTCTCATGCTCTCTGGAGCTATACTTTTATATACAACCTAAAAATAATCGATGATACAGTGTAAATTTAAGAACTTGTTAGACATTTCAATCAACTGTTTCAGAAAGCTATAACTCAACTCTTGATTTGGAAATACGAAGTCTCTCAAATAGAGAACAGGCGGATGGGTGATTCCTGACGCTTGCCAGCAAGTCTGGTTTTTTTCACTTCGATTTAACTGTATCTTGATCAATCTACCATGTTTCCCCGAAAATAAGACCTACCCCCAAAATAAGCCCCAGTTAAGATTGTCAGCCAGACGGATATATTTAGTACATTATGACGATGTTCCAGAAGATGACATGACTGTATGTGAATAAATGTAGATTGTTGTACATGAAAAAAATTAGACATCCCCTGAAAATAAGCCCTAATGTGTCTTTTGGAGCAAAAATTAATATAAGACCCTGTCTTATTTTGGGGGAAATATGGTAGTTCATCTAGATGTAAGCAGTAATTCTTTTTACACACTTTGGTTCTTTAAGTCTATGGAGTAACTTTCAAATATCTGAATTAAATGTGGGCAGAGTTAAAGAAAACTAGACAACCCTAGGGCCACAGACTTCAGAGAAGATATCAGGTTTTCCTGTGCACATGAAGTCTACATCCATGGGCAGCCCGGGAATTTGCTGGATAAAAGCAATCAGTAATCACATAGGGCCAAAAAAAAAAAAAAAAAAAAAAATGGTAGAGCTGGTCATGGTGATGGAAACGCAGAGCATGCAGCTCAGAAACTGTTCTGCAGACTGTATTCTTTTAACAAAGACACCTACTATTTATGCTTTTGAAAAAAAAAATCGGTGACTTCCCTACACAGTCCATAATGAGTTCTGCAGATTCATGGAATTCCTTTCTTGAAATCATTTCCTTTAGCTGAATTTTTCTGTTTATACTATCCATCTCCAAGCTTATTTAAATTCAGACTGTGAACAGGGACCATGTTTATATCTTCTGAGCTGTGCTCATCAACTTCCCAGTAGCTCCATAAATGTCTGTGTAACAAAAATATTAATAATATTAATGAAGCATTTCATAAAAACTACAGAGTGTGGATCAGTTTTTCTTCCATTTCCTTGAGGTATAACGTGCCACCTTTGGAAAATTTCTCTATTGGGAGGAGAACAGTCAGAGGTTCCCTATGAAGGTAATTCGGACCCTTTGGATAGCTTACCCAGAGTCAACTGGGTATAAACAACTGGTCCTCTATAATCTCTTGTATTTTGCAAAAGGCAGCCAAATAAATTGGGCATCATTTCACATATGATCAGGTTTACAATCCATCGGGTCTTGCCAGCTGTGCCTAAGGGCCACATCTGTGTTGTTGCCCTTAGTATGGAAACCCTGGCCTTACTACCGTTGTTTCCCTGAAAATAAGACCTAACCGGGAAATAAGCCCTAGGCATGATTTTTCATGACGGCATCCCCTGAACATAAGCCCTAATGCGTCTTTTGGAGCAAACCGTAATATAAGACCCGGTCTTATTTTTGGGGAAACACGGTATCTTTACCTCTTCTGTAGTTTTTATGTCCTTTTCGATTATGATTAATGTCCATGGGAACAGATAAAGTAGCTACTCTTTCAACAGGCATGAGCTATCATCAATTATCACTGTAACTTTCATTAAAATATTAAAGTAGTTAAGGACCAAATAGAAACAGTTTTCCTTATTAATTTCATTTAAAATAACAATGAAAGTGGAAAGATGGTTATATGTTCATTAACTTGCTAATGAAGCCAGGCCAATAATTCAAAGCTGGATTGCCTGCCTGATATCGATCTGCAGTATCTATCACCAGCAGAGATCACTTGGTAAGAGGGACTTAAAGTAAGTATCAGGATTTTTCCTTTCCGAGAATTCATCTTTGGATTTTTGTGGCTGGTTGTTTTCTTTCCAGCCTGCTGGAAACGGAAGATCCCCTGAAGCAAGCAGGCGTGAGTGTAGCCTGGGGAGTGAAATCCTGATGAAACCTTTGGACATCATATTAAAGTGGACAGGAGCACGCCACACGCCCTCTGGTTCTGTCACGTGCCCGGATAGAGCCCGACGGGGTTCTGGGGAGGATCTCTGGGGACATGGCTCTCTCTGAGGCTCTGACTCACAGCACCAGGGCTGTTTTTCTTCTGGGGAAAGACCAGACACTTGCCCTTTATAAAAACCTCTAGGATGAGTCACAAGGAAAATCAGCTGCCATTCGGGGGTGGTGGGTGGAAATCCAGGCTTGAAAATGAGGCCACGGGATGGGCCGAATGGTCCTGCGGCTGCAGCCCGGGTAGTGTGGGCTGGTTTTCATGACTGTGCCACAGGGAGAATCCCATGTGGCCCTCATCATGCATGTCAGACTCCTACTTGATTTCAAAAGGGTGCTACCCACCCTGGAAAAAAAAAAAAAAACACAACAAAAAACCTAGCCCACTGAGATGGGAAATAACACAGCCAGGGAAACAGATGGCTCAGGAAGAAGCAACGTGGTATAACAGTGAGGGTGTGGGAGTCAGAGTGTAGGCTGGGCGAGGCGACCCGGGAGGAGAGAACGGGCATCAGTATGTGGCGACAGATGACAGAGTGTTGTTTGGGAGGAGCAGTTGGAGGAGGCAAGGGAAATGGAAGTGATGTATTGATGCATAAGGGCTGTAGCATAATTAGGAAAAATCCCCCTTCTGTCGACTCCATCAGTCCTGCCTGGTTCAGGAGAGAGCGCTGGCTTCGCTGAGGAAACAGAGGTCACACGCAAGTCCAATAGGCCTTCTCTTTCTGATGGAAACAAACCCGAACTGAGCTCATTTGTGTACAGCTGGAGGCAACATAAACATGGCTGCGTAGAATGCTTTATAGAGTACCCGCCTTTGTACTCCATACTTCACCGAAGTTAATAAGTAGGTGTCAAACTCTGAATTAAAATTCCCAGAAGAGGACACAGCACAAAGGACAATAAAAATGATTTTTAAATAATCATAGGGATAAATAGCATCCACTTCTGACAAATGTAAGTGCTGGCATAAAATGTTATTAGGCTACAGACATCGTCTTTTGTTCAGGAAGTATGCCTTATTCTCCAGCCATGTCATTCATCTTCCTAATGAGCCCTCGAAATGTAAATTAAATAGCAAAGACGGATTCGTTCGAGAAGCATCTTTGTGCTAGGTGTTAAACCATTTTTCTACTTTTATTCTTATATGCTGGTTCCTTTTTTTCATGGTGGGGGGAAAAGCCCTCGATACTTGAACACTTTATGGGGCAAGTTCATGTAATTTGTATTTTCAGTAAACAGTTCATTCATTCTTTAGTACTTTGGGATCTGCAATTTCAAAGAAACAAAATCTCATTTTAAAATGCTGTGCCCTGTAAATTATGTTTGATCTGGAAAATCTTAGGAACCTGGGTATGCATTTGCTTTCTTGTTTTATTCAGAAGTGATTTGGTCTAGGGAAGCCCTCAATGAGAAAGGATTAGTGAAAATTTCAAACAGCTTTAGTTTACTGAGCTGAATGCATTAATGGCTAGTCAAACACCATTTCAGCCATTAATGATAAAAGAATAAGGTCATGAGCCAAATTAGTTGCGATTTCTTGTTATGTATTGATAAGAACATTACCCGTTCCTCTGATGAATAGAGAAATCAGGGTTTTGTACTTGACCTGAATTTATGCATGAGCACACACAACAGGAGTAACTGAGCAGCACCACTAGGGAGGTATCCAGGAAAAACACACTGAGAAAGGAAAATAGCAACAAATCATGCCTCATTTTGGCCTGATTGGTCCTCATTTGCCGCTCTGTCTCTCTCTCTGTTTCTCCCCCCACCCCCCACCACACACACACACCCCTATCCTCTCTTATTGCAACATATAAATCATTCTTTGCACTCTCTGACTGTTCCTGTATATGTGAGAGCTCAGCTCATCCGCCTGTTTCTCCAGCGCTTAGCTCATTCATTGTGTGTGAGTGAACGTATACAAAATGAAGATACAAATAATTGCCCTGTTGAGGTTTACCTCCTGTCCAGGGAACAGCCATTTATCTGCCCAAGGGGGTTTCTGCAGCCTCAATCTGCAGAATAAATTATCATTAACCAGTCTTGGTATTCTAGAGACATTATATTTTATGAGGTCAAAATGTTGGAGGAATACCCAGAGGGCGAGCTGAAACCATCCAGCTGGGAAAGGAGTAGGCTGGGGAACAGCATTATATGAAAGACCGAGTTCTTACAGTGGCTGTAGATCAACTGCTGGCCCCGCCTGAGGTCAACCCTCAAAGCCTGGCTGGCTCACTGGGACGGTTGACTTTGGGAAGCAGCCATACCCTTGGGGCAATACCCAGTGATGGCCCACCTCTAGGTGAGGGGCCTCTCTCTTTGAAGGTCTGGCTGATGAAAGCATATCAAGATAAGTGGGAGCTCACAGGAAAGCCTGCATATTCCATTCTGATCTATCTTATTTCATTAGTTATTTTTAATGGGGACTGTTCTTTATAACAGGACCAAGTTGAATGCAATGCGAGGCTCAAAACTGTCAACATGACAGTTGGCTGAGCCCAAGCCACGGACATTTCATTTCTGCCTCTCAATTTCCTACTAATGCACATTTTGATCAGGTTATGACCTAACAACAGTACTAATTAGTGGGGGAGAAGCTAAGGCCTTGTGTCCATGGGCCTGAGAAGTTTTGGGGTCGGGGGGACAAGAAACAGGGAAGGAAGCAGTTTGAGTGATAAAGTGAATGTTAACCCTGACAAAGCAAAACAAAGCTATACAGATAGCTGGGAAAGTATTATACCCCGAGAGACATATTTTAAAGCACAATTTAAGCCTCGTCCAGAGTCCGGAAAGATTAACTGCTTAGGATATCGATACATTTTTTTTATTTTCGACCCCAGGCAGGAAAAACAATGTATAGTCTAGGAACTGCAAGGTGCCCTACTGTAGAGAATGTGCTTTTTAACCTTTGCGATATGTTAATATAAATTCACACCAATAATATACTCGTACATGCTCACACATAAAACCTTTCAAGTATAAAAGAAATCAGCTACTCCCTGTTTTCTGAGAAAATTCCCAGTGAAGAAGGATCTCAGTTGGAATGCACAGATCTTCAAATTCCTGCAAATGGGTCCCATGTTAAATGACTGACAGTACAGGTAGGAACTCCACAGAATAAAATCCATGCTTCATTAGTCCCCCAGCTGAACTCAGAATCCCCTGGCTCAGAATATATCACAGCCTTTAAAAATAAATTCTCTCCTGAATTAACATCTCAGAATCATTCATCTTTGCAGTGACCCTTCAATTTCCTTTGGAAGAGAACTACTGCATTTCACCAAGGTCTTTTTTTCTTTTGGCAAACCATGATTTCATGGCGAGAAGACAAATAACATGCTCCTTCTTTGATCATTTCCCCATTCTCACCCACAAGGTGGCTTCTTTTTCCTTCTCAACGGAAACAGCCTAAATCTACAATCAAGAGACAGCCATCTACTGAGTCAGGAAGGGGCTAAAATTTAATTTTAGGTATAATGTGAAAACAAAAACAAGGCTAGATAGAATTATTATAAATTTCAGCAAGAAGGAAGCATTGCAGTTAATAAAATTTTGCAACATTAAAAATGGTTGGGATCTTATTCTTCATTGCAAGGGCCTGGTTTATTAAGTAGACACCAAACTCAGCTTCATTATTTCACGCAGTCACCACCAAATATTAATAATGTTGACTTATTTATTAGGCCAATGAAGGGATGAAGTCTGTGTGCAGTCAGGATATGCTGCCTCATTCTACCCAATGCGTGTGACACTAAAGATACAGACATCATGTTTAAACACATTAGGAGACCTTGGTCTAAAATATCTCTACTATAAAGCCTTCTTAAGCAGAGAACCATTTAGAAAGCAAATAATTATTCCTTTATTTGTTTATTTGTTAGTTGAGATTTTCAAAGTGAGGTGTTTACTTCTGGCAGAGTATGTCTATCCTATCCCCAGTTTTCACTGTGAAGACCGCATAAGCCAAATTCCAAAGGAGACCTATTCTGGTTTAGGGATGGCTGGGTTTACTGTATTTGCTTCTCCCACCATCTTCCAACTCCAGTTCTTCCTTCTATCAAGGGTATTCATTTGAATATTCCATGTGGAGTTCACATTTTCATTTCACATTGGCCAGAAGTGGCTTTCTCAAAGCTACCCACCTCTTCCAAATAGCTTTATTACTAGGTTAATCTTACAAGAGAGCTCTCACCATTTAGTTCTCCATGTTCACCCACCTTTAATGGCTCCCCATCACCCAGAGGATAAATCTATAGCCCACGGAGCCAAGCTCAGCCCCACACGCAGCCTTCCTGCCGGGCTCATTTGGGCATTTCCTTCTGGACAGTGTGCATTCCTGCGGAGAGGTCCTGCTTTCTCCCCCATTCAAATTCTTCCTCTGAAGATGTGCTCGAACCCGACCTCACATATGAAGACTGTCTCTCATCTTCCTCAAAACCCAGTGTCTGCACTCCTCCTGCTTGATACTCACTCTGAGTGAGCTCCTTCACGTTCCACTTGCCTAACTTTTACCAACATCTCTGAAGGTCCGCCACTGTCATGGGTGTAGCCTACACAGAACAGACTGCCTTATTGTGGGGACAGAGCCCCAGAAAGTAGTTTACAGGCTCTCGGCCTCACGTGGAGGGGTGCTGGCTCGGGTAGTAGATGGCTGTCAGCTGTAGCCAGTTAGCCAATTAGCCGCTAATATAACTGCTGCGGCTACGCTAGCAGAGAGAGGAGAAGAATGGGGTTAGCAAGGAGATGGCGGCTGGGCTGGCAAGCGCGGATGGCGGTTTGTGGACAGTGTGAATCCAGCCTCCAGTGAGAGTATAGTGCCGCCAGAGAGAATATAGTGGTATGACTCCCCTACCTATGGCTCCGTGGGTGTTCCTTTTTGGCCTCACCATGTCCTGCGTTCTTGTGTGGGGAGCGGGAGCAGAGACCCCGCCGGACGCCCTGCATGACACTTATCCATGGTCAAGACCAAATAAAATGAATCATCTTAAAACTGTTTTCCCGTTCCCACTTTCAACTGGAGGAAACGTGAATTCCAGGGAGATACTCCAGTCCCTTAAAAGTGTGGTTGTGCTCAGTAGTTGAGGTTTCAGGAATGAAAGTGCAGGGACCTTTTTGGTTCAGAAAATTCCATCCTTTGACCCCTCGTAAGTTTTAGAGGTAGTAAGAGATTTGGAGCCCTTCTGGGTCCTTTTCAATGATCACCCACGTGTCTGCAGTGCGTGCTCATTCATTATGCCTTCCTCCGAATTGGGAGACAAACTCCACCACTTGCTTGAGCCACTTGAATAAGCTAATTTCGGGGGAAGACCTCACTTTCGGGGCCGATCTAATCTACAGGGTCAGCTTTGGAATCAATCATGTGACCGGTCTCCTTCTCCTCCCCTCTCCTGTTACAATGCTGGCAAGGCTGCTTACCTGTTAACCAACTTGTTTTATTTCATCTCCTACTGTCTGGAGATCTGCCAGGAGACACGGGAACAGGGGACATATAGATAGTAAAAGTTTATTGATCCACTTTACTCTTAGTGATTGATCTGGAGAAGGGGGAATGAGGCCTGAACCAGGAGTGCAGTTCTTTCTTAAATCCTCAAAATACATTGACAAATCTCCTTTAAACACGCCTCTTATGCACTGTCTGCCTGATATCCAGCCCTGTTCACTTTTTGTTCAGTTATATCTTAGCTTTCAGGTTTACTATCTCTTCCTACTTCAGAAGGGTTTACAAGACCCTAAGATGGATGTTCAGCTTCATGTTAGCTATGTCTTATCATTACTTTCCACCCACACATTCCAAGATTGGGAGAACACCCATCTTATCCCCGGTGAGCTGTTGCTGGGGAACCCTTTCTGCAGGTTGGCCTTAGCCTACCCCAATCCATGGATGCTGCAAGATGCCTGTGGCTATATTAAAGCTAATACACTGGAGTCATTAAACAAAAACCTTTCTTAGGAACAAAGGAGGGATGTGCAAGGTCAGATGGCCCCCTTAACATAGGATGGACACATTTTCATGACAGGCCTGGGCGAAGTCTCTGCTAGAGACTTCTTCTGCTAGAAAATGCAAAGGTTGCAAGTTTGCCATCAGGAAAATCTCTAATTGCTTTTGGACTATTTTAACTTCAAATCCACTGGGTTAAGGTCCTTTAAAAAGGGTCTGTACACCATGCTCCCTGGAAGAAATTCTATTAGCCAAATTGAAAAAAACTAATGACAATAAGGCAGACATATATTACCTCAAAATGACCGCTGTGGAAGAAATTCCATTGTAACATTTGATTTGTAGATTTCTTAAATGGCAAAAAGAACAACAGTACTCATGAAAGAATTTAACTGTATGAATTTGAGATATTTTCTTAAGTTTGAGTTTTCAAAACACTTCAATTTAGAACAACCATCTTTAAAATATATTGACTTCCACTTGTACCTAATGCTATAGGAAATAGCAAATTTCTCTTAATTAAATTTCCGGTGACTCCTAATTGCAAAAATTTCATCACTTATCACCTCTCAACTTCTCTTCATGGGATGGCTGAACTAGCTCATGTACGCAAATACGAATCACCAGTCAGTGTTAGAAACAGAAATGCTGGCAACACTGGTGTGTCCCTCACAGGTGGCAGCCGCCCCCCTCCTCTGGGGGGCAGGGCACCTAAAAGCAACACAGGTGTGCAGACAGAAGCCCGCTGAGCAAATCCGTTCACCTGTGTGTTCCCATCATGTTCAAGCTGGCCTTGATCTCTAGAATGTAAGAGGTTGACGGGAAAGAGCAACTAGCCAATTCAGCCCTAAGTCAAAGAACCTGTCTGAGAATCCAGAAGAGGCAAAAATACACCCTTTCCTGACAATTTTTTAGAAACACAAAATTAGTGGAAGAAAAACTCCACCATTGTTGCTAGAATCATCTTTAGGTAAGAAAGACAATAAATACTCCATGTATTCTAGGTCTTTTTTATAACTGATATTCAGGGTAGTGTTAGCACCGTGCTCATTAATTCTGCATCTGCTTGGTTTGTGAAGTTGATTCTTTTTTTTTAAGCAATGCGCTATCCCTGCTCACCACATATCAGAGTGTAGTCACAGTAATGTAGTTATATTATGTGATAATTATTGCTTAAATACATGGACTCTTATCAGAAAATATAAGCTAATGTCAGGATTTAGTCTGACTTTTAAAAAAAATCCTAGTTGATAATATAGTATCTGGAACATGGTTAGCATTCAATAAATATATGTTTTTATTACTGTTGTAGTTATTAAGCTATTATAAGTTATCGAGTACTGAGAGCTTATTGCAAAAGGCACTGTGCTTAAAGTCTTCCCGTACTTTATCTGACAATCCTTCATCACATCCCTATGAGAGGGGAATTACTTCCTTCTGTTCACAGATGAGTCAATGGGACGTGGTAAATATGCAACTTGCTCCAATTCAGCCAGATGTAAAGGGTGGAGACTGGCTTCCGTCTGGGTCGGCACAAATCCCAACAGGTAGGTTACTGAGGGCTGCACCAACATCCATGCACATTCATTATTCTAAGAGCTAGCTCGCTGCACTTATTATTTGTAACCACATTCAGCAAGTGCTGTGTTAAGAACATCACAGACACTGTCATACACAGTTCGAACTCTGCATCGTACATCTTGGTAATGAACCTCATATGAAAACTTTAGATAATTCCAAAGCAAGGAATGACAAAGTACATTCCCAAAAAAATACTGGGATGGAAGTCGTAACTCTAAAAATGAAATAGAGTAAAACTTCCCTGAAACTTAAGGACAAATGAAGAGAGTAAATGATGGAAGCATTGGTATAAGTTAAGGGAATTTCACTGATAAAATTCAGCGTAGAGATAGATATGTAATTTCAAGTGAATGAAAACTGTCAATTAAACAGAAGCTTTAGCATATGTATAATGTTTGAATTTTGCCTCTTAAAAAAAGCATTTCATTTTTTGTACCACATTAAACACTACATTCAGGATTTCACAGCTATGAGACTGTAAGTGTTTATTTAAATTAAATGTTATAATTACCTTAGTACCTGTAGATAAGTATATTATCGTTCCCTGTATTTCTTCCTATTTTGTCAATTTCTTTTTAAAAATTGTATGAGTAGAGTAGGGTTTGAAAGTCACCATCTGACAATGACTTTTAGTCGTAAGCATTTCAGATGGACATTTAACCCAACGTAACTTTAAGAAGTCTTTCTCTTTTATGTATTGTAATCAATCACTCCTACTTCTGAAAAGACTTAAGCATGTACATCAAAACTGTATCTTTTTTAAAGCACGCAGCTGTCTTTGTCAAAGCGTTGCATCTTTTCAAGGAAATGTCAGCAATGTTATTCTTGGGCCTCCCTCTGCCCTAGAGGCCAATGAGGGCTGAACAATGAAGCCAACAAGACAGTTAATCAATAGGAGTCACAGCACCATTTTTTATCCTCTAGAATCTTCATTTTCAATGAGGTTTACATCATTAAAGTAAGAAAGCAGGACCGTCAATCTCCATTGGTTTCAAGTGGTAGATGAAAGAATTAATTTGACTGTCATAAAAGTAATGATGCAACTGTGCGCTTTAAGTCTTTAAACATTCGTTCATAGGTTTAAAACTTAGGACAGACATATTGCTGAGAAATAAAATCACTGATGTATCAATTTGTTTCCTCACAGTCCAACTAGATTTCTAACAGATCTGAATCTTGGAAAGAAAAGCAAAAGGTTTCAATACAAATCCTTTAAGGTGCTATGAATAATATATTTGAAGTACATGTATTAGCAGTGGCACCGGTGCCATTGTTTCTGAACAATGTTGACACATGTAGTCTCAACACATCACTTAACACCCACGTGACCCCCTGCTAGGTTTAGTGGGTCCAAAAGCCTATCAAGCTCTCTTGAGGAAAAAAAAAAGTAAAATTAGGTCCAGGGGCTTATAGGAGGACCACACAAGCCAGCAGCCCTGAAACTGAATCTTGATTAACTTAACGGTAAATATGCCCCAGCCTCATCCACTGAAAAACACGAGTGTCGTTTTGCTCACACACTGCAAGTTCAGAATGAGCTGGGATTTTCCTTTGGTCTTCGTTTTCCCACGGCGGCCTCCTCTGACCTCCCTGAGATATTGTGTACTACTGTGGCAGAAGGTGGGTTGAGAAAGAAGCATGGAGACCCCAGCCCAGCCCACGGGGTTCTGTGAACATCTTGGAAAACTGCAGGCAGCCACCCTCACCCAGTGCAGAAGTAGCGGCGAGGGACTGCTTTCTGAGCTTTACACAATTTAGGGACTGATGGGATTGTCATTAGGTGTTTGTATGTTCAGGGTTTTCAGAACTAGCTTTACACATTTACATGTTATGCTTCTAATCATTTGTTTTTGGTACGAATCTTCAATGGAAAATCCATCAGAAATGCAATAAGGAATGGAGAGGAAGAAAAAGTCAGAAGGGATCATGGACTTTTAACTCTTGATGAAGGTACATGTGTTGGCACCTCGTTTTTTACTGAAACACAAGCAAAGCAAGCGCTGTCTAAGACATCACGATGCCTGACCGGGCAAATGAATGTTCATGTGTGTGAGCAGACAGAAGACCTGGGGTGGGAGGAGGCATGTTACTTCTATAAATTCGGCACTTTCTCACAACCATGGGTTCTCACGCGCTGCACACCAGCCGCCCTTCCCCCACCCGTCCTTCAAACAGCAGGGGTGTCGGAGACAGGCTTTGGTGTTCCCGTTCTGTCTGGGCAGAAGTGACCTCTGTGTGCCCCTGGCCTACCAGGTGCAGGATCAAGGGCCTGTCGCTGGATCTCCCCCACCTCCATCAAGGGCTGAGAGTTAGTCTCCTGGCTCACTGGGGCCTGCTTTGGGGCTGATGTCTTGTACATGTAGGTTTTATTATTGTTCAAGTATGGTGATAGGAGACAACAGGTCAGGAGACTGTTGAAAAGATAGTTTGTTAGTCACAGATCCCAAAAGAAGGGGGTGCTCTACACAGGGGGGCCACATGGGGAGGTATCAGGGTCGGTCAGGAGGCAGAGGGCGTGGGGGAAAGTGAGCAACAGCCTTTATTGTGGTTTCTGAAGGAAGGAACAGGAGAGGCAGAGTAAGCAGGTGTGGCTCTGGCTAGTCTGACTGACTTCAGCGGGCTCTGGGGCATAGGAGCGGTCCCCAGTTGTCTAGTACCAGGCCCTGGGGTGATTAAGGCAGGGAGATAGTGGCCTGATACAGGAGGTGGCTGTGGGGTGGACTCCAGGTTACCTGGTTTGCATCTGAAAGGTGTGCTCCCAGCAGGGGAGTCCACTCACTATCTCTAGAAATCAATTAGCTTTGGGGGGGGGGGGAGGGCAGGTCCTTCAACGTCAGCTAGGCTCCAAAATGTCAAAGCATCAAAAATATAGCGCAAAAAGACATGATTCATACAAAAGAGAAGCAGGCAGGTAAGAATGTCCCAGCCACAGTCCCAATCCAGCTTCCTGGACACTGAGGCCAGAGAAGACAGACTTCCCTCACCGTGCTTCAGGTTCCGGCTGGGAGGGCTCCTGAACCTTCCACCGTGGTCCCTGTGACCTACGGAGGACAGCTACAGGTGGGTGCCTCACTTAACACAAAGAAAGTAGATATGATATTACCCCCATTTTACAGATGAAGACACTGAGGCTCAGAGAGTTTGAAAGCGCCCTTCCCAATATCACCTAGCTAGTCAGGGTTTGTATCCAGGCCCAGGAACATTCTGTTTCTTAGACACTGGGCTCAAAGTCACCAGCTTTTTCAGGTGCTGCACAAATACTTGAGGGCTGAAGAAGAAAAATATAATACATGGGCTTCTGAATAAAAAGAGAAAGCTAAAATGTCAAAATTAATAAAGGTTTATAATGAAATGTCAAAAAACCATATTCAGTCATTTTTTGTTGTTACGTTTAGCATTCATTTAAAAGCCCTCTACACTTGGCAATAATGTGTAGGTAGCTTAGATTTTTCTTTACTTCCCAAGAATTCCTGAGTTTGCCTGATGATTACAGAGAAACCAATTACAAATTAAATGAATTAGCTATAGTCATATAACTTCAAAAGCAAAGTTATAAAAGCCTTTCAACAATTTTATGCCATTATAATAAAACAACAACAAAATGTATTTCATGTGGGATATGGGTATACTTTAATGTGTTCCATAGGACAGGGGTGGGGCCACCAAAAGGAAGCAGGCCTTTATAAAGGCTTGGAGGTCTTTAAAGGGCCGGGCCTGAGTCAGCCTGCTCCCAAATCCCTGCTCTGGCTTGGTCCACTCCCATGCCCGCCCCTCCCACACAGGGCATGTGAGGTGGCTCAGTGACCCCTGTGGGAATGGGCCTATTACAGACAATAGCTCAAGAGCTCTGCAGCATTTGATACCTTCAATGCTGTGGGATATAATACCAAGTATTACAAAGGTAGTGAGAGAACATTCGAATACACAGAGACACCCATTGGAGTTTCTGGAATGTCTGTCAAGAGCACCAACAAGGTCTGGGAGTGAGAAGATGCAAATCTTTTAGTGCCACCATTCCCTGGCTACCTGGGCGAGTCCCCCTAGTGGGCTGGCACTTATTTTCCTTATTTATGAATTTGAGGATTTGAAATATATTATATCAGATCGCAGGGTCCCTGATCTTTAAAGTCTTTCATTCTATTCTAAAAACATACACAACACTTTGCAAAAGGGCAAAATTCTCGGAACAGAATGGCACACTCTAATAAGCTGATAATAATAGTATTTATAGGCTTAATTTAAATAGAGGCCACACAGGGCAGCCATGGAGACCAGGCTGCCAGACTCCAGAGCCAGACTGTCAGATTTGAATCTTAGTAACTAAGACGTTTGGGTAATTTCCTTAACCTCAGCTTCCTCATATGTAAAATGAGGATAACACCACACAGGGTTGCTGCTGCTATAATTAAATTTAAATATTTACAATAATGCCTGGAATACAGTAAACTCTCAGTAAATATTGATGTTGTTCTTAACTTTTAAAATCTGTTTTTAACTTTTATAAGGTAAACTCCCCAACAATAAAGATTGTATGTAAAAGTCACTGGAAAAAAAATAAATGAAACAGTTTAAACTCAAGACCCTTGGAATACACAGGTTTTGTATTTTTATTGGTTCCTTGATTTTAAATGACTATAAATTCAGAACTCCCTGGTCAGGTTCCACCCTAAATCAGTGCCTCAAAAGTGCATTCATATTCTTGTAAGTTTTACAACAATGGCACTCCATCTACCAGGAGTCAGAAAAATACACAGCTATAGAACAAATCTCCCTGTAGTGTATATATTATGATGTCTATCATAGTTATGAGACTATGAAATTAAACATATACAAGGAATAGGATGTGAAATTAATATTCAGAAATCAGTTGCATTTCTAGACACCAATAAGGAACAATCAGAAGAAGAAATTAAGAAAACAATCCCATTTACAACAGCATCAAAAAAGAATAAAATGCCTAATGAGTATATTTAACCAATTTGGTAAAAGACCTGTACTTGGAAAACTGTAAAACACCGAAGAAAGAATATGAAGAAGAAAAAAGTAAGTGGAAACATATACTGTGCTCATGGATAGGAAGAATTAACATCGTTAAAATGTGTATATTACCTAAAACAATCTACAGATTCAGTGCAATTCCTATCAAAATACCAATGTCATTTTTCACAGAAGTAGAACAAATAACCCTAAAATTTATATGGAACCACAAAAGACCCCAAATAGCCAAAGCAATCTTAAGAAAGAACAACAAAGTTGGAGATATCTTACTTCCCGATTTCAAACTAATCTACAAGGCTATAGTAATCAAAACAGCATGGCCCTGCTAGGCATAAAAACAGGCACACAGATCAATGGAACAGAATAGAGAGCCCAGAAATTAACACACGTCTATATGGTCAATTAATCTATGACAAAGGAGGCAAGAATATACAATGGGGTAAGAACTCTTCAATAAATGGTGTTAGGAAAACTGAACAGACACATGCAAAAAAAATGACACTAGACCACCTTCTTATACCATATACAAAGTAAACTCAAATTAGATTAAAGACTTAAATGGAAGACCCCAAATCATAAAACTCCTGAAAAAACATAGACAGTAAACTAACTCTCTGATATTGCTCTTACTAATTTTGTATTGATCTGTCTCCTCAGGAAAGGAAAACAAAAGAAAAAATAAACAAATGGGACTATCGGATCAAAGTAACAAGTTTTTGCACAGCAAAGGAAACCATCAACAAAACAAAAACATGACATACTGAATGGGAGAAGATATTTGCCAATGATACATCTGATAAGGGGTTAATATCCAAAATTTATGAGGAACCCATACAACTTAACACCAACAAAACAAATGATCTGATTAAAAAGTGGGCGGTGGACCTGAATAGACATTTCTCCAAAGAGGACATACAGATGACCATATCTAAAGATACTCAACATCACTAATCATCAGAAATGCAAATAAAAACCACAATGAGATATCACCTCACTCCTGTCAGAATGGCTATCACCAATAAATCAACAAACAAGTGTTGGCGAGGATGTGGAGAAAAGGGAACCCTGGTGCACTGTTGGTGGAGTTGTAAATTGGAGCAGCCACTACAGAAAACAGTACAGAGGTTCCTCAAAAAGTTAAAAATGGAACTGCCTTATGGCCCAGCAATTCCACTTCTGGGTATTTATCTGAAAAAATCCAAAACACTAATTCAAAATGACGTATGTGCCCCTATGTTCATTCCAGCATCATTTACAATAGCCAAGATAGGGGAGCAACCTAAGTGTCCATTGACAAACGAATACATAAAGAAGATGCAGTACATTTATACAGTGGAATATTACTCAATCATAAAAAAGAATGAAATCTTACAATTTGTGACAACATGGATGGACCAAGAGGGTATTATATTCAAAGTTAAATAAGTCAGAGACAGAAAGACAAACACCATGTGATTTCACTCAAATATAGAATCTAAAAATTAAAATAAATGAAGAAACAAAACAAACATAGATACAGAGAACAAACTGATGATTGACAGATGGCAGGGGACTGAGTGAAAAAGGTGAAGGAATTAAGAAGTACAAATTTCCAGTTATAAAATAGTTACGGTGATGTAAAATGCAGCATAGAGAATCAAGTCAATAATATTGTAATAACTATGTATGGTGTCAGATGGGTACTAAACTTTTCGGAGGGATCACTTCATTCGTTACATAAACGTATAACCACTATGTTGTGCACCTGAAACTAATATAATAGTATTCCATGTCATTTGTAATTGAAAAATTAAAAAAATATATATTGGGAGGGAGGGAGGGAAGAAGGGAGGAAGAGGAAGAAAGGAGAGAGAGAGAGTGCGCGCTGCTCTTACCACCTGTACAGACACGATAGGGTGAACCAGCTTTGCCCCCCAAATTATTTTAAAAATTCAACTAAACCACCTTTGTTACCTGTGGCTGGCCCTGCCTGGCCCCTGGTACTGGTGAAGCTTTCTGCTCAGGATGATGATGGTCACACCTTCTCGAAACCTCCCCCACAGGAGTAACTTCTCTCATGACTATATCTGAAGCACTTCACACTGTGCTACACAAGTGTTGAATAAATGTTACTGATGGGAAGTTCGACAATCTCTACAGAGATGGTGCTATGGACTCAATATTTGTGCCCCTCCCCAAGGTTCATACGTTGAAGCCCTCACCCCCAGTGTGATGCTATTTGGAGGTGGGGCCTTTGGGAGGTGATGAAGGTTAGAGGAGGACTTGAAGGTGGGGCCTTCATCACAGGATTGGTGCCCTTAGGAGAGAAGAGACGCCAGTGAGTCGCTCACCTCTCTCCACCATGTGAGGACCCAGCGAGAGGGCATCAGTCCGCAAGGCAGCAAGAGGGCTCTCACCAATACCCACCTGTGCACGCACGCTGATCTCGGTCTTCCCGCCTCCAGAACCTTGAGAAATAAATTTCTGTTGCTTAAGCCACCCAGTCTTTTGTCATGGCAGCCCAAGCAGACTAATGCAGATAGTTTATACATATAAATGCCATTTGATTTTATTAATTCACACAGAGGGACTAGGCAGAAAGACCTAGAAATTGCTAAAGACCTTTATTATTATCCTCACCTTTTGACTTGAGATTTTTATCTATCAGCGTTTAAGGGATTCAGTTTATATCCTGTTTTGTCACTTTTCTCATTTTTTAAGGCTCCACCTCTCTGAACTACAAAGGGTCCTCATCTATAAAATGGGGCTAATAACAGGATTAAATGTTTCATATAATGCGCGTAAAAACACTGTGACTCTCCCATACAATGAAATACTATGCAGCTGCATAAAACAATGAGGAAGTTTCTAGAGAGAGAAGTCCAAGATAATTGGTGAGTGAAAAAATTTAAAAAAAGAAGAGAATAATACTCATAGATATGTGACTTTTTGTAAGAAAAGAAAAAGAAAAAAGGAGGAGGAAAAATAAGAATGTTCACTCCTATGTTATTATATCTGCTTAAACAAAACTCTAGAAGGATACACAATAATAAATACAGATATCTGTGGTAGGTTGAGTGTTGGGGGAGGCAGAGTGGGGCAAAACAGGATAGATGGGACAAGGGGTGTGAAATTTCATTGTATAGTTTTTTTATATGACTTATATTTGAAAAAATTACATATTCAAGAAGGGAGAGAGGGAGGGATGAAAGAAAGGAAGGAGGAAGGGAGGGAAGGTAGGCGGGTACCTGCCAGGTTAGCAAGCATTTCAATTGACTTTTTTTCTAATGAATATCAGAAAAATATTTTTTAAAAGCTTAATCACATAATACATAAGTATATGCCTTTAAAGAATCTTGACACAGAGCAAAAGGATATAGATTTAAAAATGTAAATTCCCCCTTTACTTCTGAACCAGTTTGTATCTCTCTCTAAAAACAACCAAGTACTAATAGTTTTGGGTGTCACTATTTAAAAATGAAAGTGGCATCATACTATATATATTGGTTTTGCAATTCCTTTTCATTTGATATTTCTCGATGTTCTTTCAATGAGAGCATGTACAGATTTGCTTCACTTCATGTAAATGACGTACAATAATCCCCAATATTTTAACACCACAATGTAACTTCTTCCCTAGGAAGGCATTCGGGCTGTTGACGCTTGTTTTCTATTACAAATTCTCTGTGCTCATCCTTGTGGGCACTTCTGCCAAAAACGATCCTAGAAACGGACCAGCCAGCCTAAAGGGCTCACACTTTCAAATGTTCCCAGGTGTTGCCACATTGCACTCTGAAAAGATGATGGCAGTTTACGGCCTCACCCCCAGAGCATTTTCCCGCACTTCAGAAGAAAACCAATATAAACACCCATTTTAACAATGTAAACATGTTTTTGAAGTTGAACTGCAGTGCAGTAACACACTGAGAAACATACCTTTGGTTTTAATAAGATGACATGTTGAAATTCAGATACGCTGAAGAGCAGAGATCTTGTGGGATAAGGATCAGAACCTTCACTTATATATTATTCAATTGCATCTATTCACAAACGTTTCAAAGTCAGGTTTTCTACAGAGGCCCCCCACGCTCACAGCAGACGGGATCCTTGCCCCTGGCAAAGCCTGACCTCTGACACTGGCATACAGAACCCGCTCACCACGGTGCCAGCTGCAGTAAAGGTTTGGGCTGCACACTCTACAGATGGTCATGAAACAGGACGGGACTTGGGGGAAGTGACTTAAGGTGAATTTGATTAAAGTACGAAACTGTGTTTGTACACTGCTAGCTTTTCCTCCAGTACCACTGGGCTGCCTCTCTTCTTTCTCTTTCTTCTCTTCCACTTACCCTTCCGTCTCCCTCTTTGGATCTCCCCCTTTCTTAAACTAAATCTCAATTGAGAAATCGTCTGGCCACAGAAAACTCAAGAAAACTCTGGACACCTTAACTTTCTGAATAAACAATGAGGGAACACTAAGTCAATTGTATAATAAATACAGCATTTATCTGAGATTTTAAGTTTGTACTAAACTGTACTTTGGACATCAAGGAGTTTCCTGTCAACACCATCTAAAGTACTCTCCTATGATCTCCAAATTCCAGAAATGCAGAAAAGCCCATCCCGACCTGCTGCCATGCGGTAGCCGCTTACCCGCAATGCCACCCGTGCTGCATCTGCAGGCATCTCTGGTTCTAGAAGTATGTTCCCCATCAATACCTGATGCTTTTTGCATAAATCTTTACCGAAGAAACTGTCAGATGTTTCCATCTGAAGTGAGCAGAGTCAAGTACTTTAAGTTGCTAGTCAAGACGTGTCCTGTGGTGGGAATCCTTTTCCCTGTCAAACACACGTTCTCACTCAGTTGTTCTCTATCCTAGATGTAAATAAACTGTGTTGCAAACACACCTACACATTTTAAAGAACTGATCTACTTTTATTTTTTGTTATTTATTATTATTTAATATTTTATTTTTTCAATTGTATTATGAAGATTTATTCAAAAACGGAAGAATGGTTGGTTACTTTATCTGCCAAAGATAAGTGAAACAGACATTTATTATAACATCAACAGAAAGGTGAATTCAAGTAATTTATCATAGGTATGATCGCATGTTAGGACAACAGAGAAGACCGATACGTAAACGGCATTTCAGAATTTCGTACTCAGCTACGAATATAAGACAAACTGCGTTGTACACATATATATTCAATTTAATTTTTAGTCATATGCAATTAATTGATTCTGTTTTAAAAAGCAACCTCCATTCACTGCTCCCCCCCAGAAAACCATTCCAACAGATTCTCTTGAAAAACAAGAATGAAATGGATTCCCCACAGCCCGTGGAAATGAGCCCCTTGCACGGATCCAAAGGAGCTCTCTGCCAGGTGGGTCTGCCCAGCCTTCCCGAAGACTCGGCCCAACCTGCTTCCTCCCCCATATCCTCACCTCTCTTCACAGGCTGCCCACTGTGGGCACTGCCCAGCGGGGTACCGGGGAGGTCCCTTTAGGAAGCCTTCTCTGACATTTCAGCACACATTTCCAACTTCTTTCACTCCCTGGAGTGCTTACCATCTACATACCACTCTTTTCAGTCCTTACTCATTTACTGTTTCACATCATTTTAGTCTTGTCTTTCTGATAAGATACACTTTAGGAGTAAAATACACATCTTATACAATTTTATTTGTCCAGAATAGGGACGACCATATTGTTGGCAAATTCAGTAAATATTGAATTGAAATGTTTAGTTGGGAGTAAATGATACAGGCACAGCAAGTGAATATTACACATGTAAGAGCCGGACCCACAAAGCTGAATTACAACCTGCCAGGTTAATAAAAACACATGAACTGTGAATTAATTAGAAAAAAACAAAGTCTCAAATGATTAACTTTTGAAAAACACCGGAGAACGTATCTGATAAGTTGGATCAACAAGCCGTAAGAATTTTCTATTTCTAACTCTCTCTGCCATTTCCACTGAGCATATTATAAAATTATAGACAGAACCCAGACAGAAGTGGATTCTTTCCCCTCCTGTTAACTCAGAAATGTGTTTGCAGAATGAGAGAGACCTAACTTCTCATCGACTTAGCTTTTGTTGCAGCTTTCCTGAGAGTTAACACTGTCCTCTATGTACTCTTCAAAATAATAACTTCTCACAGGGTCTGAGCACCAACCCCGCGCCCACCATGGTGTCAAAACGCGTCTACTGTGTGATCTCATGTAATTGTCACTCCAGCCCTCAGGGACACAACTTGCATGAGGAAGCCGAGGCACAGAGAGGGCGGCCCCTAGCCAGCATTCTCACATCACCGTGGGAGTCCAACGCTCTAGCCCGGACACTGACCATAGCACTCTATGACCCCGGTATCTCCAACCCCAAGAACAAGCTCACGATCAGGAAGAGCACGCCATAAGCAACCCCATCTTGGACGCCTTCTCTTTTACCATCTCCTTTTCTCCCCCGGACATCTAATCACTTGTGTCGCCCTCAGTTCTGTGCTTGTTTGTACCAACACTTTGGTCCACCACGTGTGGCCTCCAGTCTGCATGGCTGCACCCAGCTCCTGAAGCCTCTCCCAGCCATCTACTCTGCATACCTCCTACCACCAGGCCTATTTTTCAAAGACACATTTCCATCTCAGCTTAAAATTCTGAAAGAGCCCCCGCTGCCTCAAGGCCCTGCTGATTGGGACCCTCATGTTGTTGGCCAAGTTCATTTCCCATCACTGCTCCTGCCCCTACAAGGATGCACCCCTCCCCTCTGTTCCCTTTCTCCTCCTTCCACACCAGCCTCCTTCCTGCTCTCAGCTCCTTCTCTTCTCTCAAGCCACTGCTTATGCTGACCTCATCTTCAAAACCAAGACTGGTCCTAATGCCTCCAAAAGGACCCTGAAAAGGTTTTGAAGGCACAGGATGTCTTTAATTAAAGCACTGTCTGGCAACACAAAAAAGAATGCAAAATGTGGAATATTTAAGAAAACAAAAAAGTCCACTTCTGGATGCAAAAAAAGCAATAAAAAAACAAAACCCACAGCTTCTTGTTTTATTTTCTTTCATCTCACATTCACAAATATACACAAGTCTTTCCAACTCCCCTCATCTTGGCAAGTTTACACTGCAGTTCTGTGAAACAAAGGTCACTTGCTCAGCTACAGATAAATAAAAATTCACAAGCATCTCCAGGAAAATCAATACAGGTACTAAAAAATCTAAGTTGATAATAAATTTTAGTTCCCCTTGCACATAGCTCAGGAATGTCACTATTTACTGGAATCACTGTAATATCAGATATTTCAGAGGGGTATTGATTTTGCCACTGAAGTGTGACTAAAGGGATAAATAAACTGCTCCTGGGGTCAATCGATCCATTTATCTTGACTGGTATTTTATAAAAAGTCAAAGTAGCATAAACTTTGATAAATAAATGTTATCATAGAAGAAATATTGCTGACATAAGGATTTGAAGAAAAAAAGAACCGACATGTCTGCTAGCTGAAGAACCACAATTGGCTTAAGATGTTAGCAGTTTTAATGAAAGCGACTCGCATAGAAGCATCCTTCGTCACCGTTTCTCCAGAATCCATGTGGGCCCCAATAAAGTTCTGAACTCCAATGGCCAAGAAAAATAGGGGCCACGAGTCAGGCCCCCTGTGAAACAGAAAGGTAAGGGAAACAAAGTTTTGTTTTTCTCCTGTTTAATCAGAAAGTAAGCACTAACAGTCCCCTAAAGTCGACAAATGTCTTTGGATCTTTTGAAAGTACGTTTGGAAATAACAGAGCTATTTAGACTTGAAAAAATCCGAATGAGGCACGCTCTGAAGTGGCTTTTCAGGGCTTTATTGTTAAACGACGTGGCACCAATAACCATTTAACTGCACCACGATGACCCCATAACGATTTCAACGCGAGGCTGTGGAAAATATACAACATCATGGCTGGAACAGATATCAAGGCTCCAAGAGAATTTTAATGCAAGTGTCGGAAGAGTGGGAACCCTGTGAGGAGGCTATAAGTTACCAGGAGAAATTATACTAGCATGATTTGACTGCAGGAGTGCCGTCTTGTGATGCAACAAAATGACGATGATGAAAGGACATAAGCTGATACTGTAATTCCAGCCCAGTGATGACTGCAGTTAAAGGACCATTCCCCAGGGAGACGCACAGCTTTCAGGATGCAGAGACTGCTAACCGATTATCAACCTCGTTTAGGTGACCTCAGAAAAGGATCTCGAACTTGAAAAATTTTCCAATCCAAATATGCAGCTTTGAGAGGCCAGCCCGCCCCTGGTTCTTTCCTCATTAACGACCCAGAGCCTATTCAGGAGCTCCTTGTTTTTCCTCTTTCCTGCACACAAACCACTGCTGCCTTGAAAGACCCCTGCCCAGAGGGGCGCTTTTCAGGGTTCAGTTGGAGGAAAGCCTGCTGAGCACTGGTGAGGCCACGAAAAGGAATGTATCTCCTGCGGGCTGGGGCATTGCCCAAGAGGACACAGTGGGCCTGGATACAATGGCATTTACTGACTCAAAGCGTCTGGGTGGCCAGACCAAGCCTGGGATTCTCTGATGGTCACAGGATGTTGGCAATGAGGTTCTAACAGCTGCTAAAGCTACCCTGGGCAGGAATAGCGTGGTAGCCATGGGGACAGTCAAGGGGGGCAATGCCCATGACGAAAGGCTGTCTGGCAGGCGTGGACGATCTCCACGAAATAGGTCTGGCATGCTCCCCTCGTGGCAGGTCAGGAGAGACCACAGAGGACACAATGCGACTCATTTTCCTCCTCCCGCAGAGCCAGAGGTGCAGGATCAGCTACAGACGTGTAGAAATGCATGCCTCCTCCAAGGACAACGTCCCGCCTTGTTATGTGAGGGAACAGAATATGTGTGTACGCATGTGTGTGTGTGCATGCATGCACGTGTGTGTGCACACATGCCCTCCCGCCGTGAATGTATCGCAGTAAGCCGCTCTGATATCATGGCACTCAAGAAACAAGCAAGGTTTTGTTTGGTGGGAATTTCCTTTCCTTTTCTTTCCCCCCAATCCTTCTGAGGTATCCTAGACTTGCCTTCCCAGTGCAGATTATATGAGGGTTCTAGTCCTCTACCCGGATGTCGTCCACACGTGGGTTACATAGCACAGCTGCAAAACAGCTAAACATAACCGGGCAGACTGGGGCTCGGGCTGTGCAGCAATCTGACTTTTTCCATCCTGCCCTCTCGCAGGTTCCAGTGGGTTCTGCCAAACCCTGATGGCTCTCCCCCTTCTCTCTCCATGGCCAGTGGGACATCTCCACTTGGACTGAACACATTCTCTTGACCCCCCAGCCCCCAGCCTGCTTTTCATCATATGGTCATTATTTCTGAGAATGGCAGCACCGTCCTTCCATCTGCCCAAGCTGGGAACCTGGGACTCAGCCTCAGCTCGGGCCTCGTTTCACCCAGTGCGCACTGCTCTCTGTTCCTGCCGTATCTCGTCCAGCTCACGCCTCCATTCTTTCTCTCTAACTACTGCAGTCGGCTCCCACCACGTTTCCCCATAGCCAGCCCAGTGCCACTGGGTTCTCTTTACAGCCCCAGGGATCTGTCTAAAGCACTGGCCTCATCACCTCACTCCCTGCTTGCAACACTCTCATGGCTGTGCCCTTAGAAAGAAAGGCCAGCTGCTTGTCACAGCTGAGAAGGCATTTCAGGAGCTGGCCCAGAGGTACCTCTTTTAATTCCCTGCACAGCTCCAGGCCCAGCTTCTTCCAGGTCTCACCTACCTTCTAGGTTTTGCTAAGGTTTCTCCCTTCTGCCCTGTGCATCATTTCTGTCTCTGCTAGGATGTAATTTTCTCCTCGAATCTGAAAGCAAGGTCCCTTTAGGTTCTCTTACAGAACTCCGTGTGCAGTGGGCACTAATACCGCTCATGAAATACAGGGTTTACATCTATCTGGAAGTATATTTGCCCATGATGTTGAAACTGTAAGCTCATGCATTTAAAAAAAAGTATACACTTCGATAAACAATATAAATGATTTATAGCCCTATAAATTCTTAAAATCTGGTAGTCACATGCTACAATTAGTACTGACTTGTTATAAATACACAAAGAGGAAATATTTCTCTTTTACATTCAGAGAAACTGAACATTTATTTAAAATCAATGAGTGATAAATTCTAATTCCCAGTGGGCGACTCTTCTGAATAATGTTTAAGTAAATACGTGCAGCGTACTATGTGTTTTTGAGTTTATTCAGCTGAATTCAATTGTTGACTCAGTGCAACAATGCGAGTGTATGTACCTCATTTTAATGACAGCCAGGCTTTTAAAACTGCATGCAAACTGAATTTCTGTGACTCAGATTCGATTATAAATGTGCCATTTGAACTAATTCCGTTCAAAGGGAAGAATAAGCTCCTAATTTAACTTTCTTGAATAATCCAGACTCTCATAACTGGATTTACTTATAGCAATATTATAATGTAACTAAATTGATTTTAGTCACAGAATAAAACACAAAGAAAACATAGTAATACAAGATATGTACGTAGACGCTGCCAACATCCTACGTAATACAAAAACTGAGATGATTAAGCTGTCATTTAAACCTCTCATGGATAATGAGGGAAGGAATATAGGAAAGTTTAGTATTTATATTCTTCTGTAACCCATTTTAGCTACTAATGAAAAGAACTTTTTTACTCTCAATTTACAACTATAAAGGCCACACAGAGCTTTCTGTATTGGAGCCATTTTTTTCCTCCCAGAGGCACAGAAATTAGTTTCTTGGAAGAATGATCTCAGTTCTCTTAATAAATAAGTATGAAATAGTTGCTGAGATACACGGCATACATATGTGTAATTATAATTGTATCATTACACTCTGTTTCAACAATTATAAGATGCTATCAGTTGTGATATGCACTATGATATTGTGTGCCATTTAGAAAGAAAAACTTATGTCAACCAAATTATGACACATAATTGATTGTAAGACACATTCCAATTCAGAGATGTTAAAATGTAAGAAAAAATGCATCTTGAAACCAAAAATATATAGTAATAGATTTTTTTCTGCTTTATTTGGAACAGGTTTGGCAACAGTAAACACTCTGTAAGTATTTATTGAGTGAATAAAAAAATAGTGAATATTTAAAGTATAGCGAAACATATATCTTGCATATAAGAAAATTATGATAATTGTGGGCACTGATCAAAAGTTTTGAATAGTGGGGGCCGGCCCGGTGGCTCAGGCGGTTTGAGCTCCGTGCTCCTAACTCTGAAGGCTGCCAGTTTGATTCCCACATGGGCCAGTGGGCTCTCAACCACAAGGTTGCCAGTTCAATTCCTCGAGTCCCACAAGGGATGGTGGGCTTCGCCCCCTGCAACTAAGATTGAAAACGGCACCTTGAGCTGAGCTGCCGCTGAGCTCCCAGATGGCTCAGTTGGTTGGAGTGTGTCGTTTCAACCACAAGATTGCCAGTTCAACTCCCGCAAGGGATGGTGGGCTGTGCCCCCTGCAACTAGCAATGGCAACTGGACCTGGAGCTAAGCTGTGACTGAACAACTAAGACTGAAAGGACAACAACTTGAAGCTGAACGGCACCTTCCACAACTAAGATTGAAAGGACAACAACCTGACTTGGAAAAAAAAAAGTCCTGGAAATACACACTGTTCCCCAATAAAGTCCTGTTATCCTTTCCCAATAAAATCTTTATAAAAAAAAAAAAAAGTTTTGAATAGTGGTTATTTAATATACCAAATAGTCACTTCATTTAATCTACAGCTCAGGAATTAGAATATAAATAATAACCTCTTTACAAACTACAAATGGATACCTGTCAGGTTTAAGATATGCAAATAAAATCATACAGAAATTTGATGAGTTTTTTTTTAACTAGATTTTTAATTGATTGCCTGCTATGCCGTTCTGGCAAAATTTGCAATAGATTTTCCCCTGCGTTTTACTTTAAGCTCATTACTTGTATCAGACTTATCTCAAAGGTCTGGGGTCTCTTAATGTGACTGAACAAATACCCCTCAGGCTTATACCTTGAATCATGTCACTGTGAATGGAAAATGCCCTATTTTACATTTGCTGACAACCTGCTGATGCCACCAATTACAAACCTTCTTTCTAAACATGTTTCACGAACAGCTCTTCCTCTATTAGACTTATCTTCCTCTAGCTGACATCATTTTAAGCTATTCCCAGCAGACAGCACTTTTATAAATGAAGAAAGACTTCAATCACTTATTTGTTACTTAAATTCGCTAGATTTTAGTTAATCGCTTTGCGCATCTTCTTTACGAAGTCTACCCTTCGTCTGAAAACTTCCCTTTTCTTCCTCACTTGTTCTGCTTTCATGGGCTCATCAGTGTGACACCAGAAATTGGTTATGTCACTTCTGGTAGTTTTGTCATCTGGCACTGTACTGGGATTGGAAGCAGTTCGGCGTCCCCAAGCCTTGATTGTCATGTATAAACGCTGGGTCTGTCAGCTCTGAGATAAACCCATGTGTCCTCTGGGCTGATGCACAGTGTAACACAGGGTCGGAACCCCTGAAGAATAACTAAGCAAAGACACTGTGTTCGTTCTATCGTTAACAATAAAATGTGTATCTACCATTAAATGGCATCCCTTCATTTCTAAAGGTTGAGTAGGACAGTGCTTATAAATGAATTCCACTTGGTTAAATTAAGAACGTAGAAAATAAGTTGTATCCCAAAATACACTCTGGCTTGGAGCCCTTGTCATTTGATTTTGAATTAATTGATTTTACACACTTTCCTCGCAGTATCTTGTGAGGTAAACACCAGTTGATAGAATACGAAGCCCTGAAATCTGAAATACAGGCAGACCTCCTTTTATGGTGCTTTGCTTTATTGCACTTCTCAGATGTTGCATTTTTTACAAATTGAAGGCAAGGCCCTTCACCAACAAAAAGATACAACTCGCTTTCCTGCGACCCTGGCTCTACTGCGACACTCACTTTACTGTGACCCTCGCTCTACTGCAACACTCGCTTTCCTGTGACACTCGCTCTACTGCGACCCTCGCTCTACTGCAACCCTCGCTCTGCTGCGACCCTCGCTCTAGTGTGACCCTCGCTCTACTGTGACATCCACTCTACTGCGACACCTGCTCTACTGCGACACCCGCTCTACTGGGACCCTTGCTCTACTGCGATCCTCGCTTTTACTGCGACACTCGCTTTCCTGTGACACTCACTCTACTGCGACCCTCCCTCTACTGTGACCCTCGCTCTAGTGCGACCCTAGCTCTACTGCAACACCCCCTCTACTGGGACACTCACTTTCCTGTGACACTCGCTTTACTGTGACCCTCGCATTTACTGCGACACTCGCTTTTACTGCAGTGGTCTGGAACCAAACCTGCAGTATCTCTGAGATGTGCCTGCACCTGAATGCTCTGATTTAGCTGCCTTGTAGAGTTTCTAATTAAAAAGGGGGTTTTCTTTTTATTGATACATTTTCGATGCAAGCAATACTGGTAACAACCTTTCCCTGTCTTGTTCACTGTTTTGTTTCTTCAATAATTGACTTTGCTGTTGCCTCTTTCCCTAGACTCCCCGTGTGTCCCTCTTGCTTTAGAGATGGAAAGAAGGTCCCAAATGAGTTTGGCCAGTTCTACAGGCCTGTCTCTCTTAAGACGGTCTGGATCACTAACATAATCTGTTTGGACCTCTTTCCCACATTCCTTTTAGGGTCTAGACACTTACAGCCATCTTCACATCTCTAGAGCCGGCATCCCCCTGCAGCCATGCCCACCAGCTGCTCCAGAATGATGCCGGGTGCTTGCTGCTCACCATCCTGTCTTCCTATTCCCCCCACACCCCCGGTCCTCCTCCTCTGGGCTTTTTCTGCATTTCCTCCTCCCACTCTCTCTACCACACTACACTATGGCCAGCTGTCTACAGGTTTGTGGGCCCTCTGATGGTGACGCACCATCCAGGAGGCTCGGCTGCCCTTTCTCCCTGGTGGTGACTAGGTCTTCAAGGAGTAGCCCAGAATATGCGTGTTCAAGTTCCGGCCAGGCTAACTCTGCCAGCTGGGGAAAAGCTTCCGGTGGGAACTTAAATAAGAGACCTCTTGGTCATGGTGACCCTTCCCCACGTAAGGGCAAGAACTTCTGAGCACATGCCTCCTAGTCTCGGTCCAAATACTCCTTGCCTGCCCCTCTGCCCGCCCTCCCTCTCTCTCAGAAATTAAGATCACATTATCAGTTACACTTTCCTCTCTTTTCATCTTAGATGCTGATTATTATAAAATGCCAAGGAGGTATCGCCCTGGTTAATTGTCTCTTTTGCTCGCCTATATTTGTTCCTTGCTTCAGATCCACAAAGAGAGGTACTTCATGCATTGGTAGACACAGTAACATAAGGCTTTTGCTTCAATTTTTTTTTTTAAAGATTTTATTGGGGAAGGGGAACAGGACTTTATTGGGGAACAATGGTCAAATTGTTGTCCTTTCAATCTTAGTTGTGGAGGGTTCTGTTCAGCTTCAAGTTGTTGTTCTTTCAGTCTTAGTTGTGGAGGGCGCAGCTCAGCTCCAGGTCCAGCTGCCGTTGCTAGTTGCAGGGGGCACAGCCCACCATCCCTTGCGGGAGTCGAACCGGCAACCTTGTGGTTGAGAGGACGCACTCCAACCAACTGAGCCATCCGGGAGCTCAGCGGCAGCTCAGTTCAAGGTGCCGTGTTCAATTTTAGTTGCAGGGGGCGCTGCCCACCATCCCTTGCGGGACTCGAGGAATTGAACTGGCAACCTTGTGGTTGAGAGCCCATGCTCCAACCAACAACTGAGCCATCCGGGAGGCAGCTCAGCTCAAGGTGCCGCGTTCAATCTTAGTTGCAGGGGGCAGAGCCCACCATCCCTTGCGGGACTCAAGGAATTGAACTGGCAACCTTGTGGTTGAGAGCCCACTGGCCCATGTGGGAATCGAACCGGCAGCCTTCGGAGTTAGGAGCACGGAGCTCTAACCGCCTGAGCCACCGGGCCGGCCCCTGCTTCAATTTTTATATTTAAAAAACTATAACTGATATTCATGAGTTTAATTTAACTGTCTACTTACTAGCAGCCATGCTTGTTAAGGGCTGCAATAAACCAACTGAAAAATTAAGCGCTCCACTTCCTCGCACCCTCGGTAATACATAATTTTAAGAGTCCCGTCATTATGAATTCAGTTGGTACTCATACCAGCAGCCTTGATCCTAATGACTCCATTTGGTATTCACACAGATGTTCACATGTATCATGCCCTCCACTGCCATCAGAGAATCATTCCCAGTCACTGTTGTTGTTTTTTATTCCCTGTGTTTGACAAATAAGCTGATAATCTTTGCTCTGCACAATAAAAGAATATTAAAACCAGGCCTGACTAATATGTGACTAGAGACCGAAGAAGAAAGAAACTTATAAGCCCCGACACCAAAATACTCCAACTTCTTTCCTGCTATTCCGTTCAGCTAATTTTCAAGAATTCCTACATTTCTGGATTCAAAATAATGTGAAGATAAAACTCTCTAAATTGCATTAACCCTTAAAACATACCAAACTATGATAGCTACCTTTACCTGTATTTTTATCATGCCAGATATTCACTCGATCATCCTAAGAAGCCCAAAGTGCGAAGTGAGAAGCCCATTTTATATATGAGGAAACGGAAGCAGAGAAGATACGTGCTCGACAGTCACAGAACTCAGACGTGGTGGAGCTGAGCTCCAGATCTAGACTCCCCAACTCCCAAGGGGTGCTTTAGGACCCACATGTCAGCCCCAAACATAATCCTACCCCTACCCATCAGGGAAGGTCAGTTATGTGCCAGCAGTGGCTATGATACAGCCCCCAGTTATTGGATCAAACACTCACCCAGGTGTCGCCTGACTGTATTTGGAAGATGTGGTTCACATCCACAGCCAGTTGGCTTTATCTAAAGGAAATGATCCTGAGTAATGTAGGTGGGCCTGATCCAATCAGTCAAAAAGCCTTAATTGCAGAACCTAGGATTCCCAGAAAAGAAGAAATTCCACCAACTCCACAGGTAGACTACAGCATTAGCTCCTACTCAAGAGTTTCTAGCCTGCTCTTCCTGATGCGCTGCCCTGTGGATTTTGTACTTGCCTGTCAGTTACTCACAAACATATAAGCCAACTCACTGCTATCTACCTATCTATCTATCTATCTACCTATCTTTTATATATACACATATATTTTATATATACATATGTGCGCGCGCGCGCGCACGCACGCACACACACACACACACACACACACACACACACACACACACCCAGGGGTGCCAAAAAAGTATATACACATTTTGAGACATGTTATCGATGTAGTACTTTTCAAAGTTGAATTGAATTATGGTAGCAATGTGTAGTATGATGTGTGCTCAAAAGATGGCATTAATCAAATGAATGCTGGCGTCACCATGCGACAGGCAGGACAGTCAAAGAAAATGGTGGCAGCACGGTTGTCATTCCGAGAAGCACAAGACCACCGAGACATAAGAGCTTTCCTCGGTGAGAATTTGCCAGGACAATGGATAGGACGAAGAGGTGTGGTTGAGTTTGCCCCATAGTCTCCTGACTTGACACCCCTTGACTTCTACCTATGGGGGACCTTAAAAGATGCGGTCTGGCTACACTAGCGGTCCTTCAGAAGGAAACTGAAACGACATGCACAGCAATACGACCAGTAGTTTGCTGTAATCAGAAGTGTCTGGACGGTGATGGTCACCACTTTGAGAACCTCTAGTAATTGCAGAAGTCAAACGTGACTTGTATTCATCTTTTGTTATCGGTATATATTGAGTATTACTATTTTAATACAGTTTTCCTTTCTTAAAATGTGTGTACATTTTTTTGGCACCCTCTGTACACATATATGCATATATCTCTACTGTTTCTGGAACCCTGACTGCTACACCATCTAAGAACTGCATTGAGGATTAAGGGGGTATCATGAGCCAGTACTGTGTTAGGTACTCTCACCGACTAACGCACAGCAAGTCTACACATATAGCACATGCCAGGCAAATACTGGACACACCATGTCCTTGACAATCAACCTCCTCCAACCCCTTTATGGCAATCAATTTAACTCTAACAATACATACAACTATTTCTCCCTTTGAATTTAGGGTTCCTTTTATCCTTTACAGAGGTGGAAAATAGCCTTTTCCTCCTCATATAGTTGAAGTCACTCATATATTTATGTCATAAACAAAGATGTTAAAATTCTATGAAATCTGTGAAGCTGCCTAATACTAGCCCAATTCTATTGCATTGTATACAATTTTACCACTTTGCATAATTAACAAGTTCATGCAAAAACTCAGTCCTTCTATGTGCAAGTTTAAGGTGAAGGATTTCCAGTATTACCAAAATATTATTTCTCAGATGCTAGTTTGGAAACTCCTTTTCTTCTCTTCAGCTTAAATAACGTGCATTCCTTTCATGCTTCACTGCGAAGCATGAAGCCAGCCTTGCAGGTACTTCAGTGACTTGCCTGTGGAGAACAGACTACTGGTTTTTCCCTCATCCTAAGTAGTTAACATTGGATTCAGTCTTCTAATAAGAGATTCTGAACATCGAGGAACACTGCTCTTAACATGAAGCAAATGTCTATGGACCACGTGCAGTCGTGGGGTCACTACACTAACCTTACACCACCGCAGTCCCCCCTTGCATCTCCGTCCAAGCAGAGGGGATCTTGACTCTTTGCTCTCCATCTTGAGTCAAATAAATACTGGCCTTAAGCCCATGTAATGCTGACAGCTTATCTTAGGTCTTCAACAAAACTGTCTACCTGATACTGTTTCTATTCAGGGGGCTTAGAGTTGCCTGTTACTCCCATTTCCCATAATAATCTTGAATCTGTGTTGGCTCTTTTGCCTCCTCCTGCCTATTCATCTAAAACCAATGATCGGTGGTCTATGAGCCACTGGACA
This sequence comes from Rhinolophus sinicus, assembly GCF_057876585.1. Taxonomy (NCBI): domain Eukaryota; kingdom Metazoa; phylum Chordata; class Mammalia; order Chiroptera; family Rhinolophidae; genus Rhinolophus; species Rhinolophus sinicus. Next base: position 123,646,870 of record NC_142502.1, on the reverse strand, counting down.
TAATTTTCAACCCTTCAATCCTGTCACTGATCAAAAGATGCTTAAGAATTCGCTTTTCATGTACAGCAGCCATATGTTCCATCCGAGACGAGCTTTGCAATACAAAATGTGCTGATCTGGATTGAAAGGAGCGTGGCCGGTGTTCTGCGCTGCCAGAGAGACTAATCACTAGATACTAACTGCACGAAAATGGCCACTGAGGAGAAAAGCACTCTTAACGCTTGGTTTGGGAATATCAACACACTTCTGTTCAAGCAACGATAGAAAGCTGCCCTTCCATGTCACTAAGTATTGTTCCTTAACCTTTTCATTGTTCACTTGTTTTTATTCCCAAGCATATTTTCAAAAATTAGACTTGATTAATAATTTAAAATACTATATCGTGTAGTAGCATTGGGATATTGTATTGAAGTATTAAAGAAAGATCTAGATAGGAGAGAGGTGAAATAGCAACATAATTCATCCTCCACCAAGTGCTACCATGTTTCCCTAAAAATAAAACCTAGCCGGACAATCAGCTCTAATGTGTCTTTTGAAGCAAAAATTAATATAAGACCGGTGTTGTATTATTATATTATACTATATTATATTATTTTATATTATATTATACCTAGTATTATATTATATCTAGTATTATATTATGTTATGTTATAGTATATTATACCTGGTCTTATATTATAGTAAAATAAGACCAGGTCTTATATTAATTTTTGCTCCAAAAGACACATTAGAGCTGATTGTCTGGCTAGGTCTTATTTTCGGGGAAACGGTATATTTTAGCATTTTGGTCACTATATGAACAAAGGGATGCAACAAAAGCATCTAGATTAAAATGTCTAGTTATTGCAACAATGTTACAGACATCTTGTTTTCTATATCACTGTTTGAGGACATAAAGAAGTGACATCTCTTGGACCACAGCATGAGGAAAATCTCTGCATCTCCCAAGTGGCTAAGTTTGTATTTAAGAGAACCTTCAAGTTTCTCTTTTCACTTTGGCTGCTAGGAAACTCAGAGTCAATTTACAGGCTACTTTAATTTACTGTGTAATAATTGTGTGGATTTTAGTCAGCTACCTTACATCCTTTTCTGAGTAAGAGAACTCGTGCTTTGGTAGACTAAGTCCAATGTGACCATTACAGCCTCTGACTGGCTTTGCTGGGTGGCTGGGCAAATCACTTGATTAGAGCCAACATCACATATCCCTCCAAATACTGAATTAATCCAAGGCCACTCTGATGGTTGGTGAAGTTTAACTGAAGAATCTTAAAAAGAATGCTTTTACATAAATGTTAAGGAAGGCATAAAAAATGCTTTTGATTTGTGTGTGCAGTATAATAACGCAGCGCGGTGCCTGAGTCAGAGCTGCTGGGGTGTAGGCTCCCTGGGGTGGGGCATATTGGTCCATTTATTCTGCCAGCTGTCTAATGCTTTGTCTCTGGTAGTGGATTGGCCTGTATTGCACGAAGTGTGGCATCGACGGTCTGTGGTTTTGTGTGTGTCTATCACATCCCTATCTTTCAATCATTGCTGGATCTATTATTTCTATGTTTTCTTTTTTGTAAGACTGAGAACGTACCCAGATTTAGTACAAAAATATTTTATATATATACTGTATATAAGAAAAGGATTCCTCTCAAAATCTCAGTAGAAACTGGAAATTACAGACTAGCTGCCTCTATAGATCAAAACTGGTTTTGTTGAACATTGGTGCCCGTTTAAAGGGTTTCACTTTTTATGTTCACTCAGCCAGGCAGTGCAAAGGAGGTGGGTCTGGCTGCTCTGGCAAGTACTGACCCCTCTGATATGGCAAAATTCCAAGCAGGAATGTTGATTAGTCATTAGAGGTATCCTGTGCCCCAAGATTCATAGGGAATTTTACTGATCAACACTTGAACTGCATAAAAAGTAGACTGCAAATGGGGGTGTTATGGTTTACCGCAGAACGTTCCTTTAAAAGAATTAGCTGCTGTACCCAGCAGCAGCTGCCATCATGCACCTGAAAGGATGCTGAGTGGCAACTGAACGGGGTGAACTGAGTTCTGGCAGCCAAGGGGCTAGAAGGAAAGACATACAGACCTGGGAAATACCTGTGCTAGGCAGTGAAGAACCAACCCCATGCTGTTACAACTGTGATGAGAAATTCCAAGCAGAACAGGGTCTTTGAAAGCAATTTAACATTTTAAAAGCTCTAGATGGTAAAGGTTAACTTTTCTGATGATTCATCAGGACTGTCTCATTGAACTGGGCAGAATTTATAAGCACAAAATCATAGCTGGCAGGGGAAAGTGCCCAAATGAAAGAGGACCAGAATCCATCTATACCCAGGACACCAAGCCTGAGACACAGCATTCCTTGGCATATGGAAGTAATTCAGAGATCAGTGGGAGTAACAGATTGCTCTTTAGCCCAGAGGAGAATGAGGCCATCTTCACATTACTGAGGAATGGTGAATCCTGATTTCTCCAAGTGATTAGCCTGTAAAAGGAAGACCACTCTATTTATTTGCGTAAGAACCTAGCATTATTGGAGGCTTAGGACAAAAATCCACTGTGACCCATGGGAAAATATTTGCTCAGGAAACTCACAATCAATAGTTCTACATTAAGCTCAAGTTTTATACTTGATGACAAACACAGTCCATAAATGTTACTTGATAATTTGCACTAGTAAAAATTATTAGCCAAAAGTCACACTTGGGGCATCCGTGCTTCCAAATATCACATAACTTCTTACACCATGTTCTCATATTTATAACTATGCTGTATGTCCCCATTAAAACCCGATAAATGACCTCTGCACCACTGATCGTGAAGAGTTCTCTTCATTAAGGTATCTTCTAATCATACGGGGCTTTCAGAAGGTCATATTTTAACCTGAATACATGTAGCTGTATTTCCCACCAAATGATCCCTCAAGATCAGGAATCACTAGTGTATGAAAGAAACTTGGGGTTACATATTCAATGAGGAAACCATGAATTAATTGAGGGGCAAAATCGCACTGGGTCTTACATCCCCTAATGATAATACAGGGAAACAAATTCGCAGCTTACACTTTCTATTTCGGGGATTTAGTTTTTGCTCTGCCAAAATTGCATATCCATGAGCAAAATAAATTAATACGGTTATTGAAGCCACTTAGTTTTCTCAGGTAAGGAAACTACAAAGATCTACCTGAGAGGCTGTCTCCTTTGCAGAAACAAATACTATGTAGTATCAAAACAGGGAAGAGAAAGGAGAACCTCCATTTGCATTCCCAACATCTTATTTCTCACTAACCCCACATCACATCCTAGCCTGAACTCTCTAGTCCTTTGTAGGATCTGAAAACACTGGGGCAAAACCAAATCTCACTCCATCCATTCATATAGGAGAAGGAGGAAGAGTTAAAGCAATTTAATGATAAGAACAATGTCTTATTCAGCTACACCTATTATTGTGCCTAATACAGTAGGAACCTTACGTAAATAATTATTTTAAACACATACTGAATTGTTGATAGCATGTTTTTCTCAGTTGCTTGTGATAGCAATTTTGAAACTATTTTTTGTGCCTTCTAATATTGAAAAAAAATAAGTAAATATATTGTGGATAAAAGGAACCAAGTTTCTCACTGTCAGAAAAGGGAGTTATAAATACAGAAAGAGAGAAGACTAGGATGAATCCTGTAGAATTGGATTGGAATTAGGGGTATAGGAATAAAGCCCAATTTTTGTTGGATACAAAGGTAGATAAATAGATACGTGGATGGATAGACAGACGGATGGTAGATGTGAGATAAATAGGTACTGAAATAGATACAAATGTGTATATGTATATGAATGTGTGTCTATGTATATTACGTATATATTGTCTAGTAGCTCTGTCCAATGAAAGGGCTTATAATAGAAGCAAGGACACACAGGTATCAATGAGCACACACAGTGTCTAAATCTTTGTGTCTAAAAACCATTTCTGCAAAGAAAGGAACCACGGCTCCCTGCAGAATGGCTGATTCCAGGTCTGGGGTTGGAGAGTCAGAAAATGATTCTAGAACATCTTGTTGTACCAGAAGAAAGGAACAATGAGGAATCCTGGGACTATGTCAAATGGAAGGAACCCAGCTTGAAGGGACTCCCACTGACCAAACCTAGGAAAACCTGGGTATTAAAATAATGGGAATAACCAATTATAAAACCACTGAATAAAATAGAAATCCATGAGTGCATACTGACTAAGTAAACAAGGTAGAAGAGAAAGTTCCCCCTTCCAGGGGAACGCCAACTAATAAATGTAGAAGCAATGGCACAATTAGAAAAGCACTATTTTCCTGGCATCACTGTAACAACGGATTCAGGCAGGAAACGTCAAGGATGGATGCTGAGACTAGTGAGCGGAAGCATGGTGAGAAATAAGATGTCCCTATAGTTTCAAAGATACTTATTGATAATACTTATTAATAACATCAGAGCAGAAACCTGGCAAATACCACGTTAACCAGGTGATGACGTTCCCACCCCAGTAATGAGGCAAAGTGCTCTCGCGGGCCTCTGGACGTGATGCTTTGAGAAGGATCAGCACCTCTCCCATGGCTTTCCTGTCAAAAATGCAAACTTTGCATCTCATCACTAGAAAACACTAACCAAACCCAAACTGAGGACCAGTCTATAAAATACTGGCCTCTGGCCTTCAAAAATGTTAAGCACGAAAGACACAGAAAAAGACTGCGGAACGGATACATTTAAAGAGACATGACAACAGAATGCAGTGAAAGATCTTGACGTGATGCTGGACTGGGAAAAGCCAAGAGACATCATTAGAACCATTTGAGAAATGAAAATAAGGGCTGTGGATTATAGCATTGTATTGACATTAATTTCTCAATTTTGATCACAGGGAATGTTTTTGCTTTTTGGAGAAATAAATATAGACGTATTTAGGAACAAATGAGCATTATGTCTGCAACTTGTTCTCAAATGGGTCAGAAAAAATTATATGCACATATGCTGATACATATTTTCTATTGTACATACACATAAAAAACGAAAAAAAGAGAAAAGAAAACGGGAAAAATAAAGCAGTGTGGTAAAGTGTGAACATTTGGGGAACCTGAATGAAAGGTCTAAGGGAATTTTGACTCTTCTTATATGAAACTATTTTAAAATAAATGTTTTAAAATTATGTAGACGTGGAAAGAGTAAACATTCACTCAATAATGGAACAGATCAATTAAAATATCATATATTAACTTCTATCAGCAGTTAACATGAAAAATTACAGAGCCATATGTGTCAATAGGGACAGATGGTAAAAACATGTTAAGTGACAAAGGCAAGTGACACTATGTCACGGGCAGCACAGCACCATCTATGTAATTTAAAACATATACGTGAAACATTACTACAGCTCTTTAGTGAAAGTCTTAATTTTTTAACATGGGGCCCCACATTTTCATTTTTGCACTGGGCCTCATACATTATGCAGCCCCCATAAATTGCTGTAACATTTTACTTCTTCCATAAAAAAATAACGAAAATGAAATCATTTATTCTGGATAGCACATGCTCCAGTGTTTACTGTATTAGTCTATGTACTTTCCAGTGTTTTTTTTTTTTTTCCCAAGTTAAAAAGGATCTTTTCTCAAGTTCATCATAAGATGTTAGTTAATGCACTCTGTGGTGATAAAACTAAAAAAGAGACAGAAACAAAAACAATATTCAGCATTTCAAGGTTGAGTTCAGTTTGAAAGAAGAGTTCGGATGTTCCTGCTTTGTCCGAATCCTGGGCAGTAACTTCTCTGCTCAAACATTCCCTCTTCCAAAGGTTTCTTCAGCCACGCCACGTGCAACCCCTCTCTTCCTTGGTAGCCCATCAGTGCACCCCCTCACTTACATTACCTTTCTGGCTACACTCCCTCTGAAATGCTATCATTTATTTATGCAGTTATGCATACTATGTTCTCTTCACTAGAATACAAGCCCAGGGAGGTACAGGGCTCTGTATTCCTGTCCCCTGATACATTCCTGGCACCTAAAACAGGACCTGGCACACAGCCTGCATCTAATGTCCATTAAAAAAAAATGAACTGAGAATGACAGGCAGAGAAAAGAGACAAAGATCTGCAGAGATGAAGAGAAGCCTGAAAGCGTCTGTGCTCTTGGCAACAAGCTCAGAGCAAGATTTCCCAAGAGCCTGTGGGATCCCAGGAAGGCGCAAGCGCAGACCTGGAGGTGGCCCGGGACACCTGGACCTTGAGAATCACATTCTCCAGTCACGCGCTCAGTAAATAATCCAGGCTACACCCGAGCAGAATTCTGAGCCGCTTTGAAGGGACAGCAACCTCCTTACCTCATCAGCTGCTGTCACCTCACATCCTCATTTTGGGGAGACCCAGAGAGAATCGCATCCTTGTGAGGCCAAAAGTCAAAGATACCTGCAAAGGTGAGGGCCTGACACTGAAGCCAAGATTTCCCTGGGGTCCCCTTGGTAAGACTAGAATCACCAGAGACCTCGAGAAGATTTGCGCCTGATGGTGTCTGCTCTTGTTCATGTTGCTCCCCGTTTCTAAAAGCCCCGACCTCCAGGCCTGACATAAACTTTCCCTCGTAAAACCTGTCCAACACACTGGAGCTCACTGGCTAATCAGGGTCCTGGCAGACGAGGTAAGCTAGGACCTGGCAGGTCCGAGTTTAACAGAAGGCCTGTTTGCCTACCCCACTGCAGGTGAGAGCAGCACCCTGCCCCAGGTTAGGAATAGCAGGGTGCATGACTGCCCTTGGCCTGAGGGGCCAGAGCCCAGAGACGGTTAACAGTGGCTGTGAAGGGGTAAGGGGAGGAGATGAGACCTCACGTTCCTCCCTCCCTCTGATCTCCTCATCTGCTGAGCTCAAACAGAAGCCAGAGGGCAGGAGAGCCTGATGGGATCTAACCGGTGGGCTCCCCTGGCACTAAGCATGGGGAGAAGAGGGGGAGAGTAGAGCTGAGAGGCAAAAGGAAGAAACTCCAAAGACTCACAATGACCTCTGCTGCTCCAAACACTGATGACAAGGAAGTGCCCAATTCTATCCTGGTTTCCTGTGCAGCTGGTCTTGTTTCTCAGCTAGACTCTCAGCCTCTCAGGGGAAGGGACCATATACGTGTATTCTTTTCCCTGTGTCTTCTGAAGAGCTTATCATAGAATCATATCATATCATATAGTCACAGTAATTTAGTGATCATATGATAGGTTACTAAACAGGCTGTCAGATTTTCTGATATTAAAAATAGCCTACAAGTATCAGAATTTACAATCCTCTAGTTATATGTGATAGCAATGGGTATCTGTCTCATTAATAGTAGCCATAAGTCTGTACCAACTAACATACATTTCTACAAAAGATACATTTCCCAGTAAGAAAAGTAAATGATGAAAGTAGTTTGCTGTTTGACAAGGAAGCTGCATTATGTGCTCCACAAAAAGCCTAAAAAAATTTCTGTGGGTATTACTTGGCCATTATATGAAAATATTACAGAAATAAAAATCCTAGGAAGAGAAAAAAATCCTAACAAATTCTTATAGGACTGAATAGTAATATGCTAGTGTACAATCAATTCTGATACAAAAAGGGGGGAGAAAAGCTTTTCTCTTTCAGTGTGGTTTCTTAAAGGGAATAAATAATTTACCATTCCTTCAACCAAGCAACCTCTCCTATTATTTGAAAAATATATTCTGGTTGCAGCTGCAAAACAAAATATAGAGTGTGTTTTTTTCTGGCTTTCCCTTTACTTGGCTGTATGTCTTTCAAGAATGAGCATAACTCAGAAGTCAGTAAGAAAAGTTTTCAAAACACCATCATCTTTCTTTGGAGACAATGAGGAAAAGGCAATCAATCAAAGTTTGCAATATCCTGGGAATATCTGAGGTCACTTAAAATGATCTAAATTAGATGACTTGTACCTTACATTTATGTTCTTAAATATCTACTAATGAACACCCCCATTTCCCGATTCCTAGTTTCCTGGGCACTGTGGAGGTCAGAATTACTGAGCACGTCACCACTACCGCCTTCCACAAAGACAATGCCACAATCAGAAAGCATCTATCCTAGCATCAGTGTTTGTAATATTAATTGCTCCAATCTTTAATACATTAACCACTGGGTCATTGCATTCATTCATTCTGACAACAAATATTTATGAGGTGAGACGGTCAGACATAACACAAAACCACATCAAACGACCACCCTCAGAAGAGCTAAGCTGAAGGCTACCTTACAAAAGTGGTACTTATGAAAGTGCAGTGTGAAGGATAATTCTTCCTTGAAACCAAAACCTAACAGAGAAGCAGGAGAAGCAGCTTCTCCAGGCTTTGGAGCAGCTCCAAAACCTGGAGAAGCAGCCTCCAATGGCAAACTTTATGGATGTTGCTTCCAAAGGTTGTTATGAAAAAGAATAGCAGCAAAAAATACTAAATTCCGTAGAAAAAAAATTTAGTCTGAAGACTACACTTGGCTATCTTAACTCCTTCTTTGTCATTCAAAAGCACTTGTGCTCAAAACCACTATATCCTCCTGTGGCCCCACAGAAAAGGTGGTTTTCATCTGGGGCATGAAAATGCTTGCTCATTATATGCTTTGAAAAGCAGGAGGTGCTATTACTCCTCCAATAATCATTACTGTTATTGCTTTATGGTACACCTTAGGTTACTGTCTGGTTTTTATGAATACAGACAATAATCATTAATTCCCAGTAGTAGCATAGAATCCATTCCCCCCACTGTAATGTTCTCCCTCATTAAGGATGTGGATGAAAAACATTTGGGGCACCTAATTCTTTTGTAGATGATCCATGAGCATAAAACTATTAATGTTTATCTCTTAAGTGTAATTACCATATTTCTCACGTCAATGCCCACGGTTGAACATATCAATTAAAACTAGATGTGTAATTTTCATGTTGTGAATGAATCTAATTGTGTGAAGAAGATCTGTTTGTATGCCCTCTTGTATATATCTTTCAGGAGGCATTACTTTGCCAGTTCTACAAAGGGTTGTGTAATATGGGATGGTTCCTTCTATGAAATAATGCAGTCCTCTGGGCAGCTGCCATCAAGATCAGAGCAGTCAAGCCTGTCCAGATTATTTTAGATCTAATCAGTGAAATTTGCTTATATTTTGAAAACTGATATCAAGTTCATTTTACCTGTAATATTTTTATAAGAAACTATTCTTTATTTTAAAAATGTCATACGAATTAATCTTTTTCTTACTAACTAGTAATTCCCTTAAGACTAAAGATCATTCTCCAAATTAAACCCATAGTAAATAGAAGACAGAAAATGATAAAAATAGGAAATAAAACAAAAAATTGACAAAAAAAAAACCTCAACAAAGAGTCAGAAGTTGGTTCTTTAAAAAGATTGGTAAAATTGATAACCATCTAGCAATACTGATCAAGATTAAAACACACACATACACACAAACCCACAGAAATTAATAGTAAGAATAAAACAGTGGACATGACTACAGATTGTACAAAACTTAAAAGCAGAATGAGGGGATATTATAAACAACTTCATGCCAATAAATTTGACAACTTGGATGAAAAAGATGAATTTCTTTAAAGATACAACTTACTAAAACTGACACAAAAAGAAACAGAAAATCTAAATAACACTGTATCTGTTAAAGAAATTGAATTTGTAATTAACTTCCCAAAAGAAAACTCTAGGACTAAATTTCGCCACTGTTAAATTCTTCCATAAGTTAATAAAAGCAAGAATACCAATCATACACAATCTTTTAGAAAACAAAGGAGAGAATACTTCCCAACTCATCTGGTAAAGTCATTATAATTCTGGTACCAACACCAAAGATGTAATAAGAAAATTATAGACCAAAATCTCTCATGAACATCAACGTAAAAAAATGTTAACGAAATATTATCAAATCACTTACAAATATATAAAGAGGATAATATACTATAATCAAGGAGAGTTTATACCAGGAATTAAAGGCTGAAAATAAATTAATGCAGTTCACTATATTAACAGATTAAGGGGGAAATTCATGTGATCATTTCAGTAGATGCAGAATAAGCATCTGACACACCCATTTATGTTAAATAATAACCCATTTATTTGTGTTGCAACACCCATTTATGCGAAAGACTTTCAGCAAACTAGAGTCAGAACTTCCTGGACTGTAATGGACATAAAAAAAAAAAAAATCTACAACTAAAAACACTTAACAGTGAAATAGTAAATGTTTCCCCTTAAGGTTGGGAATAAGACGGAAATGTCTGCTCTTACCACCACTACCGTGTTCACCTGAAAATAAGACCTAGCCGGACCATCAGCTCTAATACATCTTTTGGAACAAAAATTGATATAAGATCCGGTCTTAGGTTATATTATTTGAGACCCAGTCTTATGTTATAGTAAAATAAGACCAAGTCTTATATCAATTTTTGCTCTAAAAGACACATTAGAGCTGATGGTCCGGCTAGGTCTTATTTTTGGGGAAATGGTATTTAACATTTTTTTTTTTAAGATTTTATTGGGGAAAGGGAACAAGACTTTATTGGGGAACAGTGTGTACTTCCAGGACTTTTTTTTTTTTGTCTAAGTCAAGTTGTTGTCTTTTCAGTCTTAGTTGTGGAGGGCGCAGCTCAGCTCTAGGTCCAGTTGCCGTTGCTAGTTGCAGGGGGCGCAGCCCACCATCCCTTGCAGGAGTCGAACCAGCAACCTTGTGGTTGAGAGGACGCACTCCAACCAACTGAGCCATCTGGGAGCTAAGCGGCAGCTCAGCTCAAGGTGCCGTGTTCAATTTTAGTTGCAGGGGGTGGAGCCCACCATCCCTTGCGGGACTCGAGGAATTGAACTAGTAACCTTGTGGTTAAGAGCCCACTGGCTGATGTGGGAATCGAACCAGCAGCCTTCGGAGTTAGAAGCACAGAGCTCTAACCGCCTGAGCCACTGGGCTGGCCCGGTATTTAACATTTTACTGGAGGTCTTAGCCAGTGCAATCAGACAAGCAAGAGAAATGAAAGGCATGCAGATTAGAAAGGAGGAAGTAAAATTCTCCTTATTCAATGATGACATGTTGCGTATATAAAAAGTCCGAATAAAACTACTTGACCTGATAAGTGAATTTAACAATGTTGTAACATAGAAAGTCAATACATTAGCAATAAAAACTGCTCAAAACACTATTTTCAAAAATAGCAAATACTTGGAGATAAATTAAACAAAAGACACATAAGATCTTTATAGTAAAAACTCTAAAACATTTCTGGGAGAAGGTGAAGAAGACCTAAATAAAGAGAAAAATATACCATGAATGCATACATTGAAAAACTCGATATTGTGAAGATATCGATTCTAACCAAACTGATCTAAAGATCTAATACAATTCCAGTCAAAATCCCAGCAGGCTTTTTTCAAAAGAAAATGCACAAAAATAAAATCTGAGACAACCACAGACCTAAATGTAAAAGTTGAAACAAAAAAGCTATTAGAAACAATGAGAATACATCACCTCTGTAGTATTCACTCTTCCCAATAATCCATAACCTCAGAATAATGATGAGAAAATTTTTAGATAAACACAAAGTGACTGTTATTCTACAAAACTCTTGGTGTAGTTGTCAAAAGTATCAAGGCCAGAAAAGACAAGGAAAGACAGGAACTATCACATTTGGAGAAAACTGAGGGCTCACGACAACTAAATGCAATGTGGAATGTAGTATCCTGGGTTAGACCCTGGAACACAACAAGAACTTTAAGGGAAAAACTGGTGAAATCTCAACAAAAGCTGCAGTTTATTTAATACAATGCACTGCTGCCAATTTCTTAGTTTTGATAATTGCATCACGGTCATGCAAGATGTTAACATCAGAGGAAGCTGGGGGAAGGGTACGTATGCACTCAATGTACTATCTTTGCAACTCTTCTGTAAATCTGTAATTACTTCAAAATAAAAAGGTTTTTTAAAGCTGTTAGGAACAAGTATAGAATAATACATTCATGAAGCTGAAGTAGGCAAAGATATCTTAGAGAGAATACAGAAAGGCATAAACATAAAGAAAAAAGTAATTTGGATTCTATCACCATTAAAAAAGTCTGTTCATCAAAAAATCCTATCTAGAGAATAAACAGGTCAGCCACAGAACGGGAGAAAATATTCGCAGTGCAGATATCTGAAAAATGACTTGTATGTAGTATATATAAAGTTCTCTCATAGCCAATAAACAACAATGACAATACAATAAAAGATGGGCAAAAGACGTGAAGCGACACTTCACAAATGAAGATAAGCAAGTGATCAGTAAGCACATTAAAAAGGGTTCAACGTCATTTCCATTTGGGAAATGCAAATTAAAATCACAATGAGATACCAATATTCACCCACAAGATGATTAAACGAGAAAGACTAACGCCACCAAATGTTGGATTGGATGTGGAACAAGCCAGACTGTTCAGTATCGCCGGTCAGGCATAAGATGATACATCATCCTGTAAATCTCTTTGGCAGTTTCTTAAAAAGCTAAACACACATCAACTCTACAATCCACTAATTCCACTCCTAGGTATTTATATAAAAGACATCAGACCATATGTCTGCAAGAAGCCCTGTACTGCTATGTCCATAGCTGTTTTATTCAATAATAACCACACCTAGAATAGCCCAGATTTCCATTAAAGCAGGGGTGTCCAAACTGTGGCCCGCGGGCCAACTGCAGCCCGCAATCCACTGTTAATTGGCCGGCAGCAAATTCCAAAAATATATTTAGTTTACTTAAATAAACCAGGTGAGGCAATACGTACGTCACCTCGAGTGAGTGGCCCGGCTGTTTGTGTATTTTACCGCATATGGCCCTTGGTGAAAAACGTTGAAAAAAGTTTGGACACCCCTGCATTAAAGGATCAACCTACTGTGGGACCTTCATACAGTGGATCACTACTCAGTAATGAAGAAAGGAAGGATGGATGGAAGGAGGGAAGGAAGGAAAGAAAAGGAAAAGAAATAAACATTACTGATGCAGGCCACAATATAGGTGAATCTCAAAAACATTATGCTGCATAAAAAGAATCCAGAAAGAAAGAGTACATATGTATAATCACATTTCTAAAAACTTCTAGAGTAGGTGAAGTGAACCCATGGTGACAGAAATCTAATGAAGATTTGCTTCCGGCAGCGGGGGAAATGACGGGAAGAGGCATAGGGGTGGTGCCTTCAAACTTTGCATTTATCCTAAGCGACTGAAAGGTACACTTAATAACTGAGCATTTCACTGTGTGCAAATTATACCTCAACTTAAAAAATGGTACCACGGTTCCTAAAACTTAAGAACCATTTAATGTTCTCAAGTGAACATGTTTTTTCCTTTATGCCTAGACTCTTTCCTTCCTCTGGGGATGACGTAATTCTTTTTCACAGTTCCAGTCCTTTGGCAACTTCTCATGGAATGGTGGTGAACATTTTTTTGCCCACCTCTTTGGAGCGCTCACCTAGGAAAGGCTACTGCTCTACCAGGTGTCCCAAAATACTTCTCAATGGTTGCAAACTACATCCATGCATGTGCCAGTCATTTCCAGCAAATCCATCCAAACCATAAACCTTCTAAATGTTTCACATTTTATAAACATTTCAAAACACAGAGATGTCCACTACCCCCTCACCATTAGAAGAATTTTAAGCTGCCATGATCAATACAGTATATTTTAAACAAACTTTTCCTCACACCACAGGAAGCATGGCAGTAACCTAACTCCATTCTAGATATGATGACATGGGGGAAATCTGAACACAAGACAGATCTGGGGTTCTGTTTGAGCTTGATCCATCAGTATCTTCTCACAGTTGCTATCTCTTCAGACCAAATGCTAAGTTGCTCAAAGTTAAATGGCTCTTAGGGAGTTACCGGACAAAGTGTTGGTAAGGGCTTGGGTCTGAACCACATTTGTGAAGCTCACCAGAGTACAGGTTGTCAATTTCTAGATCTACGCACTCAGTGCTGAAAAGCATATGTAACAGCCAGAAAGAAATATACATTGGGCTCAAGAATCAGCAAAAACTTTATTTCACATTCTAGCCAAGAATTCTCAACAGCCACAACCACATGTTCTGTAACCTAACAAAGTAATCTGTATTTCTGCAAAAGGAACAATTAGAGATGACTAAGATCTTCGGAATTCTAGCTTGGTACACACTAAGGTCCAATGAATTCATTCAAAAGAGAGAAAGCACAAAGTGACATTAGTTGTTCACTGGCACGTAAGAATAGCTATCATGCTGACTGTGTTAAGTCATTTGAATCAGATATTTTAAAAGGACTTGTTCCACTGTTCTTTTGCAAAAACAAAAACTCAATTTTGCTTTGGGAAAAACATTCCCAAAACAGAAAAATTTTGCATCCTTGGTTTCTGACATTAATATAGCTAAAAAAAAGGAAAGAGAAAACAGTGACACGTGTGCTCCAATGTTCATTGCAGCTTTGTTTACGGTGGCCAAGACATGGAAACAACCAAAATGTCCTTCGATAGATGAATGGATAAAGAAGTTGTAGTATATATACACAATGGAATACTATTCGGCGGTAAGAAAAGATGATATAGGAACATTTGTGACAACATGGATGGATCTTGAGAGAGTAATGCTGAGTGAAATAAGTCAGACAGAAAAAGCAGAGAACCATGTGATTTCACTGATATGTGGTATATAAACCAAAAACAACAAAAGAACAAGACAAACAAATGAGAAACAGAAACTCATAGACACAGACAATAGTTTAGTGGTTGCCAGAGGGTAAGGGGATGGGGGGTGGGGGGTGGGATATGAGGGTAAGGGGGATCGAATATATGGTGATGGAAGGAGAACTGACTCTGGGTGATGAACACACAATGGGATTTATAGATGATGTAATACAGAATTGTGCACCTGAAATCTATGTAATTTTGCGAACAATTGTCACCCCAATAAATTTAATAAAATAAAATTAAAAAAAAAAAAAGAAAACACTGAGCTCTATTGACCCCAGTAGGCACAGACTGGACATACTGAATGTGTGTGTAGCCTCTGTATAGAACTCATTTTTAACGCTGCAATTCTTACCATTACAATTAAACCAAGGTACAAGATAAAATCACTAATAGCTACAGATAAAGGGTAGGCACATCCACTTGAAGAACCATCTCTGCTTCTGACCCATCTCCACTTGAGACTCAGAGCAGATAGCTTTTGTGAAGGTGACTTCGTGGGAGGTGAGCCTGCCTGTCACTCAGCCTGTTTGAGAGGACTCACAGAAGAAGGACATCAGACACTTACCCAATTCAAGCTACTCTCCATCAGTTTGTTGCAACATGCCCCCTTGAGCTGCCCTGCCCCATCCTTCCTCCAACAAGCACCACTGAGCAAATGTTTGTGCTCTACACTGAACTGGGGATGGAGGCAATTTCTTTTTCCCTTCCTCAAAGATTTAAGTTCTTTTGGAAAGAAACACACACACACACACACACAGACACACATACAATATGCATTTCCTCCCACTTAAATCTTACATACCCTTCAAGGTTCTACCTGTATGTCACCTCCTTCCTTTGAGGTGCTTTCTTAGAGTCCCCAGAGAAACTGACCTTCCTACTCACATCACAATTTGCATCTCTACTGTAGCTCTTATTCGATCTGCTATGATCTCTAGTTTATGTCTAAGCTGCGTGCAGGGCACTCTGAAAGTCTCTCTCTTCCTCTTTGAATTCTGCCCACAGAGCTTAGAAGAGCATCTTGCGTGCAGTTAGTGATCTCTAAATAACAGCTGAATTCCTGCCCTTTTCATTTAAGACTGAGAGCTGGAAGGGGACTCGCACTCTCAGGAAGATGAAGGAGGGAAAACTCTGCTTCTAATTACTGTCACCATTCTCCGGTCTGGCACGCTCCGGAGAAGCTGAAACCTTACTTGACCTCCGCCTACTGATACCAACTCAACATTGATCTGGCAAAAATAGCAACATGGCGAGGTCACGCTATCATATGAGATGGTTCAGATTTAGAGACTATGAGAATGACACATAAGTCCCAAATGTTACTTCATCAACTTAATTTTCCCATGTCCACACACTCCAACAGGGAATTTCTATTTGAGAACTACAGCGTCAAAAGCAAATGACTATGGTTGTTTTACGATTATAATGATGATGATGATTACACATTTTTTCCTTTTGCATATACTGGTGTTGATAAACAACTCTATTTTTTACAAGCTCAATAATGACATTTTCCTACAAAATATGTTTATTATTATAGATGAATTCAAGCCCTTCCAAGGAATGATTCTCATTGATCTAGGAATTAATTTATGTCTATTGCTTTTGATCTCCTGGAGGTCAAGGTCCACATATTAATGTCTTGTGTTCTCAGCAGACAGCACAAGACTTGGCACATAGGAGGTGCTCAAAGTTTGCAGTGGAGGCCCTACAACCTGTCTTTCGCAGATAAACGGATGACTCAACATGAACAAAGGCAGCAGGTCAAAATCTCAGCCTTCCCCTGCCTTTTAGTGCCTTTCTATGCTTCCCCAGGGGTCCAGTCCCTGCCATCTCTGAGGCTGTCCAGCAGGAGGGCACAGGCAGGACAGGGCAGCAGACCCGGCATAAGCACACAGAAGACACTCAGCACATGTCTGCTCAGTTGGATGGCTTCCATTGTTCTAAGGCTCACGCGCTGAGCTTCCTTTCCCAGGGAGTTTCTTTATTATCAGGGACTAACTGAACCCAGAGCTCACAACTACAGATCAGGAACCAGTAACGCTGGGAAGTGAGCTGATGTCCCTTTCATGCTACAGGAAACTGTGCAGTCCTTGCTGACTTTTCAAATGAAGTCATCACTCATACATTTAGTAAATATTTATTGAGCCCCATCAAACTCAACTGTGTGAGTCAAGAATACACAAATAATTTGTCCTTACTCCTCGTGAAGCCCCCAGCCATAGGGTCACAGTCATGATGTAAACCAATTAGTACAATACCAGAATCCCAATGTATATGCCTGGAAAAGAAACAGAGCGAGCTGGTGAGAATGAGAAAACATGTGGGTGCAAGAGCATAAAAACACAGGCACACCTCAGGGATATCGTGGGTTTGGCTCCAGACGACACAATGAAGCGAGGAGTACCATAACCTTTTCACTGCTGGAGGGTCTTCCCTTCAATTCATTAAAAAAAAAAAAAAAAGTCATAAAAATGGCAGTGTGAGGTGAGCCTCTTGAAATCTCCCCTGGAATTTACAACAAATTGAACTATAATTCCACAAAGGACTCACTGCACAGCAGACAGGCAAGACTAAGAGGCACACAACTGAAATCATCTAAAGATGGGCAAATTGGGCAAGCGGGGGAGGAGGGGAGGTGGAGTGCAGAGACACGGGCGGCGCAGGCGCAGGAGCAGACCAGAGCTCACATCTCCAAGCTCCCAGCATTCTGGAACTACTGCGGCTGCAGGAGAGGGAAGAACTCGGACTGCTAGGGCTCTGCTTATGGCCCACAGGGCTGAGGGGGCAGCATATAACACGGCTGAACCCAAAGCTCACGGCAGAGACCTCGGAGAAAAGACTGAGGGAAGAAGGCTGAAAATCATGATTTAAGCCCTCACTGCCGCAGAGAACGGAAGCCTTAGGCACTGAGACTAGCCGCCCCCTCCCTACCCTCCCAGAGCTCAGCCCGCCCCCACCTGCCCAGTGCTAGAAGCGGAACAGTAGCACTGTCAGATCTAAAGAACAGAATATTTGCAGTTCTGAGAACTGTGGTCCGCAGACACAGATTTGCAGCCCAACTAGTTCTGGCAAAGGGGAGGGAGCTGTGGAAGCAGGACCGGCTGTGGTTGTGGTCGCCGCCATTGCTCTGGGCCACCTCTCACAACTCACCCCGCCCCTGGCCCCACCTATCTGGGCGGATCCCTGCAGGACTAAATATAGCTGCTGAAGCATACGGGCTCTGAATCTGGTGCAGGAAGAGATATGGAACTTCAGAAGCTCCCCATATCCCCCCACGGAGGCAGTGCCCTATTACCCAGGTGAACTGTTCACAGAGGAGAAGCCTGCCATCCAGGGAATCCCCCCATTGGGTGAGAAGCTGGAACAGTGCAGAGAAAACATAACACTACAGTGTGAGAGAGAAAAAAAGGGCTGCAGCTGGAGAGAAAATAAAACATTCTGCAAACACGTACTGGAAAACAAAAGAAAGACCTCTTCCTATCAACCTGTTGTAGAACCCACTCCTGTAGATACCTAGAAAGAGAAACAATAATTCACTAATTGTCATGAATAATCAAGGTAACAAGGCAGCTCAGAAAGAAAATGAAAAGTCTCCAGAAAATGAACTTGAAGACAAGGGAATATGTGACTTAAATGACAGAGAATTCAAGCTTGCAGTTCACAAAAACTCAACGAGATGCAAGAAAACACAGACAGGTGGTTTAATGAACTCAGAAACACAATCAAAGAACAAAATGAACATTTTACCAAAGAGATTGAAATTTTAAAAAAGAACCAAAAAGAACTTATGGAGATTAAGAACTCAATAAAAGAAATGAAGAATGAAATAGCCAGCTTAGGTAGTAGAGTTACCAGATGGAGGAAAGAATCAGTGACATTGAAGATAGAAATCTGGAAATGACACAGATGGAAGAAGAGAGAGACTTGAGAGTTAATAGACATGAAAGAACTCTACAAGAACTTTCTGACTCCATCAGAAAGAGCAATATAAGAATAATAGGCATACCCGAAGGAGAAGAAAGAGAGAAGGGACCAGACAGTATATTCAAACAAATAGTTGACGAGAACTTTCCAAATTTGTGGAAAGAAGTGGATCCTCGAATCCAAGAAGCAAATAGAACACCTAATTACCTCAGTCCCAACAGGCCTTTTCCAAGGCACATTGTATTGAAGTTGTCTAAAATCAACAACAAAGAAAGAATCCTCAAGACAGCCAGGCAAAAGAAGACGATAACCTACAAAGGAAAGCACATTAGATTATCATCAGATTTTTCAGCAGAAACTCTACAAGCCAGGAGGGAGTAGAATCAAATATTCAAACTAGTGAAAGAGAGAAATTATGAGCCAAGAATAATATATCCAGCAAAGATATCCTTTAGATATGAAAGAGGAATAAAGACCTTTCCACACATACAGAAGCTGCAAGAATTTTCTAACACACGACCTGCACAAGAAATACTGAAGGAGGCTATTCAACCTGAAACAAAAAGCAAAAGAATACAAAACCATGAGTAGTATTACAAACAGACAGAAGCAGGAAATGGCAACCCCTGCCCCAAATAGGACATGATACACTTAAACATAACATACAGGGTAAGGAAGGAAGAAAAAAAAAAACACTTATAAAAAAGGAAAAAGACAACTTGCTACTGAAGTGCAGAAATCAACTCACAGTATAAATAGCAATAATTTGTAACAACAAATACATAAAAGGGGAGAGAGTCAAGGTCTAACCTGGCACAAGGGAATGGAGAAAGGAAGCATGCTGAAGGAAATGGAATATGGTAAATATCAAACTTTCTTTTACATAAACTTAATGGTAACCACTAAAAAAAAAAACAAAAAACTAGAACTGATATAACATAAAAAAAAGAATAGAGGGAAAAATCATAGAATACCACCACACTGAAATAAAAGCACCAAAAAGACAAAGAAACAATGGAGACACCATCCTACCAGAAAACCAAAAATAGAATGATAGGAAATCCTTATATATCAATAATCACCCTAAATGTAAATGGACTGAACTCACCAATAAAAAAGCACTGAGTAGCAGCCTGGATAAAAAAAAACTAAACTCAACCTATGCTGCCTCCAAGACACACATTTCAGCTACAGGGACAAATATAGACTCAAAGTGAGTGTAAGTCAAGCGAGGGCAATGCAATGTGATGTCAGGAAAATGCTTTGTTCTAAGATGGCATTTTTCTGTAAGATGTGCCTCGAGTAATGTGGTTTTGTGAGACGATTAATATGAGAAGTCCTGGGGAACAAGGAACCAGATTCATTTTTTAAAAAGTAACCGAGGACAGCATAAAATCGCGTGAAAGAAGGCAGGCAGTCAGACTTAATGATAAAAATGAAGGAATGTGCTGTCTCTTCTTGAACTGAGTTGATTGAGAGACTTAATTTTGATTATGTAACAGTTGGTGATGAGTTTTCTCATACTTACTTCCGTTCACTCATGCCATTTTTTAAATCATAGCCTGAAATGTATTGAACTGGTCTAAAATATGTTTTGTACATCTTTCAAAGGGGGGTTTTAAAGTGTAACATTTAACCCGAGTCATGAAAGTGTGGTGTCAGCAGTATTTATGTGATTTGTGCATATCACACTGCCACACAAGGTGTTTTGTGATCAGAGTTCTTACGGGCAGAAGCTCTTGCTGCCCCAAGGGGTTGGTGTGAACTTACTCTGGACTAATCCGACAGGTCCCTTAAAGTTGGGATGATACAATTCTTTGTCCAAGTGAATTGAGGTCATCACTAGCCACAGCAAAATAAGTCAGACAGAAAAAGTCAAGAACCATATGATTCCACTGATATGTGGTATATAAAACTGAAAACAACAAAAGAACAAGACAAACAAATGAAGAAACAAAAACTCATAACACAGACAATAGTTTAGTGGTCACCAGAGGGTAAGCGGGGAGAGGAAGGTGGTTGATGAGGGTAAGGGGGATCAAATATATGGTGATGGAAAGAGAACTGACTCTGGGTGGTGAACACACAATGGGATTTATAGATGATGTAATACAGAATTGTACACCTGAAATCTATGTAACTTTACTAACAATTGTCACCCCAATAAACTTAAAAAAAATGCAACATCTGTGAAGCGCAATCAAATGAAATACAATAAAACGAGGTGTATCCGTATTAAAACCAAGCTCCTGGTATCGCCTGCCATCCCACTACAGTAAGTGTGGATGTCCAGAGTGGGAGCCGGACCTGCGATTCTCCACCAGTCGGGCACACGTTCCTCACGCTCCTCAGCTTCCCACACTGAGCTGTGCTCTACTGCATAAAGATGTACTTTTCATACAACAAAGCCCCTAAGCCCACAGCACCTTCTTCACACATTGCTAATTTATACATACACAGTATACGTTCCTGCATCCATGCATACATAGTATACATTCATACACACATAGTGTACATTCATACGTTCATAGTGTACACTCATACATACACATTACACGTTCATACTTAGAGGACGGGATACACAAGAAAAGGCGTAAGCTATTTTTAGTGAGAAATGCCGGGCCTCTCAAAAGCAGTTTGGATGAAGTGCAATTTTCATCTCATACACTGACTTTGAGTCTTCTGGCCCCACTGGATGTGCAAAGTGCTTCAGACACCCAGGACCTGGGCGCAGGGGGCAAGACCGATGTCACTGCAGGGCTGTAGAGAATCACAAATGACCTGTACTTTTACTATACAACAACGTGTGTCAAGCACACCATATACATTTAATGCTTCCCTCCACATCCTAGAAACCTGATTTCTTTCCTCTGCTCCTGTTAACTGATTAAACAATTAAAAAAATAAAGTAAAATTTCTGAAGTCAAACACAATCAGGTTTTTGCCCACAAATGTAAATCTCCAAAAAGTCTAAACCAAAACATTGTAGCCCGGACGTGCCAATGCCAGTGCATTTCTCCTGAGCCTGCCACCAGCCCTGAGGTCTCACAGGCTCAGGCGGGAGCTGCTGTGCAAGGTGGTCCCAGGACTCTTCAGAGAGCAGCCTCCTGCCTCCTTGTATGAAAAGATGTGACAATAGTCCCTTTCACACCTCCCTACTTCTCAGCATGCCTCTGCTCATGCAAGAACATGCTCGCTTAGAAGTCAAAAGCTAGGAGATGAGCAATCAGACAATTTTCCAAAGGTTTCCAAATGAGTCTGAAGCAATCAGCCCCAGAGCCTCTCCAAGGCGCTAAACCTTAAAAATACTGACACCTCGAGAGAGAACCACGAATGCACTGATAAGCCACAAAGCACGTGGGAGGCAAGTTCATACTTCAGCGTCTGTAAAGCTCTCGTGGGACAAATGTCCTAACATGGAAAAGGAAATCAAAGTTTAAAGAATTCAAGAATTTCACAAAAACTTCAAAATGGTAGTTAAATAGCATGATGTCTTTTGACTATGCACGGCCTGAAGCCAGGGGTCCATCCTTGAAGGCTAGTTTCCTGAAGCTCTTTGTCCTCACGGCTGTGTGCAGGTGGAGGCTGCTATGTCCAGGTCACGGTCATGGAACACCCTCACCTAATTATATTTATGGAACTAGAAGAAGCTGGACTTTGTCTGCCAGGAGTATCAGGTGGATCGTGAAAGCTACTCCTGATAAAAGGCTCTTCCTTCAAAAGCTCAGTAACTCGATCTGCATAAACTATTGAGGTTACTCTTTTTAGCATCTCGCTTGGGGTATACGAGGTCAGTGCCACTCATTCCTCAACAGGAAGCCCAGAAAGAAGGCAGAAGGCAAGACACAGTTCCTCAGGCAGGCCTTGGCGATCTGAGGGGGGCAAGTCATACCGCTGTGGCTTGGGATGACCTAAATCCACCTGCACGAAGAATTTTATCATTCCAACTTTAAGGGACCTGTCGGATTAGTCCAGAGTAAGTTCACACCAACCCCTTGGGGCAGCAAGAGCCTCTGCCCGTAAGAACGCTGATCACAAAACACCTTGCGCTGCTGCGTGATATGCACAAATTACATAAATACCGCTGACACCACACTTTCATGACTCGGGTTAAATGTTACACATTAAAGCCCCCTTTGAAAGACGTACAAAACATATTTTAGGCCAGTTCAATACATTTCAGGCTATGATTTAAAAAAATGGCATGAGTGAACGGAAGTAAGTATGAGAAAACTCATCACCAAATGTTACATAATCAAAATTAAGTCTCTCGATCAACTCAGTTCAAGAAGAGACGGCACATTCCTTCGTTTTATCATTAAGTCTGACTGCCTGCCTTCTTTGGTGCAATTTTATGTTGTCCTCGGTTACTTTTTAAAACAGGAATCCGGTTCCTTGTTCCCCAGGACTTCTCATATTAATCGTCTCAAAAAACCACATTACTCACGGCACATCTTCTTACAGAAAAATGCCATCTTAGAACAAAGCATTTTCCTGACATCACATTGCATTGCCCTCGCTTGACTTAGATTCAAGTTCATAGTGTAATAAAACAAAAAGCAATTCAGAAATTTTAAAACAAATATGTGTTGAGTATAACATTTTACAACCCCGAAAGCTTTAAAATACCTTTGGAAACAACTAAAGAGGCTGGACTGCCGACAAATGTCTGCACCTGAGTATCATTTTACATATAGTTTGACATATTCAGTGAAGGAAAACCAGGGGTAGGTACGGGTAAATGCACTACCACACATTTAGAATTGTATTTTTTCAAATGAGCATCTGACTTCATGATATGTTTCAAATTCAGGAAAGCAGAAAATCCTGGGATATTAAAATAGATAAACTGTTTTCAGGATTATACAGAGATTGCCACAGACCTGAACATTGGCCTCTCTCTAAACTTAAAGAAAACGCTGATTCTGGGTTACGAGAGTGTTCAATGCCCCCGTGAGGTCTATAGGGCGAGCTCACTTTATCCAACCCCTGTGCTTGCCGCCAAGAAATGATAAAAGAATGCTTCATGTCTGAAGAATGAAACAAGCGCCGTACTTCCAAGGATTGCAATCTGTTAACAAGATAGACAAGCAGAGCTGAACCAACAGCTGGTCTGCACGAAGGGCCCCACGGTGCTCACAGCTGTGTGGGTTCAAAGTTCTCAGTGGTCCTGAGCCCGCAGTGTCAGCTATGTCCTCAATGTGGCCTCCGCAGGCAGGGCTCCTTAGTCTGAAGAGTCCAGACTGAGCCTTCACCCCAGCCACGGACGCCATGTGGTCATGTGAATAAGCCAGAACTTGTTCTGGAAGGAAGAGAATTCCCTGGGAGGTTGTGATAGGCTCCTCTCCCTCCCTCTTCCCTCCCCTCCCCTCCCCTCCCCTCCCCTCCCTTCCCCTCCCCTCCCCTCCCCTCCCCTCCCACCAGGACCCAGGAAGCTAGCCTCAAAACATTAGCTCAAATTAACTGATTTTCCAATCTATGGTTATCAATGGCATGTTCCATTTTTATGAGGTTTTAATGAGACCGGAGAGATGGGCATTTAAAAAAAAAATAGTTTTATGGGAGTGACATTGGTCAATAAAATTATATAGATTTCTATAATACATCTGTATATTGCATTATGTGTTCACCACCCAAAATAAAATCTCCTTCCATCACCATATGTTTGACCCCCTTTACCTCCATCTACCTCCCCTCACCCCCTTTTCCCTCTGGTAACCACTACACTGTTGTCGGTGTCTGTGAATTTTTCTTTGTCTGTTAAAGCACACATTTATAATGGCTGTAACACCTGGGTGTGATCTAGTAACCTGCTTAAGCTTTTCCATGCTAGAGTGCCAACCACCACTAGTTTAAGATTTAGAACTGAAATTCATATGGAAGACGGCTTAAAGTCATGGGACGAGTCTTTACTTTTTTAAACTTCACAATCCTATAGATGGTTCGTAGTTTTAAGACATGGAATAACCATGGATTGTCATGATCCTAGGGCCTATTTATTTTGTAACAAAATGGTGAAATAAAATATAACGGTGTCTTCCCTACCACACTATTTTTCATTGGCTTGTGCCTGGGGTATGATGAGTCAGGACCTAAGATTCATCATTTGCTGAGTAGCTGTTGGGCTCACGCCACTTTCTAGGATGTTAAGAAGAGCAAGCCACACACTCTGCCCTCATGATGCAATCAGTGTCTGGCCACCAAGGGAAACCAAAGTACTGAGGTCTTTTTTTAGGGAGAGAAAAGGTATTGATCTATATGGCCAAGAGTAGAGTGGACCTGGGTGCAAACCCAGAAGGGGTCGAGCTCTGAGGGTGGGGTATCTGAGGGACACTCATGGATTCTTTTTTGTTGTGGTTGTTCATTTCACTGAGTACAAAACCAGAGTTATTTATGGGACACTGTGTAGGGATCACCGTGAAGCTTTCATATATAAACATGCTGTATGTATAAATAATTTGCATCGTAAGGTTTGCTATGTATCCTCTTCAGTCCACAACACCCCCAAGAACAAGAAGTTCATCAGCACAGTCTTTGTAACTATGAAGGATACATGCATTTATCTTCCTAATTCAGAGGACTCTGCTCATTTTTCTCTTTGAAGAAGAGCATTTCAGAAGATTTTCTTCTTTCCCAGTTTTACGATGACTAAAGAAACAAGATTTGGAAACAGAGCACCCTCTGGTTGTCTGGGGTAAGTCACAGCCACCAAGAGAATGGTATACTCCATGGGTGTCCCCTGTGATAATGGACTTTCCTGTACCCTGACCACCATGGCACCACCAGCAAACAGTGCCAGGGACCAGTCAGATGGTGCTGACCTTCCTAGCTTGGGGACAGTATCATACACGGAAAACTATGTCACCTTACAAACTCCACAGCAGTTTTACTGATCTCTGTGCAGCTAAATTGTGAGAACCTGGAGGGTAAGGACTGCATCTTGCATATTTATCTGTGTCAGGCATGTACCAAATGCTATGCAGTGTCAGGTCCATACTCTTAGAATCAGTGAATGCACTCTCAAGAGTGTATAAAGGCTACACAGAGAGGCAGCAAGGTAAATGGTGTTCATGTGACCCCCATGGACTGCTCAGTTAATCCTATTTTCCAATTAACTTTTCCACCGCGCCACACAGACCTTGCTCTACTCCCGATCATAATGTACAGTCTCAACAAGTGAGCTTTCTACTGACATTAAATGTGCTCCTAGAAGTTACATGGCAATGAAGTAATTTCACAGAAAGACAACTAGATTTGGCTAATCTGGATCCGAGATAGGCAGACACACAGACAGATAGAAATCCATGGAGAGAGCTAGAGAGAGAGCTTTCCCAGATGCTTGGAAGGAAAAGGAAATATAACCCAACATGCTTGAGTTTTTCATTTTTTATTCCCTCCCCACCCCCGCTTCTTCCTTTCTATCCTTCAGAGACTACAGCTTTTGGGGAAATGGATTTGGGTATTAGCTGCGTATTAATTAGAGGATCTAAGTGTGCTGGTAGGAAGGATTAACAAGAGCGAGCCCCACGAAGCTGGCTAATCTCTCACCTGGGGCATCAGGAGCAGCCATGGCCCGGTGCTGGTGCTGGTGGTGCTGTGTGGGCACGAATTTCCAGGAAGTCTAGGCGATCATTTCCTGACAGCTTCATGCGCTGGGCGTCAACACCTGGCCTGTTTTCATGATGGGTTTTACCTAATCAGACCACCCAGGCACTGGAAGCCAGCTGAGAATAAAGGCATTCCTGTTATCTGTCAAATCCACATACATTCCTACATAGATGGGAGGACATCCATCTGGGGCCGTGTGCTCGTGCAGTTTACAGCCTGGAACTTCATGTTCAAAGTTTTTAGAACACCAGAGAGAAGTTATACAATACTAAAGGAACAGAGTCCAGCTTTAAACTCAGGCATCCCTAGGAAGGAAAAAATAATTAAGGTGCATTAATTTTGTTTGGAGATGCTGGCTCATTGGGAGAAATTACTGGACTTATGAAGTCTAAGCACACTTGTCAGAAAGGCAAACACTCTTTAAAGTACTAATACTAAGCTTCATCATGAAAAGGTTTTTTCCTTTGATAGTTATTGGCACATATTTTCTGCCCTTGGTCCAGACACCAGAGTTGGGTTACCTGGCACTGTCCATAATCATCGTAGGTGCCACCTCAGCATGTGTGGTCCTCAGAGACTCAGGTAGAATCCAAGGACACCTAGGACTGTTTAATGGGTCCAAAAACTCAAAAACAATGTTCTGACATGATTGTTTATATTCGGAAAGAAAACAGAAGAAAAATACAGTGTATTTCATGGAAGACAAGCATAGGAACCAGTGAGGTCCTGATGTGAAAGGCCGGTAGAGAAAGGAAAAAGGAAATTCACGAAGACACACAGGAGCATAAAGAGGAGACACAGGTGTGAAGGCCACATAATTTAAGCGACTTGAAGGGCTTTTCGTAGAACAGATTTGAGAACAGTAACAGACTTTATTTAAAGAGTGAAAGTTGAGTGATATGAGGTATACCAAACATGAGAGTCTTTATGACAGGGTGGTCGTAAGTGGGGAGACTCTCCTAGAATATTCAGAATAGATGGTCCCTGGGTTACATGGAAAAGGTAACAAAAAGAAAGTAGGCAGTCATTTATGTATTTCCAGCATCATCTACCCTTTAATACTATGGTATTATTCTTTTAATACCTAGTAAATTTCAACAGCTGTTTCAGCATCACAAGACTTGGCTGTGGAGCCTGGCTCTGTCACGTAGAATGCCATGATTCTGTTCAGGTTACTGACTTCTCAGGGCCTCAGTTTCCCCATTACTTAAATTACCTACCCCCTTATATTAAAGATCAGAGTACTTAACCCAGTCCTGACACGCAGTACCTGTTCCACAAATAGTAACCATTTCCATTCACCCAGTAAACAACTACAGAGCACCTCAAAAGGAGAATAATACCAGCTCTGCCTTCAAGGAAAATCTACAGGCCAGACAGACACATGCACAACTGAGTTAGACCAGCTAGAGCACTGCAGGCATGTTATTTGAACTCGCAGACTGCAATTCTGTCATCTGTCAAATGGTGAAAGTAAGAGTATGTATCACACGGTTGTGATGAGGACCCAGTGAGTTAATACACGCAAAGTGCTTAAAATAGCACTGGATACACAGTAAACGATGATGACGGTGGTGATGATGATGGTGATGCAATGATCAATGTAGGTATCAACTTGGCTAGGTCACGGTACCCAGATATTTGGTCCCACACTAGCGTAGATGTTGCTGTGAAGGTGGTTTTGGATAAGAATAACACTTAAATCAAGAGATGTCGATAAAGCAGATTACCTTCCACAGTGTGGGTGGGCCTCACCTGATCAAGTTGAAGGTCTTAAGGAAAAAAGATCGAAGTCTCTTCGGGAATCTTGCCTCCAGATTGCCTCTACAGTCAGCCAGACTGCACCATCAACCCCTCCCTGGGACTCCAGCCTGCTGGCCGGCCCTGCAGATTTTGATCTTGTCAGCCCCCACCATCACAGAGCCAATTCCTGAATATAAATCTCAATCAACCATATATGTATATGTGTGTGTGTGTGTGTGTGTGTGTGTGTGTGTGTGTGTGTTTACACACACACTCACACATCCTACTGGTTCTGTTTCTCTGGAGGACCCAAATACAAACGCTATTATTTTATGGGCAAGAAAGATGAGAAATGCAAGAGATCAATACCACAAACAAGATTTCATCTTGATGAACGTCTTTCACAAGGACCATCCTGTTTGATCAGGGCTCCCCGAGATGGCTGGCAGGATGTCAAAAGGGGCATTTGCTTCAGGAGTGCCTGGTTGATTCCTTTCCCTTAGAAAATAAATACAAATGCTTACTAAGATAAACTGAAGTAACATTCCTGATGACACCAGGGGGCAAAGATCTTTACATTGAACTCACCTAATCACAAAAACAGAACGACTTAAGTTCTTCCAGGGAGCAGAGAAAAAGGCCTCTCTCTGTCAGTCCCTTTCTCTGTTAAGGAACACGTAAGCTCCTTCCCTACAGAACAGTTCCTTTCAATGTAGATTGACACTGTAGCTAAGGAACATTTAAATATTTGCAAGAAATTGAAATTAATTACCCAAGATAAAAAATTCCAGGTCTACAAGCAGCTTTAGAAAGGCTATGATGTATTAAATTAGAAACTAACAATTTACTTTAATATGTCCTAACTCCAGACAGCGATAAATACAGCTATTTGTTAAGCTAAGCTTCCTGAAACATTTGATATTCTGACTACTTCTGCCGGATTCATGAAACCCTTGAAATGGAAAAAGGGAAATCTGTATTTCTTTCATCGTCTGTTTATGGCATTAGTTTGCTAATTAGTCTATTGTCAGTTTTCTATTGGGATAAGTCTAAGGTGTTAAAGTACATAAAAGCTTTATATTTAAGTCTTCTTCTAGATGACGACTATTGTTCCAATGGGGTTTAAATCATTGAGATTAGAGTTAGATGTGTCGTTTCTGTATTGAGCTAACAGCTAAACTGGGGGGGGGGGGAATACCCCTCTACAAACACAAATCTTAGATTTCTCATTAAAGACTCCCCCAAAATGTATATGTCTGACGTGGCAAATGACTCGTGCTGTCAGGATCCCCGAATGCTCCATGGCTTCTGTGTATGTTTGCATGTGAGCGCGTACGGGGTGTGTGTGTGCTGTTATATGCGCTTTCCTCTGTGATTATAAAATATTTTACACAAATTAAGCAAATTAGAAAAATATCCCTCCGAAGT
Organism: Rhinolophus sinicus; assembly: GCF_057876585.1. NCBI lineage: Eukaryota > Metazoa > Chordata > Mammalia > Chiroptera > Rhinolophidae > Rhinolophus > Rhinolophus sinicus. The sequence continues at coordinate 123,617,443 of NC_142502.1, read as the reverse complement.
GGATAGAACTTGTCCAGTTTTCCAGGTTATCTTCCCAGATAATTTGCCTTCAGAAACCAAAAGGAAAACCAGGAGGCAATTCCAATTGGCCGTGTTTTCTGTCTGTGGTACTTTACGATCGCCATCAGCACCCCCCACTCCCTGTCACTAACGTTCCAGATTTCTAGGCCCACTGCAAAGGGAGTCAGAGAAGGTCCACAGAGGCTGGAGCGCCTGTGGAGAAGCAGCATCCCCGGGACGTGCCTCTGGGGCCCTTGGCAGGTAGATGAGCTGCTGCCGCCGCTGAGCGCAAAGCTGGATCAAGCTGGCCCTGTCGAGAAGGACAGGCCTGAGGGCTGGTCATCAGGGCGTGGGCAGTGACCAGGAGAGTTTCTTCAGCAGTCTGAGAAAAAGGAACTGCCTGAGCCCTGCTCTAAATTCACAGGGCCTGTCAGAGATTCCTTAGAAGACTCTGCAGCCATTCCTGCCATGAGAAGCTCTGCCTAGAAACTTTTCTTGGGTAACAAGTTCCTGCTGTTAGATGCTATGCTTAGAGCAGCCGCGTGCGCTGTGTGCCGCAAACCTGCTGGTTTGACAGAACCTCAATTATACACGGTGGCAGAGACGGCTGCTGCCGATCTCTATCATGTCCCCTTCCCTTTTTACTAACAGCACCGGATACTGTAGACGAAGCAATGCACCCACTTTACAAACCACATTTGCCAATTTCTGCTGTGACGACTCATGTGACTAAATTCCATTCAGTGAGATGTATGACGTTATCTGTTGAGGCTTCTGAGAACGTTCCTTAAGTGGGGACTTACTGAGCTAGCAGCCTCCTTTTGTCCATCCTCCTCTTCCCTCCTCCCTATCAGGAATAGAGACGTGATGTCTGGAGCTACAGTAACTACTTTGTGACAGTGAAGCAACTTTGAGGATAGAAGCTACACAATAAGGATGGTAACAAAAAGAATGAGCCTGCGGCACGGATGACATCATGGCTAAGCAGCCTGTCGGTATCAACCAATCTTTTAGAGATCCATACAGTTTCCCTGCCCTGTGTGGTGCAGTCAGCCCTTTCTCCAGTCAGTGACTCAGCACTTACTAAATGCCTAATGAACCAAGTACTGAAGGTCCAAAGATGAGCGAGCCAGGGCGCACGTCCTCAAGGAGCTGCTAGTCTCCTGGGGAAAAGTCAGGTAAGCCGTGGAGGACGTGTCATATTACAGTAAGATACAGGTTACCCATCTATTCAAAACATGTCTAGTAGGCACCCAGGACTACTCTTCTGGACACTCTTCTAGGGAAACGATAATGAGTTTATATTCTATATGGCCTGGGGGAGAGCCCGTGGAGGGAGGGAAGCAAAAAATGTAATGATCAGGACAACTTCAGAAAATAAGGGTGATGTGATAGTGAGTGACTGTTGGGAGCTCTTTTAGATATGGTGGCCAGAGAAAGCCTCTCCAGATAGGCAGTGTTTAAACTGAGATCCTCAATTAAGAGAAAAACTGAAGAGCTAGGAAAGAAACATTCTTGGCAGAAGGCAGAGCAAGGGCAAAGGTCCTGGGGCAGGACCGAGCTGAACATGTGGGGGGATGGTGCTGACTCAGAGAGAGGAGCACTTAGCTTTAACTGTGGGGAAGGGAAAAGTCAAGGAAAGTTTCCCAAGTTGGCCTCTGCAGCCAGAGTCCTTCTCCTGTCTAGACCACAAGGGATTCCCACCAGAGAAAGAGTGCAGTGACGAAATCCTCTCTCCACCCATCCCACCTCACACCTGCCTCAGTGACTCCACTCTCCGGGCCTCACTGCCAACATATTTTCGCTCCCTGAGACATAATTACGGGGGACTTGGAGGAAAAAAACAGAAGAAACCCCTCCTTCTCCTTCTGTACAAAAGGAAACGACATTTCAGCAGTGCTGCCACTTAAAAAGCAGTTGTCATGAATAAGACCCAGCCTGTTCCAGGATCAAAAGCTCACTGACACCCCCTCCCTGTCAAGGTTTGCCAGGCACCTCAGTTCAAAAGGTCAACTGCATCTTAACCAGCTATAGGCCAAGCCCATGTGGAAGAGAAACAGTCCCCAGAACCTGGCAGCCACAGAGAGCACCAAGGCAAGAAAACCTGACGCAATTTCGGTTCCTCCGAACCCTAAGTCAGTCCAAGGGACACGTGGGACACACATGAGCAGCTAGACAGTGTCTGTGGTCCCACCACCCTTCAGTGGCTTCGTGACAAATACCAAGAAGACAATGACATCGCCAATCTTTTGGTTTAGTGACCATTATTGAAACGCTGGGAAACGTAGCAACACACTAGTCCACTGACTGTAGAGGTACAGACCTAATTTTCAATGGATGATGATGTTATTATATGGACGTGAGTCTTTGATCATTAAAAAAAAATGCGACACTGTCCTCTTCTTAAACTAAAAAGAGCTCTTTTCCTCTGGGGGAAAAAAAATAAGAGTTTATCAAGTAACCGTGTTTTTCTTCATTTTAATGACGACCCTGTCTTGTATTTCATAGATTTCCTGCACTCCATAATTTTCAAATTATTACTTGGTGATCTGTTTCTAACGTGTTCTACTTGGTTAAAAAAAGAAGTCGAATGTGGAATAATAATTTCTCGCTGGTTTTCTACTACCCCTCTGCTGGTTGTCACAGTCTCCCATCTAATATTGGAGCAATGACAGTTTTGTGGCATTTTCTGCTGATTTCCCACTGGTGTGTTTCTCTCAGTTAGGTATTCAGCAGTCCCAGTAGCTCAGCCTGGGACAATCGGAACATTTTGCCCACTGAAGTCTCTACAGTTTTTGTCTCGATGTTCATCTCGATTAGACCGAAGGTGGGCTTTCAGCCTAATCCATTTCTATCATCCCTGAGTTCTCCATGTTTAAAATAAGCCTCCTTGTGTTGACTTCTTGTGCTAATGGCCACAACTGGGACTGGAGATGATTATATTGGGCCAGAGTTGGTAATATTCTCTCTGTGTTGTCATGGTGTGATATTTCTCACTGTAAAATTAAAGCTACTTCAATGCGTTACCTGTTCCCCTGTCAGTAATAACATCTGTACTTGGGGGGGGGGGGGGTCCTAAGAAGGGGGCTGATTAGATAAAAACTCAACTTAAGGCAAAGCAGATGTGAACGCTGGGTGGTAGAGAACCTGAATTGTCGCTTTTTCAGAAATGCAGAGGTTGGGCAAAGCTTCTCACCTCCATCAAATGACCACTGTGGCCGGCCAGCTCTGCACAACGCATAGCAAGAGCCAGCCCTTCCTTCACTGCAGGTGAAGAAGTTTACATTCTAAGAAGAGTCAACACGTTCTACTGCTTTTTGCTTTTTAAATTTGTCACACTTATGTGCTATGAACCACGCTTGGCCCTGGAGTTTCAAAGGAGGACGAGCCAAGGCAGTGAGTGACAGAACCACCAAGGAGCCCATCTCTAGCTGGGGTGATATACAGTCGATGGCCCATGGGACCCATGTCCACAAAGAGCTTTCTTTTCCAAGCTAAAACGTAATAATCTAAAACTATAGAATGCAATTAAGGAATGGACCTTAAGAAGTTATCTGTTGGATTGTTTAAAATAGACGTAGAGAAAATGGAGTTGTGGGAGTTTGTGAATCTCTGACAAAAACTCACGAATGTGAGTATTCCACAGGCATTAGACACCCAGTGCAGGCAGGCAATGTGTCAGTGCTGGAGTGGCAAAGGTGAGCCACGCTCCCTGCTCTCGAGGAGACTTTGTCCTCAGAGATGAGCAGACGTACAGCCTAAACCACAAGGCAGGATGGTAAGAGCCGCTGGAGAGAGACAAACCAAGCGTGGAAGAACCAGCGATCAAAGAATGACCTTCAGCTGGTTCTCGGAAGACAAAGGTGATCTCTAAGAACTGGATGGAGTGCCATTAGGGCACTTTACCTTGGAACAGACATTCTTCCTAAACAACGGTCCTCATTCTGCCTTTGTTAGACACGCTCAGGGTCACATCCACCACGTGTGTTTGCAGAAAACACAAATAAGTCTCTGTGTGTCTAGTGTAAGCAAAACAGGCAGCAAGAACCCAGCTCTTTGACCAGGTGAAACCGCGAGGCTAAGGGAACTATGAAGGGAGTTTTTGTGCTTTCCTTGAAGACTCCCAGCAAATAGCACTACTGTGCCGTTCCCACACATGGGGTGTCAAAGAGTCTCACTGAGTCTTCTCTGTTCCTGTCACACCTTCTCAGCTAGGAAGTCAGCCTGCTAGCTAGGCATCTTCTGGTCCCCACCCAGGGCAGTCGGCTCGGTCCTTCCTCTCTCCTCTTCATGAAGGCAGTGCACATGAAGGCAGCTGGGAACAATTTCTGCCTTTCCACTTGCTCAATTCTGTCCCCTGCTATGCATCTGAGAAAGATGAGGACCTTGCCATCTGTGTCACCCTCACTGGACAACTACAGGTGATCTGGGTTCTGCAAACAACGATTCCTTCAAACAGTTTCTTGCTGACCTAGAACCTAATGTGCAGGTACTTTTTAGAGATGCCTCAGCTCGAAACTGCAGGATAAATAATTGGGATAGAAGCCATGCCGCTGAAAGCGAGCCATGTACATGAAAGACACTTGGGGGTTAGAACACAAAGGCCGTCGACAGAAGTCTTACCAACCACTCAGCACCTCTCAGGAAAACTGTGGGGGACGTGACAGAGGGCTCTGCTACACCTCAGCAGAAGTCTGGATGGTACCCAAAATATACTTGCTGGATGATGGATATAAACGACTATGTATGTGCAAAGCCAGTTGACCAAATTTTGACTAATGTTAATTTCTCAGGGACTTGTATAATGATTTTCTAAGTGTTTCATAGAAAATGACATTCAAGAAACACATGCCCCTCACACAGTCCTTGCCCTCCAGGCTCCGAGATGCAGGCCTACCGGGAGGAGATGGAGCTGGTCTAGGGGACAACGCAGGCCCCGATGGGGACGGGCCGAGAGGGGCCCCAACACCCTGCAGGGATCCAGATGCACCACTTCTCCAGAACTTCTCCACAACACACCCCGAGCTCAGACGTGAAGTTGCCTTGCAGACTGACAGTTCTCAAGAATGGCGGAAAACAAATTCATGTGGACCACCCTAAGCAGACATCAATAAGATATGAAGAGGAATTGGGCCAAAACTGACATGTTTTGATACTTGTGTAAAATGATTTGTATAAGGAAATACAGTACCCTGCTTGGTGTGCAGGCGCGTCACTGTGGCGTACTTAGGAGAATGGAGTACAGGTTTCCCCTGCTTTTCAAAAATTCCCTTTACACCACTTCACTGATGGAAGACCTACATACCAGTACCTGTTTTCACGAACCGAAAGAAATCCAAAAGGACTTTCACTTTTACGAAAAAAGGTAAAAAGTGAAAATGGTGATCAGCAATTGCTTTGCACACGCTGTTAACAGAGGCAGCGGCACCCAGGGCAGCGAGAGGGGCCCCACTGAGCTCCTTCCTGGAAACACGCTCGGCGTCTCAGCACCCAGCCCCAGAACCCTAACTGTGTCTGGGAGCACTGGGCCTTCACCTCCACTGATTCTGTGCGTCCATTAGCAAGATGGGTCCTTGGGGATCAAAAAAGCCTGAGAGCTCGTGAAGGTGTGACGTTCAGCATAAAACTGGACATAAGCATATCTGGTATGATTTGGTAGATTATTTTTTGGCTCTGGGAATGCTCAAAACCTTTTCCATATAAATGAATGGTAACTGCTTCTCCCCTATACAGCATTGTGGCTTACGAGAGGTTTCGTAGGAATGCGCTACTTATGGATAGCAGGGTAGCTTTTAATCCCCAATTATGTACGAATAACTAACCAAACCACAAACCATTAAGGCAGGGACTACGTATTTTCATTTGTGTACGGATGGGGGCCTTGCACTGCATTCCAGATAAAATGATCTGTATTAAAACGTATCACTTATGGGCTTCTAGTTGGCAACATTTCGTTCACCTCATACAAAAGAACGTGTTCTTTGACACAGTCTTTCATTAAGTCAATATTTATTCAAGACCGGTCTGTGCAAAGCCCTGCAGTAGGTATTGCAATAGAATGCTAGGACGAACAACATGTCCAAGCAAGTACACGGCACATAAAGTCAAAGAGTGAATATATGTAGACAAACTGTGTGAGGCTTCCAGCAGAAGTGGTGGTTGCATCTGACCAGCCTGGCATTTAGGACCAGCTTGGGAAACACCTACGACTGGGCATGTGGGGAAGGGAGGGCTGCAAACCAGCTCAGGCAAGGTGGAAAGCACGGCACTGGGTGCACAGCGGCATTGAGACAGGTGTTCACTTCTTTCAGTGCATGGAATACACAAAGTGGTTGGTCCAGGATACACCTAGGAAGGCAGAATAGGGGCTTAGCACGGGGCCTCCTGCAGCCAAGATCAGACTTCTGGAATCTGGCCGTCAGCGTGAGCAGCTGAGCTCTTTTAAGCAAGGGAGTCATGAAGCTTACAGAAAACCAAATTCGTTTTCTGTAACTTAGGGGACTCTCATTCGGGTTGGCAGACTTCTGTCCCCAACACTGCTCTGCATTAACACGACTGAACTATAGGGTCACCAGTCCGGGGTTACTCAGAGGACCCTGACCCCGGGTTGAGTTAGATGCTGATCGCGACTGCCTGTGCCCACCGCTGTCCCTGGGCAAGCCCTGCCTGTCCGCTGCCACACAGCTCACCCCTTTATGAAACCGCAGGCCTTGAAGAAGCTTAACAAGTCCTGCGACAACTCCCCATGTCGCCCCAGGTTCCATCCATCCGCCCCATTATGCATTTCAGCTTCCGCAGCAGTCTGAGGACATTGCTTGGCCTTCCTTATATACAAACAGAATTCTTCTTTCTTTACTGCTCTATTCTATCATTTCACTTGGAACAGAAAAACTCAGAGGAAGGAGGAAGGAGGATGAACGTGAACAGACAGGAGAGACAGTGAGTGCCTTGTTGAAAGGACACCTCCTGCCCCTTCCCCCAAACTGCCTTCTCTGAGATGCTCCTGCTATCCCCACACGGACGGACGGAGCTCCCCACCTAATCCTGAGAAAGAACAGAAGTCCCAGGGACTCTGCCTGGGAAGTCCAGGGCACAGCTACCAGCACATGCGCCTCCTCTCATCCCAAACCAGCAGTCTGTGTAGGGAAACACTGGACAATTAAAACCACTGTGTCAACACACACACACACACACACACACACACCCCAAACACAAAACAAAAACCTTGTTTTCCTTACTAGTAGCTCATGACAACATCCAAACCCCAACTACAGCAACGTGAATACCGGGAAAGAAACAGGTCGAGAACCTCTGCTCATCGCCTCAATTTACACTTGACCCTTGAATGCGGGTTTGAACTCCACAGGTCCACTTATGCAGGATTTTTTCGTTAAATATGCTGGCAATTTTTCTGGAGATTTCCTTACTACCATGAAGTAATCGTGTTGATTACACTAGGCTACCATGAATCGTTAGACCTGTAAATAAATATGAATTTCTTTTTTCCATCAGCTTTCATTTCTTCATTTCTGGTGTCTAGTGTTAGTAGTATGTTTAGCACCTACAGTGTTTTGTGTCATGTGAGACGATATTGATGTCGTACTGATAGGTAATTCATGTTGTAAACAGATGACATAAACTTACGATATGGATAAGTACAGTACAGTATTGTAAACATATTTTCTCTTCCTCGTGATTTTCTAAAATTTTCTTTCCTCTAGCTTACTTTACTGTAAGAATAAAGGATATAATACATATAACATACAAAATATGTGTTAACCAATCATTTATGTTATTGGTAAGACTTCTGCTGAACAGCAGGCTATTAGTAGTTAAGCTTTGGGGGAATCAAAAGTTATATGCAGTTTTCTACCGTGCAGGGGTCAGTGCCCCTAAACCCTGTGTTGACTGGGTCAAACTGTAATTCCTCCAAAATAAAACTGTAGTTGGAAAAATGAAAGTACAGACGTAACAGCAGTCCTCTGTTTAAGTTACCAATAACATTTTCAAATAAGCTTTTATTTGTTGTAGTTTCAGGAAACAGGTTTGGTATCTAGCAGAGTTTTATTTCACATAGGAGGCCATGCTACGGCAGCACGCTGGGGTCCAGTCCACAGACCTGGGGGTCAGAACAACTCTGAATTTCAGTCCTTACTCTGCCGCTTTCAAGGTGACCCTGAGCAAGTTACTCAGGCTTCAGATTCCTCATCAGTAAAATGGGAAAATAATAGTACCAACCTAATGGGACTGTCAAGAATTAAATAAAATAATGCATATAAAAGCACCCATCCACTGAGTAGATCTTATTGTTGCTAACATTCAGGTATCACAACTGTTTTATTTACTTAACCATTTCCATCTTCTTAAGTAAAATATTTGTTTCCTGTTAGTTCCCCAAAAGGCAGGAAAAAAGATAAATCCTCGGGGAAGCATGTGAACTCCATTTAGTGGATGAATGCTCTAAAATACTTATGGGCATCTATCTATGTCCTCTACAGCTCTTAAAGTAATGTTTCAAACATCAAATAATGGAATAAACTGGCTTTGCACACAATAGCCATGAAATGATATTTTTTACTCTTCCCAAGTACTTTTAAAAAACACTGTTTCTTATATTTTCCCTAGCCATGACAAAGAAATTTTAAAAATCAAATTTCTAAGAGCAATTTGCTTCCTAAGAGACAGACAACAAAGCATTACTAACAAAATGATTATATAGTTGAATCTTAATTGCATGTGCAACTGTATCAATTCAGTTTGGACAAACAATTACATGATAAATCGTGCAGTAACATGAAATGTAACATCACAGTAACATTAAACGTATTATCTCTATTCTCCTTCCGTAGCCGAGTATTCCTGCATTTGTGGTTAGGTTTCTAGGGTTTGTTTTTGTTTTTTACTTGTCGAAAATAAGAGGGAAAGAAGTTAAAGGAGAATGGGTGTGTGGGCGAACAAGTGACAAAGATTCCAGGAGAGAAAGAATGGAAATATGTGATAGATCTGAATACGTAAAAGAGATACAAAATCACTATATTCTGTACCCCAGTGCCTGGGGCACGAGAGGCAAATAAACGTTTGTTCCTTGAATGATCATAGTAATTCATTATGACTAATAGTGATGAAAATAATATGGTCAAATAAAAATTTAGTGGGTGTTTTCAATGAATTGTGATATCCATGAAATAAATTTATTTTATAACCTCATGATTAGAAGAGTGGGTTTAACTGCCCCAAATTCATAAATGGAGAGTGTATCTGTGCCTTTAGCAAGTACTTCTTAAACACCTACTGTGTGTAATTACAACAGGAAAATTAGACTCACATACAAATCTGTTAACTTAAAACTGTGTATTTATGTTTCTTGCCCTACAGTGCTGCGGTAAACTCTTCAGAATTTTGTGACATATTTCCCATCAGGATAGTAAATAAAATGTAATTTGTAGATATAAAACTAATGTTCAAGAAATTAGATAATAATTAGAATATTATCTGTGCCTGTGTGCACAGATGTCCCTTATTATCTGATTTGGTGCCAAAAAGGGGCTAGGTGAAATGAAGCTACAGACAAAAGAGGCTAAAGTTCTACATAGTGAAATAAGTTCTTACGTCGTCTCAAAACTAAGAAAGAGAATTTATTTTATAACTTAACATTTTTTATCTTCTAATTGTAAGCACACACTCAGTCTTAAACAAAGAATGAATCAAGTCATAATTATTCTTCAAAATAATTTTTCTGACAAAAATTGTATGATTGCCCTTGAGAATATCATTCTGATTTTTGATCCATAACGAGGATTACTTTTGCAAAAATAATTGCAAGTGTCTGTGATTCTTCCAAGGATTTCTGTTCTTTTCTAAAACACCTACGATGCCATCGTCCCAATTGATTTTCCCTCTAATTACTAACTCGTCTGACTCTGCCAAATGCACATTTGCCAGTGGCTCCGCCTATGATTCCAGCAGTTCTCCGACACCACTTTCCTGGACATCATGAAATCCCTCACTTCGGCAATATTTGCACGTCGCATTTCTAAACTGCACTGTATTTGCAATTTAGTGTCATGTTTACAACTATCTCTTAGTGAGAGGCAAACAGACAGAAGCCAGGTTAGGACAGATGTGTAAGTGGGGGCTAATTTAACAAATGGTCAGTTCATTAGTAAATACTGTTATATGGAAACGACTTGATTTTCCCCACAGCCCTGGCATTGGCTGAACTGTCTGTCGAGAGTGACTGGAGGATGTAAAGGGAGGCGCCCACTTGCCTTGTTTAGAAAACAAGAGGTAACAGTTGAGTTCAGTTTCTCTTCCTGTTTCAGAAAAGCCCTTTGTTTTCCAAGCACCCAAGCCCTCACTTGGTTCTTTCTGTCCCATGGCCCCACCCTGCAAATGCTCACCTTGACCGGCCCTCCACGGTCTGCTCTTCTTCCTTCCATGATTTTCCAATCCTGTCTATTATTATTTCTAAGCTTTACTATGAAAATAGCTCCTTATTATAAAAAAAAAAAATTTACCTGAACTCCTACTTAGGATTGGAAAGGGGGTGTGGGTGCTTCTAGAAGCCCCCTCACAGGACATTTTCCCCGTACCAATGCCCTTTCACTCTTAATTCGAAGGACTAACCCATGCAGGGCAGACACACCCTCGGGGTTAGGGATGCACGTGTTGCGAGCAGGTGCCAATCCTGGTTCCCTAACGTACTATGTGACCTCGGGTGAGCTCTCTGCTGTCTTTGTGCTTTGGTTTCCTTACCTATAAAATGGGGGTGATCGCAGTGCTGTACCCCACAGACGCAGCCAGAGGACTGATGGAGTGAGGTAATATGCAGAAAGTGCTTCAAACAATGTCTGGGACCCAGGAAGCACGTCGTGTTCGTCCTTACTGAGGACTTCAGGCCCTATCACGTACTCAGTTAACACCAGGCCCTCTGTATCTCTGGGATACAGAGATACTACACATGTCCTGGGCCCTGAATCCGAAAGGGTTCCCTGTGGCAAGAATATCAAAGGCCCCTCACATTCACAGGCTCAGAGATTTGGGGGGTGGGGAAGCGGAACAGACAGCCATCCAGCGCTGCCTGTGCCTCTCGGCAGCTGTATGACTCTAGACTGCGTGTTTCATGTCTTCAGACTCATCTCCTCCACTGGGAAAAATGGAGACAAGACTTCCCAACTCACTAGGTTTTTGCAATGAATGCACGTAAGACACACTTGAGCAAGCATCTAAAACAGATGCTCACAGACACTCACAAATATTCATGTCTCTTCCCTTCTTTTATAAAAGTGACCATAAATTCAATTTGCAAATACCTAGAAGAGAATGGGCCATTTAAATAAGTCACTATGATTCATTTTAAATCTTTGTATGTCCAAACTACAGGCCGTTGAAGACAGAGGATCAGTAATAGCTCTAATTTCTCATATTCATCAAAATTTATTATTTTATCCTAGCTAACCAGTGAACAGAGAAAGTTATATATTATGATACCTTTTCTGTGTTTTATATAGAGCAGGAGGGAAAATGCCAGTTGTTAAAAATAGGCAGGACAATTATGTGACATGAGAGACCAAGGGGTGGGTGGCAACAACTGTAGAACTAACACAGTTGACCTGCAATCATGGGAGAGGGACAGAATGGTGTGGAAGGACCCACGTGAGGAGAGGGGCTTCCTCCTCCCATGATCCTTCACTTCCTTTGACAGTCCAGGGGGAGAGACCAGCTCTCACCCACACAGCTGAGTGAGTCCCTGGGGAGACATAACAAATGGTTCGTGAGAACAGAGAGTCTACCTTGTAGGTTTGACCGCCTGGCTATGGTCACGACTTAACTTGCCTTGTGTACTATTTCTGGGGACTTTTCGTGAATGTGTGTGGAGTGGTGGAGTGATTCAGATTCTTTCCCATATTGCACACAAACAACCCCAAATCCTCAAAGAATAAGTCCTGTTGATGGAGTCAGTGATATCTTTCCATATACACTTAGCATTAAACAAATGCAGGGAAATTAAAATGCTGTGGTACGAAAAGTACCCATTTAATTAACAATTTGCCATTCTGATAATTACACACAGAAGGCATTGCTTTGGTATTTTTGTATCTTCAGTCACATTTTAGGGCTATTCTGGCTTCTAAGTATAGAGAAGATAGATGTCACATATTTTTCTAATACACGATGATATCCATATATATGCATATATATAAAAATCCTGACACTTTGCGGAAACGCTAACAAGATAATAGTACGTACACACAAAACACTCTGTGGAAGTACAGTGTTTAGAAATGCTTTCATTATCACCTAGGTGATGTAGTAAAATGAGGATAATAAAATATAATTAAACATTAATTACAGAAATGATCAAAAATAATTGACTTGTACAAAGCGCAGTACTCCTATTAAAAAAGAAACTGATGGATAATAAAATATATACAGTATTCTGTCCTTTACACATAATTACTTCAAGGCAGCAATTAAATTTACAGAAAACTGTTAAGTTTCTTCTGTGACGCTTTACTACTGTGAACTCAAGACATTCTGACTGAGAATTGCCTTCAAAAAAATTCTTATGACTGTTTACCATCTTAATAGGAAACACTGCCATAAACCCAAAGATGTGTGTTATAAACCAACAGAAATGAATTTTAACACAGTTAGGACTCTGCTGCGCTTGTCGCATTTCGGGTGTCCACAGAACAGACCTTTTTTCTCCCATTAGAAATGTCTAATGCTCATCTAGCCAAGGCCGAACACAGTTTCATATGAAGAAAAAAATTTATTTTATGCAAAAATAATATTCTGTATCAAGACTGGCAGAAGAACATGTTTTTACTAATAATTACCAAGCCAAATTTTTTACACCAGTCGGCTTCCCCATTTGAGGAAGTAGGACACCATTCCATCAAGCCACTCAATGCCCTTAGGGGAAGCATTACATTTTTAAAAGGGCATAAAAATCTCTCCTTTTGGCCTTTTTACAGCATATCCAGAGAGTCCCGAGAATTCTCTACATGTAGGCAGCTGTAAACACAAACTTCTCTTCCTTGTTGTGGGGTTGAGGGTGGGGAGGCTATTAGGATTGCAAATTTTTCACATGGATACATTTTTTCACCCACTTGAAAATGGTGTTAGTCAAAATAGGTGAGTTTAGGTGCAGCAATGGGCAAATAAAAGCAAAAAACATGAGAATTCTATATGTGTGTGTATGTGTAGAACAGTTTTCAAAAAACCCAATTGTATTTAATGTTTCCTTCTCATGTACTTTCTTTTCATCTACAGAAGATGCTTTTAATCCAAAAGATGTTTTAGTCCAAAGCCACCTTCAGCACAAGTGAAGACAACACGGCAGGGACATGTGTGCCTGTGGGGAGACCAGCTGAGAGGGAGAGACTGGGAACAAAGGGGAAGACTCTGCTGGCAAGCATGGGGCCTCCGTTATTGATGTGAGAAATAAGCCTGAGTTCCAGAATGACTCTTTCCTGAAGCAGAAGTGAAATGGAACCGTGATAGATGTGTCACGTAAACCACTCTATAGAAAGCCACTAAATCAGGGGTTATTTGTCACTGCAGCATAACTTAGCTTAAGCTGACTGACACAAAGTCTGACATCTAGTTTTTACAAGCAAGGTAGGTTAGAGGACCTGATTTTAAATGCATACAAGAGTTATCCCTCGCCTGCAAAGCCCTACCTTTTACATTAAAATAAACTGAAACAATTCGGCAATAATCCTTAAGTTCACCTGACTTGGACCACTCAGAACTATGTCACTAAAAAAATTTCAGAGGCACCCGTGCTCATCATCCATGTCTATTCATGGCAGGACATTTCAGCGTCACTGAACAATAGGAAATAGGTTGTACCCAGTGCTGGGCAGTTTGGGCCAGGAGTTTCTAAGAGAGGAAGGGGAAATGGAATAGGAAAGAGGGAACTCATTATATGATAATTCACCAGTTTTGTCTTTGACTGAGGAGGAAACACGGCTCCATGCCATAAGAATCACAATGTGCAAGTAGGTTAAGTATCAAACAAAATAATATAAGCACCTACCCACAAAAATCACAATTTATGGAAGGTTCAGCAGACAGTTGAGAGTGCTACTTAATAAATACCAGGCCCCAGGCTAGAGTTTCAGGATAAAGAGACAATATGCGTTCTCCTGCCCACGAAATCCGAAAAGGAGTCTAAAATGCATGCTGTGCACAGACCCCTACATTCACAGGCCGTGTGTGTGTGTGTGTGTGTGTGTGTGTGTGTGTGTGTGTGTGTGTGTGTCTGCATCATTAGGTAGGTACGTATCTTAATTACAGGTGAGATACCTTTATTTAATTCAAATGTTTACCCCTAAAGATGTGGGAGGGCATTTCAGAGTTCTTTTAGAAAACATACCACTCCTTTATAGGAAAGGGAGTAATGTTTAACACCTCAGGATTGCATGCAAAAACAGACTAAGATCAAAGGACAATAACCCAGTGTGATACTTCAATTTCAATTTACCTCCACTGCCTGTCAAATCAGAAAATTCACTCACATATGTGTGTGAAATGTGGAAGGAGGGAGAGAGGAGGAAAGGGAGTGAGTCGGTGTATTTCTTCACAGAGTGAAAATGATACAGAACCGAGTCACAAAACACCCGCTTTGTGGTTGTCGGCCTCACCAGAGAGGGTGTTCAAAAGGCAGTGCTGTCCCCCGAGGTGGTGGGAAACGTGAACAGGGCCATCCAGGTTAGACACCTTGCAGATAAAGTTTTATGCGGCAGGCAGAAAGGAAGCCAGCTCTCAGGACTGGTGGCCCCTCAGGTGTGCACAGGAATGCCTCCGCAGAGGAAAGTCACGTGCTGTGTTTCCACAAAGGGCTGTATCTGTTCTGTCTGATGGATTCTCAGTATCTAAAGCAAAGGAGGCAGGTGAGTCTTCCAAAGGTAGATCAGTAGGCTGTGAGCAGCAGCTCGGCCACCAGGCCTGGCAGTGTGACTCAGGCTCACTGGGTGCCCAGAGAATCCGGGCTGACTTGACTCTCCCATGAAAATTAAAACAAGATGACGCTCAGGTTGGTGGGTAGTTTTTCCTCCTGGAAGGAGGAAGTGGGTCTCTGTGCTGTAGAGCGGTGCCTATAAAAACACAGTTTTCAGTTCTGGACACACTGTAAAGAGGGACAATGTCCAAACAAAGATAAGCAGAAGGCTTTGGACATGTTGAGTCTTAAGGGGAACTGCGGATGGATAGCCTGGAAAAACTGAGCAACGGCATAGTTAGCCTCAAAACACGTGACAGTGTGTTATAAAACATAATTCATTAAGTATTTAGCGAGCAATTTCCCTGGAGGAACACAGAGCTGGGTAGGACAGCTCTGTCCTTGGGGTGTGCGATCTAATGCAGGCGGGGGGTCTGAGAGTGAACAGTGCACACAAGGCTGGCTCCCCAAAGCAGAGCGGTGGGGACTGACGGGGGAAACGCTGCTCACGAAAGGACATTTGGCGGATGGATAAAGTTCTGACAGCCAGAGATCTTTTTGAGGAGAAAGGAAGAAATAAGGACATTATCAGAAAAAGGATGCACAAAGGGTTGGAAGTGGAAAATCCAACGTGTGAGTTTGGAAGAAAAAGCCTAGTTTTGCTGGGAAAAAAATGGTGTCAGGAGGGAAGAAATGGAAGATGGATATGCCAAATTCGTATTTCCAAGGCATATGTGTACATAAAGAGAAACGTTATCACATTACTGTAATAGTCTCATTTTAGAGTTAGGAAAATGAAGCACAAAAATTCTTCCTCACAATCCCTCAGCTCGAAGCCATACTTTTCAATCTGGCACCTGGTAAACACCCAATAATATGGTGTTGAATTGAACAGAGAAATGAATTGGTATTTTTAAATATAATGTGTGGAACGAAATACAGATGAGATTATGAGCATATTTCTTCCTAAAACCATATCAAGTCATATATTTCTCCCCTTTCTATCCGTGTGTAAGTACAGTCCACTCTTGTTCAATGGACACTTACAATACTCGTATGTGCCCCAACTGAAACTCCATACTGGCTTCCTCTTGACGCTCAGCATAGTTTTTGGCTTCTCTCTACCACACCCCGTCACATCCACCCCCAAGCAGAAGACCACAGATACTTGAATAGTGGCCTAGACAGAATAAACAAGGACAGGGTGTTTTGCGTGTTTTGTTCACTTTTCCATTCCCAGTGCCTAGAATAGAACCTGGCACATAGCTTGTGATCAATAAATATGTTGTTGTTGAATAAAGTAAACAGATTTTTAACTTATGCAGAACAAGCCAAAATAAAATTGTGTTTTTATTTGTTTGCTTGCTTAAGAGTATCCATGATTTTAATGCAGTGGCACAATTGAAAAGGGTAAGCTCTTTTTCTTTCTGGGATGGGAACTAGAGTTAGTAACATCTAAGCAACTACTTTCCCAGCACTCATCTTTAAATTTTTACCTGTCCTTAAATAATAGTAACAACCACAACAATAGTAACACAGGTTTGTCCACTGTGATTTTTAAACACAGCTAGAAATGTCAGGTCATATAACGTCACACTTTCTTAACTATTAAAAAGAAAGCAGTCTTTGTGATGTTTCACTTAATATCACTATTTACAATTCTTCTTATGTTTACTGAAAAAAATCCACTAGCACCATATGGACTAACTTGGAGATATCCTGCTGTGATGTCACATTTTATTATCAATAACGCGAAATGCTATTATCCTTATAATAACCGAAACATTTTCCCTTCTATCAAGTGCTGTGCTTCATATTACAAAGCATTTATTGAAACATCAACCTTGCCACCTACGTTTCATTATCTTTTATCCCTGCCTTCCCTCCTCTCCCCTGCCCTGTTTGGCACCCTCCATATGCCACCTACGACAGGGACCCGCCACATAGGACCGGGTGCTTGGAGCAGCTGGGGAAGGGGCATTTGCAGGTTCCAAAGAGGACCGGCCGGCAGCAGCTCACATCAAAGCGGTGGGCCTCGCACTCTGATAGGCTACTGCAGGTCTGGCCCCCACCCTTGGCCAGTCATCATCACGCTGTGCTGTTTCCTTCTCAGCTGTCTTGCTAGAGCTGCCAAGCCTGTGACCTACTTCTACACAGCCCTGCGCTTCTGGCTTTCCCCACTGTCACATGCCCTTCCACATGGTGGGCTTGCTACCTGTTTTCTCAAAACTAGACATCACACTGAGCCAGCCACTTTCTGCAGCGTATTAATCACTGCCTTCAGGGTTTTAGTCATTTTGAAATCCATTATCCCAAGTTTTCCCCATCTCTCGTCTCCCCTGATATCTCATCACCTGCTTTCGACCTCTTCCTTCCCCCAGTACAAGGCGAAGCAGAGCATAGCTAACTTGGGGGAAGGTGACTTGTTTTAAGAAGTTACTTTCTATAATAGCTGTCAGTTCCATATCACCAGCTAGAAGCTTCTTTAATCTGAAGAGCATATCCTATGGGCGTCACAACCATTGAAAAACTGTGGTGATTAATTGCTCAGGTCAGGTTAGGGGACGCATTGATCTTTCCTCCCTGTGAGTCCCCAGTGTTTCTTGCCCATGTCATTCACTTGGCAATTAATCACGTTTTGCCTGGAGACATCTGCGGTTTCACTTTTGCCATTTTCTATAGCTCTTTGTTCCCAACTGGCCATTCCACTTGACACACAAAGGTTCTGTAGATTATGGGTCTCTGTTTTCCACAAACTACACTGGGTCTCAAAATATCTGTGGACTCACCTGTAGATGTCAGGTCTGGACAAGATGATGTAGACTCATTTCTCCCTGTTTCTCTCTCCAACCACAACAATGAACCTGGGTAATAATACAAAGAGCAACCAAAGGAAAAATCTGAACGGTGACAAGAGTGAGGTGAACTGACCTGGGACCCTGGGTCCAGAGGTGCTTAGAGTGACAGGCATCTGAGGACCACCCCACCCAATAGGAAAAGGTGTCCCAGTGCTGGCATTTCCCAATCCACACCTCACGGCAACAGTAGGCAGCCCAGGGGTGCTCATTCCTTCTGTGACCTGATTCAGAGTCCTGCCAACAACGCCAGGTAAGGCAGAACTTGTAAGAGGAATGAATCAGACTCTCCACTAACAAAATCTGGCCAGGAGAGATGTCCTCCTACCCAGCCAGGCCTGAGACTGCCCTCCCCAATCCAGACACACCATGCAAGGGGGATCCTGCCACAAAGCACCCAACCCAGAAAGCACTCCTCACCCACGTCCTTCCCATGGGCCAGATACTCCCTTCCCTGACCTACGGGCATCAGAGAACCCAATCTGTGGAAACTCCTTCCTTCTCCTCAAGCAGCACCAGGACACAAGATAAACCAAGCAGATCAAAATAGCATTATAATCGCTCTAAATATTAAATGTCATTGTAGCCACAGCCCACGAAAGAAGCCTACGTGCTAAAGCTAGAAAAAGAGGTTCTTAGTAGCCAGAATGTCCAAGATAAAATTTAAAAATCATCCATCATACTAAGAAGCAGGAAAGCCACAGGTGAGTGAAAAAAGATAGTCAACTGGGGCCTACACTGAGATGATCAGATATTAGAATTATCTAACAAGGATTTTAAAGCAGTTATCAAGAAAATGTTTCAACAATTTTACAAGCAATCAATAAAGTCTCTTGAAACAAAAGAAAAACAGAAAATCTCAGCAAAATAATGCAAGTTATAAAAATTTAAAAACATTGAAATTGCAGAATAAAAAACAAAATGGATATAAACTCACTGAACAGGCTCAACAATAAAGTGGGAGTGACACTGGATAGAAATCAGTGAACTTGAAGACATATGAATAGAATTTACTCAATCTGAAAAACAGAGAGGAAACGGACTAAAAAATAAACAAACAGAGCCTCTAAGACCTTTGAGACAATAATAAAAAATTTAATATATTTTATCATCAGAGTGCCAGAAGGGGAGAAAAAAGTATGGGTGAAAGAGTATTGAAAAAAAAAAAAAGTCTGAACACTTCTTAAATTTGGTGAAAGCCAAATGTACAGATTCAAGAAACTGAGTGAATGTCAAATAAGATACAATTGAAGAAATCCACACCAAGACACATCATAATTAAACTTTTGAAAGCTAAAGACAAAGAAAAATATTGCAAGCAACCAGAGGGGAAAAGAGGGAATAATGAGTTATATGAAAGTAGATTTCTCATCTGAAACCATGGTGGCCACGAGGAAACAGCGCAACACTTTTCAAATACTGAGAGAACAAAACTGTCATCTATGAATTCTCTACCTGGCGACAATATCCTTCAGAAATGAAGGGAGGAATAAAAACATTCTCAGATGAAGGAAAACCAAGAGGTTCTGTGCTGGCAAACCTACCTGCAAAGTGGCTGAAGGAAGATCTCTAAACAGAGAAGAAAGCAACAGAGAAAAGCTTAAACTTCAGAAAAAACAACATCAGGACGTGTGAAGTGGTTGGTCTCGTGCACAGTGTATAGGAGAACACTTGAGACAATTGATTAAAGCAAGGGAAGGGTAAAAAAAACACCCAAATGGCACTGAGGTGTCTACATTCCACTTAGAGTGGTACAGCATTGATACCATTGGAATATGGTGAGTTTCACGTGTGTATTCCTAGAGGTATACCTAGAGTTACCACCGAGAAAAATATATAAAGAGATACACTTTTCAAAAAAAAACCACAAAAACTATAAATAAAACACAGATCATTTATAAAATGCTCACATGATCCACAGAAAAGTAAGAATAGAGAAACAGAGGAATAAGAAACAGTGAAAGCAAATCAGAAAACAAATAATAAGATGAAAGATTTAGGTCCAAGCATGTCAATAATTAGCTTAAATGTAAATCATCCATGCAAACCAATTAAAAGACAGAGATTGTCAGAGTGGATAAAATAACAAGATCCAACAAAAGGCTGTCTACAAAAAACTCCATAGGTAGACTGAAATAAAAGGATGGGAAAAGACACACCATGCAAATAGTTATCAAAAAAAGGCTGAAGTGGTTATATATTAATGTCAGAAAATGTGGACTTCAGACAAAAGAAAAATATAAGAGACAAAGAGGAATATTATGTAATTACAAAATAATCAATCCACTGAGGGAGCATAACAATCTGCAAAACGCCTCAAAATGCATGAAAGAAAAACTGATAGAGGTGAAATGAGAAACAGATGAATCCATAATTATAGCTGGGGACTTAAACATCCCACTTCCAGCAACAGGCAGAAAATCAAAAAAGATACAGAAGAACTGGACAAAACATTTAACAAAGATCTAATTGGCATATACAGAAAACTCTACTTACTAACAGCAGAATACACTTTTTTTTTCAAGTGTCCATGAAATATTCATCAAGACAGAGCATATCCTCTGCCGTAAGGCAAACTTCAACAAATTGAAAAGAACTGAAGTCATACACGGCACATAATGGAATCATACTGGAAATCAATAACAGAAAGGCAATAGGACAATCTCCAAAACCATGCAAATTAAACAACACACTTCAAAACACTCCATGGTTCAAAGAAGAAATCCCAAAGGAAATTAAAAATCTATAGAATGGAATAAATATGACAACACAACACATCAAAAAATGTGGCGTGCAGTAACAAAACAGGACTGAGAGGGAAATTTATGGCACTAAAAGCCTGTATTAGAAAAGAGGAAAGGCCCCAACTCAAATATTAGATGCAAAAATCCTCAATAAAATATTCGCAAATCAAATCTAGCAACATATAAAAAGAATTATGCGCTATGGCCAAGTGTAATGTATTTCTGGGATGCAAGCGATACCTGAGGGGTCTTGGTGGTGATGGGGCTTTCTGTATCTTGATTGTACCAATGTCAATATCTTCGTTGACACATTGTATCACAGCATTGCCAGATGTTACCATTGGAGGGGGGTGGGTAAAGGGTACGCGGGATCTCTCTGCATTACTTCCAATTGCACATGAATCTACAATGATCTCAAACTACGGCATGTAATTAACACATTTGTGGGTGCTGAATGCAATTCAGCTCAAGAATTAATCTTTACAGTCTTATGTTATGGAAGACTGAGTGTGTCGTGGCTGTTGGTCCGTAGGGTTTAGTTAGACTCCCCCAAAATGAGGGCTCGAGACTGTTCTCTGAGATTTCAACTTTATGAATGACACAAAATGAATGAAAGATGAAACAGAAAATTCAAAAAAATTAGTAAGAATGCTAGACCTGTGAGACTAGACTGTAATCTGATAGAAGCTACCTAGCTAAAGAAAGGCCATATGCTGAGAGAGAGAGAGAGAGAGAGAGAGAGAGAGAGAGAGAGAGAGAGAGAGAGAGAGAGAGAGAGAGATCCATCCATCCATCCATCCCAGCCCTTTTCAGGGAAGCAGAGACAAATCTGTTCCTTACACCCTGTTTGTAAGGCATTTGCACCATTGAGACAGAAGCACAGAATTGTACTTCATGGACTTCAAAAACTGCCCTGCTTCCCATCCCGGGGTACGTGGTAGATAAATCAAGGTATTTAGCAACACAAGATAAAAACCTGGATCTCATGTAACTAGCTGAAAGTGACTGTTGCATACATGTTTACCTTTTGCTTTTTCCCCCCTCTAAACCAGTCAGATCTCAATCCTGTATTCTTTCCTAAATGAACACATGGACATTCTAGTTTCACATATTAGGCCTTGCTACTTGAGATTACGTGAGTTCAGTCTTAAGAGTTTGGTGGCAAAACCAGCTTTCTGAGCCCAAGGTCCAGCCTACGTGCTGTGGCAAATTCACTACTGTAATGCCACTAACCACAAGTGGCCTCTTAGAAGCTGGGTTGACGCTCATGACAATGGATATGCCTTCCGCTTGTCTTGGGGCACAATGTGGTTTTTTTGAACCTACTAGTCAGTCTTTCATCAATACTACCCAATTAGATACACTGTGTTCAGATTCTTTGACTATATTAACACAATTGTTGCAGGACAAATAGAAATATGCATGAGATTTTTATTATTATTTTGACTAACGTGTTTCCCCGAAATAAGACCTAGCTGGACCATCAACTCTAATGTGTCTTTTGGAGCCAAAATTAATATAAGACCTGGTCTTATATTAAAACGAGACAAGGTATTATATTATGCTATATTATATATTATATATTATACCCAGTCTTATATTAAAATAATACCGGGTCTTATATTAATTTTTGCTCTAAAAGACACATTAGAGCTGATGATCTGGCTAGGTCTTATTTTTGGGGAAACATGGTAGCAAATGAAGTAGTTTGGTGTTTTTCCTTATTTTAAAGCACTATGACAATTTAAGATTTTTAAATTCTTATTATAATAGAGGAAATGAAATCACTTTTTCCCAATAACAGACTTTAAGGCTTCTGTTAACTAACTCTGTTGAGTTACGACAAGACTAGAGAAAGACCTTTCCAAACCATTTCATCTTCCCCGATGAGGGTGCTCGTCTCGTCTCTAAAAGCCCTGTGCTCAGGTGAGCTGTCAGGAGAAAAGAACTAATTTACAGAGGCTTAATGGTTTGTACTTAAAGACAAATAAAACTTACGTGGCTATAATGGCGACAGACTAAAATTTATACAGATGAAATATTGTCTGAAGGATCAGCTGCTGTTAATGGTTTAAAAGTATATAAATATATATATGTGTCTCCAGGGAAACTGGACCCAGAAACGATGGCCTCGAAAGAAAAGGAACGGCAGAGGATTTCGTCAGTATCAATATAATCAGTAACTCAATAGATTTTTTTAAAGTTATTGATAAACCCAATCTTTATCATGATATTTATGAGGAAAATAATTGATCCTGATTTAAATAACTTCATTAAGATAAATATGAAAACGGGAAAAATTGGAAACAGATTAACAGCACTCTATGGAAAATTGATTACGGGAAGGAATTAAATTGGCTTAATGATGCTCCCTCAGGAACTTCATGAAAATTAATTCATGCTGGGCCAATTCTGATTAAAATGTTATGTTCATAAATTGGGAGGCAAGACATCCTATGCTCCTGATGACATCATTCTGTTGCTGGGACTCTCTGCTGTCTTAGATCCTGCTATCCTGCCTTCTCCGTTCTCACCCTGCCCCCCCCCTTCTGCTGCTTTCTCTTCCCCCGTCCTTCACTTCGTTTTTATTTGCCACAGCCCACCCCTTCTACATAGGTGTGCCCAGGGCCCATTCTGAGCCCACTTCTGTACATTCTATCTCCCTGCCTCCTGCCCTCTCCAGCCACTCTCCTGGGCCTCACTCCCCATGTTCATGCTGATGACTTCAACATTGCCTTGCCCTCTCTTGAATGCCAGATAGAAATAAGTTCCCCATGACTGCTAGACTCTTTCCACATGGAGGTTCCACTGATATATTAAATTCAAGCCGTTCAAAACAGGACACAGCATCTTTCGACACGGTGCTGTGCTGGAGCCGGCTGGACCCAGCCTGTGCACGGCTCTGCACGTCTTTTCTCAGCTCCACACTCAGGGCCCTGCCGGAGCTGCTGCAAGTGGGGGTACCTACACTGCGGAAATCGGCAAACAGGACTTCTGTGCTTCCTTCCTTGGCATCCCACTCAATGATACCGCTTTATTCAAGCCACCACCAGCGTGGGCGACTACTGCCTTGGTGTCCTAGCAGGTCCCCCTGACTTCTGTCTGATCACACGACCTACCCCTCAGCCAGCCACAGGATCCTAGCCCTCAAAATACAGCCTGGTACATTCAGTTCTGCTTCAGTACCTCACCACTTCCTAAGGGATAAACTCCAAAACACAGCGGATCTCAGGAATATGTGCCTACCCACTTCCACATGTGATTTTTTCTTGTACTCCCTTAACCTCAAATGTCCCGACCCTCGTCCTCCTCTCAAGGCCCAGTCAGCTGAGAAGCCCTTTTCCTGATCTCCCCAGTAAGAATCACCTATTTCTTCCTTGGTGCCTAGACAACCTTTGTTTGCATCACTATTTGTTCCTCTAGCCCTATGCTTCCCTGTCTCCCATTTGCCAAACTGGGCAAGCAAGCGATCGACTTGGTTTCCATCTGTTTTTAAAACCTCCTTTCGCCCTTAACGGATGGAGATTCTATTTTCTTTTCAACCCTGTATTTCCTTCATGTTGCTTCCCTAACCCAATTTAATTATCTCCAAACCATAAGCATTCACAGAGTTAAGAATGCCTACTCGGTCTGTCACAATCATGCAAGATGAAAGGATATTTAACCCCGGGCTGGGTGTTCCAAGTGCCTGCAATTAAAGCAAATCTTTTTTTCCCTTTGGTTGGCTCTATGATTAAAAAAGAAAATGATTTCATTAAAGATAATTTAGTTGACATTTCTGGTTTGCTACAACTTGGAGTTGAGACGGCTTCCATTCCCTGGAATAATTCAGCACGCAGTAACATCAAGGAACTCGGAGCGGGAATGCCCTCAACATCTATGAGTAATAGGTAAACAGGAAGTGAGATAAGTGGCCTCGAGGAGGTTTGGTTTGTCATCAAATACCTACCTACGGGAAGCCGTGATCGCTTCTGGCGAGATGGCGACTGTACAATTTTTCCGCTGCCCTTCCTTCCTCAGCCTTTGCTGCCCGCTACCTCTTTCGGCCCTCCCCCTTCCTAAGGCAGCCGAAGCCATACCCTCCCAATTGTGTACCAGCGTTTAGCAATGTGCCATCGCAACGGAAGAGAATCACAGACCTGGGGTCAGAGCTGAGATGAGATGAAAATGAAGGCCAAGGGAGGTGACAGTGGACAGAGCACAGGCTCCGGGGGGAGCGGGACTCGAGTGCTTCCTGCCCCACACCTCGGCTGTCTTCCTAAGACCCAAAGAGGAGTGGAGGGCAGAGCAGCATCCCGGTGTCTGTTCTCCCCTTTGCCAGGGCACAAAAGTGAGGAGAGGACTGAGATGCCCTGCTCAGCTGTGCCGTCAGCATCTCCTCCTGTTCCAGACTCCCCAGGGATGGCAGGCCACAGGGTCCTCTAGTCCCTTCAAACTCTTCCGAGGTAACGCTAACATTCACTTTCTTTTGGTGACTGGTGACCTCACGACCTTGAACAAAAGGTACTCACGGGTGGAAAGATCCATGTTGGGACCCCACCCACATATGCAGGGAACTTCAACTCCTGTGTCTATGAAGACAGGTTATATTTTAACAGAAAGCTATTAACCTGAAAATCCATACCTTTTCTATCAGATCATATAGGTCCACATTTAAAAATTAAGAAAAACCTACCAAATCAAATCATTTTAGTATTTCTAAGCCTGAATATCTATTTATCATCTTTTATAAGTAGGACCTTGGGGATCTAACACAGAATTATCACCCTAGCAGCATACATTTATATAACATTTTCCTCCAAGGAAACAAAAAACATTTACACGTATCATCTACCTCAGTCTCAGTTTCTGCACCACCCTTTGGACTGAAAAGAAACATAAGATTACATAATAGCGGACAAATGGTCCCTCTTCTCTGTGAGAGGTGAAGACGTTTTCTGATAAGGAATGAAAAGGGAAAAAATGGCAAAAGGTGAGATATGAAAAGATATGCTCCATAGCTTTTCTTCAGGGCATCTGCTCTACAAGTATAGGTGACAACAAAACACAGTTCTCCTCTCACAGTCCTGAAGGAAGAATTGTCCCTTCTTGTCCAGGGTCAGCCTGGGACCCAGAGCACACCCACCTGGACCCCGAGCACATCCCTTCTCTTTCCTGTCTGTCATCTTGACCGTCTCCTGCCGACCGTTCCTTCTCTTCCCCTTTCAAACAAACACAGACCTTACACAGCTTGAGAAACCCACTGATTGATCCTGCTGCTTTTCTTGAAACCATCTCCCCCATCCCTTCTCCTTCTCTCCTTATCTCTCTCTCTCTCCCCCTCCCTGCATCCCTCCCTCCCTCCATCATTCTTCATTACTAAACTTGGTTCAGAATCAAAATCTCTATTTCATCATCACCCACCCACTCAATTTGAAATCTTTTACTGCCTGCCCTAGGATTTATCAAACTGTTTTTCTATTTGTACTATACTTAAAAAGTCAACAAGGACCTTCTTTTTGCCACAAGAATGAGCCTCCCCCATAACCTCTTAAGACATCTGACACTGTTGAGCCCTGCCCCTCTCCACAATGACATGCTCCCCTTTCTTCACTTCCAAGGCACGACACACCCTTTTTCTCTTCCTCCTGCAGCCTTTCCCTGTTGGGGTCTTCTGTTCCATTCCATGACACAAGCTCTCCGAGGCAGAGTTCTCAGCTTCCTAGTCTTCTTGCTCTAATTCTCCTTCCCAGAAACTTAATTTCATTGGTTTAATTATGTCCAGGACTTCTGTCCCAAGCACCTACCTTATCACATCAAATGCTTCCTCAGCATTCCACTTAAGATTTTCTACCATCAACTCAAATTTGACATATTCAGATGAGAATTTATCACCTTCTAGGCCAGGTCCCAGAGAACGTATGCTACACGCCAGCTTCTCTACTTTTCCTAGCCTTGCATTTTCTAAGCTTTCTGAGTATCAACATCTATGAGAGTCAAGTATCTTTCCTACCTGGTCCAGAGGGTTATTGCCATGATCAAATGGTTTTAACGTCTATAGACGTTAAAGCATTGTCCTATCAATTCTCCCACCACCCCCATTACTCTAAACAACCCTTTCTATTATTAAATCACAGGATCAACGTCTTCTCTAATTTGTTCTCCATTTCATCTCAGTGGATGGTGCATCTCCAGGTTCTAGAACTTTCCTTTGCGATGGTCACAGGTTCATTCTTTCATTCTCGTCCACTCTTCCCCACTCTTGCAGCCCAGGCCTTCTTCACCCACTAAAGTTTGCTTCCTGCAACAGCTACAGACATTTCCCGTCTCCCTCCTCAATCCATCCTGCTACCCCCAGAATGATCTTCCTAAGATTTAACTTCCACAACATCTCTTCCTATTTCCTAAATTGATTACGGTTCCCACTATACCCAGGAAAACATCCAAACTCTTCTGGCTGACTTCCAATCCCTCCATAATCTAACCTCTTCTCGCCAGTCAAATTTATCTCCAACTAACTCAAAACCACAACCCACTCCTCGTAAATATAAATGCTATGTCTCCCCTCAAGGCTGAAAGCTCCTTGAACATACATATATTAAAAAAAACATGCCTTTGATTTGTTTTGTGTAATTCACACTGTGTAGTCCACCGTTGACTGAGCATGTAGTGTTTGATCCATCTTGTACTGAAAACTCTAAGCAGGGTAATATGATCATAAAATATAATTTGAAGTCCACTGTGGTTTATATAATAACTCATCATCTAGCCCATTGAGGAGTCAGGCTCATGGCCAAACAGAAAAATGAGCAACAAAAGTCAATGTATTAGTTGGAAGTTTCAGCTCAGTATGATTGATCTGGAAACATATCTGGAGGCCCAGTTAACAAAACTTTATGGTGGATAAAACAAATTGATTTCCACTGTCTAAGTCATGAGCAAGAAACCAAAAGCATTTGACATGTCTGTGCATTGTAAAGACAGAACAAGCCTAAATCCATTAACAGGTGAAGCAACTCAAATTAGATCCACATCAAGCCAGTGTCCTTCCCTGTGGCTCAGAAATCTCCCAGCTTAGTGTTGGCTGACCAGAAGCTAGCGGTTCTTTTAATAAGACCACTGGGCACTGAGAGCATGGGATTGTAATATTGGATGTCACCCAGTATATACCCCAAACCTTGGAGCTGGGGTCACTGAGGGTCTAGTGCGGACACCAGGTGTGTGCCAGGCTTGGGAGACACAGGCTGGCCTTACAGACACCCACGTGTCTATCCTTAGATTCCAGAGGCCATAGGGAGGCCACAAGATCTGTTCCCAAGATCTGGACAGGAGCAAGTCAAAAAAAAAAAATTATTGAAACCCAGAGCTGCAATCACTGGTTAACTCTTGATTCAGGTAAGTCTCAGGCCATGTCCTTTCCTGTAATGCTGTAGGAATCATGAGGAAAGGGTATCAGATAAAGACAAACAGTGAGTCCATGCAGAGTTTCATGGGATAGCTGGAGTCCCTTGCTTCTCATTATGGATGCTATTTTCATTCACTCAACAAACAGTTATTAGCCTTTTATCGCATGCTCGGCACTGCTGTAGGTGCCCCGGATAAAGCAGTAAACAAGACAGACACAGTCCTTAATATATTGAGGAGGAAGGCAATAAACCAGAAAATGAATAAGGTAATTGAAGAGGAATTTATAAGTGATAGGAGGAATTTACAACAGGCTAGAGAGGGTGGAGAATGGCTGTACAGTGGTCAGGGATTCTAAGCACAGTCAGTGGAAAAAGCAGAGGGGACAAGAATATGTCCCAACCTCCTTCTCACCACCCCTCACCCAACTCTGGAGGTGGAAGCCACCTTGTCTCGACAGCTCTGCCACCACTTCTGCTCAGCAGAAATATCACATTGCTTCTTTATTCCTTTGTTAAACCTGGCACCACCATAACAAAGCAATGCCTCGCCACCTGTAAGTGGGTAAGTATATATGAACATGCAAACTCTTCTCCTTTGGCAACTTTATTTAGGGAAATGGGATGCTTTTGGACATACTTGATCTGATCAGAAATGGACCCTAAAACAACACATGATACCTTTAATTTTTTTCCTCATATACTTTGTACAATTTCCAGACTCTTGGGTTCACATGACCCTTAGCTGCTCTATGCTGTGTTCACTGTAGATAAAGCTGTTCTCAGCACTCACTAGAAGCACTTACCTCTCACTAACTCAGCTCCTTTGTTTCATTATTACTGCACAGATGCAGCTAAAAAGCAGTCCACACACTCACTAGAAAAACACTTCTTTGTTAAGATTTGATATGAAGAGGGAAAGCACAGGTCCTCAGGAGCTCTGGTGAAAGTGTTTTAAGCAAGGTGGAAAATGGGAGTAGATAAGCAAGAGATGGTTCTACTTTCCCACCACCACCACCGACTCAGAATGCTTCCTGTAGTATTTTTTTACCCATAGATTCAGACTGACACTTAAGACAGATGGTTATATTTTATTCTGTTTTATGCACAGAGGAAGAAAAAGATAATTTAAAAATGGACCCAAATGTCTCCTAAGTTTGGTGCCCCAACTCTGTGCTGCATCGAATTATAATCATACATCCAGCTGCACTGAAATAATTCTTTTTTTTTTCACTTTTTTTTTTTAATTAAATTTATTGGGGTGACAATTGTTAGTAAAATTACATAGATTTCAGGTGTACAATTCTGTATTACATCATCTATAAATCCCATTGTGTATTCATCACCCAGAGTCAGTTCTCCTTCCATCACCATATATTCGATCCCCCTTACCCTCATCTCCCACCCCCCACCCCCCGCCCCCCTTACCCTTTGGCAACCACTAAACTATTGTCTGTGTCTATGAGTTTCTGTTTCTCATTTGTTAAAAAAAAAAAAAAAAGAAATAATTCTTAACGTTTTGACCTGGATATACAAAATGGCACTGCATAAACCCTAACAGCCTCATTCTAATTCTCCATGTTTTCCTCTTTCTAGGTAGCATCTTCTGTTTCTTAAAAAATGAGACCGTTAAAGGGAAATTATTGCTACAGGTACAAGTCTTCTATTCCCTTTGTGTCTCTGCAGCCATTATTTTAATTGGTTTGCCCGCTCGTCAGTGGGCCTGCTGCTGTGGCCGGCTCTGTCTGGGCCAGGGGTGCCCACAGAGGGTCTTCTGCTGGAGCGCGGGCGTTAATGAGCCATTTCAGTAATCAGAGCCCTGTCCTCAGCCAAGAGCCGGAGCACCCGAGATGCCCCAAGGAGCAGAACTCATGAATTTCGGAAGCTGCCTTTTCATTTGCATTTAAACATAACTCCCGAAGAACAATTTCACCTGTGATTTTCTGAGCTGGGGAGTAAGGGCGTTTAGATGTCGAGTATGTGCAAATTATGCTAATACAGTAGGGGTAAAGGAAAGTCAAATGTGTTATTAGGTACAATGTATACGTCTTGCCTAAATGTTTAATTTTTACCCTTTAGGTGAAATGTGATAGAAATTTCTTTGCATGAAGTAAAACTTGATAATTCCTATTTGATTGAAATGATCTGATTGCCCCTCATTTTCCTGTAACCGAGACCAGAAACCTGCACAAAAGGAGCATGAGTTGGCGCCGGGCGACTTCATACAAGGGGTGGAAACCAATCTAATTTAACACCTGTGTGCTCATCAATAAGTGTACTCAAGCACAAAAGTGAGCGCAGTGTTGAACGACTGTGACATGACTGCATGACAACCACAGACACTGTATCCAAACACCGGCAGACAAGAAGCTAATTGCAGTGATGAAAAGCACACCACAAAAAGCACGAGTAACCGTTGCCGCGATCCACACAGAACCTGCTGTCCTACCACAGGGCCTTCGGCATTTATCCAAACCTGTTCTGCCCAATCTGACTTTTTTGTCCCTCTGACCAATGAAACAGGAAAATGATTTTTCATTGCCACTCCTGCCACAGTGAAGGGTCTCTTCCACGTGGGGAGATTCGGTTCAGCAGTTGAGTATAACATAGATGCAAAAGCTGACATTTGTCACCACACTGCAGACACGCAAGGCTAATTAAGGAGACGTGTGTGTGTGTGTGTGTGTGTGTGTGTGTGTGTGTGTGTGAAGCCCTCCGCCACAGTCCACGCCGTGGTCCCAGTGGAGACTACTGACACGTTGTCTTTCCAAGTTGTGACACACGTACCAGGGCCCAGGGTGGCGTGGGCGACGTGTCGCCGTGCATCGTAGCAGTGGTATGATGACACAAAGGAAGTATGCCATCAGGCTGCAGCCCCAGCTCGTGGTCATTAATAATGTACCTCCCGAAATACACAGCTTCAACCACTCAAGGAATGTGAAGATTTCTCACTTGATATGGAACTTAAAATGACAGAGGAAATGAGCCAACCAAGAAACCTGCTGAACTGGAAGGCGTTCTTACCCTGGCATCACAGTCACCACACTTCTTCCAAGGGAAACTTGATTTTAAGTGTCACCAAACTCTTTCGGTCTTTTCTCTCAGCAGCCATCAGGATAAGAAGCAATACACACCTGACTAGAAGCTGGAATCTACCCAAACCCACCAAATCACTGATCTCCCATTTTAACCTCAATGAATTAGGGTAGAATTGGGCATTCTGAAGTATCGCACAAAGCAGAAAAACTCAACAAACTATCTACACTACCCAACTGTCTGGCCTGAACAATTTCGTTTGGACAAGATATAACTGCTTATGAAATACAGTGGCAGCAGGAAAGTCTGTCGATTTCAAATGTATGGGCGCCAACATCTATCATGGAACCATGTATATAAATTAGTATCTGTAAATCAGGTCATTTACTATGGCATTTTGCTAACATAGTGGGACAGAAATGGAGAAAACTATTTAGGAAATCTGGATTCTCACACCTCCTGTATCCTTAAAGTGTGCACGTGAGCTGGGAGAGAGGAGCCATCTGAGTTTCCATTTTACTGTCCAGTGTTTGGGACCCGGTTGGCTGAGATGGGATGAGTGACACGTGTGCTTTGATGAGCAATTGTGGCCACTGTCCTGTGTGCCAATATCTCATTACACTCTTTCCTCCACAACTCATTTTTTTGCCAAGCTGCCCTACCAGATGATACAAGTGCTGCGCAAACAATCTCACCAAATTCTGGAAAAGCACAGCTATGGGGATGGAAAATGAAAACACAGAAAAACAAAGCTAAGAAACAAAGGCTGAAAGCAGCATTGTACAGATAAGAGGGCCCAAGAGGGTGACAGATGTACCCAGGCAGAGGCAGGAGGACAGCCCACGGTCCTGGCGCCTGCCTAAGGTTTCCTTGCATGACTCACTGCATTATGAGCAGGTTAACACCGACTCTTATTCAAAAATAAATTCTGTTCGATATTATGGATTTCTGGTGGGAATACTTCAGAAATGAAAAAGCATTTTCAATTTAAATTAAATTAAATATCCAATTATGTTACAGAGAACTATACCTCAATAGGAACCTGTTTTACTTTACCCTTTTACAAAGAGGGGGAAAAAAATCTCTTTTTTTTTCTTCTTGGTCATAATTTAAGAGTTTTATGAAGAATGACTCATTTTCACTTCTGATTAAAATGCAGTCTGTTTTAGGTTTGGGGATTAGAATCTGAGGTCCAGAGACTCAATGAAATTGTATGGAATAGTTCCTGTTTCTAGGAAAGGGATCTTAGTTTTTATCAGATTTTCAAATGGGTCCATGACTCTCCCCAAAGATTAATAACTTCTGTTCCAGAGAAAGCACAGGCTTTGGCAAAAGTAAGGAATCCTTACTCCATGATCTTGTTTCTCTCAATAGCTCCAAATCAATTCAATTCACAAATTTGCTTTTAAATTCACAAAGAAAACCCATAAAACCTGCAAAGAAAAGTAAACTCTGGCTCTCACTGGAGGGGGGATGGACAGCCATTGATGAATTCTGCATTGATGATAATTTAATATAAAGCTTTTTACTTCATTTCAGCCAGAACCTCAAACAGGACATCGTCAGCACAGAAACTTCTCTCTCTCTCTCTCTCTCTCTCTCTCTCTCTCTCTCTCTCTCTCCCCTATTTTTTTCCCCTTAAAAGGGGGCTTATATTTACTTGATTTGAATTTCCCTAGCAAGTTTTTTCTTCTAAATTCAAGTGACTGGAAGTGAAATTATCCCACCTGGGGAGAAGAGAAAGGTGAAAGAAAGCCAATTTAATATTGGTTTTCAAATACATGAAGGGAACTCAGAGAGGAAGATCGCCAAAGGAAATGGTCTTTGAACTAAACTATGAGGAATGTGAGCTACATTTCCTGACATGAAGAGTTCATAACATCAAATAGAGAGATTGAGAGATCATTTTGGGAGACTTTACAAATAGGAGAGACTTTTAATGTCTGAGATGGTTTGGATGTGGTCCTGCCTGAAGTGAGGAGGATGGATTTTCCCACCAGTGTTCCCTTCCCGGAATACAGATCTAAGGGTGTGATAAGCACATCAGCTAGAACACTAGCCCAGGATATCCAGAGTTAGCTCTCTAACAGGGGGTGGGAGGTAGGCACAGCCAATCAATAAACCTCGAAAGCTCACCATCTCTCTAACAGCCACCCCTGCCACCCACAGGGCAACTCGAGCCCTGCTCTTGCCTGAAGAGGGAAGGGGACTCAAAGGGAGGACAGCTCTGCTCCCTAAGTCTCCCCCAACCCCCACTAATCCCATGGAGCAACTAAATTTTCAAGAAGAACAGAAGTAGATGTCAGGTGTGGTGGGAGAAATTACATGAATGCCGCCAGTCTTTTAAAATCCATGTTTAACTTTGCAGCACATGTTTTTTCTTCTCGGCTTCCAAAACAACCACCTGTAAGACTGGGCTGGTCTTTGCCTTTCTTTTCCCTTTTTGCTGGACAGTCCTGCCCCAGTTTAGAATGGAGGGGATGTCTACAGCCTTAGACCTGCAAACTGACCTCAGAAGGAGAACCTCAAGGAGCTGGAAGTTCAGCTTCGCCCACCTCCCCCCACTGCCCCCTACCTCCCACCTGCCCTGTTATCACTGGCTCAGAGATGCTGAGCTGTTCAGGGTCCTGGAAAACATCTGATCAACCCTTCCCTGCAACACATGCCCCTATACGACAGCGCCCATGCGATCTCCCAGCTCAGCACCTCCAAGCTGTCCATCACAAAGCTGTCCTGCTCGAAACAAGACAAAGAGCTCAGCTGACCTCTGCCTCTTCCTCTTCTCCAGACGTGTCCATGTCCACTTCACACAAGTCTATGAAACCTCACTCGGAGACCTAAATGCAGGGTATTCACCTGGGCTATAAAGTTCAAAGCCAGCTGCAACGCACAGTCCCTCTGAGGGTCAGGCGCAGAATTCCTATAAGGTCACGGCCATCTCTCTCCTTTTCTAAAAACAAAATAATCTGGAAAATATGTCTGACTATACTTCACGAGTGAAGAGTGCTCAGAGAACTCTGATCTACAGGAAAACAAAACAGGGTAAAATGTGTATCTCTATATGGGTGCCCATTATAAAGCTGAAAACCAGCAGAAACCAGAAAGAGGCTAATAAGCGCAATATGGACAAATATTTAGAGAATGCTCACATGATGGTTTTATGGATATTGCCAAGATCAAAATTACTTATTGGTTAATAAAAAACTCAAAGCATCAACAAGAACAACAAAAGCCTTTACTGGCTTTTCCCTGAGAGCACAGGCTCCGCAGCTGACCTGACCAGTAGAAACGCTGGACAATATCCCAAGAATGAGGATGCCACCCTCCTCCTGACAAAGCCCTGTGTGTACCTGACACCGCAGGGAAGAGATGGACAACTTACAAAGTCAAGGACTCTGCAACTAGAAGAGATGAGTACGGGAGGGAGTGAATATGATTTAAGTCTGTCCCAAATCTGAAAGGGTGTAAATCGGAGTATTTCATTAATAAACACATTCGTTCTCCCCACTAGTCTCCTCAAAGTCAAGTACGGGGACTAAGTCCATCTTTGGATTACCCAGAATCCCTGCAGGCCTTGTACACAGCAGGTGCTCAGCACACATTTATACTGAACGGGGCTGCATTTTAACAAAGGAAAAGTCAGTCAGTGTCTGGCAACCAGCTCGTTTCAGGAAGCGGTTTTCTGTGACTCTCACAGTCTTTGTAGAAAAGGATGGCTGATCACAAGCTCAGAGCAGCTATGCATCTAAGGCTGCGTGAGAATATCCAGATTCAGGGAGAAGTCTCATAAGCCATGAAAGGGGACTATTCAGCGTCCATAGAGAGAACAAAAATCCTCTTTTTAAGGTGTCTTTTTTCTTCATTCTATTCTTTACCATTAACATAAAAATCATTCCTTAATTCTACTACCTGTACATTAAACATTTTCTTTCCCGCTGCCAATCAACTCCGAACTCTGAGAATCACTAAGGTCTTGAATTTCATAAAGTACAAGCAATGTAGATAAGCAAACACTGCTCTGAGTATCTTACTGTGTCTACTGCTCAGCATCTGTGGTTTTCAGCCATGCTTCTTACCACAATCGTGTGTCCCTAATTAAATATAACTATCTGGCCAATTTTTTTTTAATGTATAAACTCACGACAATGGCGTTGGGTTTATAGCCCCATTATCGTTATAGCAGGCTATCCAACCTCAGCTATTGTTTGACTTAAGTTAATAGAGGGTTTTGAGTTTCATATTCATAGCAGTAACACCACTTGTGGAAATAAAGAACGTGCTGTTTGCCTTTCCCACCGGTTCTGCATCTCACCGCAGCCTGGAGGGCTGTGTGGCGTACTGGACCCTTGGACCAGGACAGAAGACACGCGATAAGCCCTACCAGACACAACGTCCATGTTTTCTTCCCTCTTACTATGGATGTAATGACATTCTGGTATGTGTGTGCAGGAGGTGGCAATTACAGACAGGGTGCATCTCAGAAACGACGATACAGGAAGGACACAAAGAAAGACAAGGGTTTCTCTTTCCCAATACGTGGCAATTTTTAGACTCCAAAGGAATAATAGACAGATAGACTCTCTGAAGGGATTTGATTTGTGGCCATTGCTTTTCTCTCCCAGATTCCATGAATGCCAGGTTTGTTGACCTAAAGCGGGGGCCAGGTATTTGGTATTTTCCTCGTGTCCTCCTCTGGGCAGCTGTTATTGGTATCAATTTTCTCTTATCCAGATCAAGTCTATGAAAAAAGGTGCCTTTTAGTCTCTATTTTATTTAACCAAAATATCTGTTGGCATAACATGTTTTTAGTCAGTCTAAGGGAAGTTGAAGTCACAGGTTATTTTTCAATTACATGAGCTATTTCTGATTATAAAATTCATGCTCATTGTAAGTACAAATTCAAAAAGAGTAAAAAAATTTTAATAATCCATCATGCCACCAATCAAAATAATCTCTGATAAGAGACTGTGCATTTATAAAATTGAGACCATCCTTTATATACTGGTTTATATTCTTATTTTTCAGGTAACATCGTGAACATTTTCTCATGACAGTAAGTCCACTTCAAAATCGTTATTTTAATATCACATAGGGAAGAGAAATTTTTCCCCCAATTCCTTGATGTATTAAAATGAAACTATGATACACATTCCTGCAGGTAATATTTTAAATTTCTTCATCCATAGTCCAAATTGCTCTTCAGAAAGTTAAGAATGGAAAGAATCCTACAATTCTATAAGGCTCTTACAGGAATGTCTGCTCTCCAATCTTCACAGTTTTTAAACTTTTGTCAATTTGGTAGGGAACACGTTATGACACCAATATTTTCATTTGTATGTCTTTACGTTTATGTTTCTTTTGGGGAGGGGGTGGCAGCTGGATATCTTCTTTTGTGAAATGTCTGCTCAAGACCTTTACCCACTATTTGTTTAGAGGACTGTGTGTGTTTTTTTCCTGATTGATATTTACCAGTCCTGTATGTCTTAAGGATATTACAAGACTGCAATTTTCCCCCCGTTTGTCATTTGCCTTTAAATCTGGGATCATGCTTCAAAAACTCAAACGAAGAGGAACCGGTGTCTGCGTCATTTCTCAGATGAACTTGAAGCTGTCATTGGAAATCGCTCCACTGACAAGAATCAGACGTATTTTATGTTCTGAACTTGTCCACTGACTGTGGACCACCTACCACATACAACCACTAGAACCACTTCAAAAAGAGAGCCCTTGGCTAACAACCAGCAGTAGACAGAAAACAACCGTACTTTCTGTTGCTTTTGGTATTAATGATATCAGGGTTCAGCCATGTCCCAGGATATTATCCCTGCACACGGCTCTTCCCCAAGCCGCAGGAGCCACACACAAGTGAGCAAAGGCAGTGCGGGACCACAGCACCCTGGGTTCAGCTTGGAGTTCGAGATGACAGAACCGTAAGGGCATAAACAGAACAGAAAAATGCCAGCACGCTTGCCGCGTCGCTTAAATTTCAGAGTCTCATTCTGGCATGTTACCTACTGGAAATATTCCAAATGAGTCTCCAGGGCTGGTGTTCCAACTCCCCTCACGCCGTGGACCCAGGATGTTACATTTACTGGAAATTTGCAGAAAGTGTTAAACATGGAGTATTTAACTCAAAATGAAACTGAAAACCAAGGAATCAAGAACAGAGCTAAGACCAAATATACAGAAAATCAGAAAGGCCAGAAAAAAACAAAAATTTCCTAAGACAGGGGAGGATTCAACAGTGGACGAAACTGGAAACATTTCTGGGTTCCTAAGTTATGTTCAGTCACCTACAATTACTCGGGTAATTGTCACATACAGGTAATGTCCCTGAGGGATAGGAAATAATCTTTGTCACAATGTGTAAGTACTAATTCATACTTCAAGTACCTAACCAGGCATACGTGGGATAATCCACAAATCATTTATTAATAAAGACAAAAGTCTCAGCCCCTTAAAGACTCACTTGTGTCTGGGCTGATGAGAACTCAACCATAAGATGTTAGAAATGTGCAGAAGATGCTAAAAAAATGTAAACACATTTTAAGAAAGGAAAGCTGTATTAAAATTGCAATATTCAATATATGCTGATAACAAAAGATGAATACAAGTCACATTTGACTTTTGCAATTACAAGAGGTGCTCAAAATGGTTACCACCAGTGTCCAGACACTTCTGATTACAGCGACCTACTGCTTGAGCAACACTGACCAAAGTGTCCACTTGTACACATTTTTTGGCACCGCTGGTTATATACAATGTCAGATAAGTAGTAGATTGGGGGAGGAGGTTATCACTTTGTGAGGGTGTAAACGCCTAACTATTACATTGCTTTGTACCCCTGAAACTAATAAAAGAAAGAGAGAGCGAGGGAGAGAGAGAGGAAGGGAGGGAGAGAGAGAAGGAGGGAGCGAGGGAGCGAGGGAGCGAGGGAGCGAGGGAGCGAGGGAGCGAGGGAGCGAGGGAGCGAGGGAGCGAGGGAGCGAGAGAGCGAGAGAGAGAGAGAGAGAGAGAGAGAGAGAGAAGAAAGGAAGAAAGATGAAGTTTTAAGTTCTGCCTCATCAGATGGGCGTAGTACCAGAGTGAGATTCACTCTGTTATCCTTAGTCACCATTTATCCCAAAAGCAGAGGGAAGCCTACTTTTCACCTGGCCCATTTCCTCTATCCTGCTTCCAATGGTTTACAACTTCTCAGTAATTCATAGACAATACAATTCATTTTTTGTGGGTCACTTGTGAATTGTTTTTAACCATCTTTGTTATTGCTATTACTGTTAATGTTGTTAATATATCCTGAAACGATGTAAAACACTTGAAAAATCTCTGTTACGCAGGCGGACTAGACCAGCAAGGGTCTGGAGTGGTTTGCCATCTGAGGGGAGGGGAGGAGAGCAGTGGCACCAGTGCCTTTTTATCTCCTCACTTCACAGGGGCCAGAAGGCACAAACATCATTATCTGGACAGTTCAGGTGAGCAAAATTCACTTTTCCCTGAGTTCTGTGTGTAAAAGAGGCTCTAATGAACTGAATTACTCATATAATTGTTCTGGTTGGTCTGCGTTTAATTAAAATAAGAAAAGGGACACTGTGGCCAGGCTAGCGAGCAGTTTTCGGTAGGTTCAGAGACAGAGTACTCCAAAGGTTTTGCAATAGTACTACAGGGCTCCAGAAAGTGCCAGCAGAGCAGAAAAACTAAATAACATTAGTTTTAATTTCACTAATTCCCAAGGAAATCCACTTCACAAAGTTTATAAAACCCCGGTTTTCAAGCATGAGAAAGAAAAGTTATTTCTTCTTCTGCATAACATAAAATACTGTTAAAGTGTTTTCCTCCCCGTTTCAGAGTAAGCTTTGTTTTTGCACTTTTGTTTCTTTTATTTTTAAATTTTACAAAGTCCTGTAAGTTTTCTTTAATATTTAAAATGTCAAGCTTTGAGCACAGTAGCCACAAGGCGACTGTGGCTAGAGCTGAAATGATACGGAGAGTGAACAAATGCATGCTAGATCCAATTTGATGTATGGAAAATCAATTGCTTCCAAATAAAATCATTGACTTCTGTAAACGGAAGGAGCCTATGAAGATTTTAAATTCAGTCCTCATTGGAAAATTTTAATAATGAAGGATCCTCTTCCGTCGGCTTCCATATCAGTTTCCTCCAAAGTCCTTGTTTGGTACGCCATGAAATACCTGGAGAAATTAAATAGCGGCCCCTCTGTGAAGGCCCGGGCCCAGCACTAGGGCTGCGCGGGGAAGAATGTAAAAGATGATGTCACCGTGTTTTTGCTTTGTGTTGGTACCCTACAGGATCACAACGTGCTACAGCCCCGTGGATGTGAAAGTACCGGATGGAAGTGGAAAGAGGTGTGCTCACAAATCCACAAAGCTGAAAACAGCACGGTGCGTTTATATCATCTGTTCCCGTTCTGTACGTCCCACTCTGCCACCCATCAGAAGGACCTAGTTAATTCGCATGAACTGCCTCCTGCCTGAGAGTCTTGCCAGAACACTTAACAGCCCCTCATTTGTTGGGTGGTTTTATAGGCCTCTGGTGCCGAGCAGAGGTAGGGCAGCTTGCAGTGAGGGAGGAGGACAGACAACGACATCCTGCTGTGCAGATTTAGTCCATTTGCACTGGCTCTGGCACAGAAAACAAATTGCAGCCTCTCACAAAGGGACCCTTTTTTGCACTAGCAACCCTGAAAAATGCCAGCAAAAAATAAGTGAAGCAGGCAACTTCACGTGAGGAGGGGGAAAAATGGCTACCACTCCAACAGCTGCTCTCATAATTAAGAACAGATTTCATCACTAAACTCGTGCTGGTTATGTCTGCAGCAAAACAAATACACAGATGTGAAGCATTTACATGCTGGAAATTTTGTACTGGGTAACCAAACCAAAGTTACCTTTTTTGCTCTAAAATATTCTCTTAAAAATGTCACCCAGTCAATGATAAAGTATAGGCAACGTCCAAACCTTAAGTACAACTAACTGTATTTCTGTCATCTTCTTGCAAAATTTATTTTGGCATTCTACCAGATTCGCTTTCTTTTTACGTATTCAGAATTGCAGTGGACCGCCATGGATATGACCTCTTTTCAAATTATGAAAATGTGCTACCAGCTTCTTTGACTCATAAAATTTGCTTAATTTATTGCTGCCTCATTTATCCATGTTTTAAAAGATTGCATGCCACATGCAGTAAAAAGAATAGCATTTGACCTTTTTAAAGGCAAATTTGTGTGCAGTTAAATCAGAGAAATAAAATTAATGAAATGATAAAAGTATAATACAAACGAATAGGTAAGGACAAATTAATGGAATGTCACCCCACAGCAATGAGAAAGTGCAATCTACAATTCACACAACATGGATGAATCTCACAAACACAACGCTGAACAAGAAGCCAATAAGAGAAACTACAGAAACAGGCAAAAGTAATTTTGCTGTTACAAGTCAGGCTGGTGGTCATCCTGGGGGAGGTGGGGTAGTAACCGGGCGGGGGCGCACGAGGGCTTCTTGGGGTCTGGTAATCATCTGTTTCTTAATCTGGGTGACGGTTACACAGATGTGTTCAAATTGTAAATACCCTTCAAGGATCACTTTTCTACATATAAATTGTACTTCCACAAAAAGTAAAAAAATAAAGTCAAATTACAAAGACGGGCGACGCACGCACTGAACTTCATGATTTTCAATGTCAAGCATAAGCACCCACCCACCAATTTCAGCCACAAGCTCTTCACATGCCCCAACCCATCCAGTGTTCACAAACTACCTGACACTGTTACATCACCACCCTTATTAACAACCTTTAGCAAGTCATAAGCTTTTCTTTTTGAATGAGTCAACTGGACAAATGTTTCAGCTCACGTCAGAAGATGACAGTCTCCTGTCTAATGTATGAAATTGATCGTCCTTCACAAAGGTGTGAATGTTAAATAAATTTTTATTGTGGTTTTCATGATCACTACTATAAAGCAAAGAAGCAGTTCTAAACATGTACTTTACAGTAAAATGTGGTTCTAAGTGCATTTTAAAAATGATATTAGGGAGGGGGGTGGTAGATGAGGGTAAGGGGGATCAAATATATGGTGATGGAAGGAGAACTGACTCTGGGTGGCGAACACACAATGGGATTTATAGATGATGTAATACAGAATTGTACACCTGAAATCTATGTAACTTTACTAACAATTGTCA
This sequence comes from Rhinolophus sinicus, assembly GCF_057876585.1. NCBI lineage: Eukaryota > Metazoa > Chordata > Mammalia > Chiroptera > Rhinolophidae > Rhinolophus > Rhinolophus sinicus. The sequence continues at coordinate 123,576,273 of NC_142502.1, read as the reverse complement.
CCCCAATAAACTTTAATTAAAAAAATAAAATAAAATTAGAATGACATTATTACGCTGTTTCACCTAAGGAACAACAATCCTTATAAAAATCCACAGATGTAAATAAGCTAATGCAAAGGTGAAAAATGCAAGATAATGTCTACTCCAGTTGACCTAGTTCTAAGAGTCTGAATACTAAAACTGGATTAAAAACACTACCACTATATATACACAATGGAATACTATTCGGCGGTAAGAAAAGATGAAATAGGACCATTTGTGACAACATGGATGGATCTTGAGAGTATGATGCTAAGCGAAATAAGTCAGACAGAAAAAGTAGAGAAGCATATGATTTCACTGATATGTGGTCTATAAACCAAAAACAACAAAAGAACAAGACAAACAAATGAGAAACAAAAACTCATAGATACAGACAATAGTTTAGTGGTTGCCAGAGGGTAAGGGGGGTGGGGGGTGGGAGATGAGGGTAAAGGGGGTCAAATACATGGTGTTGGAAGGAGAACTGACACTGGTTGGTGAACACACAATGGGATTTATAGATGGTGTAATAAAGAATTGCACACCTGAAATCTATGTAACTTTACTAACAATTGTCACCCCAATAAACTTTAATTATAAAACACACACACACAAAAGAACACTACCACTACCAAAATACCCAGTATGGAATTCAGTGATGTCTGACTGGTAGGTTAAACAGTGGTGGAGTTTTTCATTTAGAATCATAATTTCAGAAGTTGAAATTATGTTATAAATAAGCATTAAACCATTAGAGTACTTAGAGAAGTAAACTTACGAATGATGACAAGGGTGGTGTTTTCCACACCCTTTCATCCCAGTTAATTCTTTGGGAAACAAAAAGGCTGATCATTACAAACATGATCACATACGCTTTAAGTGGCTTCACAGCTGCACTTCTCAAATGGTGACCATCAGTGCATGTGCTGGGGTCAAACACAGAAAGAGACTTTCTTTACCCTAAGAGGAGGTTCTCTCTGACCTCTCCCTTTATGACTGTTCGTCTGTTTCAACACTGTTGCAAAGGCTGAATTCTCTTCTGATAGCTTGATCCTACACCGTAATTAGCGTTAAACCATTACGCCAAAAAGAAAGAGGTATGGACACCTTTACCCACAGTCTTTGCATTGATCTATGTGGTGTCCACATGTATCAGTGAGAGCCCTGGAGAACTCATACCAACCGCTATGGAAGTCTCCACAAATTGGCATCTGTTGGAGTGAACTGAAATAGCTCAACATCCGGTTTCACTTTCACGTGCAAACTCCACACACAGAAAGGCATCCTCGTACTGGGGTTAGTGTGTTAAACTACTGTTAGTTTACATCCATCTACAGACGCTTCCATTAATGTCATTCTGAGACTGAGCAGGGGACCCAGGACAGTGCAGAGCTCATTTAATCTTCATTTATTCTCAACTTGAGCTGGAATGAGCAACATTACTTGGACTTGTGCTTATATCAGACTATGGGTATTTGTTTTCAAGAACTCTTCTGTGGCCAGAATTTAAGGAAACTAGATCTGTATCCTTAATGAAATGATAGGATTTCAAATTCTTATTCAGACTGTGGACACTTCTCTACTGACCATCTGCTACTCCAGATGAAGGTTCTATCCAGGAGTTTACTCTTGCACCACCCATATCTTTTAAAAATGTATCCTCTGGTATTTAAGAACTTAATGTCCAGCCAGAATTCTGACAGGGTGCAAGATATAAAGCATATTACTTTCTCAATCTCCAGCCTGGGATAACACTTGCTTCTAAAACACTATGAATCCTTCGTGAAAAGAACTACTATAAGAGTTTTAAAGCTTTATTTAATTTGACATTAATTTGTAAAGCACCTGCATGGCAAGCACTGTACTCAGTGCCAAGGGTATGAAGGTGAAGAAGACGGGAGCCAGCCTGACTAGGAGCTTACAGACGGGTCCAGGAGACAACTAGGTGAGCCTAATGGAAATAAAAAGATGGATGGAGGGAGGAGGGAGGATGGAGGATGGATGGAGGATGGATGGATGGATGGATGGATGAATAATAGATGGGGGGAAAAGAGTGCTCTGAAGGAACATAGAAAGCAACTCATTCCATTAGTAGAGGTTTCACAGAGATAATAAAGAAGGTTTTGTGCTGACTGGAGTAAGTCAGACAGAGAACGACAAATGACACGCTTTCACTTATATGTGGTATCTAAACAACAAAATAAATGAACAAATAAAATAGAAACAAACTCATCGATACAAAGAACACTGTGATGGTTGCCAGATGGGACGGCGGTTGGGGGGGGCTGGAAGGAAAAGGGGACGGGATTAGAAAGTACAGACTAGCAGTTACAAAACAGTCATGGGGATGCAGGGTGTAGCATAAGGAATACAGTCAATAATATGGCAATAACTCTGTATAGTGTCAGATGGGTACTAGATTTATTGGGGTGATCACTTCATAAGTTATATAAGTGTCTAATCACTATGTTATACACCTGAAATTAACACAATATTGTATGTGAACTGCAACTGAAAAATAAATTATTAAAATTTAAAAAACAATAAAATAGCTCAGATTTGTAACAGATTTGTATCTATTAGGATATAAATAAATGTGATTGTGAGATAGAAAATTATAGTCGGTAGACTGTAATAAAATGGAAGAGATGTTTCAAGATTTAGAGAGTAATTATGGCAAATGCTTGTAACATCCAACTGAAAAAATAACATTCCCTGGTTATGTGACCATCAGGAAAAAAAAAGAAAGAAGAAGGTTTAGTGACAGTGGTCTTGATGGGACAAGGGTGACTGGATACAGAAAATTTCTGGTGTGGAGAAATGGACCGTAAAGCACAGAGGTGTGAAAGTACATGGTATGTTGCGGGGACAGCAGGCCAATTCTGAGCAGCTAAAGTGTAGTGTGTTTGGCTCAGTGTTGGGAGGTTAAAGTCAGAGGGGCAAGCTGGTGTAAGATTATGAGGGTCTGTATGCTGGGTCCAAGTATCTAGATTTGTTACCTCTTAGGTTAGTATTTTCCCATATATGTATCTCAGAATACTAATTCCATAAGTCGCTTTGCAAAAAAAAAAAATGTTTTGTTATTGGTATGTATTGAGTATTACAAATTTAATCCAGTTTTTTCCTTTCTTTTCTTTAATTAAAGTTTATAGGAATATTTTGTGATCCAGTTTGGAAAATGCTGCATCCTATCATCGCCTTTCAGAGATTCATTACACACAGGCAAAACCAGTTTACCTTGAACACCACACGTTACAGAACTATTGTCATCCCTCAAAACGGATGTTCTGCACAACACACATGGGGGATACTGAAAGCTGTTCTAGGAACGTAGGGGGACAAAGGCAACTGTTGGAGCAAGAATGTGACGTGATCAGGTTTAGCTTTTCCTTTTCATTTCCTCTTCTCAGAAAAAAAATACACATACCCATTTTAGCAGTGCATGTCTGGTACTGATGAGAGATGAACGGCAAGAAGCCGAGAGGCGAGGAAATACAGGGATGAGGGATCCCATTCCAGTGACTTTCTTAGATAAAACTGAAAGCAACAGAGGAACAATGCAAACAAATAAAGAAACAAAAACTCCTAGACACAGACAACAGTTTAGTGGTTACCAAAGGGTAATGGGGAAGAGGGGGGATGGTAGAAGAGGGTAAAGGAGGTCAAATATACGGTGACGGAAGAACCAACTCTGGGTGGTGAACACAGAAGGCAATACATAGATGATGTATTATAGAACTGTACACTTGAAGCCTATGTAATTTTACTAACCACTGTCACCCCAATAAATTTAATTTAAAAAAAAAAGAACTAATGGTGGCGTAGAGGTGGAATGCTGGGAGCACAGCAAATGAGAATGACTCCAAGGTTCTAGCTTAGAGCCTCAGTGGAAGGCTCTCCTTAACCACTACACAGAATTTCAGAGGAGCTCTGTCTGCTGCTCGCTTTCAGTATGGGGTGTCTACATAAACTTCCATGTGGGCACATCAAGAAAGTAGTTAGAAATAAGAAGGACGGTCAGGACTGGAGATGCATATTGTAATCACATAGATGGTATATGAAGTCATTGGAATGGATAAAGCTCCCTCCCCAGGAAAACAGGAGCGCAAAAAGAGCACAGAATCCAGAATGCCAACATTTCAATGTATAAAATACAAAATTAATCAATCAGCCTTATGAACATGAGACATTTTTTGATATTGTAATCTTAAGTTTTTTTTTTAATAGCAATGTTAAGGTTTTATTGTAATGTAAAAGTGAACCTTTTACATTATCCAGAACAGAATATATTGTGCTAAGCCTGATAATGTTCCTTCCATATTATATTTTTACTTTGGTCATCGGTACATCGTGTAAAGTAATCAAAATATGTTTGGAACAGAACAGGGTCTAATTAAATACATCTGAAAGCCAGAGAAGGTTGAAATTAGAAGGCTGAAAATTAGTTCAAAATACGGTGTTCTCCTCTCTCAAATGCTTGTTTCTGAAGCATTTGCGAATGCAAATAAAATCAAGTAACTCACCTGAATAAGGTCATTAATAGACGTTAGAAACCATTTTGCTGCTTTCATATGTTCTCTTTTTAATTTTAATTGCTCTGTTATGAGAGTGTTAACAATATTAGCTATTTTTTTTTCTTGATGTAGTTGAATTGTGTTTCATTGGAACATCATGCAATTAGCCTGTATACTTGGAAGGGTGGTCGGGAAAAGCAATATCCTGTTTCAACAATGGCCTTATCATCCATCACAGCCGGTCAATAGTACCAAGTGTCTAACATGAGTGAGGTACCGTCCTTCCTCGTGTCGGAGACACAGGGAAAAGAAGACAGAGCAGCACAATTACAACTGAGCACAAGGAAGATTCCAGTAGCTGCCACTTAACTGCATATAATGCTTTCAATTGACCGGTATGAAATTCTTCAGTATAAAATACTTAAAAACCTGTGTTAGGTGTGAGAGGATTTACAACTGTCTTCAGTGTGGAGGGAATAAAACTTGCAAGAATTACGAAATATTGTTGCACAATGTGAATGTACTTAACACTACTGAACTGTACCCTTCAAAATGGTTAAGACGGTCGATTTTATGTTATGTGTTTTTTACCATGATTAAAAAAGTGTTTAAAGGTTATTATATATTCCCCAAACTGTCTTTTGTATCCCCGCGGCAATCTTGTAGTCACAGGATATGGAGTACAGCATAGGGAATAGAGTCAATGGAATTGTAACAGCTATATACGATGTCAGAGGGGTAGTAGATAGGGGGCGGGGGGTTAGATTGTGAGGGGTGTTCTATCTATCTAATAGTCCAATTTAACTATTATATTGTTTTGTACACCTGAAACTAATAAAAAAAAGTGTTTAAAGGAACTGTGAAATTAAATTATTTTTAAACAACTTGTATTTGTCCATAAAACATTTGTTCTATGCCCAGCAAGGAATAGGGAACTTGACAATATCTTTAGCTGGAGAAGAAACTGATGAAATTGGATCCTTAGGGTGATTAATCAGATAATGCTGATGGTGGTTAAAGAGAAATTGACGATATGAACATTCAAAAGCCAGAAAAGCTAGCATGAAAGTGAAATAGTTAAATAAGAAGGTAGCACTGAGATTTGGAAGAATATGAGAGACTTTTGGAAAGATCAATTAACAAGACATGCTTTGAATATAGAAGCAGCGGCTAAGATGATTGATTGCAGGCCGTCAGGCTCCAGTGAGAACATGGTTACATGTTCTTATGTCAACCTGAATCTGAACCATTAAAATGAAACTACCCAGAAAGCAGTTGGAGAAAGGAGACTTCAGCTTGGATGCTGTTTAACCACCAAGGCCCCAGAGATACCAGTTGTGACAATTGCCAGAAACTGGAAGCAGACTCTTCAGATGGCTTTACATAACCAGTTGAGTTACTACTTTTTCTCTCAGAGAGGTTACCCGACTCACCTATTTCTACCTATTCTTCACTTGAAGTTTATCTGGGGAGGAGACAGGATTAAGAGAGGAAGGTAAACTTGAGACAAACGAAAATGAAAACACAACAACCCAAAATCTATGGAATGCAGTGAATGCAGTCCTAAGAGGCAAATTCACAGCAATGCAGGCCTACCTAAAGAAACAAGAAAAATCTCAAATCAACAGTCTATCTTTACACCGAAGGGAACTGGAAGAAGAATAGCAAAATAAGCCCAAAGGGAGTACAAGGAAGGAAATAAAAAAGATCAGAGTGGAAATAAACAAAATAAAAGATCAAAAAAACAATACAGAATCAATGAAACTAAGAGGTAGTTTTTTGAGAAGATAAACAAAATCGACAAACCTTTAGCCAGACTCATGGAAAAAAAAGAGAGAGAGGACCCAAATTAATAAAATCAGAAATGAAAGAGGAAAAATGACAACACCACAGAAATACAAAAAAAATTAAGAAAATACCATGAGCAACTATACGCCAACAAATTAGACAATCTGGAAGAAATGGATAATTTTCTAGAAGCATGCAACCTTCCAAGGATAACTCAAGAAGAAACGGAAAATCTGAATAGACTGACTACTACCAAGGAAATTGAATCAGTAATTAACCAGCTCCCAACAAACAAAAGCCCTAGACCAGATGGCTTCACAGGTGAATTTTACCAAACATTCTAAAAAGAATTATCACGTATTCTACTCAAACTATTCCAAAAAATCTAGAAGGAGGGAAGGCTCCCAAACTCTTTTTACGAGGCAACTATCACCCTGATCCCAAAATCAGACAATGACATTACAAAAAAAGAAAACTACAGGCCGATATCCCTAATGAACATAGATGCAAAAATCCTCAACAAAATATTAGCAAACAGAATTCAGCAATACATTAAGATCATAGTGAATCTCACTATGATCAAGTGCAATTCCTGGTATGCAAGGTTGGTTCAATACCCACCAATCAATTAATGTGATACACAACATTAACAAAATGAACCATAAAAATCATATCAATGGATGCAGGAGAAGCATTGACAAAATCCAGCAGTGATTTACGATAAAAACTGTTAGCAAAGCGGGAACAGAGGGTTCATATCCCAACATAATAAAGGCCATATATGATAAACCCACAGACAACATCATACGCAATAGGAAAAAGCTAAAACCATTCCCCTTAAGGTCAGGAACAAGACAAGGTTGCCCACTTTCTCCACTTTTATTCAACATAGTTTTGAAAGTTCTAGCCATGGCAATCACACAAGAAAAAGAAATAAAAGGCATCCAAATTGGAAAGGAGGAAGTAAAATTGTGATTATGTGCAGATGACATGACTATATAGAGAGAACCCCAAAGACTCCACCAAAAAACTATTAAAACTGATAAATGAATTCAGTAAAGTAGCAGAATACAAAATTAATATTCAGAAATCAGTTGCATTTGTATACACCAATGATAAACTATCAGAAGGAGAAATTAAGAAAACAGTTCCATTTATAATTGCTTCAAAACTTATAAAATACTTAGGGATAAATTTAACCAAAGAAGTAAAAGACCTGTACTCAGAAAATTATAAGACACTGAAGACAGAAATTTAAAAAGATACAAATAAATGGAAACACATACCATGGATATGATAGGAAGGATTAATATAGTTAAAATGTCCATACTGCCTAAGGCAATATATACATATTCAACGCAATTCCTATCAAACCACCAAGGGTATTTTTCACAGAAATAGGAAACATAATCCTAAGATTTATATGGAACCCCAAATAGCCATGGCAATCTTGAGAAATAAGAACAAAGTGGGAGGTATTACGATACCTGACATCAAATCATATTACAAGACTACATTAATCAAAACAGCATGGTACTGGCATAAAAACAGACACATAGATCAATGGAACAGAATAGAAAGCCCAGAAATAAATCCATGCCTACATGGTCAATTAATCTATGACAATGGAAGCAAGAATTTATGGTGGGGTAAAGACAGTCTATTCAATAAAATGGTGCTGGGAAATCTGGACAGACATATACAAAAAAATGAAGTTGAACCACCTCCTTACACCATATAGAAGAATAAGTTCAAAATGGATTAAAGACTTAAATGTAAGATCTGAAACCATAAAACTCCTAGAATAAAATATAGGAAGTAAATTTGCAGATATTACCCTTAGCAATATTTTTACTGATATATTCCCTTGGGCAAGGGAAGTAAGAGAAAAAATAAACATATGGGATTACATCAAACTAAGAAGTTTTTTCACAGCAAAGCAAACCATCAATAACACAAAAAGGCATCTTACTGAATGGGAGAAGATATTTGTCAATGATACATTTGATATGGGGTTAATATCCTAAATTTATAAAAAACTCATTCAACTCAACACCAAAAAAACAAACAACTCAATTAAAAAATGGGCAGAGGACATGAAGAGATACTTTTCTAAAGAGGACATACAGATGGCCAACAGACATATGAAAAAATACTCAACCTCACTAATCATTAGAGAAATGCAAATGAAAACCACAATGAGATACCACCTCACTCTGGTCAGAATGGCTGTCATCGATAAATGAACAAACAACAAGTGCTGGCAAGAGTGTGGAGAAAAGGGATCCCTCGTGCACTGCTGGTGGGATTGCAGATTGGAGCAGCCACTATGGAAATCAGTACAGAGGTACCTAAAAAAACTGGAAATGGAACTACCTTATGACCCAGGAATTCCACTCTTAGGTACCTACCCAGAGAAATTCAAGACGCTAATTCGAAAAAACTTATTCACAATAGCCAAGACGTGGAAACAACTGAAATGCCCATCGGTAGATGACTGGATTAAGTAATTGTGGTACATTTATACAATGGAGTATTACTTGGCCATAAAGAAGAATGAAATCTTACCATTTGCAATGGTATGGATGGGCCTAGAGAACATTACGCTAAGTGAAATAAGTCAGATGGACAAAGACAAATACCATATGATCTCACTTATATGTGGAATCTAAAGAATAGAATAAATGAACGAACTAATCAGAAACAGTCTCAGAGATACAGAGGAAAAACTGAGGGTTCCTAGAGGGGAGGGAGGTGGCAGTGAGGGAGAAGGTGAGGGGATTAGAAAGCACAATCGGTAACCACAAGATTGTCACGGGGATACAAAAGTCAGTTTGGGGAATATAATCAACAATGTTGCAAAGCTTTTGTAGGGTGTCAGATGGGCACTTGTCTTACTAGGGAGACCACTTCAGGGACAGTGTAGATGCCTGACCACTGCAGTGTACACCTGAGGCTGAAGCTGAATAATAACAAATGTCAACTATAATTTAATACATATATATGGTCACAGGATGTGGAGTACAGCATAGGGAATAGAGTCAGTGAAATTGTAAAGCTATATACGATGTCAGAGCGGTAGTAGATTGGGGGAGGGGTATCACTGTGAGGGATGTAAATGTCTAACTATTATTGTTTTGTACACCTGAAACTAATTAAGAGAAGAGAGAGAGAGAGAGAGAGAGAGAGAGAGAGAGAGAGAGAGAGAGAGAGAGAGAGAGAGAGAGAGAAAGGTAAAAATGATTTCACTTCCAATTTGACGGAACTAAGGAAACTTGTAGATGGTTAAAAGACGCTCTTCTAAAATTTTGCTGCACTCTAGGGAAACCAAATAGAATAGAAAAATTAAACTCTACAGACTTCATGCTTTTAGGCAATCTGACAATTGTTGCTGTTCCTTCCATAATGGATCTTAGCACTGAAGGCAGAAAACTCTTGCTTTGGTCTGTACAAAAGGTCATCTGGGGTTTCCAGATCAATCGCTGTGGTTTCCATGCACTAAAAGAGCAGATTAAATTAATCTTTGGTGTTTGACATGTGCAGGGCCTGAGTGTATCTCCTCTCCATTCCAACACTTGGGGGTGGGGGGACGCTGAGGCAGGATGTCATTATACTGAAGTTGGAGACTCTTACTGTGATGCATTGTATTAAAAACAAACAAAAAAGAAAACTCAAGTTTTTAATTAAAACCTTCAGAACCTTATCACAAAATGCTTCAGCTTTTGCAGATCAAATGAAATTTTTCCACTTAAAAGAAGCATAGCCAATTTCTACGGGGGAAAATAGTACTCAGAAAAGCAAAATGCATTTATTTTCACTGGAATCCATATATATTTATACTATCTCACTTATCTCTGTCCTTTACATTTAAGCTTATTTATTTTCCATTTAAAAAGTGGGCATTTTTTTAATTTATAATCTAAGGATATTATGGTTTTCTAAACAATTTATTTCTTTTACTTCTGCTAGCAACTTAATCTGTGAAATACAGCTCAGGAAAAAAAAAATTCAGTCATAAAACCTGTTGGTATAAAGATAAGCAGTTTATTTAGCATCTAATTAAATGTGGTCACCAGAGAAATCGCAGCTTAAGAAACTTTATCAGAAAAAGATTAATCCATTTCAGGCTTAACCCAAATGTCAGAAGAGAACTCATGAATTTAGATAGGAATCCACTTATTATCCTAAGTCATTTTCAAATTCAGTAAAAAGAGCCTATAGTAATCACTATATTTATACTTACTGCCATCAAATTCATGTACTTTGTAACTATCATTTATTTCAGGGATAATTATCAAACTAAAAAAACATAATAGAGAGGCTTTTTTGTCAAAAATTTATAGAATGCTCTAAAACACTTTATGAATTTATACGTCCCATTTTTCCAGAAACACAAAAATTTACACAGACTGTCATTTTAATTCAAAACAACAATTTACCAAAAAGATTATTAACATGTGTTGGACTCAGGCACTGGGAAAGTGAGGAGGGGAAAGGCAATTCCTTCCTTTGAAAGACTCACAAAAAGCATGAGAGATAAACCCTCATATATACAGCCACCGATATAAAGTAAGAACTACTGTAGGGCAAAGGCTGTTTGTTTTTCCACAATATCTACTCGTGCCTTTTTCCAAAATAATAAAAAAAAATTGTATCTGGACACATGTTGACCCAGCATAACAGCTGGACCCATTTCTCACCCTTCCCTGAAGCTAAGATTGTCAGGTGACTAATTCTGATCCATGGGATATGACAGAAAGTGGTTTGTTCTTCTTCCAGGTTGCATCTTTAAAGGGTAGGATATGCCCTCGCTTTTCCCTTCCCTCTTCCAGAAGCCTAGAAAGGAACATGGCCCATCTTGGATCATGGAGATAAGCATAAATCTCCTCTGGGTGATAGAACAATAGAAAAAAAAAAAGAAGGAGCTTAGGTCCAATACAGGCTGTCACAGGACAAAAGTAGCATACCATCTCAGACTAATAATGAAAGAAAAATAAACTTTTGCCTTGTTTTCAAGCCACTCATTTTAGAATCCATTACATGAAGCAACACCAAGGTCTAATTAATATCTAATAGAGATGCTTCTTTTGCTGAGTGTTTTGGTACTGGAAAATGCCCGTTTTAAAAAAAAGAACCCAAATTTAATAGTGTAAGTAGAGGAAAGTTTGATTTCTAACTTTTTCAGGAAAAATAAAACACTGAATTATGACAATACATTAATAAAAATGAGAATTAAAATGTTGTAAATTCTTAGAAAAGAGTGACTTAAGTAATCATTGGATGTGGCATAATTTTTTAAACACAACTTTGATCATGGGATAGAACTAATGAAAAAAAAAAAATTAGAGGCAGTAAGAAACAGAAGAGACAGCAAAAACTGAATTACTGACATACAGGAAAAGCTTAGAAAAATAGGGAGTGCACGTGAAAAAACATAGATTAAAGCAATCAGAAAAGAACTAATAGATATGAAAGAAAGACAAAGATGATTCAACATGAGGGTAAATCCTTTAAGAGGCAAATCAAAAACAGGATGTGCAAACGTTTGCAAACAATATTTAAAAATCCCCTGAACTAGAAGAATGAACTAATCTTGAAAGATTGAAAGAGCACTCCATGTTTTAGGAAACATTCAAAACTGAGATAAATTTTGGTTAAAGTACAGAAAGTTAAAGAAATAATTCTTTAGGTATTCAAACAGAAAAAGAAAACCATCTATAAGAAGGAACAAGATGGGCATTTTAGAAGAATAGCTCAAGAGACGTTCCAAATTTGATGAAACCAAAGAAATATAAAGAAAGAGAAGTGAAGAAAGAGAGAGAGAGTGTTATCTGGAATAAAGTTCATTTTATGTTCGAGGTGTTTTTTCTGGATGGTGGGAATTGAGTTGATTTTTAAATTTCATTTTTCTTCTTTATTTATTATTTAAATGAGCATGGAAACTGTTAATAAAAACAATGGGTAATTAAACAAAAATATCAAGAATAAAACGGAAAGCAAATATGCCAATATATTAACAATGATCAATTCTCAGTGGTGACTTTCTAACTTCCAAGTACTTTTTTTTTTAATAAGAGGAAGTGGCCTTGAAAGAAGAATTCGGCAGGCAAACTAGGAAAGGATAATATTCCAGGCATAAGAAAAAGAGAAAAGTATGGAAGAAAATGCCATGCTTCGGAAACAGCAAGAGGTCTGGAAGTAGATGGCGACTAAGGTGGGGTCAGATTATATGCTACACTTGCACTTCCTTCTGGTTGTTATTTTTTATTTTTGCCATTGATTTACCTAATATCATTTAAACCAGTTAAAGCACAGTTGTCTCTATTTTTCAGGTGCAGAAATTCAATGTCCAGACCTCGGGGAGAAGAAAATAATTCAGTACTGATCTAATAGGACCATCTTCTAGAAGAACACGGTGCAAAGATGACCGGGAAGAGGTCCCTGACCTCAAGGTGCTGACGATATACTTGTGAGATCAGACAGACACAAAGAAAAGTAAATAATAATACAGGTAATACAACAATCATTGACACAATAGGAATACAGAAGAAAGGGGATGCTCTTCAATGGTTGGAACAGACTATAGAAATGGCAGAACTCACAATTGGTCTTGAAGAGAGGATGGAACATTTTGATTTAAGATTTCTCGTTTCACAAGAAATTGTATAGGATCTTTACCTATAGCTACATCCAACTGCATAAAGATGGAATACTTGTCTTTTTTCTTACTGAAATTATAAAGATAGACTAATTAATCAGCTATGAAGGAATTTGACTATTTGAAAAAGTAAACAAATAAGACTTAGCTTACATCAAAATAAATTCCAGATACAAAACTTTTCATCTAGTTCCCCAATCCGTTTCATATTACGGATTTAACTTTTTACTATATCTATGGAAACAGCCTTTTAAACCATAATTACAAAGAAAGAGATCAAAAGAGAGAAGATACAAAATGTAATTTCTCCTTTATAAACAAAGGTTAATCAACAAACAGGGAGAATGACTTATAATATATTTAGGAAAGGTCAATTTTCTTAATATTTAAGAAACTCATAACTCAGTAAGAAAAAGTACTAACACTTCAACAGAACAATGGGTAAAGAACGTGAACTAAATTCACAAAAGAGTATATATGAAAACCTTTTGTTCATTTTAGAATAAATGAAATGCCTAAGAATTTTTCCTTGGAACATACCACATCAACACAAAATTTACTTATTAAGTTCACTCATTGCAGAATAATTTATAATAGCAAAAAAACTGAAAACAGCTTTCTGTAAAGAAATTATGGTGTCACTGTAGGATAAAACCAGTTGGCTTCACAACTGAATGTGATACAAAGGCAGGCCATAGGCTGGCTGTTGCCAAAGACTGTTGAATGGCACGGTTAAGTGGTTTTGGTACGTAAGGAAAGTAAAGGGAAAACAGCCATATATAACAGCTTCATCCCAATTCAATAAAGAAGGTCTAATAGAAAAAAAGAACACGAGGATCTATATACCAAAACCTTCACTGTGATTATTTCCAGATTGCAGAATTATAGGTGATTTTTTTTCTCTTTTATGTTCTTAATTTTATTCAAATTTTTACAATGAAGACATATTGCTTTCAAGGTCTTCGCTGCCCTTTGCAGCAAAACTTCTGGAAAAGGTTGTCATTATGTAATGTCTCTAATTTCTCTTCTTGATTCTCTCTTAAACCTGCATAGGCTTTGGCCCCCAAAACTCTCCTCGAGGTACCTGGTGACTCTGACGTTACTAAACCCAACATCAGTGCCGTATGATGTCACTAAACCCATATGACACTGGTGATAATTCCCTTCCCTTCTTGACACCCCTTTTCCTGGAAGCTTCTAGATACTATGCTCTGTTCTCTCCTACCTACGATCATGTCTTCTCTGTGTCCTTGGCTGATTCCTTCTCTTCCCACTAGCCCCTTGATGTAGGAAGGCCCGGGACTCAGCCATCTCCCTGGGTGACCTCACCCAGCACACATATGCTGACAACTCTCAAACCTTCATCTCCAGCTCAGATACAGATTTCTTCCCCCACCAAACTCCAGACTCCTGGCTCCAATGCTCATGCCTGCTTATTATGTCCACCTGGATGTCTAATTGACACCTCAAACTCAAGAAGCCCAAACGAACTCCTGTTCTTCCCCACAAAATTTGCTTCACATGTAGCTATTTCCGCCTCACGTGAGATCAAGTTCCTCCTTTCAGTTGCTCAGGTCAAAGATCTTTCCTCAGTTCCTCTCTTTCTGTCATCCCAGCTACCAGCCAACCTCACTGGCTCTCCTTCAAAATATATCCAGAATCCAGGCTTCTCATCATCTTTGCTACCACCTGCGGCCTCCCCACTCTCGTGCTCCCGGAGGTCAGGGCAGTAATCTGCCAGCTGATCTTGCTCCTACCCCTGCCTCGTGCCAGTTTATTCTCAGCATGACGGCCAGGCTGATGCTTTTATTACCTACGTCAGATCATGACTCTGCTCAAACCGCATCAATGGCCCCCCATTGTCACCCACAGTAAAGCCAAGTCCTTCCTGTGGCCTGACGGCCCTCTCCCATTTCCTTCCTCCTTGCACACCCCACTCCAACACTCGGGTTTCTTGCTCTTCCAGGGCAAGGAGGCATGTCCCCACTTAGTCTCTGCTCCAGAAGTCCCTTCTACCTCGCACTTTCTTTCGCCAGATGCATCCCTGGCTAAATCCTTCACGTCACAGCCTCACGCTCTTCTTGTTCAATCCTCACTTTCTCAGTGAGAATGAGAAGCACAGGAACCTCCCTTTTCAATATTGCACTGGCTCCCTACCCTCCATCCCCCTGCCTCCCCCAGGCCCCTTTCCTCTGCTCTGCTTTGTCCTTTTTCCATAATGCTTATCACAAATTGTAAAAGTCAAATGGTAAAGGAATGATTTAGGTAGGCCACGATGAAGCGAGCGAGACTACCCTGACTCGCATGCAGAAATGGACTCGAATGCCTGTTTATCGGGAAAGCGGCGGCACGGCCCTGCAGGAAGAACTGTCTGAGGCGCACGATGGGGACCTCATCTACAGGAATTAATGAATAAAAAAGAAAACTGAAATAGCCCACAATTTAAAATCCCAGTGGGCACAACTAAAGCTAAGAAGCGTAAGTTACAGAAAGTTTGATTTGCCGGGTGGCAGAAGGAAGGGTGAGAGCAGTCCAAAGATGGGAAGGCGATCCGGGATGTGGTAAGTTCCCTCCCAGCTACAGGGCTGGAGCACAGACAGGATGAGGCTTTACGGGGACATCACAGAGAAAGGTTCAACACCCCATCACGGATGCTCTCTGTGAGATTTTCAAGGCATCTAAGCATGGGGGGGAGGGGGGTGCTGATCTTTATTTGTTTTCAGGGCTTGTAAAAATAGCTGAGTGCATATATTTTTCTATTTCCACTGTTTATCTTTCTGTCATACAGATAAGGGGTCAACCATTTCCTGCCTGTTCAAGGCACACCAAGGGCTTTGTGGACCCCAGGATTATTTTTGAAGGATATGTCTGCAAGACAACAAATTCACAGAGCTCCAGATAAATAGGTGGATTACGTTTGCGTAAATTATGAAACAATGCATTCCCATGAATAAGAGAAATAGATATTGTGACAGAAAGAGGATCAATGAAGTATGCAACGACACACAGAGAAAAAGGGCCATGGGACATTGGGGGGGGTTCGGTACCCACTCGAATCAAGGGCTGCCTCTAAGAACTTCATGTTTTCCAGGCCATTTTAAGTCCATCGAAATGCAACTCATGTGGCAGAAAGTTTAAAAATTGGAGCCCTCTCCTAGAGTCCCCTGTCCCCCTCATCCCCCTCTCCTTGCTCCCACCTCCTTTTGCTACAGCTCATGTCATGTGACCGGAGAACACAGCGTCTGTCTGCAGCACAGACACAGCTCAGGACACCGACTGTCCCCAAGCCAGGGCTTCTGCTCAGGAAAACCAAACAAGAGAGAGGAAAACGAGGCAGAGAACACACTGCTGGCACAGCCCCTAGGTCAGCACACAGCAGCACGGTTTATTTTACACAGGCTGTGTTTACATACAGCAGTAAATATGTTTCCCATTTCTCTCCATAACAGCAGCTATAAATTCTATGATGGAAGGGTTTGGCTCCTCTCTTCCCATAAAAGGTTTGGCGGGAATTACTGAAGCCCCTGAGAGGAGATCAATGATTGGAGAGAGTGACTTCTTTCACTCATATCCTTGAATGAATGAACTAATTCAGCAAATCTCTATTGAGCACCAACTATGTGCCAGGCACAGCTGGGGATGCGTCCATAAACTAAGTAGTAAAAACAAGACAAAAATCCTTGCTCTTAAGGCACTCATATGTTAGTGAAATTCATCTATCTCATCTCGATTTCCAGATTCTGAGCTCTCAGACCATGTAGGGTTCAGCACATAAGGTAAGTATGAAGCAAACAGAGCCACTATAAATAATTATAATAATTATGAGTTATTATTGTGGATTTAATTGAGTGCTTACTATGTGCCAGTCACTACTGTGAGTGCTGTACAAATATTAGTTTATTAAGCCGTCATAAAAATGCTACTGACAGGTACTATTACATTGAATTGTGTCCCTTGCAACTTTAAATTTTAAATAGAGATGGGGTCTTTACAGGGGTAATCAAGTTAAAATGAGGTCATCAGGATGGGCCTTAATCAGATATAACTGAAGACCTTTCAGAAAGGGGAAATTTGGACAGACACACACATAGAGGGAAGACGATGTAAAGACCCAGGAGAAGACAGCTCTACAAGCCAAAGAAAGAAGCCAGGAGCAGAGCCTTCCCTCACAGCCCTCAGAAGAAACCAACCCTGCCGACACCTTGATTTTGGACATCTGGCCTCCAAAACTGGGAGACGATTAATTTCTGTTGTTCTAGGCCAACTGATTTGGGGTACTTTGTTATTGCAGCACAGCAAATGAATAAAGGTACAACCATGAATCTCTGTCACAGACAAAGCCACTGAGACACTAGGTCATCTGCCTAGCAAGTGAAGCGAGAGTCAAACTCAGACAGTCTCGCTCCAGCAACCACACTCCTCCTTCTGCTCTAACGTCGGCCCATTTGTGGCAGAGCGATGGATCCTGAGCAGCAGGAAGAGTCCGTTTTCTGCCACGAGAAAGGTTTTACTGATGCTGGCTAATCACGTGGGTAAGTGACTCCACAGCTCAGCCAATTAAATGTGCCATTTAAAACTCTGTGGCTTCAAAGAGCTCTGTTTCAATGAGTCACTCTCATACTTACTGCCTGAAATTTTTAACATTTTTCCTCAGACCAAATCTTGTTGATTCTGTATTTCACTGAACTGAAAATAAAGCTCAAGAGTGATATGGCCCATATAAACAATAAGGGCTCAGAAAAGCCAAGTACACAGAAGAGAGAGAGAATTCTCTCCCAGCCTTGGCAATAAAATCTCAGCATTAAATAAGGGAGAATTATGCCATTCAGGCTATTAATCTAAGACCATCTTCATCTTCAAGATTTCAGTAATTTCTAACAAATACAAAAAAAAAAAACTTTCAGAATTTCAGTTTTCTTTTTCCTCCCACCTCATCTCTCTCCCTTTAACACATAAACACAAATACACACACACACACACACACACACACACACACACACACACTCTCTCTTCCAATAATGTCCCCATTTTTCTATTTTGTTTGCTGTTGTTGTTTCAGAGCTATCCCCGGTATTTCCCAAATGCTTACTGCATTACCACTGTGCTTAGCACGTTACATACTGTATCTCATCTGCCAAGCAGATATTATCAATCTCTCCCCTTCACACAGGAGGAAACGGAGGCCTAGTGACTTGCTCCTGCCGGAAGGCTCACAAGTGGCAGAGCCGGGTGTGAACCCCGTCCTTGCTGGTCTGCAGACCCCGGACCCTTCCACTGTGCTCTGCGCCTCCCTGAACACCTGAAAGCTTGCACACGATTTCCGACCCAAGACGGAGGAACTACAAAAGCAGCAGCTTTTCTCACTGGGCTGTAGAGTGACACTGTTCCAGGGGAGGGGCGATGCTGGATCACACATGTTTTCAAGTAGCTCCAAACACAGAGGGGTCTTGATTAGCCCCAGGGTTGGAGTCAACACAGGAGATTACAGTTTAAGGAAAAGCAGCCCGTAATCTGTCCAGATGCTTTCTGAGAGAGGAAGCTTTGTGAGAACTGAGAAAATACACAGGGAAATTCAAGTGGGGCCTGCTAACAGCCTCCCCCTGGGCTCCGGGTCCTGCCCTCAATGCCTCGAGCTCTGGGAGTCCTCTCCCACCTGACAGCTAGAAAAACCAGCTTCATAAATGACTCTAAAGGAGCAGTGAGAAAAAGGGGGTGGAACAGGGCACCAGCCCCTTCACACAACAGGACACATTTTAATATGCGTTCTTCAAATGTTTCAATAAAGGGTTATAGAAACTGAAGTTATTATTTTTTTTAAGTGATGAAGTGCTTTACCATTTAGGGCCCCGCTGGCTGAACATAAAAGTACCAAAAAATATGGAAACACTTCCACTTGCCCGCCTTCGCGACGACCTTCAGAATGACCCTTCTATGATATGGAAAACAAGTGCTTTCATCCAGCATCTGAGATCAACGTTTTGAGTTGTCCCTCTTCTCAGTCTACCCAGGACTGAGGAAGTTCTCCACGTCCTCGCAAAGAGAGTGGAGGACACTTATTCTGTGGACAGTAGGGAACGCAGAGCGTGACCACCTGGCTGTGACTAAGCCACACTGCCCTGTGCATGTGGCCTCTGTCTGCAGTCGCTCCAGGAGGTTGGAGGTGAGGGTGATGGAGAGCAGAGGGCCACAGCAGATGGGACACCCGTGTCTCCAGCCTGGCCACTCACCCTCACTTCCTCAATGAGCAACCAGACAGCATGCTTGGACTTGAAAACATTCTACATCTCAAATGTAATTAAAAACCTGAGACTGGCATGAATATGTAATGTACACATTGCTTTTCAGATGCCTTTTTCGTCCGACAGGCTGGTGCCGACTTTAATTTGGAAGAAATCCATTTTCATACAAAGGTA
Organism: Rhinolophus sinicus; assembly: GCF_057876585.1. Taxonomy (NCBI): domain Eukaryota; kingdom Metazoa; phylum Chordata; class Mammalia; order Chiroptera; family Rhinolophidae; genus Rhinolophus; species Rhinolophus sinicus. The sequence continues at coordinate 123,556,879 of NC_142502.1, read as the reverse complement.
ACCAAGAGTGACAGGAAATAGGAAGCCTACACCATTTATCTTCTGTGAACTTTAAAAAAAAAAAAAATCAGTTAATTGCTTTTCTAGGAAGCTATTTTGTAGAATCACGGTACTTTATCTTCCTGTTCTTATTCGTGGTATAAATGGTGATTTTAAAATGCCCGTTATGACAGTGCAATGGTTAATCAATACATCTTATACTATTTAATTACTTATTTTAACAAATAAACTTCTGATCAACCAAAAATGGTGACTCTGTTCTTGCTGATGAATTTTCAACCACGACCAAAACGCCTTCTATACAGTGACATTCAAATTTAAGTGTCTCTTGCCTTATCACTGACGAAGCTAAGGGCAGCAGCCACTGGCTTCCTCCCTTCCGTGGCTTTTCAAATGCATTCTATTTTCAGCCATCAGAGCCCTCTGCGTGAGCAGTTTCAAACCACGGCTATTTACTAAATGAACAGAAAACAGAAACTAAACTGTGTACGGTTTGGAATACCACTGCTGAAGCTGTAACTTGCCAAACAAACGAGTTCATTGCCTTTGAGACCCATATTTTGTCCCAGGGGCACTGTATGTTAAGCTTTTTCAAAGCATTGTCCAATTTTTGCCTTGCCTCCATCACCTAGAATTAGATATTATTTTTAAATTCTACCAAGTTTGAGGCTAATATAAAGCACTCTCTTCAGGTCTAAAATCATCATTTTAATAATAATGTATCATTAGTCCATGAGTCAAAGACAGATACACTTCGAAGCTAATGACACATAAGCTTCAGGGCCTCCTGAGCAGAGGTTTCTCATAGGCTCCAGGAGGGGCCTTAGCAACGTGTTACTATTTGTGTTTATAAAAATTTCAAGTATAAGATATTTTCTGTTCTTTTGCTCCTAAAGAAGACCCCAACCCACCCCCAAGATGGTATAAATTTTAGATCCCACAAAACCTATATCTGGCCCTCGAAGTAAACAGTTCCTAACGCCTGAATCTTGAATTACATCTTAATGGCAAAACATTGTTTGTGTGTTTGTGTGTGTGTGTGTGTGTGTGTGTGTGTGTAACAAAAATAATTCACTTCTTTGGAAATAAGATTTAGTGTGCCCTACCCTAGAATGTTCTAGAACGCATGCTTCAGTCATTCATTAAGTCCCTTGTCTCTCATCTAGCAGTAGTCACCCTTCCGAGTGACACTCCAGGGAAGGTTCACTTAATGAGGGGTGGCGCCAAGAATAAGAGACTCAGCTATAACAACAAAAATATGTTTTTCATTAAACACAAAACTGAGCTGGAAAAAACAGTCAAGAGGCAGGTGTATCAGTCCAGGAATTCCCTTGAGGTCTTTAACTTCCACATCAAATTACACTGAATTTTTCTATACTAATTACCTATTATTGAAAACCAAAGAATTACAGCAAATAATTTGCCATGGCAGCAGATAGAATGCAGATGTTGTAAGGGAAAGAATGAAGAATTTAGAAAGTGTAAAATCAGGCAAAAGACATTCACGAATTCTCAATTTTTAAAAACGACAATATTTTTCTACCACAAGGATTATGAAGGTAAGGGAACTTTCCTAGGGCTAGAAGGACATTTTTAGATTTAATTTGGACTATAAGTGACAGGAATTGCAAGGTAAAAGCTATGTGCTGGCATCTAATTTATTCAATTCATTGTAAATTTCTCGGAGGCATAGATCACATCTCAGACTTTTTTTCCGTTTCTCACATCACATGACACTAGTCCCTGGTTTGATTTTCTCATGTGGAATGACCTACACAATGCCTACACAGCTATATTTGCACCTTCCGTGCCTGATGTCATTGTTACCTAACACTGCCTTTTAGCCCCCCAATTCTTCATACTGTCATAGTGAGTCTTGCTCTATAGCCAACGTCCTGAAAAGGTATAGTCAAGAAATAAAAATATTTTTTTTTTAAAAAAAGAAAGAAATGCAAGTTCCCTTCAGGTCACTCCCTTTGTCAATTTCCCTAAAAAACACATTCCCTACCTCACTGGAAGTCAGTCAATACTATTCAGACGACCTGTTCTCACTGGTGGTATCTGTGTAAACAAATACAGCCACGGACATTTTTTAAATTGTTTGCCACATTGAATTGTTTTATTCTCCCCCCCCCCAAAATAAAGCAAATACTCCCTCAAAAGTAAAATCTGATTAGTTGGTAATGTTCTTCAGTTTCTATGTTGTGAGTGTGGATTTTATAAACTTGCCCTATAAACACTGAATGATACACCTGCCAAATTTCTTAATCTCTTGGAGGAATGTAAAAAAAAATCCCAAAACAAAAAAAACCCTTTGAGTTTGAAGGATAGTGTGGGGGCGGAGCCCCAGAGAGTAGTTTCCAGGCTCTCGGCCTCACATAGACAGGTGCTGGCTCAGGTAGTAAATGGCCAACTGTGATTGCATGGCCATCAGCTGTGGCTAGTTGGCTGTCAGCTGTAACCAGTGAGCCATTGGCCACAATATAACTGCTGTGGCTACGAAGAGAGAGAAGAGAAGAACGGGGGCTAGCAAGAAGATGGCGGCTGGGCTGGCAAGCGTGGGTGGCGGTTTGCGGACAGTGTGGATCCAGCCTCCAGTGAGAGTATAGTGCCGCCAGAGAGAATATAGTGGTACGACTCCCCTACCTATGGCTCCGTGGGTGTTCCTTTTTGGCCTCACCATATCCTGCGTTCTTGTATGGGGAGCGGGAGCAGACGCCCCGCATGACGCCTGGCACGACAGATAGGAAACGTAACTTGCAGATACCACCCTGCTACTAACTGGAACACAGTCATTTTGATAGTGGACTAATTAAACACAGCAGTGTTACAAAATTCAAATGACCATATGTTCCATACTCTGCAAAGCTTTTTGATAAAATAAGAACTGTATACCTCTACCCCCTCCCCAAAATTCACCAATTACAACTTTGTCCTGTGAACGACACTTCTTTTTGTTCTTCTCTGTCGATGCACGATGGCTCTCTTTGAAGTACTCAGTACAGAATGTTAGGACGGGAGCTGGCTACCTGGTTCAATGTCATTACACGGGGGGGAAGTGAAACACTTCCTCTATAAAAGCTCCAATGTCTGTCTAACGCGACTCTCTAGCTCCGGCGTTTCCCTCTTTCTGTGATAACCAAACACGAGTCTGGGTCATTCCTGACCTGGGAGTCCTGGAAGAGCATTCTGAAAGTATCCACGTTACTAGCGACATACCCAAACACCGAATGAAAACTGTATAGTTATCTGTACAAGGCTAGCCCGGCGATCAAAAACTGGCTTTTAACCAGAGCTTTATCAACTCACTGGGCTCCAAAGTAATTAAATTATTAGGGAATAAATTTGAAATTTCTTTTGTACATAATAATCATCTTAACAAGGAATCAATTAGGATTAAAATTATAAAAGGATTCCTGACGGTTGCAGGCACTGCTGTGGAAGGATAAGTCATGCTTTATTTGCCATTACAGGTCATTTGATAATGATGACAAAAATCAAAGTGCTTGATGAATTTTGTAAGGTGGTACCTATTATGTGTCCTACAAACTTTAAAGAACATGAATGCTTGCAGAAGTTAGAGTTTTACTTATATTAATTCCTAGTGAACACTTTCTGGGGTCCATCATTAAAGAATAATCAAAAGAAGTTACTGGTACACATGCCATTAATTTCCTCAATAGAACCTGCATAAACATCTGCGTAATATATTGTTCTCCCAATTGGTGCATGGTGCTTTCTCACATGGTGCTCAGAAATGGTCAGGGTGTCTTGTGAGATATGTAACAAGAAATACCCAATCATTTGTTTCATTTGGTTATTCAATCAAATTAAGATACAAAGAATATTCCATGTTTGTTACTCTATCTTTAAAAAAGTATCCAAAAAACCCCAAAACTGAATAGTTCCTAAGTACAGTGTTCTAGAACTCACCTTTGTATTTCAGTTAGTATACCACGTCATCGCAAAGCAAAACACATGTGCAGTCGTATTTCTTCGTCGTGTGCTTGTGACAACTGTCATCAATTTGGAATACACTGTAAGAAGTGCTTCTCTACCACAAACCTTCATTTTCAATCCAGATTTCTGTTCAAGAGACTAGTCATGGCCTTTTTGCTATCTCTGTGATTATGTGACTGGCTTGTTTTCAGTTCTAATATTCCATACAGCCGATCTACATATTTGAATAAACACTTTAGAATAAAATCAAAATGCAAATCAGGAGAATCTGAACTACAAGATTTCACTAGATTCACACAGCCTGAGATTTTTTTTTTTTTTTTTACAGGGCAAAGGGAGTCCTTACTTGACTGACATCAATGGACCTGGGTCTTAAATACTATCATATGGATGGGACAAGTGATATATTTGCATATTCACCATAATCAGCATTGAATTGTTTAACAATTAAAAAGTCATTCTGAGATTAACTTTGTGAAGTTTGTCCTGGAACAATTCAAACTGACCACAATGTTAAATTTCTAAAGTCTTTTACGTGAAAGTTAACCTCTACATACGAAAAAGTACAGCTTTTGAAGTCCTTTTATTTCTAGTGTCTCCTATTTCTGTCAACACTGGCTTGCACAATATCCCCTGAACTGTATTAAAGAAGACATTTCTTTCTGAATTAAGAGACACACACACGACTGCATTTGTTGGTCCTTATAAAACGCTGATTTGAATCTACTTGAGATTCTTAAGACAGCATTATTTATGTGTACGTCCTCCCTTACTGACTGCTACGAATCCCACCACATGCAGTCAGTCAAACACTGAAATAAAGAAACATGGGAACTGAATCCACAGCTGTCAGGTAACCACTCAGAACTACTCAGATGCGTGTTAGCAGGAAGAGGACAAGACTCACCTCCGTCTGTTTGGGGATGCTGAACTTAGCAAGCTTGGCCTTGGCTCTGGCCGACTCCGACTTGGTGGCAGGGACACCCCTGTAGGACGTGCAGTGCACGCTGGTTTCCGTGGACGACTTCAGCTTCGGAGACTCATCAGGGGCCTGATCTTGGCCATCCATGGGCCGCACGTATGCGGTCGGTTTCTGCTGAACCAGGCTGGGTTTTGAAGCCAGGGACGGAGGAAAGTTCTGAACACAGTGTGCACTGCCACTGTGCTTGGCTGCCATAGCAGGTGGCCTTTCCTGGGTCTGAAGACCCACCTCTACATTGCAGACTTGTTTGGCCCGTGGTTGCTGTCTGCCAACACTATCTCCAAGGAGGGTCCTGAGAGAGCCCTGTTGTGCTGAGTTGGAAGAAGAAGAAGAAGAGGGAGGTGAGGGTAAGGAGCTCGATACACAGTGATTAGGCTTTTTACCATGGTTCTCTGGCTTAGCGGTTCTGTTCAAACCAACCACCCTGTGTCCGTACTTACTTGCTCTCTGTTGGCCATCGGGGGGCGGGTGCCCAACCTTCTGCCAGCCCACGGTGGTCCTCTTACTCTGCTGCCCGGGGACAGCTGCTGGTGTGGAGGAGGCAGTGCTGCAGACTGACGAGGGCTGAGGCTGGGCTCTTGATTCGGGGACAAAGTGTTCATCCATCTTGTTCACAGGAGCCTGAGCAAGCCCAGGCTTGGGAACACCAACTAGGTGACTCTGATTGGATCTATCGGTTAAAAAGTCTTTCATTTCATCGTAATTGCCGAGCGTATTCTGGATCCGGTTGGAGAGTTCGTCCCCCTTGTTTGTCTGGAGAAAGAAAAACATACCCGCTTGTTAGAGACAAAGGAAACATAGGAAACTGTGGAGAGGGGCCTGGACGGACCACAGAGCCAAGGTCACCGCATGCAGAATGAGGGCTGACACATGAAATCAAAATCGCCGTCTCGGAGGCCACCTGTCAGCGCTCTGCGCCACACCAGACCCAGAAACCGTTAAGGGCCTCATAGGACACGAAGGCCCCAATCCTTGGCTTGTGCGGCCGCTGAGGACATCAGCACGCGCCCTACTGTAACTTCACAAAACGGTCCAGATAAGGATCTCCAGGACTGGCTTTCCTTTTCTGTTTTTCTGCTCCCAGCAGAAGCTTTTCTTGAAAATTCAGATTTGGCTCAAATTGTTCTGCTTCCAATTTGTAAATACGTAATTATTCTTGTCAGAAACCCCAAGTGCGAGGCAAGAGAAGTCAGAGTGAAGGGTAAAATGCACATGGGGCTAAATGTGCAAGAAGCCAGGAGCCTGAACTACCTACAGCTCCATGCAGCCAAAGACACCAGTGACGTCTGGGAAGACACCTCATTTGGGAGGAGAGGTTATATTTCTGGCCTTTGGGTAAATGAAAGACAATCCCAAAGTTTCTTTCTCATCAGCCCCAGCAGGTACCCTAATACTAACGTGGTCCACGTGTAACACATATGTAACCCAACCTCTTTTAAGAGTGTTTGTTTCCTAACACCTTAGAACACAGAGCACATGTCACTGACTTTGAAAATCAATGCAGAGATGAAGTCTACGTTATTCATAAAAATCACAGCAAGTTACACTTCACTGACAGAGTGGCCAGTAAAGACATGTGAACTAGACACCAAGCTTTGTGTGCGAAGACCCCACTCTTAGTGGCTGAGCCACCTTCCTTGGGCTAACTAACGTTTGGTCAACTCTTCAAGTCAAGACCATCACACGGGGGTTAGAGTTACAAACGAGTGAGGGGTGGAGATGAACAATGGAAAACCATCTACCTTATAGGGTTCACTGAAGAGGGAGTAACTTGAATTAAATGTGCCATCATCCTGTTGCGTTTCCTGATTTCTTCTTTCTCGTTCTTTCCTCCGTAACACATTTCTATCTGGTTCATAGACACTGCATCAGAGAAAGAAAAGAGAACAACCCCACACACACAAAATTAAAGGCTAAAGCCCAATCTCACATTCACCCGAGAGCAGAAGTCTGGTTCATGGACAAATGGTGACGATGACAAGAACATTCTAATCAAGCAGGATGGGCTCATGTGTCTGATAATTACATTCTCCAGGAAGAAAAAAATCCTTAGCACAAGTTCCAACCAGTACTAGGCCTCTCTGCCTGACATGGGAAAGAGGAAATATCTAAGCCACCTTGACAGGGAGAGACTAAAAGTAATCTTCAGGCAGACGGTAATTATTGCGACGTGTAAATAGAAATTATGAGCATAGTTCCTCTTATGACATAGCCTGCGAGTGTTATATGGGAATGCTCTTGTTCTTTTCGTTCTTCCTTTTTCTTTTTTTCGCATGGCTGTGTTTCTGTAGTGATTCTTTCATTAGCTAACTCCCTAAAGAGCTGTTAGAACTCCATGTTGCAGTGGCTTTCACAGCTGTGAGCCCTCTTCTGATCTCTGCTAATCAGTCAAGTCGTCAAACTAGGACAGAATCAACTCTTCCTTCTGATATATTTGACACTATCACTCCTCCTAACCATGAAAAATGTGCCAGGAGGAAGGGGTGTGGGCAATGGAGGGAGAGCACGGGAATTGAATTATGGTGTGTCATCAAGGAACTCAGCCTTTTTGTTGAAGAAAATGAATATCTATTCTCCTAAAACGCAATTATTAAGTGACCAGACACCAGATAACTGGGAGGACTGAGGAAGAAACAGTGTTCTTTCTCCCTAATAAGGAGAAAATAAAGGGCCTAATTCAGCTAATAATAAGGAAGTGACCCATGTAGTGAAGGAAGGAAATACACTGTTGTTTTGTTTTGTTTTTTCTTTTTCAGCCCAGTAGATAAAGAAATCTGGCCTTGGTGTAAACACAGAACTAACACTACCAATTGTAAATACCTGACACGTCCCTCAGAATGAGCACTGTCTTCATTTCCTGGCAGAAGTATTCGTTTAAGGGGTCTTATCATCACCTTGCTTAGAGCTCCCACTCGGTCCAGCGAGCAGATGCCTGAGCTGGGATCCAGGGCAACCACCTACTGACTGTGGTTCGCCCCCAGCCACCAACATGATGATAGGAAAAGCACATGCTCTCTCTGCACCCCAGGCCTTCATTACAGCACAGCGTGTTTCACGGTGGTGCTGTACGGTTTAACCATGAACACAGTCCATAAAAAGGGCTCCAGAATGGCTTTCGGTGTCAAAATCCAATGTACTGCTATTAAATGTTGTTAATAACGAAAGGATCTGTGGGTGTTTGAAGGAACTTGTAGAAATAGGAAGGTTTTGTTTTGGTTTGGTTTGTTTTTTTCAGCCAAATTGCTACGCTGAGTAAAAGAGAGACTATCTGTGTCACGTAGCTATAGAGGACACAAATAAAATAATCATAACATAAATATCACGTATCCTCCTAGCTCTGCCCATGTGGCCAGAATATACTTGAAACTTGCTGTTTAAGGGGCGACGCTAGGCTGTGTTTCCAGCAAGGCTGTGAGACACTGCATTTCAATTTAAGAGTAAGGAATGTTAAAATACCCAGAATATGCAGACTGTTATCATTTTAACTCATCCTTAGTACATTAGCCGAGGTTATTAGATTTGGGAGTCCAACCAGTGACCTTCATAGAAAGGGCAGCTGAGCCACAGCGTCACCAACGGAGAGGCTCACAGCTCAAACATGGCCCATGGTCACTAAGAACTCTCTGGGGTGGCTGTGGCAACCCTGACTGGCATTAGGGAGGCACAAGATGGAAACGACACTCTTAGTCTCGGAACCAGGCTGGTGGTTCAAAGGAGAGGGTGTGACTGTCCCTCCCTGGTTGTGGACATTCAGAATATGAAACCCCCCACTTTCATGAAGACTCCATGGATTTCAAATGGAGACTTCTATAAGGACACACGACTCATGCTGTGGATGGACATGAAGTGAGCTTTAGCCAGGAGGAGGATTCTGCTTTCACCATTGACGTGCTAACTTTCAGACCAATTCCAGCTTTTGCAGTCAGAAAAAAAAATAAAACCTTGCACTGCCAGCATTACACTTCCCCCCCCCTCCAGTCTGCACAGCCACCTGTGCGGCGCCTACTGTGCGCAACTCACGCACAGAGACGCCCACAAACATGCTTGCTGCCCTCAGCCAGGTCAAGCCAACCAAACACACAAGACTGGTGTGATGTACGAAGTGACCTCATGTAACATGGAGCGGGCAGGGGGCATTCAGGATGACTGCGGCCTTCCGAGATGGCCCCATGCCCGAAATAATACCTCCTGCACCGGCTGGCTGACGACTGAAATTCCACCACTAGCGAGTCGTTCCTCTGGTTTAAGATGTCTTCACCCCTGTAAGAAACGCAGACACCACAAGAGGGAAAACACTTGAAACCTGTATCCTCATGTGCCTGGGCTTGTCTGCTTTCTTCCCCAGGGCCAGGAGGAAAGGCTACAAGGACAGCAGTGTGCAAACCGGAGGCATGACAAAAAAGGAAGGGATGATGTGGAAGGCAGGAACAAAACAAATCTATCAACCCCACCTGTGCTGCAACACGGCTTAGATGTGTAAGACAAAGCCATCAGGGTAAAAGCCATATGAGGTAGGCAGGTATTGAACTCACTGTGGTTCCAGCGTCAGGTGTAACGATCACTCCCGAATACGGAGAACTTGGAGGTGAGGAGGAAGCCACTCTTCCTTAATTAAACCTGCCTCATTTCCCAACCCCTTTAAGCTTGAAGGTAACCAAAAGCACCCCACAGGCAGCCCACTACTAGCTCAAGTCCTCCAAGGAGGTCCCATGGTTTCTAATACTAAGAAGGACTCAACACCCTCAGGAACAACCACACATCACCTCCTAATAGAAAGGAACTGGCCATCTTTTATGAGACCACCACAAGGCTCACGCTGTGCAGCAGCCTCCACACCATCAGATGAAACCATGACGACGAAAAATGACAATCACCCCTCCCACCCCCCGCTTTCTCCAGAGAGGACAGGAAACCCATGGGGGGGGTGACACTTCTTCCATGTCTTCCTTCCCAGCTGTTTCTCTCCCCCTTCTGTGGTCGGCAGCCCCGTCATTTCCACCGAGCATTCAGCTCTTCCTAATGGCAGCCCACCCACTCCTCATCCTTAACTAGAACCACAAGCCCACGTGTTACCTCAGGCCTAGGAAGACAAAATGTTACCTGAGTAAAGCAAATGTCATTGTAAGAGAAAGTCTGGACTTGCCATCCCCCATCTCTCCCTAAGCATCTGAACTTTGATCTCTTCTACCAACACTTAATGTTTTGACTCATAAAGAGAGTATCTCCTCTACAGTGAGTCCACCATTCCACTAATTGCGTGTGAAATCTATGCAGGTCTTCCCAATCCTGCAGAGTGCCTTTCTCTTGATCTGTCACCATTAAAACTCAGCCTTCTTCCCTCCTCTGCCATTCCAACCATGTGAAGCCCATGCCGTTGGCGTTAGAAGCAAAGGAACCTTTCCCACGACATGCTGCTAGTCAGGTCAGCATCCCTGGGGACGGGGACTGAAGCGGTAGAGAATTCCAAATCCTGGCCTGCCAATATATATATGTCAGACTCAGTAAAAGCTTTGTGTTACGAGCTATGCTTCTTTGTTACTAGCAGATGGTAAAATTTCTATCATCTGTAAAGTTGTTCCAGATTTCTGTGAGAATTATAAGAATCATACTCCTCAAGTGTATGTCACCAAATGTATTTATTTATTTTGCAGGGAAGTGGAGGCAGCCAACTGCTACAATATTATTTATTCTTGGTTGCAGATGTATAACATTTCAGAAAATTGGAGCTTTTAAATCAACTCTTTTTAAAAGACATTGAATTTTAGAGTTTAGAAAATAGTCTATGAAAAATGTAAAAACTTTCTGATCATTTCCCATTTATTTGTTTTTAATCTATAAATTGAAGTATCATGTAGGCTCAGGTAAAAGCCAATTATGGGGTTAAGTCGGAATAGATGTCAAAACATGATATTATCATCCTTTCCAAAATGAGGATATTCTGGATCATATGGTATCAGTAGCGAAGTAAATAATGATAATACCTTTGAACCTGATGACTTCTCCCTTCCACTGAGCTCAAAACATTTCACATATATGTCCCTTAATTATAGTTACAATGTCCTTTGGCGAAAGACAGGGATGGTAGATATTATTAGGTTAACTTTTTTAAAGATCATGCAACTCAGCGTAAGAGTCTGACCATTCAGACGATGCCATAAAGAAAACATTATGTAGAAGGAAAAGCAATGTCCAGAGTACTAAAGTACTTTCTTCATGTCTATCTGGGGAAGAGGTACTGTCCCTGAGCCACGCGGCGGCCACACTGGCTACACCCTGGTGTCCATCATCCTAGGGTTAATGAAGAGTGAACATGAGCCCCAGAGCAGCAAAACAGGACAAGGAAAACAAAGGGAAGCTATTTCTCATGCAGAGAAAACTAAAAGGAGAATTCTGGAACAAAGGCTGGGCTGTTAGAATTTTTACATTTCCAGAACAAAAGACAAAAGTCAGTCTCTCTCCACAGCACACACATAAAAAGGATAACCATGTAACATATTACAGAATACTGGAATCGAGGACAGACGAATGAATAAAGAAATTATAGATTCTAACGTAAGCCAGCGAGGGCTGATGGTATCACCTTTGCCAGCAAATCCCGCCCATTCATCAGCCTGCTCCGATCCCGGCCCAGGGAAAGATGCTGGGGCTCGTGCAGCCCGCCCCTGCAGCTGAGTCCCAGGTTTGACCCAGAGACCCCACCGGCCAGGAGAGACGGCCGTCCTCCTTCCTGCACTGAGCCATATGCAGCCGCTTTCAATCTGAACATTGGCTCCAAGCAAATTGCATTTGCCACGGAGGAGGCTTTCAGCCAAGCGTATACACAGCTAAGTGCTCCCCTTGCCTAGAATCTTCATAATGTTTTATTCTTAAAAACAAAACAAAAACCCATCATTTTCCTACCTACTTGTGTATCTCCAAGGTTGGGGTCTAGGAACAAGTCAATTCGATGAGAAGAAAATGAACAACCTCTCACCTATTTCTGAAGAAAGTTCTGTTCTCCATGTTTAAAAAATACTGTCCTCTTCAAATAGCAAATTGAAATACAATTCACTTTAGTCCAAAAGCATTTCCTGACTGCCACGGTGTTAGATGCTGGCGAGATGCTGGCGACACAATTAGGGCTGTGACAGGCCTTTCCTGCTGCTGAGAAGCTGACAGCCTAAGGGACGGGGGAGAAGTGGGGAAGGGGAAAGGAGCCCATTCTAAGCTGAGAATGCCGATGTCATGTGGTCACGGCACTGCAGAAGGGAGAACGGGGCATCAGGGTTGCTTTCTGCAAGAGATCACCTTCGAGCTGGGTCTTAGAAAAAGGCAGGTGGAGGAGAGGGAAGGGAAAAAGAAGCGCTTAAAAGTACAAGATAGATAAATTACTATCAAGTGGCCTTCGAGGGTATTCAGGGGATGTGACCCTTGCCCTCCCCATAGCATCTTAGTCTTTAACCAGCTAGAATTTCACATTTAAGGTTCCATTTCTTTGGTTTGCTTCACTTCTAACCCGTCATTCCTACAGTACCTCATAAGTTTACCTGATCCCTTCCTGCAAGCAGGTTTGGTTTGGAGTAAATAAGTGAATAAACTTGCTTTACAGTTTGTATAAGGCCTGGCCTTGAACGGCTGATGCGCAGAGGAGACAGTCTTTTCCGTCATGGAACATTTACAGTCCTGGGACAACATGCCAACCTGCCCCTGGGATGTGGACTGGCAGCCACAGGGCAAACAAGAAGAAAAAAAGGCACTAAGTGGGGAAGAGAAGAATGTTTCCCAGGAACTCTCCTCCTTTTTGGAGCAGCAATAGCAGCAACTATATATAATTAAAAAAACTTAAACACTACAAAATTATAACAATTGCTTTAAATTTAATGAGACAAACTAACATCCCTTGTTATTTATAAAGCAAATGATAAAAGATCAGTAATCCTTTCTTAAGTCAGAGAAAAGCAAGGCTGATGAATTTCACTTACAAATCCCCTCCTCAGTCCATAGGCAGAGCTAGTAGGCTAAAAGATAGCTGGTCAGAGAGTGAGAAGGTGAGAGAAGAAGTCAAGCAGAGAGAAGATGGGGCTGGAATCAGAGCTTGATAAAGAGGCAAGGATTCTCCCAACTGGAATCCTTCAAGGCCCTGAGTTGTTGTAGCATGGTGCCAGTGCTGGTGATGGTGAGGCGGTGGTGGTAGAGATGGCGAGGGTGAAGGTGGTGGTGGTGGTGATGGTGGTGGTGGTGGTGGTGGTGGTGGTGAGGGTGATGGTGGTGATGGTGATGGTGGTGGTGGTGGTGGTGATGGTGCTGGTGGTGGTGAGGGTGGTGAGGGTGATGGTGGTGGTGGTGGTGGTGGTGGTGAGGGTGATGGTGGTGGTGGTGGTGGTGGTGGTGGTGGTGGTGTGAGGGTGAGGGTGGTGATGGTGGTGGTGGTGACGGTAGTGGTGATGGTAGTGGTGGTAGTGGTAAAGTTATTAATGGTTAAAGACACTGAGGAGTGACAACCAGTTATCAGTGCATAAAACTAAGCCTTAAATTTTGAAGTACATTACTATCCCCCTGCTCACTTATATTAGACTTTTCTTTTTGAGTCAAGGAATTCTAGTAACCACGCCTATTCACTATTTTTCCGCAACAGCATTACACCACTGGTTTACCATCAGTTTTTTAAGTGTGACCCCCAATATTATTTCTACCATGGATACTCTGAAAAGGTCAGTCCAACCTTATTTGTCTCTGACCACAAAAGTTACCTCAATTTTAATTCAATCTTGAAACCCTGAGAGCAGTTACAAATCTCTGCCTTAGGGTTGTCAATCTGTTCTACAAGAATGGGAATAGAATTGAGGGTGGTTTGTGCCATAATCACATCTCCTGTACCACAGCCTTTGTGACACTAGGAAATAGAAGGGAGTCACAAAGTAACAAATGCCCATAGACGACTTTAACCCACAAATATGCCACAGAAAACAGCCTTAGGGATGATTTATGCCATCTTCCCAGACCCATCAGGCCCATATTAAATTTTGCTAATAACAATAACTCCCCTTATTACTACATGCAGACACTGCACAAAGCACTTTACATGCCTTATTTCATTTACTAGTCTTCAAAACCCCAAGAGACACTATCCTCATGTACCAGTGAAGAAGTCACAGGCTCTGAGGTTAACTAACTTGTCCAAGTGTCACAGCCAGTGAGCGACAACGCTGGGGTCTGAAGTCGGGCAGTCCAGCACCAGAGACCGAACTCTTAAGACTGCTCTGCTGGTTCCCCAGGGAACTTGCTCACTGACAGGCTCTGATAAATGGGACCCCCATCCTTTGTTAGTAAATGCCAGCCAGAAGGGTGTTAATTTTCAGATCATGACCATTTCAATTTGTTCTTCTGAGATCTGCTAAGCCTCCTTGGTTGATATACATTAAGAATTCTTCTAAAATCTATAAAATATAACTGGCATAAGCAATTCAAATGAATCAGCAGTGGCAATTAACTAACACTCCAGGCCTTGAGTTCTGTACAGTGCATTCCTTAAGGATTATGGAGTGCAGCTTATAATAGAATTAGCATAGACGAGTCACTGTTACAATATGGTACTGGATACTTTTCAGTTCTTTACTGATCATTTACTGAGTCCCAACTCCATTTCTAACTCAGTGGACATGATGGTTGCTCCAAATCTCTCTCATAAATACACTCCAGTGAGTTTTTCAAGAAATGACAGATAAATAACAGCTTTGACAGCCAAGAGTTAAACGCTTTTCCTGAGGGACCCTTAGTCTTGGTGCCATGAGAACAGGCATTGGGTTCTAATGGAATTGTTCCATGACAACAAACCGCCAGGCTGTATGACAAGCAGTTTTCAAAGAGGCTTTGCATACAGTATAAACAGCAGAAGTTCGTTTGAGTTTCTTAACAGGACCTTTTCCCTTTACAATATGAAATGCCATGGGATGAAGCAATTACTCTGATTTACCATCTTCTCCTTGGTAGAATATAAAGATGCAGCAGAGTCTCACAAAAGCAGTCTCTTAGCCCAATGAGACCCACCTGCAAAGTCCCTACTATGCTGTTTCCAAGAGCTCACTGCCAGACAGCTGCACGGGGCTGGCCGCCATCGATCACAGGGTCCACGAGGAGAAGGAGGCTCATTCCCAGGGCTTTTCATGTTAGAGCCAATGAATTACTTTTCCTCCACCCAACACTCAGTTACATTTCATTTGCACTTTACAGCATCAGTCTCTAAACTTCAGCTCCTAGGAATTTCTAAGCCATATACAGGAAGGGTCTTATTTTAGCGCATGCTGTTTTAGCCATGATGCCCTTCCACACAACCTGGTGGCCACTCGGGGACACAGAGGTGGTGGATGAAGTCAGAGGGCACAAGGGAGGCCACGTCGCCTCACACAATTTCCTGATGTCAGCTGGGTCCGGCTCCTGGACACAGAAACCCGGGACCCCAAATGTTAGCCAAAAAAGAATGGCTCTGCTTTTCCTGCATTCAACTCCTTAGCTTTTTTCCCTCCCAGAACCACTAGTGAGAAATGCACTATTTGGTTAGGAGGGGTTTCTGAGAGAAGTTAGAGTCCAATTGGGCTACTGCCATCTGTTGAACTGAATTAATTTACCTGTGAGATAAAGAACTAGCCCAAGGCTAGAAAGAAAACAGAGCTAACTTTGCAAGAAGGTAGAATTCAAGGGGTATGCATGTCTTCGAATGCCTTCTGGTGTCTATAATAAGACAGGCCAACCGTTAGAGTCTTCCATGTAGACAACAACACAGATGGAAACTACTATAATAGAAATTAACATATCGAGAGACCCTCTCTGAAGATGAGAATGACGTGTTTTAGAACAACTTAACTGTGAGTCTCAGTGGGTAAGGAGAGCAGGGAAGAGGGAAATAAGACACTAAAAATCCTCATTATCTGAAAGAGATCACAGAACCCCCCTGCAAGGATGGAGGCAGGATTGGGGTGTGACAGCAGGAGCTCAGTTCCTGGGTCACAGAGAAACAGAAGCCAATGGGCAGATGTTCCCTCAGCTTCTCATCCTCCAACATTTCCCACTCACCTGCCACTTCCGGCCTTCACACCCTCTCCTCCTCCCCAGGCTCTGAAGCCTATGTCCCCCAACCCCCACTTTCCCATAGATGCCACTTTCTCCTATTTGGTCATCATCTTGGGTCTCCTTTTTTCTGATCAGGAAATAAACCCATTCAAACAGATGGCCAATAGACACATGAAAAGATGCTTGACATCACTAATCATCAAAGAAATGCAAATTAAAACCACAATAAGATACAACCTCACTTTTGTAAGAATAGCCATCATCAATAAATCAACAAAAAACAAGTGTTGGCGAGGATGTGGAGAGAAGCGAGCCCTTGTGCACTATTGGTGGGATTGCAAATTGGTGCAGTCACTATGGAAAACAGTATGGAGCATCTGCAAAAAATTAAAAAAAGAACTACTGTATGACCCAGCAATTCCACTTCAGGGTACTTATCCCAAGAAACCCAAAACACTAATTCGAAAAGTTACATGCACCCCTATGTTCACTGTAGCATTATTTACAGTAGTCAAAATATGGGAGCAACCTAAGTGTCCATCAATAGAGGACTAAATAAAGAAGAGGTGGTACATATATACAATGGAATGTTACTCAGCCATAAAACAGAATGAAATCTTATCATTGTGACAACATGGATGGACCTGGAGGTTATTGTGCTCAGTAAGATAAGCCAGACAGAGAAAGACCACATACCATATGATTTCACTTATATGTGGAATCTGAAAAGTACAAATGAACAAACAAAAACAGAAACAAACTCATACGGGGGACATTTATTTTTTAAGAAGCATTATATAATAGTTTAATGGGAAATACTTTTTTGTGGTGACACAAAAAAATAATGGTACATCTTATAATTTATTTTTCCTAGGTTCAGTTAAATGTGGTTTTCTCCCTCCCTTCCTTCCCTCCTTCCATCTCTCCCTCCCTCCTTCCCTCCTTTCCATTCTTCCTTCCTTTGTTCTTTTGGTCCTTCCATCCACTTTTTTTTTAAATTAGTTTCAGGTGCACAAGACAAAGTAATACTTAGACGTTTATCTTTTATATCCCTCACACTGTGTGAACCCCCTCGCCCCATCCACTATCCCTCTGACATCGCACAGAGCCATAACATTTCCACTGTCCATACGGAGAACATTTTGATGGCTGCCAAATGGGAAGAGGGTTGGGGGGCTGGGTGAAAAAGGTAAGGGGATTAAGAAGTACAAATTGGCAGTTACGAAACAGTCATGGGGATGTAGGGTATAAGAAACATAGTCAATAATATGAGATGTGATCAAAACATACAGTGAATGTTTAGACAAAATTTATTATAGTAAAAGACAGATTGCCATTAATCCCCCTCAAAATACTCCCCCTCTCTTTGAAAACATTTATCCCATTGTTCTTGCCACTTGCTGAAGCAGTTATGGAAGTCCTCCTAACGTGAGTGTCTTTAGTTGCCCTGTCGTGGCTGCCGCGATGTCCTGAATTGATTCAAAACGTTTTCCGTTCATGGTCATTTTGACTTTGGGGAAGAGCCAGAAGTCGCAAGGTACCAGATCCAGGGAATAAGGTGTAAGGACACACTATAATGTTTTCAGTTGACAGAAATTTCCATATCAGAAGCGATGTGTGACACGGAGCATTGTCATGATAGAGGATGAAATAAAGACACGAAAGAGGACTTCCAGAACTGCTTCAGAAAGTGACAAGAACGATACGATAAGTGTGTTCGAAGTGAGGGGGAGGATTTTGAAGGGGATTAATAGCAAAGTGTCTTTTACTGTAATAATTTTTTTAAACATTCACTGTATTTTAAAATCATACCTCATAATATAATAACTATGTGTGGTGTAAGGTGGGTACTAGACTTATCGGGGTGATCACTTTGTAAGTTATATAAATCCCTAATCATTATGTTGCACACCTCTGCAGAGACTCTTGACAACATTTCTCTAACTTCTCATGGTAAGAACTCTGCAGTAAATTAAGCTTGACTTAGAGAAAGATGTTAAGAATTATGAATCATTTGAACTCTACAGTTCTATAATTCATTCCGTGCTAGTGACACTAAAGATGATTAATTCTAAATATCCATATAATACAGTGTCAGAACACCAACAGGTCTTCCTATGGCTGACGTGCCACTCACAAGTTCCAATTTTAATTACACATGTAATCTATCATAAAAATATTTTACTTGATCCCTAGAACATTAGGAATCTTATATATTATAGGGTTGCCTACAAATGACCATTACCATGATTCTTTAAGAAATGTTGCAAAGAGGATACCCACCAAGTTTACTCTGACAACATGTTTGCTTCATGTTATCTTGAGCTGTCTTTACCCCTGCCTCCCCTTTTCCTTTCCTCTCTTCCCCCCATCCTTACTCTTTCCATCTCTTTTTATGTTTCCCATATACACGCATACACAGCAGAGTAAATCCAATGTCACAAGATATTAAGATACATTTATTTATGTGAAGGAAGCCTATGAAGAAGGCTCTTCTTTCTCAAAATGCTGTGCATGGAACAGAATTAGGTAATCTAGGCTAGGTAGGGTTGGGCCGTTGGTGTCATCACACAGGGAGAGATGGAAGGCAACATCTCACTTCGCTCCTCATCTTTGATCTCTGCCAACTCAAAATCAAGCAGCCTTCTGCTGAGTTAGCAGGAGGAGGATTCCATTCTGTGGACTTCCATCTTGATTTCCCAGCTCTGGGCCTCAGGGGTATCCCCTCCACTGTATTTTAGAGTCCACGCCTCTCAGAATTAGCTGGGAACATGCCTGGATCACACTGGGCACTCAGTTACCATTTGTTGAATGAATAAATGGGTGGATGCATGCATACATGAGTCACCAACCCCCCCTTTCACTGAATAGCTAGCCAGTAAGGATAAGAAATACTGTGAGTAGATTTGTCTGGTTTTCTTAGGACAGTAAAGCACATGCTATGATACATAAAGGCCTTTCATGTACATTCTGAAAGAAGCAGTCTCAAGGAATTGATAAAGCTAGGCTTCACCAGATAATTCTTTAATGATTTGCACAAAGAGACATGGAGCTGTCACGTTGTGCTTTTGCAATTAAAAGTCTACGTGCATTAACAGAAGATATTGTCCTATCTCTATGGAAAACATACTGGAAAATTACTGAACTTCACGCTTTCCTGAATCAGAAGCAAAGGAATCAGGGCCAACTTGGAATTACAAAAGTGCGAAGGCATAGCAAATCTTCCCATTGAACAAGAAGAATATTTTCTACCACTGAGCCCATAACTTCCAAGGACCTTCAAAGATACTAACACTGGGCCTGGAATGGGGAGACCCAGGTAAGGTCCAGCCACAGACAAGTTAGAGCCACTCCGTGTCTCAGACCCTCATTTCAAGCAGGGTTATAAAACCAATCCATACATTGATCAGCGGTTGGTAAGAAGCAAATGAGGTCATGAACGCAGAAGTCTTTGAAAACGTTAAAGTGTTCTGCCAAAGTGAATTATCATTAATAACCCGGATGGAGGGTGACTGACTACCCACAATGCAGAAAGAAATGCCATTCCTTACCCAGCTGATAGGTGCCTGAGCAGGCTACTCTTAAAAACGGACTTTGACCCAGGGATTTTGTATAGGAACATGGCACTCATATTTACGGTTTCACTGCAGCATTGTTTAAATTGCAAAACAAAAACAAATTTCAAACCAATTAAATATCATACTTAGAAGACTGGCTAACAAATCACAGCACTTCATTCATGGAGGCCACATAGCCTTGGATGGAGGGGAGCGATGTGTACAGACATGGAGACTATGCAACACATATACCAGAGGTGAGGAGAGTGAGCTACAGAAGAGCATGGGTGATATACGCTCTTCTACATACAACGACGTGTATGTTCATAGATCCATGCAAATTTAAAACTAGTGGTCTCTGAGGTAAGTGATGGATGGCACGGATGGGAAGGACTTTAGATTCTCCTGTCTTGCTTGGATGTTTTACAAGGCCACATTACTTTTTAAATACAAAGCACTTATTTTCAAAATACTGACAGTGTAAAGTTTTAATGTGTTCTTCCCCTTCTAAACTACCTATAAACATGCAAAACATAAAGCAATGATCAGCAAGTATTTCTCAGGATGATGAGCTATCCTGTACCAGGACCGGGCTCTCCCACCAAGCCAGGCCTTTCCACGCCCCTTCCCTCCCACACCCCTCACTCCCACTCCCCAAGGATGAACTAAACCAATCTTTCCACAAACCTAACCCACAGGCTTTAATCCAACCAAACGCAACGCTGAGCAAGGATTTCCTGAATCTCTCAGTAATTCCCCTGGTGGAGGCACAAGCAACAATAATAATCACCATCACATTCATCCTGACACCATCTAATTGCATCCACTCTGGCACAATCCAGGTCTCAGACAAACACCCTTCGTGATTCCCAAGGATAACTCCGAAGACGCCAGGTCATCAGATTGGGAACGTCTCATGAACTCAGCTTGTCTGCGTCTTCCAAGAGATACAGAACCACAAGACTATGACGCTGGGTACAGAGGCACCTGGCACTTCCAACTGCTACCGGGCTAACAACTGACCTCAGAAAGGGTTTCCTGAACTGCCAAGGCCTTCCAGGAACTCTGAACATCTCCTGGCTACAGAGTTATTACGTGTCCATTCCCCTCCCTTGCCCAGGCTCCCCCCCTCACCCCCCCAGCCCCATCTTCGCTACCTTCTAATTTCATCAGTACTCTTTGGGGTTTTTATGTGAAACTGTCTCCTTTTTTCTCATCGAGTCAAACTTTGCTTGCTGTTTGAGAAATACTATTTATTATATTTATTATTTCTTTTCAAGTAATAATAAAATTGGAATTTTAGATAAAAAAGAATTGTTCTTCAGATTATAACGTGCATTTCCTCAGTTTCAAATACTTGTATTTTAAGCAGTTGTTTCTGACTAGTATTTACAAGTCTTACAGGGCAAGGAAATTATCATTAATAACAGCAAAATCATCTCTTAATATTAATATTAAGCATTATACATTTTCTTAATCATTAAAGGCTGTGACTAATAGCATCTCCTTATACTTTGAAAATGCTGGTAATTCTACAACTTCTATGTGCCATTTCCTATCCACATCAATTATTTTATCGCACATATTAAATTCACCAAAGAAAGAATGATAAATGTGTAAAAACTGCACACCCTCACCAATAATTAAAGAAAGGCAAACCAAATCAAACTGAAACCATTTTTACCTACCCAACTGGAAAGGTTTTTTTGTTTTTTTAATGAGTTGGAAAATTACTATTCCGTCCTGATAAGAGTTGGTGACAGTGGTGTCTCCCACGTGGCGGGAGAGAGCGCAGATCAAGACAAAATTCCTGAGAAGAATTTTGCATTTTGCTAATACATATTCAGAGCCTTTAAAATGAATCTTTCACCTTGTTGATCTCATGCTAGGAATCTGCCCAAAGCATAATACCAACAACACAATGATGGGTATATGTGAAAGGGAGACAGGGGCCAACTGAAAAGCCTTCCAATGGTCAAAGCTGGTATAATTTGAGCAAAATAAATAAAGCAGTATTGGATTATAAACCAGATTATAAAAGAAATATCCAGGAGCCCATCCTGATATAGAGAAACAACTAAATAAATAAATGGGAGAGAACAGATAAATCTCCCATGCAGAACAACCCCAAATAATTGATGTGAAACTCCACGTTTAGGGAAGTGAAGCATAACTCTACACTCCTTAAAACTACAGCTACAGGCAACACATAAATAAATCTCACAAACGTAATATTGAGTGAAAGAAGCAATACAGAGAAAAGCACTATATAATTCTATCCGTATGATGTACAAAAAGAAGTAAACATAAACCATAGTGCTGGAATTCAGGATAATGGTTCTCCCTGGAGAGAAGAGAGGGGGTAACGATTGTTAGGATACCCAATAGAGCTTTCTGAGATTCTGGCCATATTCTAGTAAACTTGACTGAAGACCTATGTTCCATCAATGACCTAATCAACTCAGTGAATTAAACCTGACCACTACCTCACACTACACATGAAACCAGTTTCAGTTCAGGGAAAAAAAAAAAAAAAGAAAGAAAAAAACCATGAAACTGATTTTGCTGTAATGTAGGGATCGGTTTCATTTTTTCCACATGGTGAGCCAAATGACCCAGCACTATTTGAAAAGACCATTATTTTCCCAAGTGTGGTTCTGTTCCTCGACTCTCTTTTCAAATCCATCTGTCCATCTGCCTAGCCGTATGCTAACGGTATATGTCTTAATTACTACAGGTTTATAATAAAGTCTTGCTATTCAGTAGAATAAGTCCCACAATCTTACTCTTTTTCAAGATTGTCTTGGTATTCCTGACCCTTGGTATTTTTCACACATATTTTGGAATCAGCTTGCAAATTTTCACACAATTCCACGCACAACTGTTGGGAGCTGCTTTGAGGACAAGTATGCATGTCCTTGCATATGTCATATCCATATTTCCTCCCTTGTCAAATGGGGACGCATAAAGACGGGGCTTCCCTTCACCTGGGTCCATGAGTCAATCTCACAAAGAGCCCCCACACCCATGAACACATTATGAACATGTAGCACGAGCATGAAATAAACCTTGATTATTAAAAATTCTTTGGCCTTGGGATAGGAGGAGGGGCTAGAAGAAAAAGATTAAAGAATACCTCTGGATTTATTTTAAATAGCTAAGCTACAACAAGCTTATTGCATGCATACTCACACACACAAACATGGGATATATGAATCGTGAATTTTGGATGGAACATCTGAGTTACTTGCAGCTCTCTGAAATTAACTCATGCCATTTACCAGATGGCAAATTCTGGAAATAAAAGTAAAATATGCAAAAAATATACTGTCTGACTTTTATATGAAACACAGAATACCTAATTATAACTTCATATTTTAATTTTGAGAAGAGGAAACAATATAGAATTTTTATTTCTAATATCAGCTTTGAATGATCACCAATTCCGGTTTGCAAAAAGGGCTACGCTTTCTAAGCCAGTCAGCATTTCCCATTTGCGATTTTTATTGGACAATAAAAGCCATATGGGCTAAGAATTCATCAGGATTAATAAAAAAAAGATGCAAATTCTTATAATACAATGTGCCCGTAAACTTTCTGAGAACCTCTGCAACAGCTTTTTGTGTATATCAAATTAAGATTTACTATATAATAAAATTATGTAGTGATAATATACGATCTTTATCTAAAGTCATATGATTCTGCAACATTTATCCTTGCTACACTACAGCACATAAATCATGCAAGGGAATTCTCATGATACCTATTATATAGGGCACAGAATTATTTTGATTTAATTCCCTGTAAGAAGTGAGGCATTAACTTGTTACTTTAGACTGGCAAATCAGAATCAAACGCTCGTTCTAAGACTGGGTATCACTCTAGTCATGCAAGTAGCTTGAAAAACTGAAATAACAATGGCAGAGAGATTGCTCTATTTGGTTTCCAAAGGCTTTCCTGTGTGACTCTATACTTAGTTTTATGCCAAAGAAAATCAATGTCTTTACTCAACTTGTCAATCAGAAAACACATATAGAAATAGTGATTTTATTGGACCACATAAAAGTACACTGATAACAATGAAATATGAAATGGAAACATAAAATGGAATTACAAAGAAAATACACACGTAACAATATTGTTAATATGCACATATCACAATTAACATACATATGAAAATATACTTAAATGCAAAAAATATATAGAAATTTAAACTGACAAAAATCAGTTGATCAGATTTCTTCCCATATTTAGTGTTCGAATGCACCAATCTCTTTTTAATTTGGGATGATGGATGGATCTTGAGATCATCATGCTAAGAGAAGTAAGTCAGGCAGAAAAAGTCGAGAACCATATATGACTTCACTCATATGTGGGATATAAAACTGAAAGCAACAAGTGAACAAGACAAACAAACAAACAAAACCTCATCAACACAGACAACAGTTTAAAGGTTACCAGAAGGTAAGGGGGGAAGTAGAGTGATAAAAGCAGGTAAAGGGGGTCAAACATACGGTGATAGAAGGAGAACTGACTGGGTGGTGAGGACACAATGCAGTATAGAGATGATATAGTACAGAAATGTATATTTGAACCCTATATAATTTTACTAACAAATGTCACCCCAATAAATTTAATGAAAAAAGTCATTAGAATAACTAGCTTTTCCCATTACAATGAAAGTCCACAGAAACCTAATTTTCCTTTTTGTTTTTTTACCCACAAACACTAAACTTTCTACCGGGATGATAATGCTGGCACATTTACATCAGAATACCAGTGAAAAAGCATTTCTCTTTAAAATGAAGAGACCAAGTGACTCCAAATTACACTTTACGTAACACCCAAGAAATATAGATGTCTGGCTTTTGATCAAGTGCCAATAAAAAGAATCCCGGAAAGGTATACATTGGAAACCAAGGTAGAAAGCACATAATACATTGGTCTAATTATTCCCTCATTCCATCAAGGTCACTCAAGTTCTCCATGCACGAAGAATTAAATGCCATCCACATCAACTGCCTCATGTGAGTTTCCTTTTGTTTTAATGGAGGAGTATTTTCAAGAACTAAGTCCTGGCTCTAAAAGGTGAAGTGTGGTTAAGAAAAGGAGTCGGATTCTTCCTTGTCCCACTGTCCATCACCTGGTGATCATGTCCCCAACCTGAGCACCCTCAAGGCCACCCACAAAGCAGTGCACTGCTCCATACACGCCTGTGTGCCCGCTATGGCTTTCTTCACTATGGCTGACGGCCAACTTCCTCCATTCCAATTTTAGCCTTCAGGCACTTGGGGAAGCACGTGTGTGGAAGCACACACGTATGCGCAAAGTGGAACATGTTCTGAGGACGCTCAGACAAGAGCCAACCTTCCTTTACACCAACTCTGTCAAAACAAGGATGCTTAGGAAGCGTTATTTCACCCGAGGAGCAGCACTCTGCATCCCGCTATGCTAACAGAACCCTCACTGCAGAGTCAACCTTTCCCTATCCAGGAATACTGTTGGTGTGCCAGGAGCCCCCAAGTGTGAATGAACCATATTTATTCAACAGGGGTAACAGGACACACCAGTTAGGAATAAAAATGACTGCCGCATAGGATGACGACTCCCCAGAGAACCCACGAAGATCAAGTTCCTACAAATGGAGCAACCTCGTCACTGCTGACCAGTCTCAGCTGAGAAGCTTATGGGCACATGTACCAGAAAGTATCGCGTAACGAACGGCAAGAGGACTGCATGGAGTCACAGGGTCTGGGTTTTACTTCCAGCTCTGCCTTTTACTTTACTTAGGGCTTGAAATGCGGGAACCTTCCTTTCCATCGGGGCACCCTCAGTACCTAACAGTGCCCGGCACGTTACGGGCCTTCGGGGAGTATTCGTTCAGTGAAACAAATACTCCTAATGTCTTTCAATATATGCTTCTAGAGCTTTAAAAACAAGGACATAACAATGCACACATGCCTTCCACAGTGGGGTGTTGTGAGAACCAAGTGAACGAATAGGCATTAGTTATATCTATTGAAATAGCTCTGCGTTAACCACAAAGTACGTTACAAAGGTTAAGTTCTAAGTTAAAAGGCATTATTGGACTTGGGGTGTTACTAGTCAGAGGGGGTTCTTCAAGGAACAGGGCCTTCAAAAGCCCAGATTTCTCATCTGTCCCTTGAACCACGTTGCCCACCTCTTGGCTTGCAAACATGTTCAATCCACTCAGAGAGATCATTGCTACGGCTCTAATCAAAGCTGAAAGTGTGTATCAGGCTCTGAAAAACATACAAGTGCTAAAGAAAATTTTTCAAGCTCTTCCCTGACAATGGTCTCCCCTCATGAATTCCCCATTAACATGCACGGCACCACCATCCTTACAGGGCCCTGGGTTGGAAGTGCTTGCTGTTGATCTGTCATATCCAATTCCTTCTATGTAATAACCCTGGGATTGCCCCCACATATTGCCCTAGGCCATTACTATTTTACCAACTTTTTAAAAACTTAACTTCATATCATTACAAATCCACTTTGGGGTTTGGGGATAATAGGGAAAGTATTTGGAGGAAAAATGGTTTATCATACCTCATGACATATTCAAAATAAATTCCAACTGATAAATAATTGTTTGAAAATGAAGCAACAATAAAACAAGAAAATGTAAGTATATATTTATGTGATCTTGAAAGGAGCTGACATTCCTAACCATTAAAGCAATGAAAGTGAAGGCAAAAAATTTGATTTGACCATGTAAAAATTATGTACTCTACACATTATAAAAGTCCCACGAAGTTAAAAGATTAAAGATAAAATGGGGTAAGGCTATAAAACACATAAGAAAAAATTATACACATAGAGTTCTTTATACACAGAGAGTTCTTAGAAATAAAGAAAATTGTTTTTTAATAATCAGATAAAAGTGACTTAGGAAGTCAGGCTGAGACAGACAAATACCGTACGGTTTCACTTAGATGTCGAATGTGAAAAAACAAAACAAACAAACAAAAACAGACTCACAGAAACAGAGACCAAAGGGATAATTACCAGGAGGGAGAGGCTGAGGGATGGGTGAAAAGGGGAACGGGAACATAATCAATAACATTGTGATAAGGTTGCCTGCTGACAGCTGAGTACTAGAATTAGTGAGGAGAGCACATTGTTAAGTATAAAAATGTCAAACTGCTCTATTGCACATCTAAAACAAATATTATATTGTATACCAGCAGTACTTAAATTTTAAAAATTAAGTAAGTTAAGACATCAACAATAGGTCACATAAAAATAAAGGGGGGAGGATGAGAAATAAAAATAACCAGATAGGGGAACAAAACTCAGATCACCAGTAATTAAAAAAATGAAAAAACACATAACAAAGAAATACTATTTTTCCTACCAAATAGGCAAAGAACGAAAAAGTGTTCTCTTTAATCCCAACAACTGTATAGGGAAGCAGGAGGTCTCATATGCTCCTGCTGGTAGTAAAACAGGTCAAATCTTTCTGAAGGGAAATTTGGCACCACATCAAAAACTATATAAGGGTTTACATCCTCCAATCAGGAATTCCAGTTTTAAGTATTTTTGCTAAAGGAATTATCAGTGAATCTGTGCTATGAATTCTATACAAGAATGTTCACCATAGCACACCTTCATGAAACAGCTAGAATACTAAGAGGAAAAAACCTCAAAATGTCCAATAAAAGGATGGTTAAACAAGTACTTCTCACAATGTTAGTGAAAATTCAAGACTCAAAAATCTACACAGTGTATGGTCCAAATATGGGGGGAGGGAAAATAGGGAAAATATGAAACCACATATTTTATACATGTAGCTCACTGAGAAAGTCAATGATGGTGCACTCAACTCAACCTTCAATGTGTTTGTGGTTTTCATTTTGTTTTGCAATTGGTTGATTTGGGTCTCTGCAGATTCTGAAATAGCAGGGGTAAAAGAAAGACTGTCAAAGTCAGTGCTTCAAATTATGAAACTCTTGGCTTTATTTCTTCTCACCCAAAAAATCCTTATCAAGTCATTAAGGGAAGAGAAATTTTTTTTTAGAGGGGAAGGGAAAGACAATAAAGGAATCATTCTTGTGCAATGAAGTGCAAGACACAGGACAGAAGAATCACCAGCCCCCCGTGGGGTCCTCCAGAGAATACTGGACACAGCAGAGGACCCATGGACACCTGGTTGAGCCAGAGTATCTATGCCCTGCCTGTTTTCTCACCATGCTAATGGCATCATATGGTCTTACTCTCGCAGATTTCAGCCAAACAGACCACCTGGCCCCTTATCTCATTCTCTCCAGAATTCCAGCCTTCCAGCATCAGTCAGGTTTCCTGAAATTGAAAAACAATCTGAAGGGATCAATAAAACCACCCCCAAACCACGTCCAAGTATGTACATAGCAAAAAGAGAAGAGCTGCACAGAGGAAAAGTGTTCTTACAGGAAGACCCAGAAGAGTAAACAATCTCAAACATTTTGTGGACTAATAATACAAAGAGAGCTTAGATTTTATTTCTCATATATGTTATAAACACTGGAGAGAGCAAGTGAAAGACATCACGCAGCTTGCAGTTGGGGGGAAAAGAGGCTGGGCTCCAGTCCAAAATCTTCCCATAATTTCACCCATGACACATGCACACACAGAAAAGACTGAAATGTAACAAAGCATTCAAAGGATTTCGTTTCTGTGGGTCATGGGACTATGTAACATGTTTATTTTCTTCACAGTTTTTCTACTTCTGAATTTTTCTGCAATTAATCTATTTTGTTTTTATGAGAAAAAAACTGTTATAACAGAGCTTAGATTTTTAATTAGGGAAACGAAATACCACCTTCATTATGTCACTGTCCTGAGCAAAAATCTATGTCTTCCTAGTAGCTCGAAGCTAGCTCCCCAACCAAATTCACAATCCTCTTTCACAGGAAGCTCACCCTCCTTGACCACACTCTGCTGGCCCCGCCCCCCAGACACACCTCTGTCCTTACTTTCTGCTGGACCGTTCTAAATCTACAGTCATTTCGACCCTGTTTGCCCAACATCATTAAGTACTATGCTAACTATTGCTTAAGAAAACGTGACAAATGACTTGGAACTCCATTTCCTGAGTCCTGACACAGTCCTCCACACAAAGACAGAGCTCCCCACCCAGTGACCACAGCATTCTTTCGCTCCAAGAAAGAGTCCAATCCAGCTGAGAGGCCATCATTTTACTAGTTCAGCCATATATGTCACTGAGTTTCAAAAGCTCCAAACGGTCCTGGGGACCTCCTTCTTGTCAGGAAGGGGCATAGGGAGAACCATAAAATGGACAGGCCCCTTTCCTAGTGGTCAGCAGAAGATGTCCTCGTCCTGCATCCTTCTCACTTGCATCATAGGACCCCCACGCAGCCCTGATGACAGCAGGATGTTCAGTCAGTGGCTAAGACTGGTGTCAGCATTGCCAGGTCTGTGGCATCCGCCTGGCGAGAGCAATGCAGACCTGGCATTCTGAAGCACCTGCTATTCACCTGATACTCATGGGCCAGCCTTTTCTTTAAAGCGTTGTCTCATGAAGCATCACAAGTGAAAGCAGTCCTAGAAAACAGTTTCAGGGCTTTGGGGAAGCCTTGAAGTGTTGTTTTGTGGGACCGCCTGAAAAGTCAGCCTGAGCAGTGATGACACAGACGCCCTGAGAGGAGAGGACCCACTGAGCTGCACAGCTGGAGAACAAGGGGGTGGGACTAAAGGGTGGAACCTCAGTCAGCAGGGGAATGTGCTTTGTGACGGGTCCGACTGTTCTAACTGCAGTCTGTCACGTACTGTGGCAAGTGTCTTAACACGTTGCGTACAGATCACGAGAATCTTCACGAGGGATTTAAACCCCGCTGTATGTAACATGTTAACCTCATCACGTTTGCCCCTTTATTAACATTTATAAAGTAAAAAAAAAAAAAAAAAAAAAAAAAAAAGAGTAAGCAAGTGCTCATTAAATGTAAGAAATACAGATGTATAAAAAATTTTTTCTTCACCTTTTCCCTCTGTTTTTTCTGTGTGTCCTCCATTCAACAGAATAGGGCAAGAATTAAGTCCTATCAAATTCTAATCTAAGAATTCTAAAAAACACACTTCTATCTCAACATAAATAGTCCCTAATCCTGAGGAAGACTGTATCCCTCTTGACCACCTTGAGCTTCCTAATAAACCATTGCTAAAGAAATCATGAAACACTCTAGATTAATATTTACTATCCCAT
This sequence comes from Rhinolophus sinicus, assembly GCF_057876585.1. Classification (NCBI taxonomy): domain Eukaryota; kingdom Metazoa; phylum Chordata; class Mammalia; order Chiroptera; family Rhinolophidae; genus Rhinolophus; species Rhinolophus sinicus. The sequence continues at coordinate 123,527,112 of NC_142502.1, read as the reverse complement.
GCCTCCCTTCTAAACTGGAAAGACTTCAACTTTATTGACTTTGGCACTTAGCAATTTCTTCCTGCAAACTGAAAGGCAGTGTGGAATGGTAGAAGAAGCACAATGTTTAATGTCTGCACGTCCAGAATGGGACCCAGCTACACAGCTTCTCGATACCTACCTCAGAAAAAGTATCAATGTCTTATCTGTCAAGTGGGCATAAAAATGCTGATCCTACACGCTACTTTCTGTACTTTTGAACAAAGTGAGAAATTGCTCCTGCACTGTGAAACATTATCCAAGTAAAAAAAAAAAAAAAGCTGTATAATACAGTTATGCAATGACAAAAAAACTGGTACGAGTAAAAAAAAACATCAAAATCTCTACGACAAGTTCTGTCGGGGGCTGTGTGTGTTTGGCTCAACTACTACTAAGTTTTATTACTAAGATTATTAAAAAGTAATCAACTTTCAGAATTTAAAAACACATACCGTTATTTCCCCCAAAATAAGACCTAGCCAGACAATCAGTTCTAATGCATCTTTTGGAGCAAAAATTAATATAAGACCTGGTTTTATTTTACTATAACATAAGACCGGGTCTTACATAATATAATGTAATGTAATAAATATAATATAACATAATATACCAGGTCTTATATTAATTTTTGCTCCAAAAGACACATTAGAGCTGATTATCTGGCTAGGTCTTATTTTCGAGGAAACACGGTATGAATTACATTGCAATGTCTTAGGAGTGTTTGAGTGGCAGATCCTCCTAATGGTGCTAAAAGGGTCTAGACTACCAGCTGTAACCATCTCAGCATCTTTATTCCTCTTACTCCCTGGAGGTGAGGAGTAGACAGACTCAACACCACCTCTCAAGCAGAGGGGCCTATCCCGGTGGGCTCTAGGCTCACAGTTCACCCAGTCAAATCCTCATCAGGGTTATAGCTTCCTTCTTCATCACTCTGCACGTTAATCCAACCCAGGTCTCTGGTCCTCAGAAACAGAGCCAATCAGAGCTAAAACCACGTGCGAAGGCATCATCTCATGAGAATGAAGTCCTGTGTGACTGATGGCTCTACCAATGGCGTGTCCGCCCGAAGTGCAGCAAGAGACTCCTGAGCACACGGTATTCTCCAGTTCCATAAAAGTAGCAGATAGGTTCATATGGAAACTACAAAATGGGCCTCACTGCAAAGGCATGGCTTCCACTGCACCTGAACTTCAGGGAGCAAAGTGCTTTTGAAATACACCTTGGAAAGTAACTCACTCGTAAGGAAGGATCATATATACTGAGCACTGTCAATGCTTATTTAAAAGCCAGTGCAATGTGAAACAAAATATTCTGTTAACAGTAAAAAAAGTACCATGATTTTAATGCTGGAATGCTAAGTCAAGTCATCTCCAATGTTTTGTGTTCAGATGACAGGCAGGCGGCCAAGCCAGAGTTTCTGCCGGTCCAATTAATCAAATAACCTCCATGCCACTTATTCTTGGAATTGGCATTAGAAAAGCCCCCGTGTGCCTCCAAATCATGAATTCCATGGTTTCCTATTCATTAAATCCAGGATGGCCTATGCTGATATGTCATATTTTGACATGTGGTCACAGGGATATACAAGCAAAATTAAGAGGCGACCTCAGCTCAAATTGGCATGTCCCACTCCAACGAACAATTTATGCCCACATATGGATGCAAATATATATAGATCATCTCCAGAGGATGAATATTACCGTAAATTGTAAGAAACACAGAGATGTGTAATTCATTTGTTCATTTTGCATAAAATATTTCTTTTAGCTTTCAACCAAACATATGGAAGGAATGCTCACATCACAGCAAATACACAGGCGATTATTACATGTAATTACATACAGATTTTCAATACTACTATCATCGTGCTATTTATTGAATAAACCTGCAGTGCTGCTAAAATCTGATTTGTTCTCTTGCTTTAAACCCTCCTATGGCTTCCCTCTACATTTGGAATAAAGGCCAAAGCCTTCACCATTGCCTCCAAAGTTCCAGCCTTGCCCGCTCTCTGAGCCCATCTCATAGCACCCCCACCCCATGCTACCACTTCTCCACTGCCTGGCTCTGCCCCCACATAGCTCATTCTGCCCCTGGCACAATGGCCTTCTTTCTTTGCCCCATTTATGAGCTGAGAGAAAGGCCCTTGTCCCTGCTGTTTCCTTTGTTTGAAAAGTGTTTCCCTAGACCTATGTATAGCTAACTTCTCAGTTCCCAGGTCAAATGTCACCTCATCAGTGGGGCTTCCCCAGCCACTGCAGTCACTCTCTATCATGTTCCCTATCACTCATTTCACTTTCTCTGTAGCACAAATATATTTCAATCTGAAATTGGTTGATTATCTGGCCCACAAAAACGTAAACCCCAATAGGAAAGCTGTTTTCTTTCACTGCAGTGTCCAGAACTGAGTCTGACACACAGTAGGTGTTTGTTCCACAAATGAATGCCAGGCTAGAAGATGGGTAGAGCAAGTTACAGACATGGTGATCCAAACCCCTGAAGCTATGTAATGACTGAAAAATAAATGGACAAATAGCAGTCAAGGAACAGAAAAAATACTCAAGAGTTGCACACTAAATTATGATTAATTAATCCAAGTTAGCTGAAGGACGCCAACATGAATAAATTATTTAATAAAACAAAGGAGGAGGGTCACGTGGAAATGTAAGTGGCCTGAGCTGGGAAGGCTTTCTGAGGTTTGATCATGAAGAATTTGATGAACTTTCTGACATGGTGTTATGGGTTGAATATTTGTGTCTCCCCCAATTTCCTGCTCAAGTCCCAACCCCCAGTGCCATGGTTTTGGAGGTGGGGCCTTTGGGAATGGTGCCCCTATGATGGATTAGTCTCCTTATTAGAAGACGAGACTTCAAACTTCTTTCTGCCATCGAGAGGACGCAACCTTCTGCAAGCCAGGAAGAAGGATAGCACAGGAAATCGAATATGTCAACACCTTGATCTTGGACTTCCAGCCTCCAGAACTTTTGAGAATTAAATGGCTGTCCCTTAAGCGACCCAGACAATGGTGGGTTTGTTACACAGCCCGAGCTGACTAACACACAGTGTCTGGTATGCAGCTACTGCCTGGAACATCACAGTTGCTCAATAAATATCACTGAATTTTGAAGTATATAAACTAAGAAAAACTTGAAATGTTATTTTAGTTTTCTCAGTGAATATTTTTCAAGGCCACATCTCTATAATCCCCAGTGATGTTTCTCTCTGGCATAAACAGCAGATATGTGGATATTAAAATTAGGCAGTTGAAAAATCATTCAAGAATGCAGGTATGACACAAGTCGGAAGAATTGTTTTCTAAGTAGGGAAAAAAATTATTTTCAGCCTTACAAATTTCAAAAAGACTTTGCAAGTGCAAACAGACTTCAGCTTTTTCACATTCCTCATGCCCAGAAACTGGGACATTAAAATGCCAGGAACCCTTTCAGTATCAAAACCATGTGATAAATGCAGGAGAAACTCTCAAACGACCAAGATAACTTCTGTGGAGCTGCCAACGAGCCAGATGCTTCTTTCAAAAGGATATCAATTTGGCTTTGAAAACTACCTGGGGCCTCAGCCCCAAAAGCGAAGGGCAGGTAGGATGACACCTTGTGTAATGTGTGCCCCCAGTCCCCTCAGCAAGCACCTTCTTCTGACAGCAACGCTGTGTGACTACCAGGCTTGGTGGCATGTGCAAAACGCAAGCTCTGCTGTACATGAGGACAGGAATTGGAAGGATTTGGTCTGGGGCCATGCACAATAAATTCCGTGCAGTTACATGGGGAAAATGTGAGATTGAAAAAAATGCAAAATAGCTTCATTGCACCTGAGATTTTCATTTTCAGAGAAATTGAACACAGATGAAAGGGGGGTAATAGCTGTATTCAAAAGAAGTTTCATGATGCAGGATACTAGAAAACTTCTTTTAACCATTACATACAACAAAGAGCAATTGTGTTTACTATTGCGTCTACCAAACTATCAACTGTGTGATCTTTTGCCTTAACTATGAGTTTTTAAAAGGCCCTATTCATGCACATTGATTTTCACACACTCCTGTGAAACTCGCATGATGATTCGGCTTGCAACATTGAATTCAGAGGCTTTTGTAGTTGTGGTGGAGATCTGCTTGTGTTTTATTTTTTAAAGAAAGCCTATACTGCGTTCGTATATTTGTAGCCCCTCATGGAGTTCATCAAGTTCAAATTTGCTGCCAAAACGATTTTTTTCCGTATCTTTAATGCTGGTCGGCCTCCTGAGAGCGTGTGTGCCCTGGGCTTTCATAATTAGGCAGCTTGCACCTGAGCATCTCAGCTCTGGTAATTAGATCTCCCAGCGCCAGTTTCCTTCCTATCAGGCCACGGTGCCAGGATGGAACACATTTGGGAGCTGTGACTGCGGGCAGCGTCCCCAGCTTGCCCTTCCTGGCCACCTTACCAATGACAGAGCCAGTGCCTGCAGGGCAAGGATGCATCCTCCATGCGTGCCCTCCCTGCACACCTGGCAGAATCCTCTCGTGGGAGACAGCTCGTAAACAGTCATTTCCCAGCAGTAATAGCGTCTCCATACTCATAGACAATTCCATGTTTTGAGTGAAACAGCTCTGTTTTCATCTGCTTCTGCCCTCTAAGACACAAATACTGGGGATGGCACAAAGAAACAAGCTCCAGATGAAAACACGGAATTCATTCAGAATTACCCTTTGTCTGTTCTCCGTATCGGTCTACGTGAGTTATAGAGTGCAATGAACTTCAAGGCCCTTTTTCAAGATATTTTTCATTCTCCACACCCAACATAAGTTTCACTTTCCTGAACCGACGTAGTAGCCAGCAGCTCACAGACCAAAATTCCCTGAGCAATAAATAGAAACACGTACTATCTTCTTTTTTCCTCTCTGGGTTGGCAGGCTGTTTGCTGGTTCACTGGCCAGTGGCTGTCTGACAGGGCATTTGGTTTTGGTTGATCTCTGAGGTTGAGTGTGGGGAAAGTTGATATGTTTATAATCCTTCAAAAGGAATCTGCAGGTGTGCCAAAGAGGAAAAAAAAAAAGTGCTGTCCATGCAAAGGCCCGTCGCCCCTTTCTGTCCCACTGCTGTGTCACTGCCTGGCAAGTCAGACCACCACATTAAGCAGCGAAGCCCACATGAAAAGACTGACAGGAACAAGGTGGGATGGGGCAACAAGTACAAGATGACAATCTGCTCTGGGTGACAGCGCCGCAGACCAGAGGCTCCCCGGCACCTTCCCGGCCTAACCAGCCATCTTCCTGAAACTCAGGGCTGTCCCAGCGCTGGTTTGAAAGGAGAGGAGGGGGAAGGAACAAAGCATGGCAATGGTGGGGGGGAGGGATTGGGGGAAGGGTGAGGATTTGGCTCTTTTCTTTAATCAAATGGCCAGTGGTGGCCAGAGAAGACTGTGAAATCACCTCAGAATCACAGGCTGTCGATAGGTAGGGAGCCACTGACTGTCACCAGTTACTACCCACAAGCAGCAGTCCTATTTCCACCAGTGTTCATCTGCCGCTAAGAAGCACAAAACACAGCCAGGCAACTACAGACAAATTTACTTCTTAATAATAACAACAGCTATCATTACTGAGTTCTCACAATATGTCAGGCACTCTGCAAAGAACTGCCTTAAATCTTCCCGATAAGGGTACCAATAAATATTTACTTTTCTGGGAAATATAAATATATAAATATTATTTCTAACCTACTCTACAATCATGCTATGTTGGTGTATGAGTCAGCCTTCTCCAGAGAAACAAAACCAACTGTGTGTGTGTGTGTGTGTGTGTGTGTGTGTGTACGCGCGCGTGCGTGCATGTGTGTGTTTAAAGAGATTTATTATAAGGAATTTGCTCATGCAGTTCTGGAGGCTGACAAGTCCCAGACCTGCAGGGAGAACCGGCAGGCTGGAGGCCCAGGAGAGCCCACGGTGCAAAGCATTCGTTGCTGTAGCTGTCCATCTCCCCAACAAGACTGCACAGCTGAGTGGATGCTGAGTCTTAGAATTCTCCAAACATTACTGGGTACCTTCAATGTAACAGGCCTAACAAGAGCAGAGCACAGACTCTGTCCTGATAAGCCTTTCCGTCCTCTACTTCTAGGATAAACTCCAAAACATCCTGAATAAAACAAACTGAAAATTGAAAAACAAAAAACTAAAAAGATAATCCATTGCACATGTCCCTGACAATCTCTTTTTTAATTCAGTCAGATGATTAAAATCTTGAGTTAAAAAAAAAAAAAGTCAACTGCGAGCTCTAAGCCAATGCTTATCAATGCAACCGCGCTTGACTCCTTCATTCAATCATTAGCACCCTGATGAAACACTCTGTAAGGAGTAAAGCATCATGTCCTTTGTGACAAATTAAGCTGCAGGGCTGTTTCCTCTGTTCTCTGGTTTCTCGCTTATATTAACGAGCACCATAAAAGAAAGCCTTTAAGATAATATTTATTTGCAGAAACAAACATCGATTCAAAGCACTTAGAAGCACATATGTGCATCAAGGGGAGACTCTCAAGGGAATGCTAGCATTTTATCACGTTGTGGATATTATTACTGTGGTACCTGCATATCTCCATACTCAACCCACTCTCAGTATTTCATGCCGTCGGCGTCCCCCGACCAAAGCCGTCCTGGTGGCACCCCTGCACGGCACCCACAGTAATGACAGCAGTAAACATCACAATTCACCCCTTGTCAGAACTGCCTACGATTCCACAAACAAGGCGTATTTAAGAAGAAATGCATCTCTGTTGTTTACAACTTAACAAAGATAAAGCCACGACAAATATCAGAAGCTATAAATAAAGACGTCTAGCATTGTACTACACTTTATTATTCATCGCCAGGTTGAACAAATGTTAATTATACAGAATTCAAAAATGAGACTTGTTAATGTCATCTTTAATTTAGCATGTTACAGTGTAAATGTTTTCCATTGTGTTAATTTACACCTGTTATCACAAGCTTCATTATTAGGTTTATAGTGGAGCAGCTCCCTGTGACTCTGAAATTTGCTTAAAATGGCAGAAACAATTACTAATTAGAGGGGCATGTTTACTTTAATTACGTTTATTTCCTAGTCTAGTTTTATATGTAATGTACTATGAAAGTATATGATTTAATTAGTGAAACCCATTTATCACAAGCAATTTCTCAAATGAGTACTGCTTAAAACATACAAGAGATTCGTTGAGAGTTTCATAAATTCCTTGGTTGATACAGAGTGAGACATCTACATGGAGATCTTTCCCTCACAAACTGAACATTTCCCTACTTGTGTTCCAAATACTACAGTAACTACCAATAACAAGAACTCAACTCTAAAATTGTTCATGTGAATTTTAAAATATAGTGTACAAAATTTAGAAACCTATAAGCTCAAAATTTCAAAATCTGCACTCAAAATTAACAAGTTTTTACTTACTGATATCCACACTCACAAATTTCATTTAAAACCCTATTTTCAATATACAGAAAGCAAATTCCTTCATATATATATATATATATGACATGCTTTTCTTTCTCCCCAGTCCAGTCTCTCGTACCCAAAGTACAGCTGACTTTTTTCTTTCCCAAACATCGGAGCAGAGTACCACCAACGCAAGGCAAGCACACCTGAGACACTGCAGACCACTGTCATAAAGCAAGTGTCATGAAACCTCAGGGGTCACAAAACTGCAAACATCGCAAAACTGCAAGTCCTAATCTTTTTGCTGTGGAGTGTCTTGCCTCCAGTTTGTAAAAAAACTCACCACCAGTGAAGCGCAGTAAAGCTCGGAGCAATAAAACAAGGTATGCCTATAATTAGGGTTTCCAGGTGGGAATTCCTGCCCATTCTCAGGAATCTTTTTCACTTTCCCCTTCCTGAATCCCAAGATATAAGCTGTTTTCTGTTCTCTATGATGAATCATTTCCACAAAGTGATGGCCAATACTACCAACCACCTGGATTCAAGGAGCTGATTTTCCCGATTTACTGACCAACTTTTCTCAGGATTCGGGAACGGGAAAGCGAAAAAATTCCTGAGAACAGGCGGGAATTCCCGCCTGGAAACCCTACCTATGATTGATGCAGGCAAAGACTATCAATAGATGTTAAAACTCACAGGAAAGACTCCTGGAGAATGGCATATTCACCTGGTCTCAAAAGGTTACTCCATGGGCTAGTTAACCACAAAAAGAGAAAAGTGCCTTTGGAGTGGAAAAATCCAGTTCACACCACCCTAACAGCATGACCAAATCCAACGCCACCACTGAGGGGACAGACTGACTGCACATGTTCCCTGAGGTGCTGCTTTGGGAAAGCAACTCTCCCTAGGTGGCATTCTTGAATCTTATAAAACAATTGGCCATATACAGACTGCAGGATATTCCATAATAACTAGTCTAGGCTTTTCAAAATAGTCTATGTCACAAAAGACTGAAAAAGCAAAAGGACTAGCCTAGATTGAAGATGCTCAGGATATGTGACAACTACATACAATATGTGATCTTAATTGGATTCTAGATTTTTAAAAAAGCTACAAGCAAAATTCCTGAGATAATTGGGGAAATTTGAGTAAGGTCTGTATACTAGATAATATTACACTAAGGTTAAATTTTCCTGGTGTTTTAATGGTAACAGACCAAAACATCTCTAGAGGCAAAAATGACAAAACTCAAGCTGTCCTACTTTGGGGCACATCATGAGAATATAGGGTTCTCTGGAAAACGCAAGAATGCTGGGAAAAACATAAGGCAGCAGGAAAAGAGGAAGACCAAATATGAGATGGATGGATGCCAGAAGAGAAGCCATTGGTTTAAGTCTCCAGGAGCTGAGCAGGGCTTTGGGGGACAGAACACTGTGGACGTCACTTATTCACAGGGTTGCCAGTAGTCGCAGGCGACTCACCCGAAGGCAACACAAAAGAGCAACACAAGAGAATAAACTAATTCTTAGGAGATACACCTGAAATACAGGATGAATTCTTATGATTTGCAACATTCTTTCAAATATTCAGAAAACAAAGTGAGGGCTTTGAAACAAGTGGAGCAAAATGGCTGATGAACCAGGTAAAGAATATTTTTCAAGTTCATTACACCCTTGTTTCAACTTTTCTGTAAGCAGGAAATCAAATGTTCATAACACATAAGTGGTCCAATGGGCAGAGTGCGAAGCCAAGTCCAGAATACTCTTCATTCTGCTCACATACAGACTTTCAAGAGATTCACTGCACCAGTGTGAATTGAAGCTTTTTAACATGACTATTAATATTAAACCCATTAAAAGGGCCGAGTTACACTTGGTAATGGCTCCACAGTTTCCCAACCTATTGCCTCACAACATTTCTGTGAAGCACAGATTCCAGACACCTTACATTTTTAGACCCCAGAAAGAATCCACCCACACAGCAGCCAAGACTTTTCTCATACAGACTCATGCACTCCCACCAGCCTGCTGACCGTTCCAGTACTTGGTTTTGTTAGAAAAGATGTATCTACAGAGTGTTTTGTTTAATTTTAAGATACCACTTTCTATTAAGTTCCTTGACACTACACTTTTATAAGCACACTTTGTTAATAGACATTGGTACATATAGGATTTTGCCTGACCAAGAGACATCCCCAAGAACCCCAAAGGGCAAGCGTCCCCCACCGGTTCCCAAGCAGTCCCCATGCCCTTCCTACAGATGCAGATGGGCTGGACCACACTCACCAATTCCCATAAAGCAGGTGATGCTGACAGGGGAAAATCTGCTGCACTTTGATTAACGTGGATCAATATCCAATGAGGGGACAGTCCCACTGAAGGAAGAACATTCCAGGGTCCCTGTCTCAATTCTCCCTTATCCAGATAGAAGAATTACAGAGCATGCTCCCTGCTACTCCTTGAGCCTTCCACCAGGCTTTCCAGTAACTATGGCATTTTTAGGAATGCTGGTGCTGTTATCTTTTAATTCAATTTCTGATTTCTGCTCATGGCAGGGTCTTTTTCTTCCAACTCCAACAGTCATTTTAGCAGTCTTCTTTAAATATGGTTCTCCTCCTGGTTATGGTGGATAACAAGCCAGTTTGTTTAACATCTGCCCACTCCCCCTGCAAGCCCTGGATTTTAACCTAAGGAGTAGACCACTTCTAACTAAGGAAGTAAAAAGAGTTTCCAGAACAAGCTGGAAAACCCAAGCTGAGCCAATGTAATGTCCCTCGGGAAGGTGCAGAGAGCTGCTAGTAAGGCTAGTTAAGAGCTAGTTAAGACTGGGTTAAGCCAATCCATGGACAGCTGGATAGCTCAGCAGCTTTTAACGACAGTCTTCATACATACTGCACTGGCATGTTCTGAAACTGAAAATAGATCTACCTCCAGAAGAGGGAAGAATTAGGATGAGGCAAAGCTTGTTAGGAGAAACAAGAGAGGCTAGCAGTGAGCCGGATTACGTAGTAATGTCTTCCTACCACCCTTCACTAAGCTGTGAAAGGTTACATAGAAAAAACTAACATGGCTCACACTTCTTAGTTACCCTTTAAAAAGAGAGTCGAAATTAAAACCCAGGGAGTTTTACAGGCATAGATGATGTGTGTGTGCGCGCCTCCAAGTTTATATATGTACAACACACAGTGTACCTGTGTTTCAAGAAGGGACAACCAGATAAGGAGAGGCTGCTGAAGCAGGGTAAGTTTTCAGCAAAACGCAACCTTCTCCTTAGAAACCAGGAACCCGAGTAATGAGATTACAATCTTTCCAACACTGTGGGAGAGATTTGATCAATTAGGGCCACGATCAGTTACATTATTTGGTTTACCTAAGTAATGGACCCTTAAATGCAATCAATACTTCTCCAGGCTGTGAGTCTTCAAGACCTGAGATGCATTCAACAAAAAACACAAATGGATTTTCAAAGCACCCTGGGATATTCAATCACAGAAAGGGACTGAGGGGGGATTGGGGAGAAAACAGACTTTTGAGCCTGCTGTATGGAGTCGTCCCTTCCTTACCTCTTGTGGAGGCTCCTGTCCTGTTTGTTTGGTCGTTCACGTGGGAATCACATTTGTTTTACCAAAGAGCCTTATTTTTCCATGGGTGAGCAGCCGCACCACTCAGTTTCTTTTTACAATTTCAGTATTAAAACTAATTTGACAGCGGGGAAAAAATAAGATTAAGATTTCTATTTACATTTTAAGAAGTCAGGAAAACATAAGTAATTGTAAAGCTATGAAGAAAAATGACAGACGTGACTCGAGATTAGCTCTCTCGACCTTCCCTCCCTGTCACCCCTCCATGAGTGAATTTAGGGAAGGGCAATAGGGGTGTCCTGCCTAGTGTGTCGGGGGCTACCTAGAGCATCCTTCTAGGACTATGCTTACTTAGAATGGATCCACAAGGGTCGCGTGTTAGCACCAAACTCTCCGACTGCTGACACACCCTGTCCAGGTGCAGGAGCTGTATTTAGAGACTGCCATTCGCCTCGGTGGGTCCATTTCCCAATTCGTATGGTTTAGAGCCTCTGAATAATGTATTTGTACGAGACAGACATCCTCAGCATTCTTTCCAAGTCCATTCACTCTTACCCTAACTTAAGTCTCCAGGAGGGGCGGTGCGAGCCGGCCCCCAGCGCTCCGGGGACATTCCCTCCAGCAGCCTTCTCGCGGACTTGCTCGTGCATGGGAGCCTGCAACACGCACGTCTCTCACCAGTGAGTTGTTGAACACACTTGTAATAATTAGAAAGTTAATCAACTAATTCCTGACTTCCCCAAGAGCAGGGATTCTGTTAAAGGGTGTGCGGGGATGTGACAAGAAAAGTGGGAAGAGGGAAATTTATACTGAGAGGCTCTTTTGCATAGCTTTTACAGCTCTGGATAATGAGGCAGAGAAGCAGAGGTCACCTAAAACAACGGAGACATTTATATTTACCTTTTACCATTAATTATCTTCCCCTAGGCAGCAGCTGAAAAATTATGTTTCACTCAAAAGTCGGCCTATTGACTTTATTTCCACGACACCTGAAGTGTGCTGGGTGTCAGCATGTTAGCCCCCGTGGAATTTCAAATTTTGCTGTTTGACAGTAACTGAGAGTTGACTCTGAAAGCAATACATTAGAAACTATACCATTTTCAAATCTTTTTCTTCCACAATGAGGAAATGCATCTGGAGCTCCGTCTTCTCATCTGCGGAGTGGGGATAACAACGTGTAACCCGTACAGGCGTCTTTGGACTGGGAAAAATAAGGTATGTGGCTCACCTGAAACAGCCTTGGACACAGGACAGGTGTCCCACTTAGCTTCCTGTGAGGGTTGGCAGGAGCGTATCCTAGAGGAAGAGCTTCCCTTTGAGCATCTTGCGACTTTTTGGCCAAGTCATCTTCTGATTCAACCAGAGGAAGCCATATGCTGAGAACACGGGGACCTCCCCCTGTGGAACTGCGGACGGTGAGTGACCTCACGCACCTGACTACGCCTGCCAGCGTGGATCCTGCCTGAATATCCCTCCTCCTCATCCTCTTGACAGATTAACTAGCACGGGGTGCTCCCTGAAGAGGCTGAAGGGTGTTTATGAAGAATATCCAAGTACCTAAGCCTATGGCTGTCACCTGGGTGACCACTGACCGCCTCCATATCTAGGGGATGCACCTCCAAACTGCACCCTACTCTTCCAGGAGCTGCCATTTCGTCCTGGTGAAGGCTTCTCATTCCTAGGCATTACTTCTTCCCTTTCTTGCAGCAGAGCCAATCTAATCCTAGGAACTGGAGAGGGCCCTCCAGGTCACCAGTAGGCCCTCTGAGTCTACTCCACAAGCTGTGGGAAAAGCAAGCCTGTGGGTTTGGAAGACCTGAATCCCAGAGCTACCTGGGCCACTAGGTCACCTTGGGTAAGTCGTGCCCTCTGAGACTGTTCTCCTCCACAAAATGCGGATGTTGCACTAGCCAGTCCTGGTGATGGTGAATTTTATGTCAACCAGACTGGGTCACGGGGTGCCCAGACATTTGGTCAAACACTATTCTGAGTGTTTCTATGAGGGTGCTGCTGGAGGCCTGAATAGAACAAAAAGGCTGACCTTCCCCAGGAAGACAGAACTCTTTCTGCCCAACTGCCTTCAAACTGGGACATGTACTGGGACATTCAAGTGCCTTCAGCCTTGAGCTGAAACACGGACTCTCCCTGGGTTGAGTCTGCGGGCCTTCAGACTGGAACTTACACCATCGGTTCTCCTTGCTCATAGGCCTTAGAACTCCCATCATTGGCTCTTCTGCGTCTCCAGTTTGCCTACTGACCCTTCAATTCTTGAGACTTGCTGGCCTCCATATCAGATGAGCCTATTCCTTACAATAAATCTCTTGGTTACACACACACACACACACACACACACACACACACACACACACACACGGGCACACACCCTACTGGTTCTATTTTCCTATAAAACCTGATAATACAATCACCAAGGATATTTTCAACTCTAATCCCTGCCAAATGGTCATCCAATCTCTGCTTGAACACTTCCCAGAGACGAAACCTCCTGCCTCCCATGGCAGCTCATCCTGCTTTATGGAGGGTGGTACTTGAAAGGTCCCACCCTGGGAGATTCCAAGGCTGAATCAGCCATTTTCTCAGCAGTCAGAAGCTTGTATCAAACATGTGATCTGACCTGAGCAGAGCACAGTACAACTTTTAGCCTTGCTTTTTGTTATAATTATGATAATGTAGTCTGAGACTACCTTGGTAGTTACTGTTAGTTGTGTCAATTAATCCATTCATCACCCAGTTTTACAATGGTTATTGCACCAAATATAATGTCATCCAACTATGTTACCACCCAGCTCACACTTCTCCATCTTTTCATTCATGAGAGACTCTCAAATGGCTTGCTGAAATCAATATGCACTCGCTGACATTCCCTTCCTGTGTCACACTAATGATCCCATCCAAACAGGAACAAACCTGTTCTTAGAGAACCCTTTCTGTCTCCCAGTAGTCACTGCTGCCTTTTATATGTTCACAAACATCTGTTTAATATTGCTTCTAGAATTTCATCCAAAACTGACTTAAGCTCACCCATCTGTAGTTTCTAAACCATGCTTTACCCCCCCTGGAAAAGTGGTTATGTTCACTGAAATCAGTCGCAATCTTCTGGCATTCTATTCTCCTCGACTCACGAAGTATTACCTAAAGTGGTTCCACAGTCACACATCCAAGCTCCCTCGGTGCCCAGGGGACCTAAATGCACTTTTAGCAGCTCTCATTGTCTCTTCTAGCTTAGGCTTTAATTTCTCCTAACCATGTTTATTCTACCCTTCCCAAATTGAAGATCATTTTTCCTGATAAATACGCTAAAATCAAAATAGGACTCAAGCAGTTCTGCTTTCTCCATGTCATCAGTTGACACTAGGCCATCTGTTCTAAATAAGGCTATGTCTTTTGGGGGAGGGGAGGGTCCAAATATAATTGCTTTAAAACTTGTATACAGGTGACCACAATTTGGGTTTGCCTTGGACAGTCTGGTATATAGCTTTCGCCCTGAAGTAAGTGTTAATAGAGGCCTCTTCACTCTGAAAAGTATCCAGTTTGAACAGCTGGTCCCAGAGGAAAAGCTGAGGAAATGGGAGTAGACAGCATTTCATAGTCTCAATGGGTTCTCACATCTGTCATACACTCACAAAAAAGAGAACTCCGTCTCTGTTGAAGTCTCTAGCCACACTGGATTCACTTCCTAGATCTGCCATTTACTACCTGTGCGACCTTAGGATGAGTTATTTAACTATCGACTCGATTCTATGGACTCTCTCTGTACCTATTCAATGACTAAATATATGATTAAAGCACTTAGCACAGTGCTCATGTCACATAGTAAATGCTCAGTAAACACTACTTATTATTACTACTCATATTATTAGTGTTGTTAGTGTCCCTCAACCCCCTCCATGGCGTCTCAGTATTTGTTACTCTCTATTCTGTTGGTGCAGTTGTCCTTCCTTTTTCTCCCCAATCTCTTGCTAGTAGTTTAAACTCAACTCTACAGCCCCACAATCTCCCACTTTGTTGAAGAAATCTTTGTCTTCACTAGAATGCTGGATTACTCACAGGCAGTTTGTCCTCTCACCAAGAAGCCACCTGCATTTGTAACCTACGTAATTTGTGAGCTGCTCTAGCAGGAATGCAAACATATATTCCATGAATCCCTCAGCATCTCTGTTTCCTGGAATCAAGATAAACTATCCATCATGCATCCTTTGGGAACACACCCTGAAACTTGGGGAGGTTTCAACTCTCAAATAGCTACAGTAAATCACACTAGCTAGAAAATATAATAACTACATTAACTTTCTGAGAATAAGACTGACCTACGGCATATTCACATAAGGGCATTAGAAAAAGGATGACACAGAAAAAAAATGAGTGATAGCTGAAGTTCCGGTATCATCTACAGAAATAGCAACTGTTTATTGAGTGACTACTATGTGCCAAGAAATGCTATACTGGGCATATTACAAATGGGATCTCATCTATTCCGCTCAACAATTCCGCAGGAAATTGAGGCTCAGAGGCCTCAGTCACCCCAGGCACAAAAGAGGTAAGCCGCAGGAGCAGCATTCACCCAGGGCTTGTGCACCCACAGTTCTTGCTCCTTCAGATACACCACACTACTTTTTATGAAGACAATCCCAAGTTTTAGACACAGTTTTAAAAAGTCTCCATGAAAAAAGCATGATAAGCTTTACATACATTTTTAGAGAAGTGTATACACCTTGTTGATGAAGTGGATAGCTGACCTTCTAATCAACAATTCTGGGTGATGAAAGCCAGATATCCAAGGCTGCTTTTTCCGAGTACACAAGACGTACATCATACACACACAGAGCGGGCAGCTTGAAGTAGGTGACGATAATGAAGTACACGACCAGCAAATGTAAGGGAGGTACCACTTTGATACATCCCGTCCAGAGAGGAAGTGAGTAGAACCATGAAGTGGCCTAGAGTTGGTCCTAAATTTAGAACATGGGGTTCTCTTACTGACTGAATGTCTGTGCCCCCCAAATTCATATGTTGAAACCCTAATCCTCAGTGTGGCAGTATTTGGAGGTGGGCCCTTTGGGAGGTCAGTAGAGTTAGATGAGATCATAAGGGTGGGGTTCCTGTGATGTAGCATTACTGCCCTTAGAAGAAGAGGAAGGAAAGAGCCCCCTCTCTCTCTGCACTATGCGAGGATACAGCAAGAAGGCATTCATCCACAAACCAGGAAGAGGAGTCAGTGGGCACCTGATCTTGAAAGTCTCGTTCTTCAGAATCATGGGGAATAAATGCCTCTTGTTTAAGCCACCCAGTCTGTGGTATTTTTGTTACAGCAGCCTGCACGATGACAGGTTCCTGTGTTAGTCCACACACTTGCTACCTGTATAAATACCTTCGGTGCCCCTGAGCTTTCAGGAGTTACATTTCTCTTTGAAACTACATTTCTCTTTCAATAAATGATGCTAGGACAACTGGATATCCACATGCTAAGGATGAAACTGGACCCTGTGGCGGGCAGCCCTAAGACCACCACTGTGTTCAGATATTTGCTGAAAGGACACGGACTCAGCAAATACAGTGGTACCTCGGTTTTCTAATGTAATCTGTTCCAGAAGACCATCCGAGTTCTGAAACATTCAACAACAGCCAACATCTAGGCCCCGGGATCTTGCACTCAGCAGAAGCTGCGTGACATGTTCAACTTCCGAGGCGTGTTCGAAAACCGAAGCACGTACTTCTGGGTTTACGGTGTTCATAAACCGAAATGTTTGTCAACGGAGACATTCGAAAACCGAGGTACTACTGTACTTATATTAATAACTGAGATTTATTACGGCCATGCAGTGAGGATACAAAGCTGGATCATAAGGAAACAGACACACGGGTAGCCTGGAAGAATCTACCTGCAGACTTCCTCTGCTCTCTCCCCACCCTAAGAGGTCACGCAGAGCACACTTTTCTACCAGCAACAAAAAGGCAATGATATGTGGACAGTCTTCTGCTCGGGAAAGTCCCACAGAGACTTGGAATCCAAGGTTTGCATTGGAAGCAGGTCATGGAAGCACCCCCTTCCTACTACACACCAAAATTACAGACCCCCACCCCCATAAGAAGGAAAGCACGGCATCAAAAAAACGCAAAAGAGATCACAGATCTAAATGTAAGAGCTAAAACTATAAAAATCTTAGAAAATATAGGAGTAAATCTTTATGACCTTGATTGGAAAAGCTTTCTTAGACATGACACCAAAAGTATAAGTAACAACAAAAAATAAAGCAGATTTCATCAACATTAAAACCTTTTGTGTTTCACATAATATCAAAAAAGTACAAAGACACACACAATGGGAGAAAATATTAGCAAGTCATACATCTCATGAGGGAGTAATATCTAGAATTATAAACAATTTTTACAACTCAATACTAAAAAGTAAAACAACCTATTTAAAAATGGGAAAACTATCTGAATACACATTTCTCCAAAGAGGATACACAAATGGTCAATAAGCACACAGAAAAGGTACTCAACATCATCAATCATTGGAGAAATGATAAAAAAGTAAAATGCTTTTAAAAAAATAGTTTAAATACACTTCTTAGCTTCTCGTGTTTTCAAGTCAGAGAATTACTGTGTTTGACATGTTCTCATGAAACAGTGGTGCACATGTAATTTTAAAATGACTTTCAGATTACTAAAAAGTTCTTTGCTAGAAATCTCTGTGAATTGATTTTAAAAAATGAATAAATAATGGGAGCTTCAAAAGAAAGAAAAAAAGAAAACCCACAATGAGACACCACTTCACAAGTACTAGGATGCCTACAATCAAAAGGACAAATAATACCAAGTGGAGAAAAATTAGAACCCTTCTTCTATGTTAGGAATCTAAAATGATGCAGCCACTTTGGAAACCAGTCTGGCAGTGCCTTAATCAGTTAAACCACTGAATTGCTGGTTACACCATATGAACCAGCAATTCCATTCCTAAGGTATGTACCCAAGAAAATTAAAAAGACATACCCACACAAAAACCTGAATAGAAATGTTCAAAGCAGCTTCACTGTAACAGCCAGGAAGTGTAAATCAACTGATGAACAGATAAATAAAATGTAGTCTACACGTCCAACAAAATACTATTCACCAATAAAAAAGAATGGCATGCTGATATATGCCATGACATAGACAAAGACTAAATATGTTATGCTAAGAAAAAGAAGACAGACACAAAAGGCCACATAGGATATGATTCCATGTATACGAAAGGTCCAGAACAGGCAAATCTATAGAGACGGGAAGTAGATTCGTGGTTTTCTAGGGCTGGAGGTGGGAGAAGTTGGGGGTGCTAAAGGGAACAGACTTTCTTTGGACATGAAAATGTTCCAAAATTGATTGTGGGGAGGGCTGCACAAGTCTGTGAATATCCCACACTTTACAGGGATGAGTTGTATGGTGTGTGAATTATATCTCAATACAGCTATTTTTGTTTTTTGTTTTTTTAAGAAAACCGTATGTCCTTCTTTCTTCTAATCCAAGGTAAGTTAACAAAAGGGCAATGAGAAAAAGAGCGCTAATTCTGATCCAGCACCCACATAAATGCCCCCATGTGGCTGAGGGGTCAGCCAAGAAGCCAGACATCAGGGCTTGAAGACCATGACCCAGCCTGGCACTGGGGCCTCACAAGTGCCTTTGAAAGAGGACAATGACATCTCATCTGGCACGAAACACAGGAGCATCCATAGAACAAGCATTATGATGCCAGCTACATGATGTGTTGAAAATCATTAAAAAACTGTGTTTTGCAATACCAGAAACCCCAAACCCATGACTAAATGTAGTAATCTGATCCATTCATTAACACTTAGAGAGCACCCAGAGGGTCCAAGATACACGAGTGACCGTGTCATTACTGAACACTGTGGGGTGGGGAACACACTCTCCATCCTTGTTCATTTCAACGTTGGCCTCTGAGGACAGATAATTTCCTATGAACCAGCCTGGCACAGAGTTGCCTTCCAACTTGTCACTCTTACAGTCATTTGTGCAGGCGGGAAAAACGTTGGGAAGATAGAGTGAACTTCGGGTGCTACAACAGGGATTTGGGGTATGCCAGGTGAGCTTCACGTGTGTCACCTCATTAGTCCTCACACTCACCCAGTGTGGGATAGCAATTCTGCAGATGGGGATACTGAGGCACCGGGCTATGAACTCGCCTCAGGTCTCCCAGCTCAGAGGCATAAATTGGGCTTCAGACCCAGTCAGTCTGGCTCCAAAGGCTATGCCCTTAACCACCTGCTCCATGCTGTCTACTTACCTGTGATACCTACCTACCCACTGCAATTTCTCACCTCTTCCTGTCACAACCAAGGAACCAACCCTGGCACACTACTTATTAAGTGAACGCCACACTTACTTTGGGTTTTACACCTTTTCTTCCTAATGTCCTTTTTCTGTTCCAGGGTTCCCTCCCACTACACTTCGTAGTCGTGGCTCCTTCACCTCCTCTCACCTGTGAGTTTCTCCGACTCTCCTTGTTGCTGAGGACCTTGACAGTTTCGAGGAGAACTGGTCAGGCATTTTGTAGAACGTCCCTCAGTTTCAATTCTACTGCTGCTTTTTCTCATGAGACTGAGATTATGCATTTTTAGGAGAAGAGCAGAGAAGTGCCAGCACCACTGTCACCACACCTCACAGAGGCCACATGCTGTCGGTGGGACTTACCACTATCGGTGTGAACCTGACCACCTGGCTGAGGAAGCATTTGCCAGGCCTGTCCGTCCCAAAGATACTTTCTCCCCTCGCCACACACTACTCTTTGGAAAGAAGTCATAAAGGGCAGCCCTCAGTCTAGTGATGGGGAGTTAAGTCCACTTCGGGACAGGGGAGTGGCAGCCATATCAACATAATCTGATTTTTAATGGAGTTAGTCTGGCATGACAGTTTTAAAAATACAACATGCCAAAGGACAGTCTATGGCCTGGCCCTGTACAAGTGACCCTGTGGTGGTTCTGAGGGCTCACTGCTCTTCATTCTTATGTCTCAATCACAGTGGGGAAGATGTATTTTCTGCAAGGTAACAAAAGAGTAAACCAACTGGCTACAGAGAAATTAGGAAATCCATTCCATTCTAGAACATGTTTAACAAACAGGGGGTCAGAAGAATGAGAAAAGTGATCCTGTGAGAGGAGGTGACGCATGCTGTAGACGTTTGCATGGACAGAAAGTAAACTGGAAGTTTCGAATGAGCTACCAATCCACAACAGATACAAACTTCCAAAGTGAGGTGTCAGGCTCCTTAAAGGAACTTTTCCAAGTTAACGTGTCATAACTGATTTCATGACTCTTTACACCCTTCGCCTTCTCTGAGTCAAAAGGGAGGTCAGGAGAGAATTTCGTCTTTGACAGGAAAGAGCTGAGTTGTGATCTGTACCACCCATGGGCTAGGGTAGCATGGTGGGACCTCAAGTCCAGTGACACAGGCTCTAAAGCAGGAAAGCGCAGTGCTTGCTACACTTTCCCTAGAATTTAGGAGGCATCCCAGACTGGCAGCTGCCACACACCCTCAGGACCACACTAGCTGAAATTGCACCGGGAGGTACCTGCACCCCATTACCCACTCCGAAGTGGAACAAAGGTGACCCAGTGTAGGGAGCCAGATGTAGAATTTCAGGGGGACTGCTGGTCAGAGCTCTTCCTGTCCAAGAGACTTCTTCCAGGGGATGAGGTGACTCCAAAAGGGGGTAGAGAAAGCAGATCTCTGTAAAATCAGGAGCCTGGGCACAGCTCCAAGGAAGGGAGCTGCAGCTGGAGGGCCTAGTACAGGCCCCAAACACATGCCCAGGTGAAAGCTGCTTTAAAATCAGCCAAGGCTTCCAGAAGTATGATAGACCCCCCCCCCCCCAAATAGGAAGGGTCCTACGAGGGACAGTGATGCTTTCAATGTGGCCTTAGGTCAGTGGCTGGGTGGGAGAAATAAACCAACCCCCGGTTACACTGGGGCACCTGAAAGGTGTCAGGACAGCAGCACCCCATGTATACTTGCAGAAAACAAAGCAAATACTCTTCTAGAAAAGGCATCCTTTTTCTACAGATTTCGATCAATCAAATATGAGCTAGCAATCAAGGCTTACTAAATACACATGGAAACAAAACACCATGTGTGAGCATCAGAAGAAATAACAAACAACAGATTTAGATTACCATGGACTTCAGCTGTTTCAACTACCAGATACGGACTATAAAATAACTACATACATACGACGTATTAAAGAAGCAAAAGACAGCATCGCAGAAATAAGCAACAAGTGACTGTCAAAAATGACCAAGCAGTTTCCATTTTGCAAAATGAAAAGAGTGGTAGCACAACCAAGAGAGTGTACTCAGCACTACTGACCTGCACACTTACTAATGGTAAGGATGGTCAGTTTCGAGTTATGTTGTGTCAGGCGGGGTCTCAGCTCCAGCTCCCCACACAAGAACGCAGGACATGGTGAGGCCAAAAAGGAACACCAACGGAGCCATAGGTAGGGGAGTCATACCACTATATTCTCGCTGGCGGCTGGGTTGGAGACACAGGAAGCAGGAGCCATACGATTCCCAATCCGCCATCTGCTTCTCTGCCAACCAACAACCCCCTACACAGCCACGGCAGTTATATTAGTGGCTAATGACTAACCGGTAACAGCTGATGGCCACCCCGCCACAGCAGATGCCCATCTGATTACAGCTGATGGCCATCTAATAACCGAGCCAGCACCTTTGCACGTGAGGCCAAGAGCCTGGAAACTGCTCTCTGGGACTGTCCCCACATGTGGTTTTACCAAAATTTTAAAAAAGACCAGCCAATTTATGAAGAACCAAATAAAACATTAAAAAAAAACTATAGTTACTGCAATAAAAAAATTCACTATCTAGATTATATAGCATATTAGTCAAAGCTGAAAATGAATAAGCTGGAAGGAAGAGCTTAAGAAATCGCCCGAAAGGCAATACAGAGAGACAAGGAGATGGAAAACATACTAGAAGAGAGGTTAATCTGTATGGAGAATACAGTGAGAAGGTCTAAAATAAATCTAATTAGAGTCCTAGAAGCAAAGAATAGAAAGGATAGAGGAAAGGAAATATTTAAGGAGATAATAACCTGAGACTTTCCCAGAGATGGTAAGGCCTGAATCCATGGATATACTAATCAGGATAAACAAAAAGAAATCCAATCTAGACATATTGTAGTAAAACTGAAAAGCACCAAAGATAGAGAGATGTTATACAGCAACTAAACCCAGGAAACACAAAGCCAGCCTATGACCAGACCGGTCAAGAAATCCTTTCTATTTCTTACAATTACCTTTCTTTCCTCGACTTCTTTTCTTCCCCAACACAGACGCAATGAGAAAGAGCAGTCAGAACACAGGGGGCAAATGAAATAGACACCAAACCCCCTTCTCCCCCATAATCAGGATAGAGGCCTACAGAGCCTCAGATGGGCAGGGAAAGTCTCACCTTTGAAATGAGTCAAGTTTCTGAAGTTTTCATGAACGTGATAATATACTTGATTGAAACTTCCCATTGCTACTAAATTGAGACAGTGTGTTTTCCACTTAACACAAGTGCCCAGTGTAAAAGTGGTAAAAAGAGTGTAAACACAGACCTGTGAGTGAGCCTTCCTCAACAAAAAGTGTGTAGTATGTTCCTCTCACTTCTGTATTGCAAGCTGCCGAAGAAACCAAGAATTTCTCCCACCGTTTGCTGTCCCAGGGCCAGAAATCACAGTTGGCTTGAAAACCACAGCCTGGTAAATACCCAAATATGCCATTATGCCGGGTCATTTCCATGCCTACACTCACCTTCACTCTCATTTCTAATGTGCAAAGGACTAATCTGCCGACTGGTTGTGAAAAGCATCTATGTTGTGCTCCTTCTAAATCCTATAGATGTATTTTGATTAGATGCTCTCCTCATCCAGCAGCTAGCCAGAAAAGAGGATGAGATAATGAATAATACCCCAGGGAAGGAAAATCCCTTTTTCAGCTGGTTTAAGACTTGCCGATAATGTGCACACAGCATTTTGCATTTACCATAAAACCCTTCAATTAGTTCACAGACAAGTTAACCTTCTAACTCCCAGAAAATATAATTCATGCGCATTTTATACCGTGCAGCATCCTGCTAGCTATTATCCATCATTTACAAGTGTTATTTGTCTATAAAAATGACACTAAATTTTTGAGAAATGACACCGCTCTGCCTGCTTCTGGCTGTGTTTTAACAAATGGTACCACTGCAAAAGGCTTTAAGTCGTATAAAAAGCAATTAGTCAAAGAAGCAATAAATATTTTTTAAAAGGATATAAATGATCGCTTGTCCAGATAGCCAAATGTCTAAAGGCTGATACACAATAAAAGAAGGGTTAACATAAAAGAGTACACTTCATTATTTATGGTTAATAAAGTTAATCAAATTCAGTGCCTCTTACTCCTGCACGCATTTCAACAGAAACACGAATATGATATGCATATTTATAACAGCCCCAAAGATTATTATCTCTAAAAGAAAATCCAGCTAAGAAAGATGCATAAAATGTTGCTGTTATCCTATTACAACATAAACTGTTTTGCTTAAAACACACACATTTATTTTTATTAAAAGTATTAAGCTAAGTAATATTTTCCACAAATGACGAGCATGACTAAAACATGAATTCTAAGGTTAATATTAAAATAATTTATTGGAAAGAGAAACACATAGTCAGAGCCCCTCAATTTTTCTTTTTCGAGTACCTCATCCACCTATCCTATTTTTGTTCTTCTAGTCGAAAATCTATTCTCAAAAGATATATTGGGATCTTTTTAAAACAAAATTAGATAAGCATAAGTTCATCAATCAGCAATTTCTAAATGCATTATCTTCTAGTGGCTTGGACTGTTATGTCACTTATCTGCTTAAAATTAAGTGTAAAGGGGTTTCCAAGGAAAGAAAATAGAAAATTAACTTCATTTCATAACAAGTTCTCCAATCACACCAGCAGAGAGCTGACATTATTACAGCTCACACTTATAAATCAGTGATTACAAATCCCAGTTAAGCAAGAAAAGAAATGAAGAAGGCAACTGTACAGTGGGGACATTGCCAAGAAGCACATTTGTAGTCAATGTTGCTACACAGCAGTTCACTTGTGGTTAAAATTAAAAGAAAAACAAAACAAAACAATAAAACCACCTCCAGATATTTGAGGGGTAGTGACTTTTGAAGGGAAGAAAGTAGAAAATCTACACAATTTGTCTTACAAGCAAATAGGCCAGCACGCGATCAATAAATTGTAATTCCAACTCATTTTATTGTTTATTTTGAAGTTGAATTCTAAAACTTCCATATGTCATTAAACAATAACATAGCATTGAATCAAAGTGAGCGCAGAATGTTTGGGGAGGAGGGGTGAGACCCAAATATATTTAGTAACGAGTGAACCAGCAGCAAATAAAGACACAGGAAACGAGCCCATGGAGGCTTCCACGCCCTCTCCTGCTCCATGCCACTTGAACAAGGGCCAAAATGCCACTTCTAATCTTATTTTCCATTTCTTAGATGTGTTTTATTAACTCCTCTTTTATTGCACAGTTAAATATTCTAATCGGCACATTGTAGACATACAGCTACTAGATGTCGATTATACTTTAATGTGTTTGTAATGGTCTGTAGTATTAAGGTTCTGGCAGACTCAGTGAGGTCCCATTTATTTCTTCACTGAGAATGACCGCCGGGTAATATGACCAGAGTAGAGCTTCAGAACAAAGGAGTTAGTGTCGTTCCAAGAAGCGGAGCATTCTGTCGTCCATCATCTTTACATTACTTTGAACAAATGAGGTATCTTCTCTACTCAGTCCGAGTGAGAACCAAACGGTGTTTATCATTTCTGAAGTACCTTTGGATTTTCGAAGCATTTGCTAGTTATCTGTAGTTAATTCCCTAGCGCCTCTCTGCAAAGAAAGCCACAGGAAATCTTGCCCAACACTGACATTTCACCAGGGAAAACAGAACAGGTCTTCAGAAAACTTGAGAATGGTCTGAGAGCTTCTACAAAAGGAATCTGAAGAAGACAACACGTTTAGTCCCCTCTTCACCCCCAATGGTACACCCTGAAGGAAATACGACTCGTGATCCTGGGAACTGCAGGTCACTGCCTTGTGTCTTCATCTAAACCATGCTTCCCATAATTATTTCCCTCTTAACCGGCAAACTTCAAGATCCGGTCATACTTTCACTTGCTAAAAAAAGGTGTTTGCTCAAAAGACCAGACAGATAACCCGAGACCACCCCTTACGTCTCCCAGTCCACCCGGCAGCCCAGGAAAGAGCTGGATAACCTGCAGTGGGAACCGTCTCGCCTCTGTTTCCTTCCTGAGAACAAATGGAGCCAGCACACAAATGCGAGTGTGTGTGTGTGTGTGTGTGTGTGTGTGTGTACGCCCCTCTCCACACTCATCTGAGATGGATTCAGAGAGTTGTTTCAGAGTGCTCAGTCTGTTCCCTAAAAGGTCAGGATTTCCCGGTAAATAGTTTTGATCATTCCATCCTGTCTAAACTAACAGCAACAGTAAAATTAAAAACTAAATAGAATGCTAGAGAAAGAGTCTAAATTCCACTAATACGCCGACAGTGGCATTACGCATCACGGCAATTAAATATTCACGGCAGCACTGCATTGTTTTATGGAACTCATTTCTCTGGACATCTCAAGACTCTGGGTAGCCAAGGTTTAGCATCCCTCTCCACAAGGTACGACAAAAGTACTTATTAACGCTATTCCATCGAAGAACTTTGACCTGGAAAATTCAGACTTGTCTAAGGTATGAACTGGTGACAAAGTAGAGACATGAATTCAGGTCTCCAAACTCTCTAACTAAATAGCAGCCCAAAAGAGTCATAGAAAAGTCAACACAAACAGACTGTCAGCTGTTATTTACACTGCCTACAATAAATGTTTGTTCCAGAAAAAGAGTTCAAACAAGATGGGAAAGAGTTTAAACACAAAGGGCTGAAGGGTTCAGTACAGGAGGAAAATATGTTTGCTTTTAGTACATGGAGGAGCTGTCAGGAACAGCCTGTTCCTTCTGTGAAGGCTGGCCTCGTGGTACTGAGGACCACAAGATCACAGGCTACGTAGCACTGAGCAAAACTCACTTCTCTCTTAACGCCCTAGGTTCCCGTTCTTTTCAATCCTTAAAATCTCTGACCTGGAATGTGAGTGATCTTTTCCGACAAGCAAACTTTAGATCTGTGTTATGAACAATGACCAAGTGTCTTGCTTCTTACACAGAGCTAAGTGATAAAGAAGAAAAAGAAAACTAACTGGGGAATCTGGGAGGCTACGCAACGAGGGATACTAGAGAAAAACAGCCATAGCACAAGCTTTCTGAGAAGCTGGGAGTTTCATGGTTGTACTGAGAGGTGCGGTGCGATTTCAAACTTGGCACCTAGTCGAGAGTAGGAAAGCCGCTGTAGGAAGAAGCTGGGTTTCTTAGAATAGCACATAGGCTGTTGTGCAAAAGAAGGACTGGATTTATTCTGGATAGCTCCAGGGGGTAAAACCAGTGAGTGACAGGCAGGAATATAAGTGCTCAGAGTACAGTGGAACTTGCTAATAATCAGAACTACTCAGCCATAGCAAGGGCTCCTGAGAAAATCAGAGCCTCAACCCTGACCCACCTCCAGCAGAGGCTCAGATGCCCACAGCCAAGGATGTTGGGAGGCAAAGCCCACACTGGGAAAGATGTTGGGCAAAAATAAAAGCTAGGATTCTTTCAAATGCTAGGATTCGATGGTGGCTTTAAATGTCTGTGCTTGGGCCACCATCATGGTCACCTCTATCGCTTCACAGCTGTGTGACACAAGGTGGCTCTTCCAACCAAGTGTGGCTTCCAAACCTATGTGTTTATTAGAACCAACTGGGGAAACTACTTAACCAAAAAGGTACTCAGATCCATACTCTAGAACTTCTAAATCCTACTCTGCAGAAAGTGGTCCAAGAATCTCTATTGTTAAAAAGCTCCCACATGACTCGCTGGCAGACCAATTTGGGGACCGGTGGTAACCGTTTTCAGCCTACATCTTCATTGGGAAAATAGAGGTAATGGTATTTTTTAACCTAAATGGGTCATAGAGATATTTAAATAAGATAAAATGTGTAAAATACTTAGCATGGTGTCTCTAGTAAACACAGTCTCGAAAAACTGTGATCAAGCCTCAGAGCCTTTGTTGACTGAACATGAGGACAGCCTGGCTTACGCAGAGTTAATGCATGGCTAGCACCTGTTTCCGTGTCTGTGTTCTCATCCTATGTTCTTTGGGCAGCATGGATTGAATCATTTCAATAAAAAGGCTTATCTATGTGAATATTACCTTAAAATTAATTTAACACACAGAGTTGCATTTAAAAGTTGAATGTAGTCCTATAGAAAGCCTGTGAAGTTTTGCTCTTTTATGCCAATTAGAAGCTCAAGATATAAATTCTCTACAAACATGCATTTAAAACTCATGTTTATTCCCATAGACTCAGGTAAAGATAAAAGACACTGTTTCTCTCCCCTGTAGCAGGCAGTCATACTCACTCATTTAAAATCCTGCAAGGCACTGAAGTGCAAGTATTCTGTTCTGACGTTTATATCACCACAAACAGCTTCAATTCTTTAATTGTAAAGTTGCTTCTAGATGCTAGGGTGAGTGTTAAAATACCCCCAGACAGAAAGGAGGTAATTGGAGCAACTTATATCGGGTGGAAAAAATGTCTCCCAGATTTCTGTATTCCCAGTTACAAGTTATTCAACTGTTTCTGTTTGGGTGGTGTTATACAAAAAGGAAAAAAAAATTGTAAAGCGTGGTTGCTTAAGTACATCTAAAGGTTAAACTCCAAGCAGCTAATCTGTACGTGAGAACGAGGTACTGTCAAACACTTCACCTTTCGCAGATTAAAACCGTCTGACTAACAGCTGTGAAATCACTGTTGCTGTAATTGTTATAAGTAGAAATCTGAGCATTTTTAGAAGATACATCACTTTTTGGAGCAGTCATTTTATGCCGCTGGGTCAACCTTCCCGTTCATGACGAGATAGAATCACTGCCTTTCATTTACGCTCACACTCTGGTACCCCGGAATTACCATCGTGTTCATCATTATTCTACAGATGTGTTCTTGAAAAGCTCTAATTTGAATTCTAACCATCAGCTATATTTTCGCATTGTTCCACACATGATACTCTTAGGAACACAGTCACTTCGTTTCTGAGTGATTCTAACTGGCCACAGCTTCTGAGGTTCTCTGCTCCCTTCCACTTCTCCATGCCCACGTCTGGCACATAATTAGACGTATCTGGCTCATAGGTGATGCTCAGTCAAGATCTACTCAAGTTATCTTTAGCACATAAAAGTTCTACTCCCTAAAGAAAGTCTTTGCTCAAGTCTTTTTGTATTATAAATTGCCATCTCTAGTGAACTTGCTTAATAGTTTTAAATTTTAATAAAAGGTTTTTCTTAAAATGGAACATACTGTTACTGGTTTTCAGTTATAAAGTTACTGATAGGAATGAACATTCTATAACATACAAATACGTAATAGTGTAAAATTACAGTTATGTTCTTGTCCAGCACAGTGGAGGTTTTTTTGTTTAAAAAGACTACATTTTAGAAATTACAGCATTAAAACATCTGACTTGCAACATACTGCAATTTAATAATGTAAATTTCTTCTTATCAACAATGGCTGGTAGTAAATGATCTGTTTCTAAAGAGAAACAATGTGTGCAAAAGGTTTTATTTTAATTCTCGAAATCATCATATAAAATAGAGAACCTTTCTAAAAACAAAAATGGCTGACAGGAGAAAAGTTGGAGGTTTTCTGTTTGTTTTTTACTTTCAGGTGTACAAAACAACATAATGATCAGACATTTATATCCTTCACAAAGTGATAACCTCAATAAGTCTATTACCCATCTGACACTGTACATAGTTATTACATTATTATTGACTATATTCCCTATGCTGTACTTTATATCCCCGTGACTATTTTAATTATAGTTGACATTCAATATTTTTTATATTAGTTTCAGGTGTCCAGTGTAGTGGTTAGACATTTATATAATTTATGAAGTGATTCCCCCCGATTAGTCTAGTACTCATCTGACACTGTACATAGTCATTACCATGTCACTTTGCATATTCCCCATGCTGTACTTTACATCCCCATGACCAATAAAGTATAAAGTACACAGGAGGAGGTCAGAGCTACAAATTCTGACCTACAAACATGGGCTTAGGTTTGCAGAAACAATCACAGTGTAATAAAGCACACATACACTTTACCCCAAAATCACATCTGGAGAGAGGAAGTGTGGTTCTGTGAGGCTCCTGGTCTGAAGGAAAAAACCTCCAAGCTCTGGTTCCAGCCTAAACCTGGACAAATGAGGGGTCTCAATATTTGGGTCTTCCCTTAAAGGGCTTAACGTTGGCCTGGGTATTAGAAGGAAATGCAAGGAGCACCCCTAAAAGTGCTTTGAGTAAAACCATCGATAAACACCAAATGGTGAAGTAAATAGGCCGGTTTTTAAATAGGTTTCTTTAAGAAACCAGAGCTGCTGTTTTTCCTTTTCTGTCTGCGAATCTACTGCCTGTTTCCTGTGAAGCCACTCTCCTGGGTTCTGAGTCTCGGTACGTATACATTTAGGCACATGCTGCCTGCACAGCAGATGTGGTTATCCGCAGGTAGGAAAGTCTGTAAATCCAGCTTGCTCAACTAAACACCGTTTATCATGTATTGTCATGCCTTCTGACGTCTGTTACTAAATATAAACAAGGGAAGAGTCACTGACGATTGGAGGTTTCTAGTCCATGAGACGGGATAGCCAGGAAAATCAGCTCCATTTTAACCACCAAGTGAGACATTTTGGCCTCGTGTCCATATACTCAGGCTGTCCTCTAAGTGACCTCTTAGTCTTTACAAGAACACGCTGTGGACCTGTGGAGAGCAGGACCAGTGGAAAGAAGAGTCCTGAGCTGAGCTGGGGCAGGCTTGCTGGCTGGGCCACACCATGAGGGGCCTGACCTGCTGGGAAAGGCTGCCGCCTCAGGAAAGTGCCAGTGTCAGACTAGGGACTGAAACATCTTCAAATACTGATAGCTGCACCTTCGTTTTTCTTGTTTATTAAGTGTAGGATTGCTGCCATGAATGCTAAGAATCCACCACATCACAAATACTGAGCTGTTGGGTCTTATTACAACGAAGTGTATAATATACTTCAGAGATTTTCTGTGCTCAGAAAACTCCATTTGAAACATGCTCCCAAAATCACTATCATTGCTGTTTCTCCTTATTTGTGTTTTCTTTATCTTTGTCATCTGATATTCATTTTCCTCTTTCCTACCCTTCCTATTACCTAAATTGAATCCTTTTGTTCCCTACGTCCATTCCCATATGAGCTGACTTGGCCAATTAACTTACAGAAATGTCATTTTTCAATGAAGTGCAAGATAAAGTCCAACACTTTACGTCTAAATGTTGAGGACAGATTCCCTCCCCTCAGTCTTGGGGAATCTTACTATGCTATATATAGTCTGTTGCGGGTTGAACTATGCCCCCCAAAATCCATATGTTGAAGATCTAACTTCCACGACCTCAAAATGTGACCTTATTTGGAAGTAAAGTAATTGTCGATGTAATTAGTGAAGATGAGGTCATCCTGGAGGAGGGTGGCCGTCACCCAATATGGCTGATGTCCTTATAAAAAGGAGAAATTTGGCCACAGACACACATACACGGGGAGAAGACCGTGTGAACATGAAGACAGAGGTCAGGGTGACATGTCTATAAGCCAAGGAACACCCAAGACTACTAGCAAGCCACAGGAAGCTGGGAACACAGCATGAACAGACTCTCCATCACAGCCCTCAGAAGGAGACGATCCTGCCGGCACACCCATCTTGGGATTTCAGTCTCCAGATGGGAGACAGTACACTTCTGTTGTTAAAGCCCTCCAGTCTGTGGTCCTTTGTTACAACAACTCTTGTGATGCATTTTATCTGTTTGCCCAAATGCTCAACAAAACGTGTGATCTAGTCAACTCAAATTCAGCACACAGCCAAATAAATAAGACACGAATGTTTCTCAAATAAAGGCAAGTTCATATATCATGGTCAGAAGTTAAAAATGAAAAGAGTGACTGGTATCTATAATTCAAACATTCCCGTCAAGAGCCTTCAGATGGCCGCTTCATGGAAATAACATTCTAAGTGTCACAACAAAGTTTAAAATTGTAAATAAGTAGCTTAGTGTGCACAAAGCAGCATTTTACATCCATCCATGATCTAATAAAGAGATTAATGAAATGAGAAATATTTTAAACTATAAGAAATGAGAACATGTGGCCTAGTGGGGTACTGTAAACAAGTCATAGCAGAAGGGCCAGTCTTTCATAGACATGAAGGAGACTGAGAAGAAAATTCCAGAAGGAAGACCATTACCAACCCCTATCATGGCTTGGCCATGGATCAGACACTTAATCTTCTAAGCACTGGCTTCCTCGCAGTGTATTTTACTCTGTCGACCACTCATCCTCGAAACTTCCCACTTCGTGGGCTTCTGGACTTTTCTGCCTCCTGGCTCTCCTGCTTCTCTGTCTATTCCTCCTCTACCAGTTCACTCTCATCTTGTCACTCTCCATGCTCCCTAGGGAGCTGGCCCACCATTTCCAAGCCTGTATTTCCATCCTAACCTCTCACCTCCCACACAGCGATCTCTAGGAAAACAGCTCGGATAACAATCGTGATTATACGCCTTGTTCTTACATATACTCATACGTATACTTTTGCCAAACAGTATTTTCACAGTTGATCAACACAACATGAAGAAATAAGATGACTTGAAAGATGGCTCGTTAACAGATTAGTCTCTTAAAGAAAGTTAACTCATTCCAACCACTTGTTTTTGGTTTAGCTGATGCTTTTATCTCATTTTACTTGGTGAAAAGTTAAAGCCCAATTTGTCTCTGAATTCTGCATCAGAGGGGTACAAAACAGGCAACGTGCTTTTAACAGGATCCGACACAATATGCAGGTCCTTCCTGAGAGGGAATAACCGGGAAGAACTAAAGAATGAGGGCCCCACAGAATGCTCACTGACCTTGTTTCTCCTGATAACACAAACTCTGACCTTGGAGAATTAAGGACTATTTTGGAAACAGTCACTGCCACTTGGAGGCAAATTAAAAGCCCACCTGTGAGCACTGGTAGAGAGGAAGGTAAGGAGAGGCAGCAGGAAGCCTGCCTAGGTAAAAAAAAAAAAAAAAAAAATTCTAATTTCAACATCCAAAAAGACCATTACAGGATCTTAATTCCTGCCAGTACATAGATCATTTCATTATATGACAATGCGCTATACATACAACCTGCCTAGAAAAGAAACACAGCATAGAGCTCTGTGCTCCAGGGAGCAGCCTTCGCTTTCACAGAACACCACGAGCTAACCCCTCATGTTTCTTGGTGGGTGGTAAGTTTCAAGAAGACCCACTTAGGGAACCACAGGTACCTGGCCATGGCCCAAGTTAAATGCCATGGCTCCCAGGTGACACATGGCAAAGGGCTGTCTCCCAAGTCCGCCCCTTCTAAACCATCTCAAGAAACATGACCAATGCCTTCAGTCAGTAAATAAGTCATTTAGACAGCACAACGTCGGTATCTGGAGCAATGGTTCTGCTGGTCTAGCAGGGGTCTTCCTAATTTTAGAGCCCCAAGAACTGCAGGGAAACTCACGATAAGAGTAACAAATGACTGTTGAAGCTGTTTGCTTCTCTTTCTCAAAACATTCCATCAAGACCCTTCACTAGACACCCATCCATGGAGCAGGACCAAGAGAGAAGGGGGTAAGCACTGGCGATTCCTGGACACAGTCAGGCCAGAGCAGGCCTGGCTCTAGACATGGCAAGAGCAGTGGCAAGAAGCTGTCCATTAGGGAAATAACTAAGGAAATTTCACTGTAATTAGGGAAAAATCTCAAATTCTGGTATTTTCTAAATGTCTCTAGCCTTCAGTTATTTTTGAATAGGTTCTGGCCAAATTCCTAGCATGAATTTCTCTGATGATGTTTCAAGGGACGGCAAACGCAGAATTGCTATTGCAGTTTTGTTCCCACTGCTTGTTTCTCTGTGGGTCCCTCCTCTGTCAGATGTTTGTGCCCTGAAGGCACTGCGCTGTCACTACGCCTTGGGGCCGGGTCGTGGAGCCCTACACCACCCGGCTAACTGGAAAAACACCCAACCGCAGCCCAGATTCTTCGTAAAGCACAGGTCAGTGCTGCTGGGCCACTGGCCAGGGAGCGTGAAAGCTGGTTATGGGGCAGGTTAGCACGTTCGTAATCAAAGCAATTCGAAAGTCAAAATGGACTGGAGAAATGTGAATTTCTTCACGAACGAGATGAGTTTCTTATGGTGACATGAATATCTCTGCCAAATCAGAGTGTGAGTGCAAAGTTGCTGGAGTTCATGGCAAAACGAGATGTGGCTTCAAGTGTCACTGACGTGTCCCCCCGAACTCTGCCTGGCCCTCCATCAATTATGTCTCCAACCATAAAGCAAGATAACTTCTTATCTAATGCAGTGAAGATTAAAATGTCACCCCTGAGATACTAAGACTGCTTCTGCTGCAGAGGACTATAAACGCTGCGAGTGTCACATTCAGACTCTACACAGGAGTTTCTTTCCCATAGAGAACTTGATAACTTCCAGTGCTTTCACAAAAGCCTCCAAGGCTGGAAAGTAAGTGCATGTTTCCTCAACACCGAATGCAAGGCAGCCATTGCAGGGG
The DNA here is from genome assembly GCF_057876585.1 of Rhinolophus sinicus. NCBI lineage: Eukaryota > Metazoa > Chordata > Mammalia > Chiroptera > Rhinolophidae > Rhinolophus > Rhinolophus sinicus. The sequence goes on along the minus strand of NC_142502.1, from coordinate 123,493,268 downwards.
AACAACCAGAGAATTTAAAACCTAACATCGCACCAAGTTTCCTGAGAGACCAGTCTCACAATACCTGCAGTTCTGGCCCTGGGAACCGGTCTGCCTTTTTCTCTGCACAACTGAATCAGACTACGTCTTACCCTCGCCTTCTGAAGTGAAGGCCTTGCTGTTGACTCCATTTGAGTGGATAAAACTGCCTCCCAACTGTGTAGTTCTCTTCCCATTTTCTCCCCTTTTTCCCTTTAATAAACTCCCTGCTGAGGCACAAGAGGCTGGAGCAGTGCAACTGAAGGTTCCTCATGAATGCTAAAAATGATTTAATCTGCTGGCAATCTTTCTTTCAAGAGCAAGAAGCAGGCTCTCCTGGGCCAATGCAATGCTATCAACATTATATATGTGCGGCAGGTAGAATAATTGCCCCCAAAGATGTCCACCTCCTACTCCCTGGAACCTGTGAATATGTTAACTTATGTGGCAGAAAGGGCTTTGCAGATGTGATTAAGTTAAAGATCTTGAGCTGGGGAGATTATCCTGGATTATCCCAATGGGCCCCATCTAATCACAAAGGTCCTTATAAGAGGGAGACAGGAGAGTCAGAGAAGCAGAGGTCAGAGTGAGGTGACGGCTAGCTTTGAAGATGGAGGAAGGGACCAGGATCAAGGAATGGGGAAAGCCTTCCCAAGTGGGAAGAAGCAAGGAGACAGATTCTCCCTTAGGACCCCTCCCCGCCCCCCAGAAGGAGCACAATCCTGCCAATACCCTGCTTTCAGCCCCGAGAAACCCATTGCAGACTTGTAACCTTCAGAACTGGAAGATAGTAAACGTGTGTTGTTTTAATCACTAAGTTTGTGGCACCAGCAGCAACAGGAAACTAATACATATGTCACTTCCTCCCTCGTGATCTAATCCAATTGAGGAGTTTGGGGAAACAGGGAGCAAAAACACCTGGCCAATCCCCAAATTCTAATCCTCTACTACCCCAATCCTCTACTATCTTTTCCATTAACAGAAACTAACCAGGTGAAGTGTCCTTTCCAGCACTGCAGAATTCCAGTTTTACTAGTCTAGAGGGCATTTAAGCCAAACCTCTACTTTTATCCAAGAGGAATCTAAGAACTCAGAGAGGTTCAAGGAATGTCCGCCAATGGACGCTCAGTTAATTGGTGACTTTTGCTGACACTCTAACCCAGTTGTCTACATTTCCTGTCTCCTGCTTATATTGTGAACAACTCTGTCCTTCAGAAACACATTCTTCCTTCTCCCCTAAATCAATTCACTTGGCAAATTTTTCTTTGAAATAAATGTTTCAATTAGCACAATGTACATATTTTTTATATTCCAACTAGGAAGTAACACAGACCGGCTCAGAGAACTTCAGTTCACATCACAATGTCAGTTCATAGCTAAGATGGAGCACAAGGTTGCCAGAGATGGGCATCTGGAAGCCAGGTGAATCAGCTTCTCCTGAAATGTAAACATACTATCAATCAACATACAGGTTTGTCAAGTTGTAGGTTCTATGAATACCATCCAAAACACTGCGGAAAGTTTTTACCACCTCAAACTCATGGCTGTACAAGGCTTTTTATTTTTATTATTTTGAACCAAAAATCACACGCAGTCATGCACCACTTAACAAAAGGGATGCGGTCTGAGCAATGTGCCATTAGGTGATTTCGTCACTGTGCGAATGTCACAGAGTGCACTCACACAAACCCGGATGGTCTAGCCCACTGCACACCTAGGCTGTGTGGTCTAGCCTGCTGCTCCTGGGCTCCGAGCCTGTGCAGCATGTACTGTACCAAACAACACAGGATTCAATCCAGCACAAGAGAAAGCGATGCCATTAAGAAACATGGTGAACACGAGATGTGTGAGGCTGCTGCTGGCGTAACACGGCCTTCTGTTTTAGCAACTTTTTTATCAGTAGAAAGAATATGCTCTAATGAGAAAAAGTATAGCATGGTACATACGCAAACCAGTCATCTGTCATCATCAGGTATGACGTCCTGTACGTAACGTATGCGACTGGCAGCGCAGAAGGTTGGTTCACACACATCACCACAGACAGGTGAGCAATGCGTTGTGCTAAGGCGTCAGGACAGCTACGACGTCATTAGGCGATAGGAACTTTTCAGCTCCGTGATAATCCTTTAGGACCCGAGTCATATCTGTGCTCCATCCCTGACTGAAATGTCGTTGTGCTGTGATGACTGTATTTAGAGCTGGAAGAGACTTAGAGATCATTCCTTCAATCCTTCATCTAGTCAAAGAATTCTCTCTACAAGACCATGCACAGATGCGTATGACTGGGTCTTGACCGAGAAGCACAAACCAACATCTCAAAAGGCTCTGTTCAAGTCTTGCTTTTAATCAGTGGCGCAAATGATGACACAGAACAGGCTTATTTGATTGCAGACTGAACTGAGTGAAGTGAACTTGCAAACATCTCCCAATGAAAGAATTAAAACCTCAAATTAAAAATATTGTGTCAAATGGGGGGCAGCCAGTTAGCTCAGTTAATCAGAGCGCAGTGCTCTTAACAACAAGGTTGCCGGTTCGATCCCCACATGGGCCACTGTTGAGCTGCGCCCTCCACAACTAGATTGAAACAACTACTTGACTTGGAGCTGATGGGTCCTGGAAAAACACACTTAAATAAATAAAAGTTTGGGGGGGGGGGGAAACATTGTGTCAAATGGAATTAAGTGTAACATACAGGAAAGTATACTTAATCTGAAAAAAAAAAGAAAAAAGCCAACTAGAAACTAGCAGAATTGAAGTTTCTCTAAGTTGTAAACTCCTCAGGGAAGACACCATCTTAACATACTTCTCATTCTTGCCTTCTGCCCCTTACTTGACAGTGGTGCACAACCAGTGCGTGTTGAATTCAGCTGGAACGCACAGACCCTGCTTAGTTCCAGCAATGGGGAGATCTTCTAGAACACGTTTACAAAATGAATTGTGCTACTGTACCTCCTTCCAGCCCTCCAATGGAACTCAAAGTTCCCCAGCTTCATAAATCCTTGCAGATAATAATCTAAACTTTTCCTGGTGGTCCAGGTCCTAGACGAGGGTTTGCTCCTTGATTTGAAGCTTATTTTCATCTGGGTCCAAGGTAAGTCTGATAGTTAGTTGCATGTGGTATGTCTTGAGTACTGGATGAAGGGGTGCTACGAGGCTGACTCATTCGTTATAAGACAAGATGAAGAGGTCAGTCTCCCTGAAGTTCCATGTTCCTTGAGCTCCTGGCCTTGAACACAGAACAGCCGGCCTTGTATCTCCTTGCTCTTGACTACCTACACACTTCACTGCCATTCTTGTCGCTATGACTTCCGTAGGGTATGACATACAGTGCCTGCTCCAGCCGTCCAGCACTCAGACACAGCAAACGGACCAAGAATAAGAGCCACAGTTTACAGAAACAGTTTAAGGGAGCTGCCGTATCCTTTAAAAGAGGGAGAGAGAGGAAACACCTGCTTGGCTCTACAATCAGAATGGCACTATGTCCTTTTCTCACACTTGAACTTAAACCCAACTGTGTCTTGGTTTCCTCATCTGCCTGCTGCGGCAGGTTATGGTGATGACTGGAGAGGATGTAGATAAGACGCTATTCGTTATTAGTAGGTCTTCACCATTATTGCTACTTGTATAGTATTATACGGCTGCTTACAATTTTGTATAACTGTCAAAGGATATACTTCTAATTAAAACATTAATATAATTCATCTTAAACATTTTCTGTTCCTCTATACTTTTTATCTGGAACTTGAGCTGAAACTAAAAAACAAAACCCTCTGCAGATCTGTCACCTCTCTTATACATCGTTTTCCTGACACCTGAAGACAAGAGGCAAAAGTAAAGCCTACCATCTCAGCTACATAAAGAAAGGGAGGAAGAGAGGGAGGGAGGGAAGGTTTATACATCAGGGGGGGAAAGAGAGTAAGACTCCAAAAAAAAAGCACAGGTTGGCACCCAGCACTAACAGTGTGTCTCAGTTGTTCTCCTTGAAGGAAATAATTTGTATTGTTTGGACTAAATGGCTGATTTATTGATGAAGATTAAGAATCAGTGCATTTTGGAGGCTTTTCTGACAAATTTCTACTTCAGAGCAGACAGACCAAGAATCTAACCCTGACTCCAGAACCCTTGGCTATAACACTTAGGCACGTGGTTAACCCTTCCTGCCCCAGGTGTCCAGTGGGACCAGAGAGCGGCTACCATATCGTACTTATCTGTATGATAAGCATTCAGAGTAACCTGCATCCCGTCAGCCTGGGTCACCCACCTCAGCCCCTAGGACAATACAGAAATGCTGCTCCCTGCTCCACGGTGCTGCCAAAGGACCTGAAGAGTGAAGTCTGTACTTCTCCAAGAGAGAATGGCTCTGATGAAGGTGGAAACCGAGGATGACGGTGAAGGCAAAGATGGGAGCCACACAGAGGTCAAGAAAAGGGAGGCTCAGAAACTAGCAACGCAGCCTGCAGAGCAGTCAGAAGCCACCGCAGCACTCTCTCCCATGGCTTAGGACTGGTTTGGCCCACACTGCACCCACGTCCTAGATTCACAGAGAGAGGAGAGAAGGGACAACTCGATGAGGTGACAGGACCTCTATCTACAACTGACTGATTTACCCGTCGCTCCTTCTGATGCACAGAAGCATTGGAGAAAAAAATAGTTGTGCATTTGAGTGCTGCGTGTAAGCTACTGTCCTGGGTTCGCTGTGAGAAGGCATTCATTTAATTCTCACACCACCCCATGAGGTAGACAGGATAGTATCATCATCCCCACTTTATAGATACGGAAATAAAGAGTCAGATTCCAATGAGAGGCATGGCCAGAGGTTAAGTCCACATTTGGCCTCTTGTTGATCAATAACTCTCCCCTAACAGTCAATAGCCAGGCTCTGTAAAGAAATTATGTCTATTAGGGGGGAAAAGTGAGATGTAACCTAATAGCTCTTGCATATATGTGGTTTCTTTAAGTTCGTTTAAAGAAAGTAATTCCTATTGACATTTCTTTCCTTGATTTAGTAATTTTTAATATCTGGTTCTTTAAAAAGCTTTTTAAGATGGTTTTGCCCAAGTATGGGTTTGTCTCATCAAGAATTATTCAGATCCTTCTAACAATGTCCCATAAGTAAACCTAATGTCAGGAAAAACTGAGACGGGTTGAAATATGAATTAGTGAACAAATGAACAAACAAACTTGAAAACAGTGCAAACACTGTCCTATATGCCTAAATTATCTAACTTTAGCTGCAACTGTGACTGGAAACTCCTAGCCAGTGACAGCCCCACAGTGGTTTCTGGATGCTAACTATAGATCAGGTCCAAATTCCCAAAGTCTCAGCCTGGCTTTATCACACATACTTGGCAAAAGAATGTTATTCTGATAAAGCCCTCCTGTCTGCCCCTGGTTACTTAAGTGCCCCCAACATGTACTGTCTTCCGCTTCACTGCCAGGGAGAAATGGATCACTTCTGCACTCTGGCCAGACTAAAAAGTCTTTGATCTTGCCACTGCAACAAAAAGTGCACTGCCATCAGTTGTGTTAAAGCTACTGTGTTCTAAATCTGAATATTGCATAATGGAGGGAAAAAATCGAGGGCTACATTAGGGCTATAAAAGGGAGATGTGAAGCTATTTGGTCATGATTTTGTCATCGAGTCGTGACCTTCAGGATAACTCAAATTGCAATTAATACTTGAAAAGCCCTTGGCATATAGTGTGATACGTATTCTTATAAAATGGCTCTTGCAATCATGCATTTGAATTCCTAAGTCCTTATACAACACGTGGGCCCCCTTAATTTTATTTTAAACACAGAACACCAGCATTTTTCTTTTAGCAGTTATGAGAAAGGCTATGTCCCACAGCTCATTTGCAATTAAGACAAACCAAAGCCACCTGACTCCCCCCGCGCCGTACGTGAGAGCCCTACAGGCTCTGAGTTCTCCCTGGCTGACATTCCAAATCGTGGCCTGCACTGTCTGCAGGCTCCAGCTATGTGACTCTAAGTCTCGGCTTGTTCAGACAGTCAAGAAGAGATTCCGCAGCGTCTTCATGATAAAATCACTGTGCCTGGCAGAATGGCTTTGCCGAGCTCCGGGGTTAGTGCCCACTCTCCGCTGCAGCCGGGAACACTAACAAAGGAATACAGTTCTTACACTTCTCCCCAAGCGCCACCCCAGCTTCTGCTTGTGATGGAAAACGGCTGCTGCCACAGACGCTTCCTCCCTCACACAAGTGGGGTCACGGATGCCTTTGGGAGTCTGATGAAAGCTGTAGGCTCTCTTCTGAGAAAAGACCAAAACGAAAGAAAGAAAATGTACATATGATGTGAGGGGGTTCCCTGACCTCCAGTTTAAGAATCCCAGCTTTACAAGGCTAAGAGAGAAAGAAGGGGATTGATGAGGGAGTTGTTTCTTTCTTTGGGAGGGAGCAGAAAAGAGAGAGCGAGAAAGGGGAGGAGGAACGGAGGGACACAGAGAGAGCACCAAACCAAGTGACAGAACAGTGAACACAGTGCTCTGGAGAGAAGTGACTCCTTTCTCTTCTCTCCCAGCCTGGGAATCAGGGGGTCTGGGTTCTGGTCCAGCTTCTAACTTCCCTCTTGAGCAAGTTCTTAAAATAAGCCCATCAATGTGTACAAGGAACGGCATTTACTAAGTCTCTGCAAAGCACTTTACACATGTGAACTCATTTCATCCTGATGCCAATCCTTTGTGATACCGTGTTTCCCCAAAAATAAGACCTAACCTGAAAATAAGCCCCAACCTGAAAATAAGCCCCAGTTAAGATCGTCAGCCAGACGGACGCATTTAGTACATTATGATGATGTTCCAGAAGAAGGTGACATGACTGTATTTGAGTAAATGCAGATTGTTGTACATGAAAAAATAAGACACCCCCTAAAATATGCCCTAACGTGTCTTTTGGAGCAAAAATTAATATAAGACCCAGTCTTATTTTCGGGGAAACACGGTAGGAACTGACTATGCTTTTCCAGAGTTCGCAGGTGACAAACAGTTATCCATAACAAGCAAGCGACAGAGTGGGCGCCAGGACTCATAACATCTGGTTCAGAGCCAGGATTAACTCTTAATTACTCCTGTGTTCCTGCCTCCAACCAAGTCACACACCAGGGAGAACTGTCACCATACAAAATATACATATGTGTGTGTGTATGGCATTTTGACAGTAAAATGAACATCCAATTGTGTTACTGCTTCAGACATTTACTTGGTCTTCTTAGCCCCTGAAGGTATTTGAATTTGTCACCCTGTGCTAAATAATTATATTTACATATCTCTACAATACAAATAATTATATCTTACCATCATGAAGTCATCTTATGAGCACATTCACATTACCATATTTCATTTTCTCATAATCCTGTTTACTGATTAGAAAACTAAGTCCCCATGCCCCCCCCCCCCCCGCCAAAAAATGAATGACTTGTACAGGTCACAACCTAAAACCTGAATGTGACATATAATTTAACACCATGTGGGAATTCTGAAATTTGATTATCACTTAAAGGACAGTCATTCAGAATATGTGCAGAAATGAAGCTTCCATATTTCCATGGGGAAGGCCTGGGAAAAACACATTTCTTTATTTTCCTCTCCAATGTTCATGAGCTTCTAAAATCAAAATGAAATTTGAGAAGTCTGTTTTCAAAAGAAGTCATTCAACAAAGTACTGGCAAAATGAATCCAGCAGTGTACAAAAGGATTATACACCAGGACCAAGTGAGATACTCCAGAAATGCAAGGTTGGTTCAACACACAAAAATCAGTCATTATAATAAACAACAATAATAAAGGAAAAAAATCCACATGATCATCTCAATAGATGCAGAAAAAGCTTGAAAAAAATCACTCTCTCATGATAAAAACACTCAACAAATTAGGAATATAACAGAACTTCATCAACCTGATAAAGCGTATGGAAACCTACAGATAACATCATGCTTAATAGTGAAAGACCTAAAACTTCCCTCCTAAAATCAGGAACAAGACAAGGATGGCTACTCTTACCACTGCTATTCAACATTGTAGTGGGGGTTCTAACAGGCCAAACAGGAAAAAAGAAAAATTTAAATGCATCCAAATTGGAAAGGAAGAAGGAAAACTATATTCACAGATGACATGATCTTATGTAGCTAGACTCCTAAGGAATACACACACACACACAAACACAGTCACACACCTATTAGAATGAATGAATACATTCAGCAAGGTTGCAGGAGACAAGATCAATATACAAAATACAAAGTAAAAATATCCGTGATTAGTGTTTCCATCAATAAACAATTACTAGCAACTAAAAAGCACTAAAAAGCTTGCTCTGCTAATTTCATTAAGCTCAACCTGAGATAGAGAAATATAAAATTCAGAAGTTCCTTTGGCTTTTTAAACTATCCATGACATTTGGGTAAGAGAAATGTTTCCTGGTATACACACAGTTCTAGAAAATGTGGCAGGATAGATACTTTTGTTACTATAACAAAGAAGTTGAAGCGGTGACAATTAGAAAAGGCTTTGCAGCAACAAAAGATCTTCTGTTACGCCCATTAAAGAACACTAACCTGTTCAAGTTTTAATTCTCTTCTAATGGATTTTCTTCAGAGCACTTTATACCAATTGCAACCAGTTCAAGATATTACATCTCGATGCTCACACAGACTAGAAAGTAATGTCTACGTTTTCACTTATTTAGTTCATAGTTTTACTTCAGCCTCGTCTCCCAGAGATTTGTGACACCATGAAGCACTTCACGATATTGGTGTGGACTCATATCTTCTTCAATTTCCTCAGAATTAACAAAGCAATGATACCTGATTACAACAATATTGGATGTGCTTCTTTGTAAGTGACGTAAACCAAACATACACAGAAAGGAATACGGTTCTCTGTTTCAGAAAAGCATGACATTTATTTCTTTCCTGAAGACTTGAATATAGACCCTGCCTATACCAAGATCCGGGAGGCATAAAGTGAGCCAAGGTTAAGCCTCAGCTCCAAGAGATCCTGTTAAGTTCCAGCAAATGCCTTTCACACCTCCTACCTCAGGATCTCAAAAACACTCATTTATTCATTCATTCATTCACTCATATCCCTGGCCAATTATCATTCCCTCTGTCTCTGTATGTTCCCACATCTTCTTTTGTTGTTTAAATCTTCCCAAAAATCAAAACTACCATGTTTCCCCAAAATAAGACCGGGTCTTATGTTAATTTTTGCTCTAAAAGATGCATTAGGGCGTATTTTCAGGGGATGTCTTATTTTTCATATACAACAATCTACATTTATTCAAATACAGTCATGTCATCTTCTTCTGGGACATTGTCATAACGCACTAAATCTGGTTGACGATCTTAACTGGGGCTTATTTTTGGGGTAGGTCTTATTTTCGGGGAAACACAGTCAGCTCAAATTATAAGTAAATATTTGGTTAAAGAAAACATTAATGAGACTTTTCTTTTTCTGCAAAATTTATTGTCTGGATTCCCAATCATCCACAATTTGATTCTAATTAGTCAGAGGCAAGCAAAGTCAAGTTATTAATTTAAGAATCAGAACCTAGTAACTGAATTAAAGTACTATTCTCTACATGGTGAAGGCAAATTGTTTAAAGATGAAATTCTGAGCACATTTTCGAAAACAATTTCCCTAATGTTTTAAGCCTGTAATACGGAAACTTTGGCTCTTTGAATGAAAACATTTTCATCAGTCCCCCTTTTTTGCAATGAAAATTCAAGAGGTGGTAAATTCCATTAAAAAGAGAATGATGGGCCAAAGGCAGAAATCTTCTATAATATAAAAGGACATGCATGCTACCAGACAGTTCTCTAAGCTCTTTTTTGAATCTTGCTATTTTTCTTTAATTTAAAAAATACCGATAAACAAAAAAATACTGATCATAGTAGACTGTATTATTGCTTCCAATTTTTCCATGCCCTCCCTTTAGGCTGCCAGGGGACATGCTAGCCGTCAAGGTGACGCTTTATGAAAGGAGGATATTTCCCACACTACTGATGTCAGGTTTGGCCTTATGATTTATTAGGCCAATGCAACAGGAGCCATATGACATCTGCCCCATCCAGCAAGAGTTTCTTTTTACCCTCCACCAAGAGGACAGCATATTCCAAAAAGGTGCACTCTGTCAGCCTGGGTCTTAGAACGCAAAAGACACTAGCGCACAGCTGACCTTTAACTGGCATGTAACGTGGACAAGAACTACACTTGGAAACGGTAAGCCTCTAACATCTGGGGGTTGTTTATTAGCACAGCATCACCTGACAAAAGCTGATACATACGAACTGCCATCCTAACGTTTAGCCCTCCTTGTCACTTGAATTTATCTGTAAGTAGACAAACCTGATAAATGTCATAAATTACCCTTTGGGGATGTTGATTTCACAATTCAGTATGAAAGAAATATGTAATGACTCATCACCAGGTTTGCCAGAATCAAGTGATTTGATATAAATCTGCCCTACATTCTATATCAGCAATTAACGCAGTGATGACAGAAGAAGGTAAATCAAGACCAAGAGCAAAGAGCACCCAAATCTGAAGTCTACAGAAATACTGAATCCATGACTTAGGTTCGTTGTATCAAGACCATAGTGGGCTGGTATCCAACTGGAGAATCTGGGATCATTCTCAGTTCAGAAACTGGGGAGCAAGCATGTGGACGTGGATCAAAGTAGAGATATGAGGTCAAGGGGTAGCCACCCATCCAAAACAGGAGAAGGACTATCGTTTGATACTGACAGAAAAAAAAAAAAAAAAATTACTAGAAATTTCATCACTTGGGCTATCAAAAGTCACTGCTCCTAAGTTCATCTAAACTAAACAGTTTAATAATACAATTGCTTCACCAATTTTCAAGTTCTGTTTTGTGTTTTAATCAAAATACATATAATAATTTTTATAAACAGACATTTCTTAGCGCCTACATACAATGCATAGGGCTCATTATATCAGCACTGAGCAGGATTTTCAAGTCAATAAGAAAGAGTTCTTGTGTGCAATGGAAGAAAGTATTGGACGACCTTCCATACCCGACTGCGATAGTCATTAAATAAAGCAGACCTCGAAAAAACAGATAATCAGTTTTTTACAAAGATACAAACTGAAATAGTGACTCACATAAATGCCTGTGAATATGTTTTAAGTGACAGAATGATACAAATATTGAATACAACTGCTAATCAAAATATTCAGTAACCATGAGAAGGAAAAGAAGAATTAATAATAAAGTTACCATTTTTTGAGGCCCTCCTATGTGCCAGGCAATTTATGTTTATTATCTCATTTAATCTTCGTGACAAATCAGTGGCGTAGGCACTACTATCTCCATTTGGTGCACGAGGAAACAGGCCCAAAGGTTAAGTTACTTGTTTCAGGTAACACACCTCGTAAATCACAGTCCAAACCTGAGCCCGCTGTATGCTGGCTCCAAACCCCTTTCCCTTCTCATTATCAAATCGTCTCTTTCTGGAATTCAGCCAACTGAATATTTTAACTTACCTTAAAATTTGTCTTATTCTCAAGGATTTTTAAAGAAGACACTGAAAGTAATTTTTGTCATGTGTTTCGGTATGTCAAAATTCCTTAAGCCAGGAATCTATTAATTTTCCTTCACCTAAATATCTCATGACATAAATTAAGCCCAATTACTCTTTCTATGTCATCAAAGCAACACTTTTTATTGAGTCAGTTATACAGCCATAAGAGACAGTTTGTTCTTATGTAGGAACAAAAAACCGCAAGGTAATCTACCTGAAACAGAGTCACCTTACACACAATTTCAGATTCCTTTCCTCAGGTACTTCTACTGACTGCAGTGCCACACCCCCATTACTGTTCTCCGTAGAGTGACACTCAGGTGTGATGTAGATCTGACCAGCTGTGGTGAACAGTTGTTACCATATTCTTCCCACAGAAAACTTTGTCAAATGTGTGGTTTTATGAGTATAGAAATGATTAAGAGAAGATATATAGATAGCATATTTTTATACATATTAAACACAGACAAAAAGCCATACCTAAATGACAATGAATGACAGATGCTCCTTGCATAGGAAAGCCTGTTTAATTCGAATGCCACTAGTCCAAAATATGTAGTAATTTGGACACAGTATATTATTCATTCTGGGTTTTAAAAAAAACACAAAGTAAATCTCAAATGTTTTTCCATACACACCTCATTTCCACACAGACCATATAGGTGTACCTATATGCATATGTGTATGCTCTACATACACACAATCATACATGTTTTGAGGTGGGAAGGAACCTCTGAACTCATGCCCTACAATTCTGTCACTGAGAGAGATTTCTTATAGGATCTAGGTGGCCACGTGTAAGAACTCTGGAGCCCCAATGCCTGGGGGAAAGCTCAGCTCTACATGTACCAGCTGTGGGTCTTTGAGTAAGTTATTTACACCTTTGTTTCCTTCCCTATGAAATAGGGACTAGCAGGACCTACCTCATAGGTTATGCAGAGTAAATGAGACATGGTACGTGTAAAGGACTCACTACACCTCCTCACACATAAGAAACACTAAGAAACCTTGAGGCCAGATGACTGAGTGGCCTTCTGAGGAGATACCACCATGAGATGTCAGAACATCCTGGGGCACCTGCCAGTCTTGCGGGTTTGAATACAATTTTTAACAATTCATTTAAGTATACTAATGATGTGTATGTTTGTTTTTTTATCAGTTTCAGGAGTACAAAACAACATAGTGATCAGACATTTACACACCTAACAAGTGATAACCCCACCAAGTCTGCTACCCATCTGACACTGTACATTGATATTCCAATACCATTAACCACATTCCCTATGCTGTACTTTACATCCCATGACTAAAAATATATGTATTTTTAATTATAGTTGATATTCAATATTTTATATTAGTTTCAGGTGTACAACGCAGTGGTTAGGTAATTTATGAAGTGAACCTCCCAATAAATCTAGTATACATCTGACACCATACATAGTTTTTACAACATTATTGACTATATTTCCCATACTGTATTTCACATCCCCATGACTATTTTTAACTACCAAATTGTAGTTCCTAATCCCTTCACCTTTCTCACCCATCCCCTCAACTAACCCCCGCCCATCTTGCAACCATCATTTTGTTCTCTGTATCTATGTGTCCATTTCTGTTTTGTTTGCTTGTTTATTCTATTCTTCAGATTCCACATAATCAGTATACCAAAAAAAAAAAAAAAATCAAAAAGTTAAACCTGATTTAAAAAAAAAAAAATCCATTTAGGTAGTCCACAATTAGGAAAGTCCACAAATTTTTCCTGGCTCTGTAGCCTCATCCAATTACTTCTGAATCAAAAGTATTTCTATAAACACTTAAATTATGGATGGTGTGACATGAATTTATGCTCAAGTGGCTTATGCAGGCTTTTCATTCATTCATCACTGATCCAAAGACATCTATGAAACACTTATCACTGATATTTTAGAGGCAAATATTTGACAGTACCCTCTTCTCTGCAGTTTCATTCTCTGCAACTTCCATTTCTCACAGCTCTGTTTTTTAAAGTTTCCACTGCCCCCAATATATCTATAACTATACCCACCCATATGCTATTCCTCTTCCTCTTCCTCTTCCTCTGGGCCTGGCCCACCCACTGCCTTCTCTGAGACCTTCCTCCATCAGTGTGCTCGCCTTTCCCTTCGAGAGAGAGAGCATTCAGACTGTCCACTCGCCCACCTCCCATTTATTCTCTCACCCTACTGCCAACTCCACAGACCACATCAACCTTCTCACGTAAGGTGACTGACTGCTCTACAGCAGCTGACCATGGCCCCCATCTCTCCTGGTCTCCAACCTCCCAGACCACTTCTTTTTAACCTCCTTCCGGGGCTGCCTTCCTTCCCACTGCCGTCCCAGTGTCCTCAGCCTACCTCTCCTTCTCTCCTCACTCTTCCTGCATAATCCCGTCCAATCTCGTGACTGTCACCAGCATCTGTGTGCTGATAACTCCCAAATCTGCTTTCCTGTCCTAACCTTCTTCCTAAACATCATTATCATACAGCAAACTTTCTGCAGGCAGTTCTACCAGGATGGCCCACAGGTACTTCAAAGGCAGCATGTTTAAATCCAAACATGTCATCAATCTAGATGTCACTTTCTCCAGGAAATCGTCCCTAAAACTCCATACCGAGTAGGGTACCCATAGTATGCCATAGGATTCCTTATTAGAGCACATAAAACTCTACGGAGATTATTTTAAATAATCTGTTCCTGGCTAAAGTACAAACACATCAAGAACTAGAAATGGGGTCTATTCACTTCTGCTTCTGGCTGGATACATAGTTGTTCATCTCAACCCAGAAACCTATAAATCTAGAGGAAGAAAGTTATAAAGAGCAACTTAAAGTATCCATACTCTGTTACATCATTGTATATAATACAGAGGGCACCAAAAAAAAGTATACATATTTTAAGAAAGGAAAAAACTGTATTAAAATTGTAATACTCAATATATACCAGTAACAAAAGATGACTACAAGTGACATGTATACATTTTTTTGGTACCTCTGGTATTTAAGGGCTTTAAAATATCATTTTTGTCCTGCTGAGGGATAAGAGTAAGGAAAAGAATACAAATTAATTTATGTAACTAATTACCTACCTAAATATTAGAAACTAAAATACCCATACTCTCTTTTTAGACTATAAATATTTAATATATATACACAGAATTTCTTAACTCAGCCTTGGAGTTTTAATTCAAGAGGGGGGGTTGGGAGCAAAGAGGCAGGGTCACTAGGAAGTAGGTAAAATTCACCAGCTTTTCCACAAAAGACTGTCAGCTGTTCTGCTCATATTAAGAGATGAAGCTCTGCTTATTAAAAACACACTCTAAGGGAAAGTCACCTCAAAGGTTTAATTCTCAGAAGAGGCTGTGCCATATTCCGGGAAAGGACCTATCTTCAGTGAAAGAAACCCAAACAGGAGTCCACATGGCCCACATGGCCCTCTCCTGTGCGTGGACATGCTTCTGAGAAGGACACGGCGGGCTCTGCACACAGCATCTGTCCCGAGTGCCAAATATCCCTCAACAGCACTGGCGCTCAGTCAGGCACAGCATCACCCTAACCTGAGCATCACCCTAACCTGAGCCCTGACAGCACAGGCCAGGCCCAAGTCTTCCCCCTAGAGCCACACAGCTCGGGGTGCAGCTGATATACCACTGTAAAATGGTAAGCCATTTGATTAGACATCAAAAAGAGAAGGCTCTTACACACGGATGCTTTCTGGAGTAGCATGGGCTTCCCATTACTGCTGATGCCGCAGTCTATGACGGACAGCTCATATATTCTGCTCAGAGGGTCTCTAAAGCTACACCCTCCTGTCAGGTGAACCCACCACCACGTCAGACCAGGAGAGGGGCTAGGCAGGACACTTCAGAAAGTGGAGGCAGCAAACTTTCTGAATCTTGAGCCTCTGTGTCAGTCAACTGCGGAGTCCACAGCCAATACCTGCCTGTTAGTCTGAGGTAAGTCCTTAACCCCCAACGGCCCCTTCCAGCCCGGCAGTCCTGAGGAACGACACCAGCGGGCTCTCAGCCATGGAAGAGGGTTGGTATGAGAAGGAGCAAGCAGGGCCACGCTGACCGCCCGTCTTCCCAGTGAAGGCTAAAAGTCCGAATAATGCAACCGAAGTGCAGAATTCAGCTGACTATCATCAGTTGCTTTTTCATTTGTTTGTGTGTGTTTTTTATAAGGAACAAAACAGGTGTTCCCCCCTCCCCGAAGCAAACCACTGACGCTGAGAGTCCTTTTTTTGTTTTGCAACAGGTGTCTAAATCACCTGACTACTCCATTCTTTGTACCAGATATTGGTAGCCAATAAATAGTGTTTTCTCCCATGTGAAAGAAAATGCATGAATTTGATGACACTAGTACAAACCAAAGCAATAATCAAACACTTGCTTTCCTTACTACGGGCCTGACCCAAATCCATGCTTGAGGGTAACAGCCGCGCTCTCTCCTCCCAGTCTGAAGAAGTTACATTAGAGGGACGTAATATTGCAGATCACAAGAAGTGGTTAAACACAATTAGTCAGGTCACATAATGGATGATGATGTAGAAGGCAGTCTCGTGACCACCAGAAGCACAAATAAGAAGTCCTGCCCCAAACAACGAATGGGTTAGAAGGCACTGCACACACTTCCTCTGTAGGATCACACGTCCCAAGGCTGCAGTTAAATTGGTCACTACTAGTTCTGAAAAGTCAGCTTTCTTTTCCAAATCTGAAAGTCACAATTGTTGAAACCCAATCTGGCTTTCTCTTGTTGGCAACAGGCTTGTCTTCTGTGCCCATCTCAGAGAATGGAAGTGTGTGTGAGTGTGTGTGAGCATGTGCGTATGAGAGTGTGTGGGTGAGTGTGTGTGAGTGTGTGTGTGAGTGTGTGTGTTTGAGTGTGTGTGAGTATGTGTATGAGTGTGTGTGTGTGTGAGTGAGTGTGAGTGTGTGTGAGTCTGTGAGTGTGTGTATGAGTGTGTGTGAATGTGTGTGTGACAGTGTGTGTGAGTGTGTGTGAGTGTGTGAGAGTGTGTGAGTTGTGTGAGTTGTGTGAGTGTGTGTGTGAGTGTGTGTGTGTGTGAGCATGCGCATACACACACAAACCTTCATTAAGAATAAAATAAATAAACCTCACACCAATCTCATAGCAATTCAGTCAATTGTGCTGTATTTACTCACATAATCAGTCCTGTCTACACGTATTTTTCTAATGAAATAAGATGGGAAATGAAACACAGAGAGTGCGGCTCAGTCTCACCACCTGATGGACTCAGGGCACTGTGGTGAGGGCTGAGGGGGAGGATGGTCAGCAGTGCTGCGACAGGTGTCTGACACTTTCCTAGGACACTAGGAAAGGTGTCACTTTCAGCTATGGCCACAGGGTAATGCAGTAATTCTGCAAAGAGCTGCCTGCCCCTTCTGGGGCATTGGCGAATGCCACTCCCCACCCCAGTTCCCTCCTAAAGAGAGAATGTGGACATCTGGGCCGAGTGCTGGGCTCCTACGGGAGTTATGGTGAGATTCCTGACAAATCCAGAAGTGTCTATAAGAGCATCCAGGCCCTCAGCATTCTCTCCTGATGCAGAAGGAACCAGCCTTTGAAGGACTGACAAGAACTGTAAAGCTCTAGAAAGGGATTAGCCTATTTATTACAAACTGTGTTTATTTAGGTTTTCGCGTTTATTTCCCACTATAGCCCCACTAGGATACAATTAACCACCCCCTCACTCATCAGAAATATTAGAAAGACGCACAAAAATAAAATAAATGCTGCATCTAAATGTAACTTCCCAGAATTATGGAATTGTAATGTTATTATACAAAGCCACCCCAAAATAAAAAGGAAGAAAAATGAAGTATTCTGAAAGAGCTTCTTTTTCAAAGGAATGTTTATCCCTTTAGTTCTTGCTACTCAAAGGTAAGTCTGTGGACCAGCTGGTTAGAAATGTAGAATCATAGCCCCACCCTGGACCTATTAAAACAGAATTGATATTTTACCGATATCCCAAAGTTATCTGGATGCACATTCAAGTTTGAGAAGCACTAGCGAGCCTGGGTGACAGTTAATATAGAGAGCATACTGACCTACATCCTCAAAATAGTTTGCTAAGCTCTGGTTCTCCTCCTCCACATGATTTACTTCATAGAAAAACAAGTATATTTTGAAATTTGAAAACAAAAACAGATTATGTCCCAGAACTGGAGATGATCCACTGAAGTCAAGCCTGTTTCTATCTAAACTGCCCAGTAAGTAATTAACTTTTCAATGAACACTGACAGAAAATTTGTTCTGTCACTCCATAACTCAGGTAAACAGTACAGGTATGACAGGAAAATTTTAACTAAAAGACTCACACTACAACACTCCAGAGGATTTTTGAAAACTAATTTCCTGTCCACAAAAAAGGAAAAATAAAATTATTTTCAGTATCAAGTTAAGCACCTAGCTCGAAACTGAGTTGCTATGTTAGTCACTTTTGTTTCCCTCAGCCAACAATGAACCTCCTGGGAAGAAACTACGCGAAGAAGTTTAAGTACCCTCTGCCTTTCTCCACCTGTGAGTGGAGAAACTCCAAAGGGAAAGAAGACACAAGTACCATTAACGACTTCTGCACTTTTGGATTCTGCAACCCTATGAATGGAATGATCACAGAATGCTTAAGGTGGAAGACCTCTGGGAGATAACTTATTGCGGCTGGTCCACTTACCCAGGAATCTCTTTCTACAAAGTACCTGGCAGGGGGTCTACAGCCTCCTAGAGACAGGAAATGGTTACCTCTAAGACAGCCTAGGACAGCCCTATCACAGAGCTATTAGATACTGTCACACCCACTGTCTTTCTCATGCCCTTGAGCAACCCAGAACAACTCTATTCCCCACTTCCCAACTCCTTCAAACACTCTGAGGGCCCCTCTCATGTCCCCAGGTGTTACGTTTCCACAGACTCAACCCCTTTAGCTTCTTGGATGGTGTGGTATCCTCTTACCCTAGTGTAGCTGTGTATTTTGTTTCTATTGAAACTAAATTATGATTAGCCTGACATAATTTAATGAGACCCACAGTGCCAAATGAAGTCATTTGATGTAATGGGTGGTAATTCAATACATTCTCCATGAAACATCAAAGATTATGTAATGGTTAATATATCTACATGTTAGTAGTACAACATAAGTAAAGGCATATTTGTCTGCTAGACTATGATGTACAACTAAGAAAAACGATCAACCTCTGCTCAAAAATGTCCCTGCGTGCCATCTCCAGGCACAGAACTCTGCACCACATGGATGACCTGACCCAATGTGGCCTTTCTGTATCCTTCCTTGTTTATGATGAAGAGGCATTTTTAAGGAAGCAAAGGGTATAAAAGAACTACATTTGGCATTCACAAAGCAATTGACACTTTTATTACTTAACATCACAATCTTATGAGGTAGGCCAGTATAAGTGCTGTCACTTTGTAAGTGATTAAACCAAGACTGAGAGTAGGAAATGAAAAAAATAGTGAGCTGCCCAGGGCCAAACAGAAAGCAAGGCTGGAGACAGCTGAATTCAGAAACTTCAGTTAAATTCCCAGACAAAAGGGAACAGGCAAAATTGAATGTAAGTTTTATGGATTTCACTTTGAAATAAAGCAAGGAAACATTATGTTACCATTAAATGATATTAAAATCGTTTTTTATGGCCTTGATTTTGCCACCAAGGCTTCATTCCCAAAAGAAAGAAAATTTAAACAGGCAAAGTTACTCCAGGTTACAAATTTCATTTACACACACACAAAATCTTGCATTCCATTTTGAGAGATTAATTTTTTTCCCCTAATTTCACTGTTACTTTAATCAATATTATGCCAAAGGGCCTCGTCCAAGTTGTTAAACCTAAAGTGTCAATGATTAGACCCATTGGTTCAGAGGGACATTCTCCCAAAATAGATTCTTAGCATTTTCTAACCCTCCTACATTTTCAAAAAAGAGAATCTGGAACACAGGAAGGAATCATTTCCCCACACGCAACACTCATCTTCAGCGTCATCAAAAGGCATCTGGTTAAAACCCATCTGAACATCTTATGCATTCCCCCAGTTATCCTGGTGGCCCCGAGCCAAGCAAGCTCGCGTCCTCGGCACCCTCAATTACCTGTCTCCTCACCTGGCTTGCTCCAAAACACACCACCTATGGGCTGGGTAGATGTAGTACTCAACTACCTGCCGCCAGCACTTCACTGCTTCTCATTCACACATCCCTGCCTTCTCCACACTGGCCACCAGCTCCTTCATGGCTGCAGCCCACAGGCCCTCACCGTGGAAAGCCGCTCTTCTTGGAAATACATTCACCCTGCACTTGCTGAGTCCCTTTCCCGAGCTCTGGGGCTCTCAGCCAACGAGAGTCCTGCAGCCAAGCACAGAGTCACTTCTAGCCAATGAGAGTGAGTGCCGTCACCTTCACTGCTCTAGACCAATCTGCTGCAGAACCAACACCAGGGCTCAGTCCTGCTAAGTGAAGGTGGTGGTGCCTCCACCCACCATGCTCCCCAACTTCTGCCCTTTGTGTCCTGGTGCACTGCCTTGTTCCCTGAAGGCTGATAAATGGAATGGGGGTAGATCTTGAAATATTTGCTTTGCTGGGACTGGAGGAAAGGGAGTCGAGGTACCTGAGGGTCAAGATCAGGGGTCTGAGGTAGTTTGCTGACACTGTGAAGGGCCAGGAAGCCTGTCTAAGGAGGTCTGGAGGAAGCTATGGTCTGAGCATGTCCGCCAGCGGTCGCTTTGAAGAGAACCAAGTGTGTAGATCAGCACTCCTGGAAAGCACCCACTTGGAGACTAAATTGTCAGTGCTCTGCTTCCCCCCCCGCCAGGAGTGCAGGCCATGTCCACCCTGTGTTCACTAAACAAGCTCCACACTTCATTCCTCCTTATTTCTATTCACAGTCTTTCCTACGGGTGGACTTTCCTCCCTTTTATTTTCTCCTTCTGAAATTCTGCTTGTCCAGGGTCCATTTCAAATGCCACTCTACCATGAAGGTCCCACTCTCTCAATTGGATGTGCCCGCATCCTCTGAAACTGGCTATGTCAGCTTTGTATTGCAGCTATTTATGTGTATGGCTTATTGCCCTACAAGTTCCCAGCAAACTCTCTATCTTTTCTTTGCATTCCCTACAGTAGGGTGTTTTGGGTTTTTGTTTATTGTGTTTTTTTGTGTCTGTGTGGTGTTTTTTTTTGAAACTGCATGTTTCAACCCATGAATGGGAAATTTTTAAAAAATGAAAAAGAAATAGAAATTGTCAAAGTGCACCATACATATCCATCATACATGGATAAGTGTAATTTCATGACACTTCTGTTGCAGGTACGTATGTGTATGTGTGTGCAGGAATGTAGTAGGTTGTAATGTTAAACGTATTTGTTACTGTGAGTCATGGTCTAAAACATTTGAAAGCCACTGCTCTACAGTACCTACCCTATAGTACTGCCTAATATTCTCTGTTATTGAATTGAACAAATTGATGAGCATGAAACTATCCATTTATTACAGCTTCAAATGGTTCAAATTTGAAAGATTATAAAATGCCTAGCTGAACAGAAATAAATGGCTTCTGGCCTACATGAAGCTATGTGGGGGGGCGGGGGAGGAAGGGGGTTGTAGAGAGGGATCTGAATATTTACTATTGTATTTCAAATAGACTTTCTCCCCAGTAACTAAAATGTGTTTATATTTAAGAAAGATTAAATCTAATTTGGACTAAGTTCCTTTTGGAAAACTTCTCCTTCATTGAAAGCAACTCACGATTACAAAGTTCTGCATCTTAAGCCTTTGTTCAAGTGCTTTCTTTGCCCAAGATGCCTCTATGTCCTCTCAATACCCCCCACCCCCACAGTGTGTAAAAATTCCATTTATCTTCCAAGAATCAGTTCAAAGGTCATCTTTTCTATGGAAGTTTTTTTTTTTTTTAACTCAATTTTTCTTCTTTCCCTCTTCTACCATCCACCCCACTCCCACGTATGGTCTTTCTTCTGAATCAAAAATGCTGAAAACTTCCTTTTTCACCCTTCTCATTCCTCTACTAGACAATAACATGCACAACCATGGTTATTTATCTTTGTATCCCCTACAGCAACCAGCATAAGGTCTCGTACTTAAGAGATAATCAATAAATATTTGTTAAGTGTATAAAAGCAACAGTTAGCCTGTTAAAAGGCCCTGAGGAATGGCTTACATGCCCAGCAGCTGATCAAAAGCTGGTGGAGAACAGGAAGAAGAGCAAAGAGATGGAGGGGAAGGCTGAGGACAGGCGCTGCGCCTCTGGACATCTGCCCCCGTGAACCTACTGAATCCCCACGTGTCCAGGGATTCAACTCCACAGAATGAAGCTATGGAGCTGGGTACAGAAGGGGTATCTTCGCCTTACTCCAAATTCTCCACTCTCACTTCAAACCAGAAATGGGAAATGGAATTAGAGGTGGAAGTCGGTCTTACCTTTCTCAACTTTAAGGTATGGCAGAAAAGAAAAGCTGAAACAGCTACCTGGAGGTCAAAAGACCTCCCTTGAAAAATAAGTAGAGGTGTTTCTGAGTGGGGGGGGGGGGAGTATATAAGGAGGCAGAGAAGATGGTTCTTGAATTATCAGCTGATTGTCTACATCGATTATATACAACAGCACCGAGTTTTTCTTTTCATATTGTCTCTACAGTCATATGGGGACTATACAGTCATATGGAGACTATATAGTCTTATGGGGACACTTTCTGTGACCACTAGACTAAGCCAGCTCAGGTTCAAAGCCACAGTCACAAGTAACAAACTGCAATTGGTTTTATTAGAAAATGATGCCCACCAATTGGAAAAAAATTGTTAGGAATTAAAATACAGTTTCTTTTCCATTAAACTATACCTTCCCCCAACCTCTCAAAAGAAAAGTGTTTTTTCTATTTTTCTATAATTAAAGGAAGAAGTTTTTAGTGGTCTTTAAATTTATACATATATATGGGTATGTGTATGTGTATGTATGTATGTATGTTAATTCATATAAAGCATAATTTCCTAAATCATGGTACTTTGTCTTCAAATTTTTAGTTTTATATCATTTAGGACTTTGACCTTCTCTTTCTGAACTGCCAATCCATCAAGGTTTTGTTTTGTAATTAATTTCAGAGCAGCCCACATAAACTGGGAGTCATCTGCAGTAGTGTGGGAAATGCAATGGATCTGAAACCAGAAAACTGAGCTTTGAAATTAATGCCTAGTTCAAATACATTGCCTCCAAGTCTAGATGTGTGACCTGGGGCAGATTACTTGATCTTCCCTACCCTCGATTTCCCAATTTGTAAAATGGGAATAACAACAGTACTTGCTTCCTAAAGTTGTTGTGAGGATTAAATGAGCTAAAACATGTACTCTGTACTTAGAACAGAATTAGCACGTCATGTACTTAGAACCGTGTCTGCTAAATGTAAGCGTGCAGTAAATGTTAGTTAAAAAAATTCTGCTGTGGTTTGTTTTATGGTCTCAGTGAAGTCATTTTACAGTTCAAAGCCTCCATTTCCTTGTGTATAAAATGGGACTACTACCACTTACCACCTCCAGGACTGTTATGAGATTCAAATAAGAAAACAATGGATATAAAAAAGTCTGACACGCAGGAAGTATACAAATGTTAGTTATTGTGGATTACTCATAATTTAAAAGTAACCATAAACTTAAAAACTTGTAAATTTAAACATAAGCCATTAAATTGAGTTAGAAAGAAAATACCATCCATAACTGAGAAAATTCATCCATAACTGAGAAAATGTCTGTGTTAAAATGCATACTCAAGGAGTTTGGTTTATCTTTATCAGAAATATATAAGCTTCTGTAAAATGTTATTTCCACATCTGCAAGCTAGAATCACTCTCTCAGTCGAGCCAAACTGTCCTACTATATTGTAAGCAAGAGGCTGCACACTTTCATAAGGCAAACATAAACTGATGCCTTGATTAAAATCTGACTGCCAGTATAGCAACTTTTTAAAACTGCGTAATTTTTTTCACTTTTAAAAATAGTAAGTATACTGTAGCTAATGTAAATTTCAAGTAAATTCAACAGACATTTGTTGTATAACTGTGCTCCAGGTAACTCACCTGGGAACTAAGGATGCAAAGGGAAATAAGGCTCAGGCCCTGTGCTAGAAAAGCCCACGGATTACGGCTGATAATTTCAAAATATTACTTGTAAAAATCATGAAGGGGTTTCAATGTGAGTCAGTACGCAGACAAACAGCATGAAAATATGCCAAAACAATAGGTTCTCCCCTTTAACTGAAAAAGTGCCATTGAAAAGCAAAAGTCATTTTTAAAGCACAGTTTCTATCTGGAAACCCATTGAATTTGTGCCAGAAACCAACATTCCTAAATGTAAACCTGTAAAGTAATAGGTATCTGTAAATGAAAGGCTGAAATAACCCCAGGAGCAACAACACAGTAATTAGCAACTTTTATAGAGTAATAACATGTTTCATATTCTTTCGACATTGACTCTTTGAAGTTCCCAGTGTAATACATAAAAGTTTTATTACATTAGGACCCATCCTTGTGTATTTTATAGGTGCCCATGTTATGCAGAGCAAGCTGTACTTAGACATCTTTGCACCTTTTATTAAAATCTGCTCGATGAGGCGCTAGCTTTGTGTCTAGTTTAGTTTGATAAACCTGGCTTTAGAAGGCAAAAGTCACTAGAAGCCGAAATCATTGAAAATACACACACATCCACACATCAGCTCAATGACTACACGTCATAAAGCAGCTTAGCTTTACATGTTTACATATTCATGTGCATACCACTTGCGGCTGTAGACACATGTGGACTCTCTACTGAATTAAAGAGGAAAAAAAAGCCCAGCTCTACAATAAGTGATGACCAGCGGCAGAACAGAGTGCAGTTAATATGCTTGTTTCAGCAGATGTTCATTGCCGTAAATATTAAACGTAACACAAGTTCCTCCAGGAATATGCAAGCACTGATTTTACCACCTGAATAGGGCTGGTTGGAAAAATTTAGGCGTGGGGGGTGGGGGGGAGATAAAAAAGATGCTGAAGCAGCCAATGGGATTTTTAAAACACCCACAACTGGAATTGAACTGCTTCTAGCGGCGATTTACCTACAGCAGCTCTTCAGTGTGAGAACCTGAGCACAGAACCCGGAGGGCTCCCGGGGCTGCGGGCCGTGAGCGGGGCATAAAGGGATACAGGGGGCGAGAGGGGACAACTGTAGTGGGAGGTGTGCAGAAAGGGCCCAAAGGAATTGGGAACCTCTAGGAGATGAGTTTTCCCGGGCCAAGGCCTCTGGAATTCCCGCACAGAGAAAAACACTCGTCCCCCTGCCCTGGTGCTCACTTTCCGTGTCGAGTGGGAGTGGGTGGGAGGGGACAGAAAGGACGCAGCCGCCCAGACCTGGCGCCGACACGCAGTGGCCGGAGCATCCTCTAGGGCACTTCGCTGCAGCCCCAACTCCAGGGGGTCGATGGTGGGAACCAGAGGCTCTCGCAGAAGAGGGAGGGGACACAGGGAGGGAAGACGGGGTACGGGGTCGAGGGGTGGATCCCGGGCACTAGTGACACGTTCTAGAAATCGGTTCTTTTTTTCTCTCCACGGCTGCGCTCTGTCTGTCCCCTGGCTCCCCGAATCACCGGCCCCTGGGCTGGGGCAGGCAGCACCGGGGCGAGGGGGGAAGGGGACAGGAAAGGGGGCAAGAAGACGGGAAGGCGGCCGCGCATCCACCCGGGGGAGGCAGAAAGGAGCCGGCGCCGCGGGCGCCCCGGCCCACCCCACCCCCACAGCCAAGCCCCCGGCCCAGGTGAGGCGCTGGCCGCCGCGGCCGCCCCTGGTCTCTCCTGCCTGCCCCAGCGGCCGGCGCGGGGACTCACCACAGCGACTCGAGGTCCCATTCCTGGAGCAGGGCTAAGTCGAAGCTGTCCATGGTGGGATGTCTCGGTGTCAGCGCCGCCGAGGCTCGGGCCGCCCGCGCGCTGCAACGAAAAGCGGCGCTGAAGGTGCATCCCAGTCGCGCCGGGGCCGCCCGCCGCCCCCCACCCCAGGTTGGGCTCCCGGCGCCCCCCTCCCCGACGCCGCCGGGCCGGCCGGGCGGCAGCCGCCGCACTCACCCGCTCGCCGGCTCGCGCGCAGGCACACTCGGGAGAGCGGCGAGCTCGCCGCGCCGCGCCGCGCCCGCCCCTCCTCCTCCCCGCCCCGCGCCGCCTGCCGCCTCTTTCTCCTCGGGGAGGCGCGTGTGCGCGGGCGAGGCCGAGGCGCGCGCACCCTGAGCCCCGCGCCGCGCCCGCCCGCGCGCCCCAGCGCTCCCGCACCGCCCCTCGGGGTCCCGCGGCGCCCGCAGGCCGCGCCGCCGGGCTCCCCGCACCCTCGCCGCCCGCCCGCCCCTCGGCAGCCAGGGGGCGCCCGGGGCGGCTCTACGAGCGGGGCGGATGGCCGGGCGGGGGTGCCCAGCGGGGATGCCGAGCGGGCCGCCCCGCGCACCTCCCGCTGCCTGGCCCGGCCCGCGCGCTCCTCCTGGTCGGCACGCTCTCCTTCCGGGCCAAGGATCCATTTGACCCATCCGTGCGCTCCGGCAGCGGGGAGGATGCAGACCTGGATTCGGTGCTGGGAAATTCCGGGCCGCCCCAGGCCCGTGAGAGTTAACTGTGCCTCCTCCAGCCGCGCCGTAAACAAACCATTTAAAATATCTGGAGTCAGTAAGTTAAGGGAAATAAAGGGGAAGCGGAGAAGACAGCTCTTCTGGCAGGACCTGCAGTTTGGCCTGCAGTGGGGGGGGGGGGGGTCCCACCACCCTCCAGCCGGCCAGTCCCTGGAAACCAAGCTCCCCACTTTTTATTTCTTACAGGGAAGGGGGCAGGCCTCTGGGTGTAGACTGCAAACTTCCCGCCCCATCTCCAGTCTGGAGAGTGGCGTATTGTCAGCTGGAAGGATGCTATAGTGTCACTGTGGCTCCTAAAACTCGAGTCCTTATTATTCTTACTTCCTTGATGTTAAAAAACACTTTCCTCTCTCTGGTTTCTATAGACGCGCTGAGAAGCCCGCATCTAGATCCGTTTCTCCAAATCCGGGAACCCTTCCTCCTTCCCAACCCTCCTGTCCTCTTGACCACAGCTCGGGGAGCCTCACTCAGGATCCCAAAGGCTTCCTGGAGAGAGCAGTGCAGAGCAGCGAAGCAGGGTCCCACCACTTGCACCTACCCCCTACCCTGCCCCACACACATACACACATACACTCCCTGCCATTGGGAGGCCTTTCTGGTACTCTCCCCTTTGTTCTTTCTCAAGAAGAGCCACTGACTGGGGCCCCTGGAAATCTAGACCCCTAGGTAGAAGGCACAGGATCCCGCCAGGGCCAAGCCCGGGAGTCACCCTCCTCACCTCCCTGAATGAGGATTAACAAACAAAGTCTGGAGAACATGGAGACGAAGAAAAGACCAATGAGAATTCCTGCCTATTTGGGGTTGGATTACAAAATACTCATCCACTCGTCTTTCCCCCAGCTCTGAAGCAGCCCTTCTTTTATTAACACCCGTAACTAACGTGCAGAATGTAAAACAGTAAATTAAGGCAGAGGGAGCTTCTACGTAGCTTGAGAAAACGGAATTGTTCTTTTACAAGCTGACAATTCCGGTCCCTAAAAGCCTCCCTCATTAGTTGAAGGTAGTACCAAGGCTACAGGAGAACAAAGAGATTCTGAACAGGAGAAAGTACAGGTGTGAAGGGCTGTCTTCCCAAATCCCTGTCCACAGTGTATTTGGAGAGAAGGAAAAAAAAAATCTGTGTTCCTAATATCTCCTTAGCATACGCTTGCGGGAAATGTTTGCTCTGGCAAAAGTGAGATGCCTGAGCCATCCAGACAGCATTCCCAGGAACAAAGGATGGGGGTGGAGGGTGGAGGAGAGGAGGGAACAGCCCCTCTCTGGAAGAACTGCAAGTTCCAACGCCTGAACAAGAAATGCATCCTGTCCCGGTGCTGGGGGCTGCAGCTGGGAAGCTTCCAGAAGCAGACCTCCCACCCCTCGCAGAGACTTGGCTCTCCTTCGCTTCCCACCACATCTGTTTATACAAAAGAGGGCTGCTGACGAACAAACAGAACCGTGTTTACTGGGAGTCCCATCCTAGACTTGAAGCTCAACATACGGATTTGTCTTCATCGTGGAGGCTGAAGATAAATAGATATTCCCAGGAAAGAAAAGAGAAAGCATTGGAGGGTATGGAGCTGGTGGAGGGGTTGACTCATAAAAGGCTTCTCCCCAAAAGCCATGTAGTAATGGGGAGATTTATATTTGAACCTAAACATGGTGCCTTGTGTTAATACATTAGTGTTTTTGAACCTAAAGCGCTTTCACTGTGGGTATTTACTTTTTTTTTTCCATCAGAAATAGCTCCTATTTTCTTTTGGGGGCCTCTAGCATGGGAGAAGTTGCATTGGTACTTTTATCCCCAGTGTATGTTTTTGTGTAGCATGTCCAGTTGGAGAATAGAGCCTTAGAAGAAACCCAAATAGTTGTAGATACCATTTTTACTAAGTTGTCTTGGAAATAAATCTAAATGAATAGTATTTACAAGTAAAATGTATAACATTAATGACAGCCTTTATAGGGAGGTCTTTATTATTATTATTATCTGGTTTATTAAGATGGTCACATCATTCTCCAGCCCCTAAGTACCCTCACCAAAACAAGTATTTAATCTGGTTGTCAAATTTTTAAATCCTTAATACAAAGCAAAAAAGGGGGGCGGGACTTGGACTTCTTGGAATTAGAATGTCAGAACTAAAGGGGAAGAATTTTTGTAAAGGAGTAAGAGACTATCTAAATTAAAAATAAAAACGGGTGTTTCCTATGAAGCTGATGAAGGGCCTATGCACACTAACGGCCTTGAGACTTGAACAACTTTTCTCCTGAGACAGATCTGGCAATTCTGCAGACACTGAGTGAAACCACCCAGTTCCCAAGAGGTGTGGGGTAGACAGCTCCGTGAGGGGAGCTGCTGGCTTCCTAGGTCAGGTCTGTTTGTTTAGGTGAAAAAAGTCTACAAAGGAAAGGGACTAAGGAATGATTCCTGCTTAGTCTGGGGTATGCGTACAAGTGCATTTAGCAGGGGCTCCACTCACACCCCCTAAACCTGAATTGGAATCCTCCTAAGTAGACCCAGAAGCAAATCTATGGCGTCCAACTAAAATCTCCTTTTGGCTATGAATGGAGAGAAGAGAGCTTGCATGGCTTTATTTATTCATGCCTTATTCTAAAGACATGGGTGCAACTCAGAGGTCGCCTTTGTGACCAGGTGGGGGTTTTCCTTTTCTAATCCCAACATTCCCCTAGAAAAAGATGTTTGGCCAAAAGCCAGCTGCGCAGGTGGTCTTGCTGGAAGGTGATGGGAGCCTCCACTCCACCTCCAGCATGGTTTGTCACTACACCTTCTTTCCTGTTCCAGCCAGGCTGCTTCTCCTTCCAGAGGCTTCTTGGGTGTTTGTAACTGTATCTACAGATTGCAGGATAAGCTCTCTAGGCTTTCTGCTTGCAAATTACATGCTAATATGTCGAGCCCCAGGACAGCTTCGGTTTTGATGCACCTGGGAACTCTAATGTCTTCAGGCCTCTGCCTCTCCATTGGTATCTCAGAGTGGTTCTAGCCTGGGATCGAGGTGCCTTTCTGTTTCTATTTTTTTCATCATTCACCAGGTCCTGAGCAGATGGTGTGGCTGTGCTGGCTGTCATCACTCCTCCTATGTTTCCATGGAAACATGGGGCATAGGGACCATCTCTGCCTTGGGCTCTCTGACAGTATCCTCCGGCAAGAACTTCAGCACTCTGGCCCCCTCCCCCTTGTCTGCCCACGTCCTGGAGAGTTGGAGAATGTTGTGGGTCATTCCAGGGATCATCTAAGCACACGTTCCCCACAAATGGTTGTGAAGTGACCAGGAAAGGGGCTGGGGTGGGGCATGCCTGTCCCCCCATCATATGGCTAAGGCCGATTTGCAATGGTGGCATATTTGAACTATTTGCCACTCAGCCAGCTTCCATAATGGCTGATTATCACCCAGATGTCAAGAGATGCTTCTAAGGTTGCATGTGCTCATCACGCAACAGATACTTAATGAGCGTAAGGGTGTTACTGGTGTTTCACCCTTTCACTGAGATTCTGCCCCCTCCACCTGCGTTTCTTTTCTTTTTTTTCTTTTTTTTTTTTTTTTTTTGTACAAAACCAGGTTTTCCCTAAGGAATGCACCTTCCTCAAAGTTTCTAATGTCCTCCTGCCTACATAATTCACTTATATAGCCACTACGGCATTAATTAGATTCAGAAGTCCATGGAAACAGCAGAGCTGGGCAGGGTCAGAGGCCAGACAGGGCAAAGAAAAGAATGAGGAAAATGACCCTTGGGAGAGGGCAAGGAAGTGGAGGGAAATGTTTCATGCCATTCAAGTAGCAGATGAGACAAAGATAATTTCAAAATGTGATCAACTACCATAATGCTGTTGCAAGAATTAAAGTAATGTTCAATTAAAGTGTTCTTTAAAAAAAAAAAAAGATCTAGTATAAGAATTCCATGCATGTCTTTGGTGGCAGTTCCTCCTCACACAGCTGGTATGAAAGACTAGCGTTTGAAGCTCACCACGTTTTTAAAAAGTACAAGAAACAAATGCATGAAGCTGCCGACACAGGCCATTCACATAAGTGCACCAGAAAAGTATTTCCTATCGCAGATCGTGTATTTTGTGCCATGCTGATTTACTTTGGGGATAATCCCATTATTTGTGATATGAGAAGATCCCTTGGTGCTGGTAACAAGAACCAAGCATCCTGACTTAACACTTAATACCCCCACTGGCTCTTTGTTGTGCTTCTTCAAGGTGCGCATGGGCCATCGTGCAAGATTCAAGGACTCAGAACCTGTAACTAATCGTGGTGACAGCAAACATTTCTATGTTATGATGTGCTGGGTACTGTTCTATCAACTCCATTTATTCTCCCTGCAACTACTGTTTTAGATTTACATTGCTGCCATTGTTTTCATTTTACAGGTGAGTAAACTAAGGAACAGCTAAGTGTCACCTACCAAAGCATGGCAGAGTGGGCATTGGATCGAGCAGCCACAATACCACAGCACCTCTCACAGCTTTTTATCTATAGCACTGGGTAAGCACCCATGCCTGCGGGCACTTAAATGATGAACGCAATACAGACCTAATCAGAAGATGAGAGAGAGCCCTCTACCTCTCTCTGTACAATCCTCCTTCCTCTAGTTTTGACACCAGCGCTCTGCCATACCACACCTGGAGGAAGGCACTAATTCCTTCAAATGTTGGTGTTCTCCTCTGTAACATGAGAAGGCTGGGCTGGACATTCTTTGTCTCTGTCAGTTCTAAAAAGGTTGGAGTTCTGTTTTCAGTTGCCTCTTCTGTGCCTGTACCAGACAGAAATTCCTAGAGTACGTCAGGAGAGCCATCTATCTTGTTTCAAGATAGGACCTTCTACTCAGCTTAAACAAATCTCAAGGTATTGATTGGTCTGTTCCAAAGAGGAGTGCTTGTTCTTTTAAGTGTTAACAGCCAGCAAGACCACAATGTCCAGGAGAAGGTCTGGGAGGAAGCTTAAATCTGGGAGGAAACGTGGGGGAAAGTCACAACATGACTGTGAGTGTCAGACTTTTCTCTATGGCGGCACCAGAGAGTATTTAAGTATGCAGCTGATAACCTCCGTGAGACCCCTGGAGGACACTGTAGTTGTGAGTGGCTCAACTATGGCTCACAGCCTGAAGACAGAAACTTCCTAATTATATCGCATGGACTTAAACATTGAAGGGCCAAGGGCAGCCCTGTAAGAGCCTCACCAGGTCTTTCAGATAGAGGTAGGGTTTCCGGGCGGGAATTCTCACCCGTTCTCAGGAATTTTTTCACTTTCCCGTTCCTTAATCCGGAGATATAAACTGTTTTCTGTTCTCCGTGATGAATTGTTTCCACAAAGTGACAGCCGATACTACCAGCCACCTGCGTTCAAGGAGCCGATTTTCCCAATTTCCTGACCAACTTTTCTTGGGATTCGGGAATGGGAAAGTGAAAAAATTCACAAGAATGGGCGAGAATTCCCACCCGGAAACCCTAGGTAGAAGTATCTCCTACAACTCAAAGTCCGTAGTGGAGATCCTCCAGTCCAGAAAAAGAAGAAACAGAGGGCAGAATCTATCTCAGCAGAAGCCTGAAACACATAGGTGATGGCAGTCACAGATGGTTACCTAACCAATATCCATCCACCCTCTTTACTAACAATCCCTGAGTTTGGTATATCTTCAGGTTCAGCAAGAACCAAACATGTAACACAGTTTGGTTCAATGAGACCATAAACTTAAGTCAGCTGGAATTTCCTGGAAAGTTTTGCTTTCCTGGAATAGGCACCACCCCTTCGTCTACGTCACTTCCTTCTTCTTTCTGTCCAGAATGCAACTGAAGGCCTGAGGTAGCTCAGCCATCTTGGACCTTGCAGGCAAAAACCACAGTCTAAAATTGGCAGATCTGAAGTTAAAGGGAGACTACGTCCTTGATGGTTTCTTCACACAATTGTACCACCTTTCAACCACCTATCTAGCTCTAGACTTTTGGGAACAAAATAAGACACTATTTGGCTGAGCCACGGTAGTCATGTTTCGATTATCACTGGCGGAGGAGTCCTGATCCCTCCAGTGTGCCCTGCACACTGCCACATACAGTCAGGTCTACCAGATGTCCCAGGCTCGTGCCCCTGCAGGGGCAACACTGCAAACATAAATAAATAAGTAACTGTGATTTGGAAGTTCTATGTTTGCTTTCTTAAATATCATCTTGCCTTCTGTGTTCACCGCAATTGTAAGAAAGTCAACTAATAAGAAACCCATGTTTCATTGTTTGAAGATTGATTAATGTGGCTCCAGCATTTTTGAATATTCCACATTAATAATTCTTTCTTTATGTTCATATTATTTATTAACCTGATTAAGTTACTGTTACATCCTCACAGGGACACTAGAAGATCTCATTTCTGGAAAAGAGTGCAGGAATAATAATAGTCAGCCTTTCTTGTGTTTGCCACATACACAAAAATATGCATGTTGCAGACCCTGTCATTGTTTCTACTAATAAACTAATTACCACTGTATGAAGCTGATTTACTTCAGAAGGAGTTTAGAAAACAACTAATTAAGTACAGTATTTTGAAATATAAACTGCATTATAGGGTTAGAACCCTATAATAAAATAACAGAAGCTTGAAAGTCAAGAGAAACCAGAGAGACTCTCTTTAGCTAACCTCCTACCCAGTGCAAGAATTCTGTCTCTATCAGCCCTCATACGCCCAGCCTACACAGTAACATTTCTAGTGATAGGTAGCTCGCTGTCTCAAAAAACTTCCTACTCCAATCTTAAGGAGCTCAGCTCTGACTGGAACATTCTTCCTTATATGTAAGAATCCCAAATTGATCTTCCTATGATTTCCTAGCACATCACTGGCTTACCACAAGCATCCCATCAGTGCCCAGTTTCACTCAATTCCTTCTCTCGGTCCTCCATGTAATGAGACTGTTCACCTCAAGTGCTTTCCTTTGACAGAGAGAATTCCTTCTGCAGTTGGGAATTCTATACAGAGAAGAGGAGCCAGTCTCCTAAGAAGTACCACACGGACAGGGGAACAAGAGACACCCCCAACTTCTTCCCACGGGGAGCTGGTTTCTTGGGGGAAGGGAGTTTCACAAAGAAGCTGGAGCTGGCCTCAAGAAGGAACACGCCCACCACACGATAAGGAGTAAGGACACGCCTCAAAAGGAAGATACTGCCCTGCTGGTTCTCAAGGTAGAAGTTGAACAGTGGGGGCGGGGAGTGCAAAGTGGGAGCCCAGATCATGTCAGGAGGATGAGAGCAAGGACAGGAAGAGTCCTGATTAAAGCTCTGAGTCCAAGGTCAGGCCCACTCCTAAAGAAGGTCAGCAGCTCTTTCAAGGGATGATTCTCAGTGTTTTTCCAAAGCTCAAACTCTCCTGTGATGCTTATTATAATTCTATGTTCTTGGCACAGACAGTTACATTTTTATGAATTTAGCATTACTTTCTTCCATTCTCTAGACAACAGTATGAGGTTTATTAAAACATCATGGAAAATTCATACTCTTGGGCCTGAGTGAGTGTCAGCCCACATTGCCATGTTGTCATCCTGTCATCCTGCTTTGAAGAATGCAATCTCAAGTCAGGGATGAAGTCACTGGGGGTACCCACCCAAGCCCAAGTCTAAGAGGCCACTATGAGATCGCAACAATCACATCGATTTTTTTTTTAACTGAGAAAACATTAATGAGTACCTCATACATGCCAATCAGTGAGTTAAGAAATAAGAAGAGAGAAAGAAATCAAACTAAGTTTGAACACCCACAGTCCAAACGATAATGCACATATACCTTCATTCACTTACTTGTTAATGGCTTGAATACATATTTATTGAGCCAGGTATGTGCTCAGAACTCAGCTAGGCCCTCGGGCCACCATAAGGGAAACAGACCCGGGGCACCGATTATATGATTAGTGCTACGATGAAGGAATTGCAAGCACTCAAGGAGATCTGTCTAGAAGGAATGGCTGACTTATATGCCAAGTCAAGAACTGATTTATCCAGAATATGGTGGGTGGGAGAGAATGGAAGGTAAGACCAAATCCCACGTGCCATACTGTTACTGGCTAGGGCAGAGGTGGCTTCAGAACCATAGGAACAAGGGCCAGTGGGCAGTGACTTCTGCCTGAGGTGCTCTTAAAGGGTTCGATGCAGAAGATGACATCTGGGATGGGTCTAAAAGAATGAGAGCCAAAGGGACAGTGGGCAGTGGTGACAGAAGAGCATTCCAGACAGAAAGAAAAGCACACGAGAGAGCCCAGAGGCATGAGGCATGTCACATTCCAGTGACAGAGAAGTTTCCACGTGGTCAGAGTGGTGCCTTGGGGTGGGCGGTGGTTGGAGTTGCCGGCCATATTCAGTGTGGGAGCAGGAGGTTGGGGCCAGATGCTAACAAACCCCGTTTTGCTGTTGTGAAAACATCTAAAGTGAGCAGGAAATGAACGGGAGAGATTCAGTAGAGCAGTCAGTGAACACCCAGCTGCCAAACCCAGGGGCACAACTGAGAGCTAAAAAGAGGAAATGGTTTCTGAGAAACCAGAGAAAGGATTTCACAGGGCACTCAGCCCAGAGGTTTGACCTTCTGGGTTGTAAAATCCAGCAAGACTGTAACCCTCCTACCCTCAGCCCAGGGGTGGCCACCATCATTGGCGGGGCCCAGAGCAAAATGAAAATATATAGCCCCTCGTGCATAAACTATCAAGAATTTCAAAATGATGACAGCAGAACATTAAACCAAGCGCAAAACCATTCCAAGTGTGGGGCCCCGTGTGACTGCGTAGGTGGCACGTCCATGAAACTGGGGCTGCTGAGGTGTTTTGTGCTAAGGGGCACCTCTGCACGAACAGGGTGAGTGTTTGCAACACACTAACTCCCTGCAGCCTGGTGTCCAAGGACGGGTTAGACAGCACATGCAGAGGGCAACACTGCCCTCTTACAGTCTGTACCACGCAAGTCACCCCTGCACTTGAGTTTGTGCCAAAATGGAAAGCTTCTGTTTTTCCTGATCATACTGAAAATATACACAAAGACAATTCAAGTCATGCACAGCAGTATGTGACAGGGGAAAACTTTAAATTACCATAAGTAGTACTTTCCAACTTTCCCCTTTTTATAAGAGTGAGTCCTCAACACGCTTTCTGTTTGGTAGGCGAGGTGATGATAGAGACGTAAGTTAGGGAAACTGAGGGAAGGGGGAAATTGTTCTGTAAACAAAAAATCCAGGAGTACAGGAAGAAATGAAGAGCTAGGCCAGAGAGGGAAGGGAAGGGAAGGGGCATCAGCTGCTGGGAGGAGAATTTAGGGAAAGACAGAAATCTCTAAATGGGATTTCAGAAAGTTTTGCAATATGATGTAATCACATTCTCTATCCTCCTTATGAGGCTTAAATAAAAAACTGCATTGCTCATCAAAGTTTAGGGAGGCAGGGAGGGAGAGAGAAAGAGAGACCCTGACTCAGAGAAAGCCATCACACAAGTGGCCAGAGAAAGGTGACTCTTCTGGCCCTGACCCAAGACGTTTTCTTCAGTGACCCTGTCATTTCCATTGATCTATTCACCTATCCTTGGGTTAGTTGCACATTTTTAATTACTGTAGCTTTATAACCAATGTTGATGGCTGGTAGAGCCACTTACTGCCACCTTGTTCTGCATTAAGATAATCTTCTATTCCTTGCTGTTTGTTTTTTATTATCATTTTGGAATCAGCTTCTCAAGTTTCACACACATATGCACACACACACATGCACACAAGAAAACCTGTTAGCAGTTTGAGAGAAATTGCTTTGACTATGTAGAACAGTTTGGGGAGAAGATGCCAGCAGTTTTGACTCTTTTGATCCATAAACATGCTACATCCCTCTATTTATGTAGTTTTCTCTTTACTTCTATCAATAAAGTTCATTATTCTTCTGCATCGAAATCTTGCATATCATTTTTTAGATTTTTTTTTTCTCTAGGTATTTGATTAAAACAACCTACTCAAATAATTTGTCTATAATTTTATTTCCTATGCACACAACGATCCAATAATACCATATGAATGATGGCTGCTTTTGTTCCCCTTCTGCAATCCTTACACCTTTAGTTTCCTGTTTTCACTTGCCAGCAGAACTCGAAACACAATTTTGAGTAGAAGCAGTAATGGGCAAGCTTGTCTTAGTCCTGATTTCAAAACTAGGAATTTTTGGTAGGCTCTTTACCAGATTAGGCAATTTCCCATCTACTCCTGGCTTGTTAATAAATAAAGTTAATAAATTAACTCCTGGCTTGTTAATAAATAAATTATTATTTTGTTTATTAGAATCATGGGTTGATGCTGAATTTTATAAAATGTTTTCTATGGCCTGTTGAGATAATTCTATTTGACTCCTTTTTTTCTATGCATGGTTAATGTAGGAACTACACTGATTGATTTTCAAGTCAAACCAGCCTTGTACTCATGGCATAAACACAACTCCATGGTGATGCATTACTTTTTATATATTTATTGCTCGATTCACTGTGCTTCTTTTTGAGTGTGTGTGGGGGATGTCTGTACCAATGGTCGTGAATAAATGACTTTTCTTACTTTGAAGTGACCTTGTTAGCTTTTATTAAGAAAGCCCCTCCTCGAAAATGAATTGGGGAGATTTACCTCTTTTTCTTTTTATTCTCTGGGTTTGTTTGTGTAATAGTGGCATGATTTCTTCTCTAATTATTTAGTGGTATTCACCAGCAAAGTCATCAGGGCCTAGAGTTTTATTTGAAGGAATATTCTAAATTATAGGTTCAATTTTAATACTTTTAAGTATATTTTCTGTCAATTTGGGTAAGTTGTGTTCTTCTAGAAAGGTATCCAAATCATGAAAATTTTCATATTGATTGCCATAGTTATGATACTTACTTCATATCTCCTGTTATCTTTAGGATCCACAGTTATCCCATTTTGCATTCCTTACAACCCTTAGTTATGGCTTCTCTCCCTCTCTCTCTTTTGAAATCAATCTCACCAGCACTCAGTTCTCTTAGCAAATTTAGTTATACAATACATTGTTATCAACTATAGTCACCAAGTTATACAATAGATCCTCAAACCTCATTCACCTTATAACTGAAAGTTTGTATCCGTTTACCAAACTTCCCTATTTCCCCCACCCCTGATACTACTCTATTTCTATGTTTTGTGTTTGGTTTTATATTCCATTTATAAGTAATATCAAGCAGTATTTGTCTTTATCTGGCTTATTTTATGTAGTCTAATGCCTTCCAGGTTCATGCGATCACAAATGACAGGATTTCCTTTTTATTTAAGGCTGAATAATATGTCATTGTACATATATACAACATCTTCTTGATCCACTGATGGACATTTAGGTTGTTTCCATACCTTGGCTGTTGTGAATAATGCAGCAATGAGTATGGGAATACAGATATCTCTTCAAGGCAATGGTTTTGTTTCCTTTGGATAAATACCTAGAAATGGAATTACTGGATCATATGGTAATTCTATTTTTAATTTCTTAAGGAACCTCCATACTGCTTTCCATAGTGACTGCACCAGTTTATACTCCCACCAACAGTGCACAAGGGTTCCCTTTTCTCCACATCCTTGCCAGCATTTGTCATCTCTTTATCTTTTTGATAACAGCCCTTCTAATAGGTGTGATATCTCCTGATTTGCGTTTAGTTTGCATTTTCCTGATGATTTGTGATGTACCTCTTTGCTATCTGTAGGTCTTTTTAGGAAAAATGTCCACTCAGGCGTTTTGCCCATTTTTAAAATTGAGCTATTTGGGTTTTTGGTATTGGGTTGTATGGGTTCCTTATATATTTTGGATATTAACCCCTTATCGAATAGATGGTTTGCAAATATTTTGTCCCATTCCAGTGTTTGCCTTTTCATTCTGTTGGTGGTTTCCTTTGCGAAGCAGAAGCTTTTTAGTTTGCTGTAGTCCCATTTGTTTATTTAGGTTTTTGTTGCCTTTACTCTTCGAGTCAAATCCAAAAACTCACTGCCAAGACCAATGTCAAGGAGCTTACCTCCTATGTTTTCTTTTAGGAGTTTTATGGTTTCAGATCTTATGTTCAAGTCTTTACTCCATTTTGACTTGATTTTTGTGTAGGATATAAGCGAGGGGTTCAGTTTCACTCTTTTGCATATGGCTATCCAGTTTTTATGACATTTATCAAAGAAGCTATCTTTTACTATTATATATTCTTGGCTCCTTTGTACAAAATTAATTGACCATATATGCATGGGTTTATTTCTGGGCTCTCTATTCTATTTTACTGATCTATGTGTTTGTTTTTATGCCAAATATCATTCTGTTTTGATTACTATAACTTTGTAATATAGTTTTAAATCAGGGAGTGTGATGCCTCCAGATTTGTTCTTTGTCAAGATCGCTTTGGCTATTTGGAGTCTTTCGTGGTTCTTTACAAATTTAGGATAGTTTTTTTCTATTTCTGTGAAAAATGCCATTGGAATTTTTATAGATATTGTGTTGAATATGTAGATCACTTTGGGTAGTATGAACACGTTAAATGAAAATCCATGAAAACATAATATCTTCCCATTTTTTGTACCTTCTTCAATTACTTTTATCAATGTTGCATAGTTTTCAGGGCATAGATCTTTCACCTCCTCAGTTAAATTTGTTCTTAAGTATTTTATTTTTTATTTAATGTAGGATTATGAAATATAATAAAATAATTAGTTGAGGAAAACCCAAAAACACTATGATAAACTATATACAGGTGTCCTACCTAATACTTCATAAGCATAGATTGCTAATTACCTATTCTTGACTAATTTGTAATCTCTTAACATCATTTATTTTTTTACATTTCACTCATTCAACAAATATTTATTAAATGCTTATTATGTGCTACCTTATTCTTTTGAGGCTATTGTAAATTGAATTATTTTCATCATTTCTCTTTCTGGTAGCTCATTGTTAGTGTACAGAAATGCAACTGAGTTTTGTATATTGAATTTGTATCTTGCAACTTTTCTGAACTTGTTATTAGTTCTAACAGTTTTGGGATTTTGTTTTTGTTTTGTTTGTTTGTTTGTTTGTTTTGGTGGAGTCTTTGGGGTCTTCTGTATAGCATACCATGTCACACACCAAGAGCAACAGTTTTATTTCTTCCTTTCCAATTGGGATATCTTTTATTTCTTTTTCTTACCTAATTGTTCTGGCTAAGACTTCCAGTAGTATGTTGAATAAAAGTGGAAAGAGTGGGTATTCTTTTCTTGCTCCTGATCTTAAAGGAAAAGATTTCAGCTTTTCACCATTCAGTATATTAGTGGGCTTGTCATATTATATATGGCCTTTATTATGTTGAGGTACATTCCTACTATAACCAGTTGTTGAGAGTTTTTATATGAAAGGTTGCTAAATTATATTAAGTCCTTTTTCTCCATCTATTGAAATTATCTTATTTTTATCTTTTATTCTGTTCATATGGTATACCTCAATTGATTTATGGATGTTGAACCATCTTTGCATTCCTGGAATAAATCCCACTTGATCATGGTGTATGATCATTTAATGTACTGGTGATTTGGTTTGCTAATATTTTGTTAATGACTTTTGCATCCATCAGGGATATTGACCTGTAATTTTCTATTCTTATAGTGTTGTCTGGCTTTGCTAATCAGGGTAACGCTGACTTCATAAAATGAGTTTGGAAGTCTCACTTCTTCTTTAGTTTTTCGGAAGAGTTTGAGAAAGATTGGTATTAATTATTTAAATGTTTGGCAGACTTCACCAGTGAAACCACCTGATGATGGAATTTTGTTTGTTAGATGTTTGAATACTGATTCAATCTCCTTATTAGCAATTTGTCCTTTAGGTTTTCTATTTATGATTCAGTCTTACAGGTTATGTGTTTCTCTAAATTTATCCATTTCTTCTAAGTTATCTAATTTATTGGTGTATAATTGGACACAGTGATAGCTTACGATCCTTTGTATTTATGTAATAACCATTGTAATATTTCCTCTTTCATCTATAATTTTATTTGAGTACTTTCTCTTTTTTCGTAGTAAGTCTTGCTAAAGGTTTGTCTAATTTGTTTATTTTTTTAAAAATCTTTTACTTTCATTGATCTGTTCTATTGTCTTTTTCATCTCTATCTCATTTCTGCTTTGATATTTGTTTCCTTCCTTCTAATAATTTGGGCTTAGTCTGTTCTTTTTCTAGTTCTTTGATGGTAAAGTTCAGTTTTTATTTCCTCAATGTAGGCATCTATCACTACTCTGAATTCAGTAAGTGTTTTGTTTTCAGTTTAATGTCACGAGACTTTTTTTTTCCTTCTTTGACCCACTGGTGTTTCGGTACACTATTGTTTAATCTCCATATATTTGTGAATTTTTCAGTTTTCTTCTTGTAAATGATTTCTAGATTTATACGATTGTGGTCAGATAAGATGTTTGATATGATTTTAATCTTCTTAAATTTATTAAGGCTTGTTTTGCAGATTAACATGTGATTTATCCTGGAGAATGTTTTGTGTGTACTTGTGAAAGATGTACATTCTGCTGCTGTTGGATGAAATAGTCTATAAATATCTGTTAGGTACTTTTGATCTAACATATAGTTTAAGTCCAATACTTCCATAT
This sequence comes from Rhinolophus sinicus, assembly GCF_057876585.1. Lineage (NCBI taxonomy): Eukaryota > Metazoa > Chordata > Mammalia > Chiroptera > Rhinolophidae > Rhinolophus > Rhinolophus sinicus. The sequence goes on along the minus strand of NC_142502.1, from coordinate 123,452,437 downwards.
TAATTTTCTGTCTAGATGGTCTATGCATTGTCAAAAGTGGGACATTGAAGTCCTCTCCTATTACTGTACTGCAATCTATTTCACCCTTCAAAACTGTTAATACTTGCTTTATGTATTTTGGTGCTTCTATGATGGGTGCATGAATATTTACCAATGGTATATCCTCTTGACTAATTGATCCCTTAATTGATCCCTTTATCATTATATAATGACCTTCTTTCTCTCTTGTTACTCTTTGGCTTAATGTGTATTTTGTCTGACATAAGTATAGCTATCGCTTTTTTTAAATTTTTTTTTGTGTGTGTGTATTTTGTTTTTGGGGTTTTTTGTTTGTTTGTTTGTTTCCATTTGCACAGAATCTTTTTCCATCATTTTACTTTCAGTCTATGTGTGTCTTTAAAGCTGAAGTGGGTCTTTTATACACAGCATATAGCTGGGTCTTGCTTTTAGCTCCATTTAGCTATTCTATGTTTTTTTTATTAGATAATTTAATCTCTTTACATTTAAAGTAATTATTGATGTATTTGGACTTACTATTGCAATTTTACTGTTTTTTTTATTGTTTTGTACTTCCTATGTTTACTTCTCTCTTGCTCTCAATCTTTGTGATTTAATAATTTTCTATAGTAATATGCTCTAATTCCTTTCTTTTTGTAGTATCTACTACAAGTTTTTCCTTTATGATCACCATGAGGCTTACATAAAACATATTTATGGCAGTCCATTTTAAGCGGATAACAGCTTCACTTCAAATGCATATAAAAGATCAACATGTTTACATTTTTCTTCATTTTTGTTTTTTTCAGGTGTACAAACTCTTTTTTTTGGGGGGGGGTGACCACTTTATATTGTATTACGTATGCATAACATCTGTCTTAAATTTTTAAATAATTTATTTCATTTATTCCCATATTCTGGGGGATAGTTATGAGCCTCACATATTTAACCATTTAGTTAACACACATTTATTACACATGTTCTGTGCTAAAATTACAGCAGTGAACAAGAAAACAAGACACATGGAGCCTGCTTTTGTGGTGCAGTCTGATAGGGAAAACAGACATTAAGCATAGAAATGGTTCTTTAACACTATTTTTATTTATTGTAGCACTTCAGGATAAGATGGTCAATTCCATATTAATCATTCTACAACTGATTTCCAATTTAGGCATATTTGGATATACTTTTGGCAGTGTCTCAAAATACAAAGCATGTTATTTCCAAAATACCTCTTTGTAGTATGGGTGTATTCAGAAAACATTGAGTGTGTAAGATCTAAAGCCTAAAAAGAAAGGCTTACTTTGTCATTTAGTATATAAAATAAGGACAGGGACCATGGTGTCTTGTCTTGTTTACCATAGTATTGCATCCTACTAACACATAGTAAGAACTCATTAATTATTAGTTGAATAAATGAGTGTCGAGTATAATATGCTTATTAGGAACTAAATATCTCATTTTCATGTGGAGGTTGAACAAAAGATTATCTAGAGTATTCCATTTTCTTCAGCATGCCTACTTTCTCCTTTCCCATATTCTGGTTCAGGCCTTTACCCTCCCCCTTTCCATGTTTTGGTTGCCATAAATTGTCCCTGTTGATGGTGGTCGAATAGCCTCCTTTTGTATTTCTTGTAGTGCAAGTCGTGTATTAGAAAATTTCCTCAGCTTCTGTATGTCTGGAAAGGTCTTTCTTCCTCCTTCACATTTAAAGGATATCTTTGCTGGATATATTATTCTTGGCTCATAATTTCTCTCTTTCAATAGTTTGCATATTTGGTTCCAATCCCTCCTGGCTTGTAGAGTTTCTGCTGAAAAATCTGATGATAATCTAATGGGCTTTCCTTTGTAGGTTACCATCTTCTTTTCCCTGGTTTCCTTTAGGATTCTTTCTTTGTCGTTGATTTTAGACAGCTTCAATACAATGTGCCTTGGAGAAGGCCTGTTGGGATTGAGGGAATTAGGTGTTCTATTTGCTTCTTGGATTTGAGGATCCAGTTCTGTCCACAAGTTTGAGATGTTCTCTTCGACAATTTGTTTGAATATATTCTGTTCCCTTCTCTCTTTCTTCTCCTTCTGGTATGCCCATTATTCTTATATTGCCCTTTCTGATGGAGTCAGAAAGTTCTTGTAGAGTTCTTTCATTTCTTTTAAGTGTCAAGTCTCTTTCTTCTTCCATCCATGTAATTTCCAGGTTTCTATCTTCGATGTCACTGATTCTTTCCTCCATCTGGTCAACTCTACTACCTAAGCTGGCTATTTCATTCTTAATTTCTTCTATTGAGTTCTTAATCTCCAGAAATTCTATTTGGTTCTTTTTTAAATTTTCAATCTCTTTCGTAAAATGCTCATGTTGTTCTTTGACTGTGTTTCTGAGTTCATTAAACTGCCTTTCTGTGTTTTCTTTCATCTTGTTGAGTTTTTTCAGAATGGCAATCTTGAATTCTCTGTCATTTAAGTCACATATTTCCATATCTTTAAGTTCATTTTCTGGAGACTTTTCACTTTCTTTCTGAGCTGTCTTGTTGCCTTAGTTATTCATGGCAATTACTGATTTATTATTTCTCTTCCTAGACATCTACAGGAGTGGCTTCTGCAACAGGCTGATAGGAAAAGGTCTTTCTTTTGTTTTCCAGTACTTGTTGGTAGAATGTTTTATTTTCTCTCCGACAGCAGCCTTTTTTTCTCTCTCACATGGTAGTGCTATGTTGTCTCTGCACTATTCCAGCTTCTCACACAATGGGGGGATTCCCTGGGAGATGGGTTTCTCCCCTGTTAATAGTTCTCCTGGGTCACAGGGTGCAGTGCCTGTGTGGATATGCAGAGAGCTTTTGAAGTTCCAAAGCTCTTCCTGCACCAGATTCAGAGCCCATATGTTTCAGCAGTTCTGTTTACTCCTGCAGGGATCTGCCCAGATAGGTGGGGCCAAAGGCAGGGTGAGTTGTGAGAGGTGGCCCAGAGCAATGGTGGCGACCAACACCACATCCAGTCCCACCTCCACAGCTCCCCACACACACCCCAGAAGCAGCCAGGGTGCAAATCTGCATCAGCGGTCCACAGTTCCCAGAACAGCAAATATTCTGTTCTTTTGATCTGACACTGCTACTGTTCCGCTTCTAGCACCAGGCAGGTGGGGGCGGGGCGAGCTCTGGGAGGATAGGGAGGGGGCGGCTAGTCTCAGTGCCTAAGGCTTCTGTTCTCTGCTCGGCAGTGAGGGCTTAAACCACCGTTTTCAGCCTTCTTCCCTCAGTCTTTGCTCCAAGGTCTCTGCTGTGAGCGTTGGGTTCAGCCGTGTTATATGCTGCCCCCTCAGCCCTGTGTGCCACAAGTGGATCCCTAGCAGTCCGAGTTCTTCCCTCTCCCGAAGCTGCGGTAGTTCCGGGAAGCAGCGAGCTCAGAGCACTGAGCTAGGTCGGTGTCCTGCGCCTGCGCGGGTCCATCTCCACACTTCTCCCGTCCCTCCTCCCCACTTGCGCGATTCTCCCACATTTAGGTGAATTCAGTAGTGGGCCTCTTCATCTTGCCTGTCTGCTGTGCAGAGAGTCCTTTGTGGAGTTATTGTTGTTCGATTAGTTGTAAATTCCAGGGGAGCTTTACAGAGGCTCACCTCATGCTGCCATTTTGATGACGTCTCCTATAAACTCTTTAACAGACAAGGCAGACAGATTTATTTCTTCTTGGACAACCCACAGTGTGGCCTTGGAAGCCGGTGGTCTTGGTGTGCTGGCCTCAAACATGAAGTCCCCAGAAGTGGTGTAGCCCTCTGTGAGCCCAAATTTTCTTCAGTTGCTCTGGGTCTTAACAGAGCTTGCTGACCAGACCATTGGCCAGGACCTAGCTGTGTTTTCCATCCTTTACATCCTTCTGTCTGCTCAAGAACCTTCACATCCTTCTGTCTGGGATCTTGTACCTGTGTGGATTCTGCATAATGGTGATCACACATTCCACTCCATCCTCCGTGAGCTCTCCTTTCCTTTTGGTGATGTCAATGTCTGCTTTCCTCAACACCACATGAGCATTATCTTTGCCCCACACACTTAATCGCAGTGGTGACAAAGGCTGTTTTCAACACCCATTGATATTAGCATTGAGCACTCACAAAATGCACTGAAACTTTTCTGGGATCACTAGAAACATGGTGGCAGCCCCAGTGGCAGCATGTAGGCCTCCTGCAGAAAAGCTCCCCATATTTTATTTTAATATCACAACGTACATCTTTTTTTACATTGTGTCCATTAACAAATTATTGTAGTTATATGTATTTTTAATAATTTTGCATTATAATATTTATAGTAGTTATAAGTGATTTACCCACCATCATTACAACATTAAAGTGTTCTTAATTTATATTTTTACTTTTATCAGTGAGTTTTATACTTCATATATGTTCCTGTTACTTGTTATAGTACTCTTTTGTTTCAGCTTGAAGCCCTCCCTTGAATATTTCTTATAAGGCCAGTCTAGTGGTGATGAACTCTGTCAGCTTTTGTTTGTCTAAAAAACTTTTTATCTTTCCTTCAATTTTGAAGGACAACTTGCCGGGTAGAGAATTCTTGGTTGGCAGAGTTTTTGTTTCAGCACTTTGACTATATCATCCCATTCCATTCTGGACTGCAAGGTTCCTGCTGAAAAATCTGCTTCTAGTCTTATGGGGGTTCCCTTGTATGTAACAAGTTGCTTTTCTCTTGCTTCTTTTAAGGTTCTCTCCTTGACTTTAACTTTTGACAATTTAATTACAGTGTGTCTTGGTTTAAGTCTTTTTGAATTCATCTATGGTACTGTTTGGGATTCCTTGATCTGGATCTCTGTTTTTTTCCTCAAGTTAGGACAGTTTTCAGCCATTATTTCTTTGAATAATATTTCTGACTCTCTTCTCTTTCTGGGACCCCTATAATGTGTATATTGGTACTCTTGATGATTTCCCTTAAGTTTCTTAAGCTATCTTCACTGTTTTTCAGTCTTATGTCTTTTTGCTTCTCTGACTTGATGAACAGCACCACCCTGTCTTCATGCTCACTGATATTTTCCTCCACTTGATCGGTTTGCTGTTGAACCCCTCTATTGAATTTTTTCATTTCTGATTACTGTATTCCTCAGCTCTGTGATTTCTGTTTGGTACTTCTTAATATTTTCTATCTGTTTTTTAAAAATCCTCACTTTGTTCATGATTGCTCTCTTGACCTCAGGGGGCATTTTTATGACTATTACTTTGAACTTTTCATCAGGTAAATTACTTATCTCCATTTCATTAAGATCTGTTTCTGAGATTTATTTTGTTCTTTTGTTTGAAACATTTTCCTCTGTTTCATTTTCCTTGACTCTTTGTGTTGGTTTCTGTGCATTAGAAAAAAACAGTTTCCTCTCCCAGTTTTCTCATTTGTGTAGGAAATGAGTTTTGTCAATCAGCCCAGCCTGCACACCTGGTTGCCTCTCAAACCTTTGTGATTATCCAACTTGCCCTCTTTGTTATTAGTGGCTCCCAGTAGTTGAGGGTGAGTCAAGACCTGCTAGTGCCCCAAAGGGGAAGATCACATTCAGCACCTAGATGCAGGCTGATTGGAAGCGAGACCCTCAGACAGCAGCTGGAAAAGTATATAGTTCAGCCTCTTCCAGGGAGAAACTGATAGTGTTTTTTGCTCCCTCTGTACTGGGCCTGGGTGTAGATCCATAATGGGGCACTCTACTTGTGAATGAAAGCCCCAATGGCTATCAGAGTCATCTGGGGATCCCTCTATTCAGTGACATTGCAAACACTGGAGTACAGACCTGTATGCAAGCTTCTTCCAAGGAGATACTGCAACTTGGAGTAGGCTAGAGGCAGAGGATGAAGGAGGTGCCTGCTGGTTCCCCAGTCTACAGGGTAGATCACAGCCAGCCTCTAGATGTGTGCTAAATTAGAAGCCTGATCCTCAGGCATCAGCTTTCAAAGTATGCAGATGGCTGCCTTCAGGAAAAGACTGGAAGATGGGTGATTTTCCCTGCTCCCTCTGGGCTGAGCCACAGGGTGGGTAGCCCTGGGGCGATAGTCACAGTGAGTACCATTAATAACTGCTTCCTTGTTTGCTATAGCCTGTGGGTTTCATGGATGCAAGCCCCACTGGCTTTCTGAACTGAATGTTTTGAATGCCTGTCCCTCAGATGGGAGTCTTAAAAGAAGAACTAAACACGGGTTCAAACCCTTCATTTCTCAGGAAGATGGGAGTTGAGAGTTCCCTCCTGATTGTGTGGCACTGTGACAGAGGCGGGGTTTATGGCAAGAGCATGTCTCAGCCCTTCTTACCCATTTCAATGTGGGTATTTTCTTATTCACCTGATGTGTAGGATTTCTTTGATAGGTAATTGATCTGTGTATAATTGTACATTTGGTGTTTCAATGGGAGGAGAGAGGTTGTCTCCTGCGTCGCCATCTTGGTTGGACTCTCTATTTTACTTTTATTATTAATGGATATTTTTGCTACATTTAAGATTCTCAAGTTGACAGGCCCCACCCCCACCCCAGCAATTTAAATTTATTTAAAAATATTATATCTTGTCTTTTGACTTCTATCATGTCTGTTGAAAGGTCAGCTGTCAATTATATTGTTTCTGAGAAAGTAAAGACTTTTTTTCTGATTGTTTTTAAGATTCATTTTTGTTTTCGGGTTTCAGTAGTTTGGCTATGATGTCCCTAGATGTAAATGTGTCTTTATCCTAGTTGAGATGTATAGGGTTTCTTATCTGTGATTGATAGCATTCATTATTTTTGTTAAGTTTTTAGCCATTATCCCTTCAGTTCTGATTTTGACTCATTCTTTCATCTCCTTCTGAGACTCCAGTTTTATGCATGTTAGAATTTCTCACTGTCTTCTCTCTTTTACTCCATCTTTTGATATTTTATGCTTCTTTCTGAATATTTTCTTCTAATGTATCTTCCAGTTAACTAATTCTTTCTTGAGCTATATGTAATCTATTGTTAAACCCATCCACTAAGTTCTGAATACAGAGTATCATGTTTTTTGGTTCTAGAGTTGCCATTTGAGTTCTTTTTGTAGTGTCTCATCTTTTGTTAAAATTCTCAATCTCATCTTTCTTCAATTTGGACATTGTAAGCATAGTTATTTTAAGTTTGTGTCTAATAACTCCTTTATCTGGAGCCTCTATGAGTATATTTCTACTGTCTTCTTTTCCTCCTGATGTTTCATTTTACATTGTTACCTCCTTATCCAGTTCTTTTTTATTATATGGTGAACATTGTATTTGCAAAATAATTTACAAAAATAATTGGAGGCTTAGGGTAATGTTACCTTTCTCCAGAGAAGTAAGGCTCTTAGAAGCATTAACAATTCAGGATTACCTTTATATAATTTTACAAATTGGGGTGATTTTAAACTAGGGACTTCAGTATATTTGGGGGGCATATCTACTTTCAAGTCCCCATTTCTTTTAGGGTCAGTCCCAATGATGGGGATTCACTACTATCTGATTTTCCTTTGTAGACTCTGACTTCCTTGTTATCACCTAAGCCTGAGAAGGTTGTCAACAGCTTGCATTAGCCTCTTGACCATTGCCTCTAAACTGGGATGGGTCTCCGGGGAAAAGTGGTCCTAAACACTAGCATCACTTCCTGTAATCTCTGTCTTCTCCTGGAGCTTGGCTAAGAAATCATTCATTCAGCTTTTAGATCTCTAATGCCTTTATATTCTAATGATTCAAAAAAATTCTTTAGAAGAACTGAATAGATATATACAAAGTTTTATTTGGATTTGGGTAATTTTCTCTTCCAGGCATCCTCACAGAATGGCTGTCAACTATCCTGTGTATTGGTAAGACCACGGGATTTAGAGCCAGCAAATCTGGTTTAAATCCTTGTTTTGCTTCTATTAGCAGTGTGATTTTTGGCAACTTACTTAAACTTCGATTCCTACTTCTCTCAGTGGTAAAATATGATGATTATAGCTTCTTTGCTGACAAATAAATGGACTAATATTGCAAATACATAATACAGTGTTGGCATATAGTGTAAGCACTATTCTTATTCAGTATGAACTATTTAAATACTTAATATCATCTGCCAAAGATTACTATTTGAGATTTGAAATGATTATAATTGTGGGATTTTTTTTTTCCAGTGTTGTATTTCAGGCAGGAACTCTTAGGTCATGACTTTGGGGTCCTGGCAATACTTGCTTTGTAATTTTTCCATACCCAAAGTTTAGCAATGTTCATACTGTAGAATTTAGGCACCCAGTGGAATACTCTCTTGCATTCTGGGATCAATCACAGACTCCAATCAAGGAAAGTTCTGGCTTTGCCTACGTGTAGCCTTAAAGCATACATCCATGCAGAAATGTGTGAGACTCCCGGTTATGTGTCTCAGCTGCTACCATTGTCCCAATTGTTTTAATGTCTTTATTAAAGACCTCTTCACCCACAGGTGAGGCCAAAGGTGCATTAGGAAAAACGTCCCCATGACTACACTCAGTGGCCTCATTGTTACGCCCTACTTTAAACCACTTGGCCCTGTTTTACATCTAGAAGTTATCCCACTCTTCAGGAGACTCTTCCTGCCAGTGCCGCCTGTTGGGTACTTGAAAGCAGGTTCATTTAAACATCAATAACTAGAACTCTTCATTGACCTCATGCTGCTTAATTCCTAACCTAGTCTTGACCCCAGAGTCAAAACCGGGTAAAAAGTCAATAAAAGTAGCAAACAATGTTATGTTATTCTTGGCAGACTGTGCAAGACAATGAGAGGGTTTAACAATAATTAATTATGGCTTAATAGTTGCTAACAAGAATTGAGTGTTTACAATGTGGCAGGGAATGTGCACACATGCTCTGATTTGATTCACATAACAACCAAATGAGGTAGGTACTATCATTACCCCTTTTTTACAGGGGGGACTGTGGTTTATAGAGGCTAAGTACTTAACCTGAGGCCACAAACCAGCTACTAGGTTCATGCCAGCCATTCCCGGAGTCTGTGTGCTCTCCGTGTCAAATATTGGATTGAGAAACTCAGACTCTCAGTTTATTATGGAGGGAGCTGATGTGACATTTTCAAAGAACATCCGGCAAACTAATAGGTCTGTAGTTAGTCTACAGAAGTGCTCTGTTAAATGGGATAGGTTGTGCTTTTAAAAACTACCCTGATGAGAATAGAGCCTGAGGATCTAATTAAAACAAATAGGTTAGCAGACATCAAAAACAACCCACCAGAACAGGGTGAGAAGAGTCTGAAAGCAAAGGGCTATCATTTGGTTGTGTAAGTGATAATGTTTAATAAATAATCCATAAAAGGAGTCATTAGCAGGTCTTGAGAAGAAGCTTCCTGGAGAAGCTTACAATTGAGAAAATGAAAGGTAACACTCTTACAAGCCTGTGCAAAATTAACCTTCCAGTCTGAACTGGCCTATGTGTTTCCACAGGATCTCTGAGTAGACACATTTAGTGGGTAGCCACGTTACAGAATTTACCCTGATTAAGGATTCTAAAAGCCCAACCCAAGTCCTTCCACAGAAATCATTGCACTTGAGGATCTTTTATGAAGGTGAAATGAACTTATAAGAATAAAATTTGGTAAATTACTTAGTAGTCAAGCTGCCTTGCCTACTTAGACAAGGTTTTGTTTCCTCCCTGTGAAAACTTATCCAACCATAAGCCTGAGGCCTGAAGGGTGAGGCCCACATTTACACAAATAGTTCTGGTTACCCTCACTTATGCAAGGAGAGGAAATACATTTCCCCTTACCTTTTTAAGACAATTAAAATGTATCTTCAGAAGATTGTCATGAGATTGAGGAGTCTTTCACTTCACCTCAGCCTTTTAACCTAATCTGACCAGTTTAAGTACGGATAGAAATAGATTCAGGGACTGCTAATGTCCAAGTTTAAGAGTGAAGGTGAAATGGTCCAAAACACCAATTCCAAAATGATGATGAAGGAGAGTGGTCATAGTCTACAGCAGTGGCTTTTCACAGTGACGATACATACGTTAAGTTCCTGCTCTGTATTCTGCCAGTCAGCGATTCTGGATAATGCCAGGCACACTAAGAGCTCAATGAATTCTTATTGGGTGAATAAAGTTATTTAGAAAGTGGCTGAGCTGCTCAAGGCTTTGAGCTGGATCTTAAGGGACGAAGTTGACCAGAGAAAGGATTAAGTTCAAATCAGAGTGGAAGGCAGATACAAAGGAGTAAGGATGACTTTGAAGTTCTCATTCAGGCTGATGTATGGGCAGAGGTGCCAGAAACTAAACAAGATGGCGGGCGGAGGAGGTGTCAGTCAAATTAAGAGCACAGGCATGATATTGTGCCTCAAATTGAGAAAAGTCATGTTCAAGAGGCTTGTGCATCTTGATGAGTGCTACTGTCTAAAGTTGCCCTTCTCCATATTTACACAACTGGGATTCTCTTGTGACTTTTTTTATTGGTACATTTTGTGACTGTCCTAGAGCTCAAGTCTTTGCATATTTTCAATTTTGTTGTTTACCACAATGGAGTATTACTTACTAAAAATGGAGGGGATCATGAGAGAACTCCCCAAAATCAGGAATTTTATTTCAAATGTTTTATCATCATCTTTATGTAATTGGTAGGCTACCATTTTTCTTTTTCACAGTCTCACTAACGCCTAATGTGTTTATGTGTTAATATTTTGTAGACGAGGAAACCAAGGCATTAAAATAGAGAATTATTCAAGGAAAGGGGGTGAGGGGTTGCAAAATTAAGGTTAGCCAACCCAAAGTAGTAAAGACTGAGTATGACGCTGGAATGAAAAGCTACATGGCTGGGGGGCATGACTCAAGCGTGAGTAATTGAGATCGCATCTCTAGGGAGCAGAAGAAAGCAAAATGGGTCTTCAATAAATGAAGTCAACGTCTCAAAATGTGAGTTTCCTAAATTGAGCATTCCCCAAAATATGCATTTCCCCAATTGTGAATCTGTTACAGAATCACAATGTGTATGAGCAGTGAAAGACCCTGAGAAGACCAGCAGCAAAGGGACGCTAAATTCATTTAACCCAGATCTCATCTTATTTGACCTTGGAATGCATTTTTCATGGGACATCTATTCCATTATCCCAGGAAATGTGTGGGAAATGTTGAATTCAGAAATCGATGTTTAATCTCATAGTGTCTGGCATATATTAGGTGCTCAATACATGCCTATTTTTGAAGTTTTGGAAGTCATCCTCTAGTAACAAATTTATTATTTGTTGTCAGTTTTTTCTTAAAAACGTGGATTTCAAAAAAGGAGCCAAGACCTTTGGAATCATGAAAATATCTTAGAATTAGGAAGAATGTGGCTCTCTAAACAGCTACTCAAAATAATTTTAAAAATTTCTACCATCTCATGACCTACCCAATCCTGGGATAAATTATTCCTTCAAGTTCCATATCACATAGTTTCTCTGAAACCGATAATTCTGCTTAGATGCCTTCTGAGTGTGAGTGAAATTTAATTATCTCATTTTCTTTACTAGCAGAGAGTAAATTAATTGCTTAAAAGAAAAAAAAAATGGCTTGTTACATGGGTAGAAAGGTGTAGAGTCCCTGGTGTACTGCTCAAGAAATGACCATTATAGTGGAAGCTTAAACTATATATTTTGTATATTTATTTTAAAATAGAGCTAATTTTTCATAGAACACTATTTTTCAATTTGTTTTGAAGTTTATTTGCCTTTGTGGAATAAGAATAAATGTGTTCATCAGGCAAACTGCATTTCAAATTTTGGCTCCATCACTTACTAGCCATCTAACCATAAGCAAGTCTCTGAGCTTCAGTTTCCTCTTTGTAAAATGGCAAGAATCCTTTTGGAGTACGAAAATAAACCTTCCTCATTTTAGCATTTAGAAATCTTCAGGATGATTGTTGCTCACTGTCATCCTACTGTAAAGCAAAGCTTCCTAGCAGACACCCCACTCCATCCCACTCGGAGTTCTAAAGGACAGAGATCCAGCGAGGAAATAGACCTACTAACAATTAACACATGAGATGCCTATAGTCACGTAATCCTTCTCCCTTAAATGGAAATGCAAAACTCGGAATCACCTGGCATACACGGACAACTGTCATGTGAAAAAGAAAAGACCAAAAGAAACAAAAACTGACCCAGAAAAAAAAGAGAGACAATTAGGGAACAGAAAACAACGTTAAAGCACTCTAATAAATATGCCAGGGGAATTTTGGAGAAAGTATTATATCCCTCAAATTAGAACAAAAGGCTAAGAAAAAGAAACAATTAGAGAAAAAAAGACAGTACTTACAGGTCAAGAAAAATAAGACTGGTTTAAAAACATTTTAATTAAAGAAGGGCTAGAACATAAACGCAAAGATTCTCTCAACGCTCTCAAAATGTAGGGGAAAAAAGACAAAGGAATGGAATACTATGAGAGTAAAGATCAGTCTAGAGACTAGAAGATCAATCTAGGAGGTTTTACAAGCAGAGCTGGAGATGAAAAAAATAGCAAAAAAAAAAAAAAAAAAAAACCTTGAAGAAAAAATGTCCAAAGCTGAAGGACAAAATTCTTCAGAATTAGAAGAGCTTCCTGAGTGCCCAGAACAATTAATGAAGAGAGAGCTATTCCTAGATACATATCTGATGTGTCATAGTACCAACAATAAGAAGTAATTGCCAAAGCCTTTTATCCCAAGTCAGATATCAATCAAGTATGAGGGCAGAATAATGCTTTTCGACAGAAAGATCTCAGAAAATTTATCTCCTATACACCCTTTCCTTAAAGATATTTGAAGATATACTCCAGAAAAACCAAAGAGTAGAATAAGGAGTTTGTGGATTCTAGGAATCTGTGGTTCTAATCCAGACTCCTATAGCAGTGGGAAAAAATTGCAACAAATGCATATCATGCTTAGAGGGCAACCAGGACAGACTGGAGCAGAAGGATGATGGGGAGATCAGTGATGGGGGTCTCCAAGAGAAAAGGGACTTAATAGAGAACACAAGTTTGAAGGAAATTAATCACAAAAGTGAATAACGCAAGAAAAGCAGCAGCATCCATTGGAAACTCCAGGGATCAGTGGCTAAGGTGGAGGAATGTATAATGAAGGTGAAGGCATAATAAAACTACAATGTGGCAATATTGGAGGATATAAACAAAGAGAAATTCCACTGAATCTTGCTGCTGGGAACATCCTTCCTTGATTGGCTCAGGGGTTATGTCAGACTTATTAAAAAGAACGTACTCTTAACACATGATTTGATCAGTCTACGGATGAATCATGGAGACTTGATTGCCACTTGGAAACCAAATGTAAAGAAAATGTTTATCTCATAAAGTGAGACAGGGAAGGCAGAGAAAAGGGCAGGGGCATCAATAACTTTGTCTTTTCAGTAAGAACTAGATAGACTACCATCAAAAGTTAATGAAACTAGAAAGGTATTTTTAGTATAACACTTTAAATTACAAATATAAACATGGACAAACAAAGGTAACAATACAGATGTTAGACATCAGAAGTGTCCAGGGTTCTGGTAGGAAAAGAGTTGTAGTGCTGAACTAAATACCCAACTTTCCTACTGAGGAGTCTGTAAATAGTATCTTTTATTGGTAAATTAAAAAAATAGTTATAAGCATGTTGTCTATACGGGGGCAAGAGCAGAAGAATTGAAAATGGAAACAACCTCTTAGAACGGGGACCCCGTCTGTCTCACTTGTTGGACACTGTACCCCTAGTGCTTAGAATGGCTCCTGGCACACTTGCTTGATAAACAGTGACTAAAAAGAAGTTGACTCTGGAAAATGGTACTGGGAGTGGGGAGGGGAAGGGCCAGAGGCTGTCTCTTCCTAACACTGAATGGTTTCTAGATGAAAGCATTAGTTTGATGAAAAAAATTATCATTGTGAAAGTACACAGAAGAATGGGGCATGCCATGGTTAGTGGTGGTTTCCTTGAGGAAGTGACCAATAAGATGAAACCTGAAGGAGGAATCAGCCAGGTGAGGGAAGAGAATGTTCCAAGCCGAGGGAACACCTGTGAAGACTTCAGGGAGAAAGAACTTCAGGGACAGCGTAGGGTGTGGGGGGGAAGCTCCATGAGAGCCTGGGGAAGAAGGCAGGGGCCAAGTCTAAGAGGGCTTTTGTAGGCCACACTCAGGATGCTGATGACCTTCCCAAGAAACGCGCCGTGAGACCCACGGCTTGTCTATACTTCATTACCATTCCTGCTCTGTGAGTGCACTGGGGACCAGGGTGTCCAGAGCACTCTGTTCTTGACTTCTCAGGAATGAACTGGACTTTTGGGTTGATTTTTGGTATCTAGTAACTTTGAGATACCAAAGAAGAAGAAAATACTACCTATTAGATAATTGAGTAGAGTATGGTCAACTTGTTGCATACACTGTGTACTTAAGGCAGAAGCTGAATGAGACATACTGAGAATATTGGGGGCAATGGCTGGATTTCCTCATTGGGGTTTGTCGGGAAGTTGCGATGCCATTTTAGCAGGGAGGCAGAAAAACACTATCAGGGCAAGTTAGGCATCGGTGGCAAAGCATGTTCTAGTCAAGAAGCCAGAAGAGTGTTTCCTGGGCTCTCAGGAACAGGGGACTGGGCCAGATGCCAACCATCACTGGAAAGATGTGGGCTCTACCCTGGAGAAGTGCCTGTTCTTAGAAGACAGAAAGAGACGTGGATGAGCCCAGATCCAGATTCTCTCAGAGCACAAAGGCTGCACGGGGATCAGGCCTGGTGCTCTGGGAAGCCGAACAAACTCTTCCAATCCACCAGGGTCCTTGTTAGTGCATCGAAACAGTAATTTAGTCAATGACGAGAGTTCATGTCGCTTTCGAAGGCACTTAACTTCCTCCCAGGATGTTGGTTGCACACCAGGGGAATCCAGCTCACTAATCTTTAACACTTGTCATAATTATTTTTCCTTCAATAATACTATTTCCCCCCTGAGAAACCCAAAATTATTACATAAGGAATGTAGAAATAGAAGTGTGTGATATTTTTTAATAAAATGTAGTCAGTGGCCCCAGGGAATTTTTCTTGCAAAAGCCTCTCAAATCAATTATATTTTCTCATTTCTAGTTCCAATAATTGCGTATTTTATTTCTATATTTATTTAAGTTCTTTCAAAATGAAAAGGTGGAGTTGTGTTGACACACTGAGAAAGGAGGGTATTATTAATTAAAGTTGTTTAAAGCCTGAGATGAAAACAGTGCTGACGCATATCAATTTGCTTCAGTGAGCTGTCAGGCCGCTGTGTGAGGTTACAGGAGTATTGCTCGCAATTCTGGGTGCTGGCCCCCGAGTGCATCATCCCCTCCTCTCCAGGAGGTAGGTCTGCAATCACAGCTCATCCATTCGGAGAAAAAGTAAATGATGCACCCAGGAGTTTAGGACCTGTCACTCAACTCTTTAGAAGATGCAGGACTACTGACCTGCATTTGTCATATTTTAATCAGACTGTTCAGTCCTGCTCCCTCCCTCTGTCACTTCAGCGGGGCGCTCCTTGTCATTTACTTCCACTGTCTCCTCTGAGTCTAACGTCTCTGCTGTGACACAGTTGGAGTGGCAGTGGTGGGGTTCTTCCCCTTTAATACGTAAGGAGCACCAGGTTCGGAAAGGTTGAGGACACTTGCCCAGGGTCACATGGCTGCTGGGTGGGAGAGCCAGACCAGACTGGGGGGCTTTTGATCCCTGACCCCAGGCCTTACTCTGCCTGCCCTCTGAGCTTCCACCATTCCTCCACAGCCCTGCTACACAGTGCTCTGTGTGCCTGAGTCAGCAAGGCCTGAGAAAAGAACAGCCCAAGGAGATTCTTGCTTCCAACTAGAGCCTGAGGATGGCGTACCTCTCCCTCTTGTGCAGGAGTCGGTATTAGTCAGAAAACAATGAACCATGGATCTCTGACCCTCTCTTACTAGTTCCCTTTCTCAGCTGGGGGCCCCTTCACAATAGGCACGGACAATACCACCTCTAGTGTTTCTTTCTGTCTCCTCCCTGCCCCCCCCTGCCTCCCCCCACCAGCTTTCTTCCCTCCCTCCCTCCCTCCCTCATCCATTCTCATAGGGAAAGCTCTCAAGAGACTTCGGATGTTTTCTTGTGGTTGGTTAAGAATGACCAGAGTGACCCACTCAAAGAAGGTTAATTTCAGAGTTCAATCAATGAGTTTTCCAGAGCCTGCTTCTTTTAAACCATGCCACTGGAGACTAGTAAATGTTGGTTATTATTATTTGGCCCAGAGGATGCACTGAATACAGAGAATTATGATCTGTTTGCCTAAGTCAATCTCATAGTCTTTTATTTACTCATTGTGACATCAGAAGGCAAAATGGGAAACAGGGGTCGAAATTACAAAGAAACTGGTTAGGGTTTGAAATGAAGGACTTTCAAGCAATTGGAACTCTTTGAAAAAAGAATGGCCACATCAGGGGCCGTGAGATTTCTGTTGCCAGAGATGGTGAAACAGAACCGATGACTACTTAATCAAACTACGCTGGATGAGAAGAGAAAGGTTAGAACAGATGACCTCTAAGGTCTCAATGCTGAGATTTTTAATTTGTTTATCCTTCCTACGAACACGTTTCTGGAGTTCAGAGAGAGGGAGCTGGGTCAGGGGTCGGGGCAATGGTCAGGCACCTCCAGTCCATCCGTCACCTTTGCTAACCCAAGCTGTTCAGCCACTACATCCAGCCAGGCATGTTCAAGCTGTGGCACTGAGGACAGCAGCGGGGTACAGCACAGGTCCACAACTTACAGAACACAGGTCAGACTCTCCATGATTTCAGCTGCAAACTTAACAGAAGCAACCACTTAACTAAAGCAAAGGGCTTATTTTGATGAGATTCTGAAGCAGGAATCCCTAAAAATTCTTCCCTCCTCCCCCCCAGAATCACAGGAAAACGTGGCAGGGGTATCATCATATCATTTTACTGTGTACCCACTTGCCAATTACTCTGGATTGATGCTTACCTGTGTAAAACATCAACTAAACATAAACTCCACATCATATATTTGACACTTTATACAAGACAAAAAAAAGATTGGCTATTTAGGCAAAAGCATCAGCCTCGTAGTTTTCCTCACAGACATACAGTAATTACACACACACACACACACACACACACACACACACACACAGAGTTCACATTATGAGTAAGTAATGGTCAGGCAGTTCCAATGGGCAGTTTACTCTCCAGGAAACAACAGGCGCTGTCCTACATGCACACTCTTCCAGGTTATTCAAAGCCATTTAGAAAATTACTGTTTTGGTTCACAAAATGCTCCACCAATCTGAAGAATTATCCCTTTTCCCCAAATGGCTAATTTACTCATTCTTTGAGTAATTGGCATGTTAAAGTTGATGTGGGTCCAGTGTCTGAATAATAAAAAATAGCTACTTTCTACCGAGTGTTTAGTATGTTCCGGGCATTCTGAATACATTACATACAACCTCATTAAGTTCTCACAACAACCTGGATGTGTGATGTTCTCCTTATGTTCACCAAAGAGTAAACTGAAACTCACAGAGAAAAGTAATTTACCCCTGGTCATACAGCTCTAGTGTCTAGTGCACAGGAAGTGCTGGATGAACGATCATTAATATTATTTTATACTAGGAGGCACAGCTGGGATTTGAGTCATGGTCTCAACACACATCAAAGCCTTTACATATGGCTTCTATATTGTTCTGCCTCCTACAACATGCACTGTCCACAAGAAGGAGGTATGTCATGGCCAGGTGTCACTTGCAGGGATCCTTGTCTTAAAAGAGGCCACATATCACACTTTCAGTCACTCCCTATTGGTTCAGAGAATATACCAGGTAAAACAGAATGATTAAGACAGCAGTCACCTCCAAACTTGGGGGGGGGAGCACAAATAAATTTCTAGAAGTTTCTAGAAGCTCATCAATACATGCAGGGTTAAGGGAATCTATGGCTAGATTCTCAGTTTGCAGATGTCATTCTTCCTAAAAGTGATGTGCCCAAGATTGCTCTCTAGGCAATGCTCCATGCCAGCTCTCCATTCCCATCTCCCCCACACCACGGATCTCTGCCATGCCAGACACTCCCGTCACTTGCATAAGACACTGGCTCCGAAGGGTGCAGCCCTGTGGGCACAGGGCTTGGTGAGATGCTGGTACCTTTGTGAGAATGAGAGAAAAAGGTATCTTTTCCTCCTGGCATACAGAGTGTGGGCTGGACTGGAGTTCCTTCCCATTTACTCAGCAGTGTGCCCCTGTGCAGGTCTCCGCCTACAGAAATCTTACCACAGTGCTGAGTGTGTTCACTGCTGGATATGAAACCCCGTGCACCAAAGAGGCAGTTTCCAATCTCAGTTGAGACGACAGAAGGACATTTGCCAGCTGAGAAGGTTAATCACTCACTGTTTATTTCTAAACAGAGATTGTCAAGCATCTCCTAAACTACGAAAAGATAATTGCAGGCCATTCAACAATAAAGATTGAATAATAGACTCATAAAATGAATGGCCAGAAATTCCACGGCAACATTTTCGGCCCAGAGTTTCTCTGGCCCCAGATTGTAAACTTGCTATTTGAAAAACGAAATGATGGGTTCAGCATTTCGGTCCCTGTCCCCTTAAGAACAGGCAGCCTACTGCTCGGTGGAAACCCAGACCCCAGGGCCATATGTCATGATTCCTCCACCACCTGAGGAAGTGCTGGCTCCGGCTCAGTGTGGCACAGGGAGCTTCCTCCTCAGCCCTGAAACCACTTGAATTAGGGGGATTTTCAGGTTAGTATTACTGATACACTATAAATGCAGTTTTCCTGGGAGAGGCTGCTTTTTAAAACAGATTTCTTGAGAAATCCAGGGCTCCGGTGGCACCTTCTTTTCATATTTATATGTCAAAGGGGGGAAGAAAGCAGAGTGTTTGCCTCTGAAGCAGGCACCATGCGCACGCCCGGGAATGAAGGAAACAATGAATGAAATAATGAATAAACTTTAAACGCCAATGGATACTAAGCACCGACTCTCTGCCAGACACTGTTCTAAGAAAGGCACACATATTCGTTCCATGAATCCACATGACAACCCATTTCCAGAACTGACTAGCTTGCCCACCACACAGCTGGTGGGATTTTTACTTCCAAATGCTTAGGAGGCATTTGTATTTTTTTCTCCTCTGAATTTCTTTGACAGAGCTCTTTATATATTAGGAATAGCATGCGCTCATTATATATTGAAGTAGTTTTCCATGTTTTCTGCTTTCTTTTTATTCTTTTTTTTTTTTTTTTGTGGTGTTTCCGACAGAGTCAAATCTACCTTTATTTTCACTTCTACTTCTTTTATTTAGAACCAGGCTTACAAAACACTTTCTCACTCCAAGATTATTTCATCTTTACCTGAACTTTCTCTAGTAAATTTCAAGCTTTATTATAATACATTAAAATCTTTCTGGAACTTATTTTGGTTAAATGTACTAGGTACGCATCTGATTTTATTCTCCCCCCTCCCCCCCCATACCCAACAGTTTAGGAACTATGCCAATGTCATTTACTGAAAAGTTATTCATCCAATCGCTCATTTATTCAACAAATATTTATCCAGAACCTACAGTGAGCAGGCATTTTTCTAGGGGATACAGCAGGGAGCTTACATTCTAATAGGAAGAGTCAGATTATGCCAACAATATATGTCATGCAGTGGACTAGGAAGGGCTGGAATGGCCTTGCACAAGGAGCTCAGGGGAGGTCTCTCTGAAATGTGACATTTGGGTTGAGACCTGAAGGAAGTGAGAAGTGGCAAGGGCACTCCAGGCAGCGGGTGCAGCAGGCGCTGGGCCATGAGGTGGGATGTTTGGTGTGTTCAAATAAAGGTGAAGGGGCCTCTTCAGCAGAAGCACTACCACAAATGAGGGGAGAGGGCAGTGGGAGGAAGCAAAGGGGTGGCAGGAGCCAGATCATATAGCCTCTGATAGGTCATGGTAAGGACTTTGGATTCTGGTACTGGGTTCGTGTTGTGGGTGGCATTTCCCAAAGATGGCCACAACAATATCCCGTGTGCACTTTGCAATATGACACTGCCATGCCCCGATCAGAAGACAGTCTATCTCTTGACCTCACTGAATCTGGGCAGGCCTAGTGACTGCTTTGGACAATAAATTATGGCAGAAAAGATGCTACGCCAGTTGGGAGAGTAGCCCTTAATCAGTCTGGCAGCTTCTTCCTCCTGCCTCTTAGAAGACAGTCATAATGGAAAAGGTGCACATACCCCGAGAATGCCACTCTGAGAAGGCCAAGCCACCTGAAGTGCCCTGGAGCATAAGATGCCACGAGGAGAGAAGCCAAGGAGCCACAGGCACCAGATATGTGAGTGAAGAAGCCATCTTGGCAGGGCATCCTCCCGCCCAGCCAACACCAAACTGCCCAGACTCCTGACCTGTGTTATCTTGAATAAAATGGAAGGTTGTTTTGACCCACCATGCTTGGGGGCAGTTGGTTATGCAGCAATAGATAAGTGGAAGAGTGAGGTACAGGGCCCCTAGAGGGTTCTGAGCAAGTGTACAATTTCAGTTTTACAGCAATTCCTCTGTGTCTGTGCTGAGGACAGAATGCAAAAGGGAGAGTGTGGAAAGGAGACCCGTTCACAGAGCAGGTAAGAGGCAGGGAGGTGGAAGCGGAAGGGGTGGGAAGGGATTCAATTCTAGATCTATTTCAGAGGTCACATGGGATCAGATGGGATCTGCTGCTGGATAAGATGTGGGATATGAAAGAAGGGAGTGAGAGATGGCTTCAGGTTGCTCGCCTGACACTGAACAAGGAAGGGGACCTTTACTGCCATGTGAGAAAGCTGCAGGAGGAGCAGGTTGGAGCTAGGGACATCAGGAATTCTGCTCTGGACATGTTAAGGTTACGAGGCCGAACACACATTCAAGCGCACATGCTGAGTGCTGTTGGACAGCTGGTGTCTGGGCAGAAAAAAGGGCCCAGACTGGGACATAGGAGTCTGGGCCTTGCTGGGGTTTCCATGGTCATGTTGGACCAGGTCACCTGGGGAGTGAATGTAGACGGAGAAGTTGGAGGACTAAATCCTGGGCACTCCATTATATAGAGATGTGGAAGAATTGGAGAAGGAACCTGAAAAGGAGGCTGAGGACGAGCAGCCAGTGAGACAGGAGAGAAGAGAACAATGTGAGAACGATGTTTGGGCTGGGGGGGGAGGGGTGCCAATAATGAAGGAATAAATTACTGTGTCAGAGCCGCTGAAGAACAAAGTTGATGAAGACGGACCATTCTTATATTACTGTGCTCATTCCTGACCTCACCGACTTGGAAAGGTGATTTTTATCACATGTTAAATTTACACACGAGTGAGAATGTGTGCATGCATCCTTTCTCTCCTCTCCCCATTGATCTGTTTATCTATCCGGAGCCGAAAGTCGGCTGAAACTTTCACACATGACCAGGCAAGCACCATGCCTGCCCCCGACCTTTTCTTCTTTTTTCCAAAAATATCCTGGTTGCTCTAATCCCCAGGAATTTTATCAAGTCCCCTTCCTCCCAAAATGCATAGGAAAGCTTAATATATATATATATATATATATATATATATATATATATATATAATACATACATATATATATGTATAATATATAATATATATGATTTGCATACAAATTGGTTTGGTGAGTGTTAATATTGAGTCTGCTTATCTACTCTCCACATGGTATGTGTTTCCATTTATGTGTTTTACATCCCTAAGTAGATTGTTTTAATATATAGGTCCTGTGTGTTTTCTCTTAAGATATTTTCTAGGTATTTAAATTGCAGTGGCTTTTGTGAATTACAGGTAACCCCCGTATAACACGGTTGTGAGGTTCCTTAAAAATGTCGTGTTGTGCGAATCCGTGTTGTACGAAACAAAGAACTAATACAAAAAAGGTGATTAGGTTCCAAAAATTTTTAAAACATACTATTATATTTATAATTAAGAGAAATATCTTTATTAATGCAATTTTCACCAAAAGCATAACATATTAATATGTATTAAACAATGTTTTCTCCGTCATCATTACTAAGCACCATTAACCAAAGGCATTTTCTTTTTGACAAGATCTCTTCATCCTCTGAACTTTCTTCAGCATTATCTTGACTTCTAGTCTGTATTTTTTGCAAAAAATCTGTTATTTTAGATTGTTTGCTTTTAGCTGAGAGATCTTTATAAATTTTGTTATATGGTGCTAAGCACTTGTGATGATGTCTCTTAAACTTTGTGCTTCTTTTAGTGGAAGGATCTTCATTAGGAAATACAGCTCCAACTATTTGGCTAAGTCTAGGCCTTTCTTTACGCTTTTCAGAGTCAAGTGTTTAACTTCTTCGTTTTCACCTGTGCTATCGTCCTCTGAATTATCTTGGCACAGTAATGTTATGCGGTCTTTTGATGCTTTAAAACCTGGTGCAACTTTTCATTTTTTGAAATAAATGTTCTCTTGGGCATTTTTTTCTACCAATGGCCGGTCTCATCGGCATTCAAAACCTGATGTCTTGAATAGCCACCCTGTTCAATAATTTCTTGCAATTCCTTTAGGTAAGTTTTGGCAGCTTCTTTATCAGCTGATGCACTTTCCCCTTGTATTTTTAGGTTTTGTAATGAAAAACGTTTTCTAAAACGGTCAAACCACCCTTTGCTAGTAACAAAGTCAGGGTTAACAGCAGATTCTCCATTTTCCTTTAATTGTAGATTTTTAAAGCTTTCTGTTTAATAACCTTGGTGTCCTGTGGAATCTATTTTTTGAATAGTCATCATTCCAGATACTAAGGGCTTTTTCCATCTTGTCAATTATTGGTGCTCTGGGATGAGATGTCATATTTGCAGAGATAGAACAACCAGCAGCAATGGAAGCTCTAATTTTATGTTCATTTTTCTGTTTAGTCCGGATTGTTGCTTCATTAAATCCAAGGTTTTTGCAACATATGATACTTTTCCCCTCTTTTCAAGCCGATCCAAAAATCTGTAATTTTTGTTCTAGCGAGATGAAATGCCTTTTTAAGAACTATTGTTTTATTTCCACCAGACATAGTTCAGGTCTACAAATTAACTCACAAAAATGAAAAACATAATTACCATTTCTTTAAAAAAGGTTGAATAACATTTACCCGAAAAATTTTAAATCTATGTATAATGAAGTAAAAAGAAAAATACAAAGTTTTAAAATATATGTACTTAATACTCCACGATCTAAATGGATTTAAAATTCTAATAAATTTTAAAATTCTGTAGTCAAATCTGATATGACATCCAAGCTCGAATGAAAAATTTCAAATGAGATAGCTTTTGCTCTTAAAAGCTTTTATTACGTTCCATGTTATTCGGGGATTTTCCTAATTTCGAATGAGATATCTTTTGCTCTTAAAAGCTCTTATTACTCTCCATGTTGTTCGGGGATTTCTCTAATTCTCAAACCGTGTTAGAGTGAAACCATGTTCTAGGATGCCGTGTTGTACAAGAGTTTCCCCCAATTCTTGAACCATGTTAGAGCGAAACCGTGTTATAGAAGTACCGTGTTATACGGAGGTTACCTGTATAACCCTTTTTCCCATTGTATCTTCTTACTGGCTATTTGTGCTATAAGAAATCTATTTCTGTATAAAGAATTCTCTTATTGTTTCTAATTATTTCAGGTGATGAAACAGATTTTAACACCTTTGTTATTTTCATAGGCATGAGATCTCAAAGCTGTGGAATAATATAGCCAGAGTATAAAGCTGTCCTAATTTCTGCTGATAAAATCTTTCCTAGTTTGAAGAATAGGGTTTAATATGTCAGTATTTCAAAGTGTTCCCCAAAGAACTCCATGATTTCTAGGTGCTCTGGGAATGATTGTAGCCACACATCTCAAATTGTCCCAGTTATTCCCAATTTCAAATATTTTTTCCCTTTGTTAACCCATGAGTCAGACCATATGTCCTTTGATCTTTGCTTCAAAAAATATTGTCACGGTATTTAGAAACAGGGACAGCCCAGGCAAAGTTATAACATATGGGATGTTTTTCCTCTGAGCCCTTAACTTTCCCCTCAGCATTCTTCCTGCTTATGTGGTGCCTGGAGCGTGTACACACACACACACATACACACACACATGCACGTGCATGCACACACACTTGCACATATACTCACACGCAGTGGTGTCCTGGAAGAAAGGGATTTCACTCAAATAATACCACATGTGCATCCACTGTGCAGGCTGGGACAGTCTTACCCTGAGGCTGCATAGTGTGGGAGCTCTTAGAGATGGGCAGCCTGCATTTGAACCCCACATCTAATGGCATGCACTCGGCCCGCTCACTTAGCCTCTTAGAGACTCTGTTCTCCATATGTAAAAGGAGTGTGTAATGTCTACATTGCAGGGCTGCTGTGGGGACTCAGAAAATGACTGTTAAATGTTGGACATAGTAGGAGCTGGAGAAACAGAACCCATTACTTTCATTTAGAAGGGAGTTCCATACTATTGCTCAGGTCTTTAAGAAAATCCCTTGGTCTCATATCTACTTCCAGCTGTAGAAGCCAAGTGACCAGAATGAGACTGTGGGAAGCAGGGGGGTCTCAGCCTAACTCTCCCTGGTGTACACCTGTCTGTACAGACAAACCGCCAATGGCTGACCTCTCCAACTAACCAGCCTCCACTCAGAGGCTGCCGTGCAGTAGCCATGTGGAAGACATGTCATTTTTTTTCCTGCCACTTCCCAACCATCCATCCCTTCCTATTACCACTTCAGTCTTGTTTTGGGGGGTGCCTCCCTGTGCATAGCTTTGGGAGGTAGGGCCTGAAGTCAAATGGATGGATCTGACCGTTCCCTGGGGGCAGGCATGTGGCCTAGATGCAGCGTATCACTCTCTCCCTTCTTTCTAGGATTCTGTATTTTACATAAGTGATACCCCAATGTGGGGACAATTGAGGTCATGTCTGTTAGAGCGGTGGCCACATTATGTGGCCCAGGCTGTGCCCACGTTTCCATTACTGTGGTTGTTAATGGTGTTCTTACTGGTTCTGGCTGCCTGAGCTTCAGACTACCCCCCACCCTTGCTGCTCTACTTCAAGCCTGCTCAGGCCCAAAATTGTTCCAAAAGACTGCCTTTTTGAGCACTGCTCAATTTGGTTTCTCTTTCTTCTACAGGAGCACTGTCTGATACAGCCTGATTCCAAGAGGAAAATAAGAAAAGAGACTCATCCCACTGAACAAGAATTCTGTCTTTCGTTGGTCAACATCCGGCACCTGGGAGAAAGGTGAAATCTTAACAACCCATGAGTCAACAGGACATGATGAGTGAGTTAAAGTTATGCGCCTTCACATTGGAGAGGATTTCGGAACAGAATGCCTTTCAGTTTGCAAATTTATCATGAAAGGGGTCAAGAGGATGGAGGGGTGGAAAAGGGTTAGCGAGTATCAACTTATACAACTACCCGCTCCAACAAAGGCTCTCTGTGCTTTTGGGAGAACTTAAAACAATTCCTTTTTTGAGGATGGGGAAAAGTGTTTCCTCTGTACTTTCTCTCTTCGTTATCCATTGTCTCCGCACTGCCCCTTGTTCCTAAGCTGCCACAAAGCATTTTACTAGTTATCTGACTATCACCCCACTTAACATGTTCCGTGGTCTGCTGGCTGATGGCCGTTTAAGCAGGATCTAATTGGTAACATACTGTCGACTGAATTAAGTGCCATGTGATAGAGATTTAAACCATGGTAATTTTTCCATAAAGAAAAATCTGTCAACAGGCTACAGCAGAGGAACAGCAATAAATCAAATTGTCATGTTTATTAGTTATTGCAGGAGTCTAGTTGTCTTGTATTCATTATAACCCCCCCCCCCATTTTTAGCACCGATAAATGCTATAAAGAGAAATATTTGTGCAAGGTGCTTTTTAATAGGTTTATATCTGTACGTGAATACCTGATTGAATTTTAATCATGAGAAAAATGGTGCTACTTCCCTTTAAAAGGAACATTTATTTTGGCTGTTTTCGGGATGAGGGATAATGTTTCTAGCTTTTTGCAAAGCTGTGTTTTAAAACGCTGGGAATCAATTCACTAATAATCACAGAAAAGCAAACAAAAACAAAAACGATATTAATACCATTTGCTTATCAAGTTTGCGAAATTAAAAGACCTGATAGAATGATTGCACTAAAGGATCTGTAGAACACTCATTGCAGTTTGATTTGGAATATTAAAAAATGGAAATAAATTAATTTTCCATATATGGGACTGGTTAAACAGATTATGGAATATCATTACCAGAGAGTGCAAAGCAGCCATTTAAAAAATAAGTGAAATGATATTTAATGATGCATCATTAAGAACCAACATCATTTGTCCTTTTCCTTTTCTTTTAACTTGCCTTTACTGAAAGTTACTTTCACCATTTTTTTTTACGTGAATCGGAAATATACAGAGGGTGCCAAAAAAATGTATACACATTTTAAGAAAGGAAAAAAAACTGTATTAAAATAGTAATACTCAATATGTACTAAATACAAAAGATGAATACAAGGCATGTGTATACATTTTTTTGGCACCCCTAGTACAACAGAACTTTACACAGGTAGCCTCACTAGAATCTCATAAAACCCTGTGAACTATGTAGGATGGGTTATTATACCCAGTTCACAGATAAAGAAAGTGAAGTGTGGAAGATAAGGCGACTTACTGGAGGAGTCCCACATCTGTCAGCCTCAGGAGGCGGGATGCAAGCCTAGGGGGTCTTCCCCAGAACCGCAGAATAAAGGGTCTAGAACTCAGAGGCCACCTTTAACTCTTAGTGTGACTTTGAACTTATTTCTTAATTCTCAGGGACTTCCTTAATTCTCGGCTTCCTCATCAGTCGTGTTTCACTACCACTTCACTCGTATTGTAGAGGCGATATATGAGGCTAGGAGCAGAGTCTGGAGACAGTCGGATCCCAACTCGGCCATCCCCCAGCTCTACAGTCTCCGGCCAGCGATCAACCTTTCCTCTAAACATCTCACAATCATAAGGGAATCTGCTACAATGATGTGACAGAAGGTATGTAACACAAAAGCACATGCTTTACACATGAGAGGCACTAAACGTGCCATTTTCTACCGCCCGGATGCCACGGCTACATGTCCCTACTTTCTAGGCTGCTGTGCACATGGACGTCGGCAGCGTGTAAGAGCTCGGAGTTCCAGCGCTCGCTCCTATCCAGAGCAGGACTCCAGGGAGGCGCCCGGGCTCCTTTCCCAGCCTCCTGCTCACCACACGTGTCTCTGAGGGTAAGGACCCTGCGTGTTGGTGTCGCTGCTCTGACTGCTCATGGATCTCCTTCTACGCCCACTTGCACATCCCCACCTCCCGCCTTCAATCTTGCCTATCCTCCTACCACTTCACTTCAAGTCTGGCAGTTCAATTGCACAAAAGGTGGTGATAACAACAATAGTAACAACAATAATAACAACAATGGCCACTAACCCTTACCGAGCCCTTTAAATGTAACAGAGACTCTTCTAGGCACTTTATATGTATTACCTCACCTAATCCTATTGAAGAGGCAGAGATTATTAGGGTACCCACTGCACAGACGCAGAGAGGTGGAGGGACTTGCCAAAGCCATGGTGCGTGCAAGAATTGGGCCTTGAACCCACATATCTAGCGAAGGAGCAGTATATATGGTTCCCATTTAAAAAATGCAAACTAAATAAAAATGTGCACGACACAACTGAACACTGAGAGCAGGGAATGTCCAGAGCAAGGAAACAGCAGCTGACAGACACAAAACCAAAACCTTAGAACAGGGAGTGTTCATGTTGCTTTCCCTGGAATAATCTCACTTGAGCAGCGAGAAGGGAAACCCTGACAGCCCTAGTAAGGTAGGGTGGCCTTCCTCAGCTTTGCACCAAGAGCACATGCTTTGGATAAAAGCAGACACCACAATTTTTTTAAAATTGATTATTTGGTGCATAGAGCCAAGACTCAAAGAATGAATTGACTGCCTTCCTTTGTTGTTGTGGGCACTGGTTAACATTTGGCCCTTAGCTGTTCTCATTGCGAGATCAGGTGTCAGACTGAACAGTTTTCATCTCGTGGAACTTTCAACCCTTTGAACGAAAGGGATTATGAAATGCATATCTAGATATAATTTCTCCTTTATGGATGTAAGACTTGAATAGCAAGGAATTCACATGTTAGGAAACAAATTCTTGGTCACACCTCTAGTTCTCCGGCTTCACAAACATGGTGAAAATTGCTATATTGTATTACATGATACATGTGCTTATATGCGTGTATGTATATATATACATATACATGTGTGTGTGTGTGCACACATGCATACATGCACATACGGTGTTTCCCCGAAAGTAAGACCTAGAAAGACGCATTAGAGCTGATTGTCCAGCTAGGTCTTACTTTCGGGGAAACACGGTGCACAATGAGCTAAGGAATACAGAGACGGCACAGCTAGCCCTGACGGTGAGGAGGTCTACCAGAAGGCTGGAATCACTCACTGGTGCAGTGCACTGGAGGCCGGTCTGTGGCCGTGTCACGGGTTCTTTCTGAGGTGCAGATCATGCCCTACCTGAGGTTCAGACACACTTTCCTAAGGCCCACAGGCCCAGCTACCATCCTATATGTGTGCAAGCATGTGCACACCTGGCTTCTGCATTTGTTACATGCTGCACCCACATGAGTTCTGGGACTTTCCTGATCACATTCCAAGGCTCCCTCCCTAGTCTGCCCAGCTGTTCACCAAGGCTGGATTATCCCCACAAAGCAGGCTGCAGTACTCCATGCTGCCCAGCCCCTAGGAGCACAGACCGGGCCGGGCTACTCCAAATACCCCCTGCAGGGTTACTTTTTTTCCACCCAAGGCAGCCCAGATGCTCTCTGGCTTCATCTTACCTCTCAGCTCACACGCTCCTTTCCTCTCTCTCCCAAATAAGTCGTTCAGCTTCTTCCTTCTGAGGCTGTGTGTGGCGCTCCCTTCTCACTGGCAGCTTTCTGAATGGCACTTTCTGCATAAACAGGAAGAGCACGTGTGGTCACAACTCAAGTGTGCAGGTGTTGATAGAGGATGTGAAAGTGTGGAGGCGAGTGACTAAACCAGCCCATGGCATTTCCCTATGAGACACCTACTTGGCCTCCTCTTACCCACTGCAGGGCCAGGTCTACCAGAAGGCTGGATTCAGGAACCCGGACCCCACGCCAGGGCCCACCTGACACAAACCAGAAGAATGTGGTCATGGAGGCCGAGGGACAAGTTCTCTACTGCTCTGCCTCTCCCTCACTCTATACAGACTCCTGAAAAGAGTCCCTTTAAAGATATTCTTATTATCAGGTACGCTGATTTAAATGGCTTCCTTCACTTGTCCAAAACCCAGCTGGTTCCTTAAACTGCCTAGACATCCAAGAGACCAGAATCAAAAGCCTAATTCTCCTGTGTACGGCGATGCCTTCTAGAACTTTCTAGGACAGAGATGCATCAGGAGAGGAGAAAGAGCATGAGATGGGGAATCAGATGAACCAAGGCTGCTCTGTTGGAAGGGTTCCCACCTCCCACTCACTAGTCAGCCCACAGCAGCAGGGCTCCTTGTCCCCACATCCTTCCCTGCCACCCACTGTCCCTGGAACAGCTTTCGCCAAGGTCACCAGGGAGCTTACCAACGGACACTTGTTCAGTCCCTGTCTTACATGTCCCCCTGTAGTGTTTGACACCAGTGATCACTCCTTTCCTTCTGGAATGCCTCCCTTGTCCCCCATGACTCCACATTCTCCTGGTTTGGGTCAGGTGATCTCTCCATGTCTTATTTTTTGTCCTTCCCCAGGGTTCCATCTCAGTCCAGGGGTTCATGTTCTCCATGGTGGCCTCTTCCACCCTCAGCATGCTGCTCCCCAAGCCCATGTCTATATATCACAAGCTTCTGCTGCTTTCCCAGGATGTCCCCCAGGCACTCAGGTGTCACTGGTCAGAATGAAGCTCTGGTCTGTCACTGCCCTGATGCAAGACTTTTCATGTGGCCTGTAAAATCCTTCCCGCCTTGTTCCTAACTTGCCCCTCGTTTCTCGTTCTAGGTTTGCTTCCTTCTGGACTCTTGCTTTGCCTCTGGCTGATGTGGCTTCTTCAGGTTTGACCCTCAGTTACCCTCATCCAAACAGGGCCATCCATCTGTATCCTCAGGCTGGATTCACATCTCGTCATATCTAGAAACCGCCCCCATCCAATCCTATGCCAGCCACTGGGAAATTATCCCAGTACTGGCCACATCCAGTCCACAGCAAGGGGAAAACCTGTCTTTCTCCTATATCCAAATCAGAAGTGGGGAGTCTCCTTGCCTTCTTCCCTGTTTCACATACTCCTCAGCCTTCCGTGACCAAGCCCTGTCCATTCTGCCTCGTAAACCACGCCTCAGTGCTTTCTCTTCTCCTTTCCCACAGCCAGGCCCTGACTCCAAGGCCTCGTCATCACTGCCCAGTCCACAGAGGGGCATGTCACCCAAGGCCTGCAAGAAAATGCACCGAGGTGTGGGAAGAAGACTCGAGTATCTACTCGTGCTTATTTGTGTATTTTTATTGACATAACATTCACGTAACAGCAAAATTAACCATGAACCATTTTTAAAGGTAGAATCCAGTGGCAGTGAGTATATTCACAGTTTTGTGCACCCACCACCTCCATTTACTCCCGAGATTCACATTGATTTTCAGCGTTTACTTTTTGTGTACATATTAATGCATGTAATTATACGTGTGTGTGTATGTATATGTGTATATATGTATATATATATATATATATATATATATATATATATATACACACACACACACACACACACAGTTGTACTGTGATCATTTGTGAACACTCATACATCTGTTGGGAATATGTGGTGAAGACTTCTTTACCAAGGAGGGTGCACGACCAGAAATGTGGACACATGTGGTCACCAAACTCATCGCCCAGGTGACAGCCTCCAGAGTATTTTCTAAAATGCCTCCAAACCTTCTTTGTAAAAGACAGCAAAAATGACAACACTACACAACCCTCACCCCAGGCCCCGTCCTTAAGCCCATCAATGGCTCTCCACCACCTACAAGAAAATCCCACAGTTCCTGGGTAGACAAGGTGCTCGGTGCAGGAGCCTCTGCCTCTCCTACATCATCTCTTGTCACACTCACTACCTACCTGCCTCCTCAGTACCCAGCAATAGCACACCGCTGGTGAGTTCCTGGACACCCAGCCTACTTCCGGCCACTCTTTTTTCCCCCCATGCTGTTTCCTCTTTCGGGAATGCCTTTACTTCCACTGGCTGTCTGGCAAATCCCCATGACACAGAAAACCCTTCCTTACCACGGCGCTCAAAGGCAGAATTCATTCCATGTGCCAGCTGCCATCGAAGCCATTGTCTCCATCCTGGATGGTACTATGGGCGATCTGGTGCTGAAGAGGCTCTGACATCAGAGAGTCCTGGGGCGGAATTCTGCCTCTTCCACTTACAAGCTGTGGTCCCCTGGGTGTGTCGCTTACCTTCAGCTTCCTCATCTACACAATGCCTGCCTCACAGATTGTAGAAATTAAACAGCTCCGTGTACGCACAGGATGTAATAAGTAGTAAGTGGTGGGAAACAGCATAACAGCCATTTTGTTCACCTCACTATTTTGAAAACTCCTTATAAAATTCATAATTTCATACCCAAGGAGAGCTACTCCCAATAAGGCAGAATGCCTTCATTAAAAAAAAAAAAAAAAAAGAAGTTTTATATTTCACATGAGTGAAATCATAGGTTTTGTCCTTTTCTAAACAAATAAACTAACAAAACAAACAAAAACAAACTCATAGATACAGAAAACAGAATGGTGGTCACAGAGGGCTGAAGGGGGTGGGAGGCAGTGAAGCATATCAAGGGGGGTCAAATACACGGGGATGGAAGATGAGACTCTGGGTGGTGAGCACACAATAGAGTACACAGGTGTCGAATTATAATGTTGCACACCTGAAAATTATATCATGTTGTTAACCAATGTTACCCCAATAAGTTTAATTTTGTAAGAGGTTAATTCTTTCATGTACATTTGTAAGAGAAGTTCAAAGAATGCATTTTCTGCCAGCTGTTTACATGAGCACCCCAACCATGCCACCTCCATTTTCCCCTCGGCTCACCTCCCACTGCTCACCCAGCAATGACCCGCCCCTGGCGGGTTGCTGAGCACTCAGGCTGCACCCTGCCACGTGCTTTCGGAGGAGTACTTAGCTGCCCCGGCCCTGGCAGGGGGCACTCAGGAGAGCCTGCCTGTGTTCCTCAGCGAGCATCCCCACGTGCCCCTCATAGATGGCCCCACCCCGGGGGAAACGGAGGACAGATGAGAAGACAGACAGGGAAGGATGTAGCAACGGGTCCCTGGAGGCAGGGCTAGGCACGGATGAGGTCATTTAAATTTACTTCCAGCCTCTGGCAAAATATCTGGAGCAATGTTTAATAAATGGACTGTGTCTGCCACATAATTACAATCAATGACACAGTTGGGCATCCTCCCGGGAGACGGGAAGCTTTGCAGGGTCGAGTTGGCACTGGCCCCATCCACACCTCTCTCTCCATGATCTCCCACACAGTAGGCTGTCACACAGGGACTCATGCGGGGTCTCTGGTCCTGCTCCCCACATAAGAACGCAGGACATGGTGAGGCCAAAAAGGAACACCCACGGAGCCACAGATAGGGGAGTCATACCATTATATTCTTGATGGCTACTGGGTTGGAGACACAGGAGGCAGGAGCCACACTATCTGCAACCTGCCGTCCACTTCTCTCTGGCATCCAATCTCACTTGCTAGCTGCAATCCGCTCTTGCTAGCTCAGCCACCATCTTCTTGCTAGCCCCCATTTGCTGTTAGTGTAGCCATGGCAGTTATATTAATGGCCAATGGCTCACTGGTTACAGCTGACGGCCAACTAGCCACAGCTGATGGCCATCCAATCACAGTTGATGGCCATTTACTACCTGAGCCAGCACCTTTCCACGTGAATCCAAGAGCTTGGAAACTGCTCTCTGGGGCTCTGTCCCCACAAGGCCCTCGATAAATATTTGTTGGGTGAGTAGATGAATGAAAGGTCATTACACTGCAGTTGGGTAAAACCCATGTTGAGCCCAAACTCGGCCGTGCATTACCCTGGTCATGCTGTGTGTGTGCCCTTGAGCAAGTTGTCAAACCTCCAAGCTTCGGTTTCCTCACCTATAAAATGGGAAGCACAAGACATATTCTCCCATTGGAACAGGACAGTTACCAAAGCAGGTCGTACACCGCAAAGCCCTTTACTAGAGTGACTGCTAAAAATCACGGCTTGTCCTGTCTGCCAGGACAAGGACAGCAGCCCACACGGCCTGCACTCACTGGACACTGAGGGGACACATGAGTGAGTCTCTCCATGCAGCTGGGATGGAGAAGTGCATTTGGGCATCGATCCAGTAATCCCCTCTTGGGCCAACGGAACTGCGGAGCTGGTAGTGGGTGACAAAGCACCAGGGCCTTTGTCATAATTCCCAACCAGAGAGGGTGCCAGGTTAGCTATGGAGGATGGGAACTGAGGGAGGAGGCCCACTGGGGCCCTCACCCGGGAGGAATGTGCCAGGTCACGGATGCACGTCTGAGAGCAGAGAATCTCCATCGTCAGCCCTCACCCCTGAGTGCTAGAAATGACCCAACATCACAGATAATTCATGAAAGAGCTAGGGTTCAAACACAATATTATTAGAGTCTCTACACACAGAGAGACACACACACACACTGATACACTGTATTCACGTACACTTGTATGTATGGGCAAAGGCAGGCATACACACTGTGTTTATATTTACATGTAAATCTACATGCATAATGTTGGTTCCTGGCATGACGGTCCCACATGAAATTTTCATTTGCTTTCTCAGCCTTACTGAGCAACCCAAAACATACCCATGTACCCAAAGTAATTTTATCTCCTATTTCAGTACCACATAAATTGAGCGGAGGGAGGGAGTGGGCAGGGGCTATGCTAGTGAGTTGAACAACTTATTTCTGTTAGAACCAAAGACTTCTAGCTCAAAAATAAACAAATAACAGAAGGAAACGTGCAGAAGGAAGAAGGACCAAGTCTCAAACATTTGGTTGGGAAAGTTCTGGTAAGTAGGTAACACTTTAAGGGGAGAAAGCTGGAGCAGCTTCGCACCCGTATGAAAAATTGCTGCTGGAGCCACCCGGTAATTCATGACTAGAACATGAAGCAGGGAGGCTGGCTGTGGTGACATAATAAGAAACAAACAGGGTAGACTGGGATGAGGCATAATTAAGGAGACACTCAATCCACTGGTAGCATTTACCAGAGGGTAACTTGCATACCAGAGAATTTGCATACAAATGAGATGCTGAAAGCACAGGAACAGGACAGTGATAAGACCGTATACATGTTATTAAAGCATGTCAGTGGGAAAAAAAAATCATTACATTGATACGATGTAGGTTTAACTACATTCTATTACCAAAATAAATCTTAAATGGCGTCCTAAGCTTTAAAACAGGTACGGGGCTTCCAATTCAGAATGTTAGCTGACATTTTGTGTGTGCCCGTGTCATTATGTTCATTGCTTGGACTTACGTATTTGAAGTATTATTTTTAGGAACTTATATTTTAAAATAAATACTGAATTATTAAGTGTCCTGCAGGCAAAAGTAATCATTTCTTTTTTTTTGAACTTGATCGCCTTAAAATTTTTACTTTCTATATTTTGATACTGTTTTGGGGGCACATAAATGCTCCTGCCTGCTTTAATTTTGTTATTGATGATACTTTCTATCATGTATAAGATGAATCCATTTCTCATCATAATTATAATGCATTTTACATTGAATTTGACTTCATATAAATAAAAATACCATACCCCCGTCTCCCTTATGTTTAGTATTTTCCTGAGAGTCTTTATTTATTCTTTTAATTTTAATATTCCTTTGCCATTCTGGTTTATATATTAGGAGCCTAGTAACTCAGTTAGAGTTTATGTTTCACCTGATAGTTGCCCTTTAGAAAATGATTTTTCCCCTTTTACTCTTACTGTGTTAATTTACTGGACTTTTCTTCCATTATTTTTAAGGCTTTTCCTTTTTTATATTTCTTGCTACTTCTCTTGTTTTGATTTTTCTACATGAATTATGTATTACTTCCTTTGAAAGGTAGAGATCCTGTTTTAATTCCACTAGTCTTTTATTTTTTTAGTTTTAAACTGGCAAAAACATAAGCAATATTTACTGTTTTAATTTTAGCAAGACATACAATGTTTAACAGAGCAGCATATTAAATAGAACTACTAATGGCACAGTAATTTTAGTAATTCTGGTAGGAGCTGATGTTAACTGAGTGTTTAGCGTGTACCAGAAGCCTGGGTTAAATGCTCCAAAGGCATGACTCAGCAGTGGGGTTCCCAGGCTGCTGAAGGCCTAGCCACAGTCTAAAGGGGAGAGCTGAAATCTGAACCTCAGGCTGTGTGATTTCAGAGGCCAACCCCAAAACTGAAGGGATGCCCTCAGAAATCTTGTAAGGAGCAGATGTCCTCTTTTCCCCCAAGTGGCCTTCTGCAGCTCCAAGCATGTTCAGAGGTCTTTTTAGCCAAAGATAATTGGTTTGGGGGAAAAGCCACTTATAGTGAATCCACTAAAGTGGGGACCAAACTACGACACTCAATAGAGAAATAAGTTTGACTGTGACTTCATCTTTAAAAATAAAGTAAAAGTTATTAAATAAGGTTAGCTTACATTTATTAAATGTAGGTTGTAATGGTAATTGTGTGCTAATTCTTAACACGTTGCGTACGGATCACAAGAATCTTCACGAGGGATTTAAACCCTGCCGTACGCAACGTGTTAAGACAAACAAGAAGTAAACTGAGTCCTATTTGGGTGGCTTTTCGTGCAACGTTCCTGACAAAAGAGTAGGGTAACATGTGAAGACATCCTTTACTTCAGTTTTATGGCACAAACACAAAGAAAATGTCTCTCCTATTTAAAAAAAAAAAAAAAAAAGAAAGGAAGAAAGCAGCAAAGGATTCATCTATTTTCTTAATGCCTCTCTTAATCCTTTGATTTTGAAATTGCTCTTTCAAAGTAGCTAAGTGTTGATTTTTAACTGGAGAAACTCTGATAAACCACATGAGATAATGGTTTTCCAAGTGATTCGAACAGTCCTCCAACACCACTTTCAGTCGCTTCATGAAATCCCACCGTCTTTTGCAAAATGTGTAATTTCATTCTGCAACTGACTCACACGGCATATATGGCATTGTCCTGTCCTCTTACATCTGACAAATGGGGAGGGGGAACCATACCAGTCTTGGATCCTACAGGAAACAGACGGCATACTTACTCAGGCTGTGTAACTGACGAGAGTTCAATAAAGAAACCTTAAAAAAATGTACTTGGGCAGGGTCAGGGGAAACCAGTAAAGGATGCTGGAGGATAACAGCAGGAAGTTATTACCAGCCACCCCCCACCTGTGACCCAAATAGCATAGCCATAGCCTGAGGGGAAGGCAACCACAAAGGAGCTGTGATTTGGGTAGAGGAGCACAGGCCATTTGCAGTAACAACCAAAAGGGATCTGGGAGAGTAATTATCCCTGCATCACGCTTTTATTGTCTTCTGGTCTCCTGCCAATGACTCCCACTGGCCAAACCCAAATGGAATCCAGAGCAAGGGAGCCCATTGATTACATTTATAGAGTAGCCTCTCAGGACACAGGGAGAAAAGGGAGAAACTAGATCTAGAGGGAGAGAGAAAAATATCTATTACATTGACCAAAACAGGTGATTTTGTTGACTCAGTAAAGTTTGATGTGAAGTGGAAAGGGAGGTTGGAATGAGAATACACTTTATAGGTTCTCAATTCATTTTGGATCTTACAATTTTAGAGCTTGTCTTTGCTATATGACATCATAACTGAATGACCTGGAGGATGGATACTGAGTTAATGTGATCTCCTGGAGTTTCCCTTCTAAAGGAATGTAGGAGAAAGTGCCCCTTCTAGTTTGAAAAAAGCTGTAGAATATGAAGTCAGACAATTAAGTTCACAAACTCATCCTAGAAAAAGTGCTACATACCTCATTGCTGAATATCACTATGGTCACCTTCGAAGTACTCCCCTTGGGAAGCTAGGCACCGATGCCAGTGCTCAATCCACCCTTCAAAGCAATTTTGGAACTTTTTTTCTGGAATGGCCATCAGAGCTGTCATCATATTACCCTTCACGTCCTGAATGTCATGAAAATGTCTTCCTTTGAATATTTCCTTTATCTTTGGGTAAAGAAAGAAGACATTGGGGGCCAGATCAGGTGAGTAGAGACGGTGTTCCAATACAGTGATTTTTTTGCTGGCTAAAAACTCCCTCACAGACAGTGTCATGTGAGCTGGTGCATTGTCGTGATGCAAGAGCCATGAATTGTTGGCGAAAAGTTCAGGTCGTCTAACTTTTTCACTCAGCCTTTTCAGCACTTCCAGATAGCAAACTTGGTTAACTGTTTGTGCAGTTGGTACAAATTCATCATGAATAATCCCTCTGATATAAAAAACAGCAAACTCGTTGCAACAAGTTCACAAACTTAATTGTCCAACCTCATAAAAGGGAAATTGTACGTGTGTATTTTGGGAACATATTTGTGTACACAGATTAAAAAATGTCACCTCTATAGCATGAGTGAATTTATTGAGTCATGCTCTATAGCAATATATTTGCAATAATGGACATTTCAACTGTGAGAAAATGCTTCCTGGTATTTTGAAGCCAAGAGGCCATATTTAAGCTTTCAAGCCTTAACTTAATCACCAGTTTCATAATCTCACTTGATTTACAAGGTCTAATGAGTGAGGTGTAAGTTTCAGAAAGGAATTAAGTTGGAAATCATTCCATTTTATTTCATACTTTAGAGGTTTAAGAAAAACTGAAAATCACAGTTACTTCTGGCTCCTTTCTGAAGTCTTTCAGAAGATCTAAAATGGATGTCATCTAGAATAATCATTAAAATCTATTTGCTTCTATACAGTCAGGATAATTTCCCTGTTTTTAAACATTCTGGTGGTTAAATCAGGATACATAAAGGCAAAAGGAGCAGAATACCTGATAAAAAGGTCTGTCCAGTCTACACTTGCAAAGAAAGGCACGAGTTTTTAGCTGGTGAGTCACTCACTAATTTTCGAGATAATAGCTTATCACTCCCCATCTAACTAGGAAACTGACCACTCACTAGTGTAAAAGATTCTTCTGAATTCAACACTCCTTCAACAAACATCCTGTGAAGTTGGCCACGGCCCAAAGCCCTCATCATCCTCATCCTTTCCTCTCTGAGTGTCGTTATTGCCTCTGCTTGCTGCTCGGGAGTCAACCCTGGTGCAACTCACTAGTCTAAGCATGTCTTAGTTTGGGTTTCTCCAGAGGTAGACTCTGAGACAAGAATTCTAGCACAAATTATTTCTTTGAGAAGTGCAAAAACACCAGTGGGGGAGTTGGGAATAGAGGGAAGGGAAAGCAGCCAAAAGGGAGTATTATCGAGCCTCTGTGGCCAAATGGAACTTGACTTCTGGGAAAATGACCTGGGAGCCATTGTAAACCATACAACCCAAGGATTTGGGGCTGGAGTATGTATATATTGACTTCTATTTGTCATTGGTTGAAGGCTACTTGCTGGGGGTGCCAGTTCATCAGCACTCCAAGTCTGCCAGAGATGAAGGCAAAGAGGGACTTGAAGCCCAGAGGAAGCCCTCAGGCAAAGAAGTGCCAGTATTGGCAGCTGGAAGTCAGACTGGTGTATTCTAAGATAGGTAGTTAGCACCTGCTATGCCACAGCTCTCTCCCTCATGACTCTCTCTCTATTGCCACCAACTCAGAAATTATTTTCTTGGAGTGGGGAGACCTCTACGCTCTCCAGCCTGCCTCTCTCAAGAATTTTTCTAAGGCCTCACATTCTCCAAGTTATCCTAAAGGCCTAGGCTTTTAGAACACCAAAGTCAGAGACTGACAGGCCTCTTTGGCTCTGTATTCCATTATATCCTCACATGGGACAATGGACACAGAACCAACTATCGGTATCAGTGGATAAAAGCAAAAGGTGGAAATATTGGGGAGTTAAATATGTCAAAATTTTATCCTTCCATAGAATCTACCATTGTTATACCAACACCACTATTAGTTATTTTATTACTATAAACACGACAGAATATATGATCATGAGAACACTCGTGAAAACTAGTATGAGGAAATGTGAACAACTATCATCAACTCAAAGTAATATACGATCTTCATATTTTATCTGCGTGCTCACAATTCAAACTGGTTTCATTAAAATCCTACAGAGCATTTCTCTTTAGGCTAGGATGGAATGATTTGTAGTAGACTAATACTAAAGCTGAAAACAAGTAGAATACAGAGTAAATTTGTTTAGGGCATTGGAGAGATGCTGAGATCAGTGCCAGGACCTGAACGGCTAAAGTCCTAAAGAAAAGGGAAGCTCACTGAAGAGAACTCAACCATTTTCATTCCACTCTTTCTCTTAGGACCTTTGCTGATTCCTGACACACACAGAGAAAGTAAGGTAGAACGGGGCAAAAGAAAGCTACCAAGAATCAGATAAGCCAGAAGAGCTACTGATCATCTCACAGAGACGAAGAGGCAAAGCAGGAGTTCAGGTGGCCAAGCCAAGCAACACTTGAAAGGCCAAGTACTCAAAAGAAAAATTCAGAAAAGTGAACCTGAAAACTCCACAACAGTTTTTCCCTTGCGGCATTTGCTGATTCTTCATTTGTGCAATACAAAAGGCTCAGACACCTCTGAAAAAAACAGCTGGAAAATACAGCAGAAGATTTTAGTGATCACATATATCTGGGGAGACAGATATTCGTGTCTAGTACCCTCCAAGTTCTAGCACACACCCAAGTTCTCAGTGAGAGTCTGGAATATACACGAGATGTAGGTTTGAATCAGAGATATACTCAGTCCTCCAAAGGTTGTAACATGGCTTTGAACCAAAGATGAAGGTAAATTGCCTATATTTGAACTGTCTGGCAGAGGATAGCATTAATCTTCTCTGAAAGAAGAAAAATCACCTCCAGCCTCTTCAATTTTTCATAATGTTTGACATTTAATTTTCAAAGCTGAAACATATATGAAACAGGGTCAAGAGAAAAATAGGCAATAGAAACAGACACAAAGGAGCTCAACCTATTTCAGTGATTATACATATTCACATTTCTGATTAATATGTGAAAGTGGGTGATAAGAAGTATTTCAACATGAAGCTCTAGCACATTAAAGGGAAATTCTAAAAATTAAAAATATAATTGAAGTTTAAAAAGAACTCAATAAATAGGTTTAGCAGCCCTTTAAAAACAACAGAGGAGAGCATAAGTATATTTGAAGATTGGTCAGTAGAAAAATACACACAATGAGACAAGGAGAATATAATGGAGAGAAAAAGATTTTTTAAGAGTTTTAAGAACATGAAAATTACAATCAAAAGATCCAAAATATGTGTGCCTGGAATTTCAGAAAGAGAAAATAGAGAGATTGGGGCAGAAGCAATATTTAAGGAAACAATGACAGTTTTCCACAACTTACAAAAGACATCATGCCACAGATTCAGGGATCACTCTGACCCTCTAGCAGTATAAATAAACTAAAAGAAATAAAACCCACCCTATACACCTATATTCATCATGGTAAAAATGAAGAAACTTAAAGACAAAGGGGAAATACTAAAAGCAACCAAAGAAAAAAGACACAGCACTTGCAAATGTGTAATAAACAATAAAGGTAATACCTGACTTCTCAACAGAAACTTCAGAAACCAGAAAACAATGGAAGATATCTGTAGGTATTGAAAGGAAGTAATTTCCAAACTGGTAATTCCCAAATTTGTACTCAGAAAATATATTCTTTAAAAATTAAGGAAAAATCAAGGTACTTTTGGACATACACAGAGAATTTATCACCAGAGGTCCCTACACAAGAAACACTAAATTGGGCTTTTCAGGCAGAAGGAAAAGAAACCCCAATTAAAATATAGGAAGGAAGGAGGAAAAAAGGAAATAATACACTAACAAATAATACACTAACAACAATAACTCATGTGATTTAAAATGTATATACAACTAATGTATTGTGACAACTATATCACAAAAAGCAGAGTAAAGAGAGTTAAAAGTCCTAGCGTGAGAAGTGGTAAAAGAACTAACTTATACCGAGCCTTAAAAAATAAAAAGCACAGATAGTAGTCTCTAGGGTAGTCATTTAAAAAATAGTACAGGAATACGTAACTAAAAGCAAGATGAAAAGATTAAAAATGTGGAATAAGAAAACATTTTTAATTACCTAAAAGTACTAAAAAGAGATAAATAAAAGGTCTATAAAACAGATAGAATGGAACCTACCCAAGGAAATTAGTAATAGAATGGATTGCAAAAAATAAACCACAACTATATGCAGTTAACAAGAGACACATTTTAATATGAGGATAAAACAAAAATGTTAAAAATTAAAGGATAAAGAAAAATGTACCATACAAACACAAACCAGAAGAAAGCTAGGATAGCTATATTAATCTACCAAATACTAGTCAACTGGCAGAGGAGACTTTCAGTTAAGAAACATCACTAGAAATGAGGACAGACTTTCATTATAATAAAAGGGTCAAGCTCCAAGAGATATACCAAAATTATAAATTTGTATTTACTTAATTACATAGTTGCAAAATATACAAAACAAAACTTGACAGAACTAAAAGTAGAAATAAACAAACTCTCTGGTAAGGGGGGTCGGGGGTGGGAGATGAGGGTAAGGGGGATCAAATATATGGTGATGGAAGGAGAACTGACTCTGGGTGGTGAACACACAATGGGATTTATAGATGATGTAATACAGAATTGTACACCTGAAATCTATGCAATTTTACAAACAATTGTCACCCCAATAAATTAAAAAAAAAGAAATAAACAAATTCACAATCCTACTGGGACATTTAAACATGCATTTCTTATTAACTGAGAGAACAAGCTGACAAGAAATTCAGTAAGGACGTAAAAGACTTGAACAACATGATTAATAAATTTGACCTGATTGTTTTATATAGAACACTACGTCCAAAAATGACAGACCACCTATCCTTTTGAAGTGCACATTGAATATTTACCTAAATTGAACATATTCTAGTCCAAAAAGCAAGTAGTGAAATCATTCGGAGCCTGATATCTGTCAGTGAAATTAAGCCATAAATCAGTAACAAAAGATAACTTAAAAATCTCCAAATATTTGGAGATTTTAAGAGTTTCTAAATAACTATGGGTTAAAGAAGAAATCAGAATGGAAACTAACAAATATTTCGAAGAGGTTTGGATTCCAATAATGGTGGAATAGCCCATATTGGATTAACCCTCCCACAGATCAAAATTGTAAACTCTGGGAAAATACAACCTCTAGACAACAACAGCAACAAGAACAAATGACTATTTGTTAATTAGCCATATCACAATCAAATTCCTTAAAATCAATGTAAAGAAAAAAATCATTAAAGCTTCCAGATTAAAAAAAAGAAGAAATTATGTACAAAGGAAATGAGATAAAGCTG
The DNA here is from genome assembly GCF_057876585.1 of Rhinolophus sinicus. Lineage (NCBI taxonomy): Eukaryota > Metazoa > Chordata > Mammalia > Chiroptera > Rhinolophidae > Rhinolophus > Rhinolophus sinicus. Next base: position 123,409,887 of record NC_142502.1, on the reverse strand, counting down.
ATAACAGATTTCTTGGTGGAAACAATGCAAACTGAAAGAAGATGGAGCAAAATTTTATGCACTGAAAAAAATGTCAGTGTAGAATTCTTTACTCAGCAAAAATAAAGACACTTTCAGACAGACAAAAGCTGAAAGAATTCATCACCATCAGATTTGCACTGCAATAAATATTAGAGGAAATTCTTCAAGCAGAAGAAAAATTATGCAAGTTGGAAATCTGGATCTTTACAAAGGAATGAAGAACACCAGCAGAGGTAACTGTATGGTCAACATAGAGACTTTTTCATATTATTGGAATTTCTGTAGAAGAAAAATAGTACCATGTTTCCCCAAAAATAACACCGGGTCTTATATTAATTTTTGCTCCAAAAGATGCATTAGGACTTATGTTCAGGAGATGTCATCCTGAAAAGTCATGCTAGGGTTTATTTACCAGTTAGGTCTTATTTTCAGGGAAACACGGTAACAGTGTGTTGTGGGGTTTATAACACGTAGAAGTAAAATGTATGACAGCAACAGTACAAAAGCCAGGAGGTAAGAAATGCAACAGTTTGTTGAAAGACTCTTAAACTGTATGTAAAATGTTACGTAATATCATAACTAAAAGGTGTGTACTAGAAGCCCTAAGGCAAGTACTAAAATAGCACAACATTAAAATATCAGTTGTAGCTAATAGCCAATGAAAAAGATAAAGTTAAAGAATAAAATACACTCAATCAAAAAAAAAACACAAAAAATGCAGAAAATGAGAGGAAGAGAACAAAACACTGATGGACAAATAGAAAACAAATAGTGACATGATAGAGTGAAATTCAGTCATATGGACAATCATTCAATGGTGTAAACAGCTCAATTTAAAGGCAAAGGTCAAACAGGACCAAAAAAAAAAAAAATCAAGACCGATATATATTCTGCTTATGAGAAATCTAAATGAAACGTAAAGACTCAAATAGGTTTGAAAAAAAAGAATGGAAAAAGATATACCACATTATAACTAGTCAAAAGAAAGCTTGAATTGATATGCTAATATATGGTGAAGTCCATTTCAGAGCAAAAAATTACCAAGGACAAAAAAGGTCATATATAATGATAAAAAGATTAATTTATCAAGAGGACATACAATTTTACCATTTATGTTTGTAAAATAGATCTTTAAGATATACAAAGCAAAAAATTGAAAAACTGCAAGGAGAAATACACAAATTCACAATTATGGTAGAAGATATTTCCATTATCTTGACTGTGGTGATTGATGATAGTTTCATGAGTATGTATGCGTATTCAAACTTTTCAAATTAGTCTCATTAAGTATATGTAGTATTTTTTTTCTATCAAAAATGCTTTAACAAACATACTTAATGGTGAGATAGTGAAAGCTTTCTGCTTGTGATCAGGATTGAAACAAAAATGCTCAATATCATTGCTTCTATTCAATACTGTACAGCAAATATGGCCAATACAACAAGGTAAGGGAAAAGTTACAAGAATTGGAAAGGAAAACAATAAAACTATTATTCACAGTAGCATGGTTGTGTATGTAGAAAAGCCAAAAGACTACAAACTCTTAGAATTAATAATGAACTTAGCAAGACCACTGAAAACAGAGTCAACATATAATGATTAAACTTCTACAATCAGGAACAATCACAAAATACAATTTTAAGAAGCTACCACTTCAAGTAGCATCAACAAACATAACTAAAAATAAATTTAATAATTTTATAATTATTAATATTATAATATAATAAATTTAATAATTTTATAATTCCTCTGCATTAAAAATTAGAAGCTAGCATATGGAGAAATTAAGATAGATCTACATAAACAGAGGGATATATCATATTCATTTTTTTATGCCCTAAAAATCTCATTATTTCTCTTTGATTCGATGCACTTATATGGGAATGGAAGGGGCCAAGAAGAATCAAGACAATCTTGAGAAGAAAGCTGAAGTTCTTACTCAACCATGGACAAATTCCTATGGCACACATTAGTGACTCTAGAACCACATGTCCCCATATACTGTCACAGATTTACGACAAAGGTGACACTATAATAAAGTTAGAAAAGATTGTTTTTGCTGAGAGCAGTGCTGGACCAATTGGATACCACAGGGGACAAAAATATATCTTGACACCTACCTCACACCATACAAAGAAACCTATTTTAGATGAGTTAAAGATCTAAATGTGAAAGGTAAACACTAGCACTTCTAGAAGAAAACATTGGAGAATGTCCTTGTGACATGAAGGGTAGGCAAAGGTTTCTTACATAGGATACAAAAAGCACTCACCTCAAAGAAAAACTGGTAGACTATGTTAAAACTAAGACTTTCCCGTCCATCACCCATCAAGGGACAACATTAGGGCATTAAGATACAAATTTGCAACTCATGTCTAACAGAATCCAATACTCTTCCCAATCAATAAGAAAAATACAAACAAACCATGGACAAAACACGTGAGCAGCTACGTTACAAGAGGAATATGCAGTTTCAACAAAAATATGAAAGAATTCATCTATCGTGTGTCATCAGGTCAATCTGAACCAAACCACAAGGAGCTAGTACCATGCAGACCAAAATGATTAAAATTAAAAACATAGACAACACGAAGTGTTGACAAGGACGTGGAGTCACCAGAATTCTCCATCACTGCTGGGGAGTGTGTGAATTTCTACAACTGCGTGGCGGTCAGTTTTACTAACAGCCCCTATCTTCACAATTTATGCCACCATAATTCCACCTCTGGGTACACCCCCAACAGAAATGTGTACACATGCACACCAAACTGCAAGGGCAGGAATGTTTATAGCAGCACACCTCATGACAGCTGGAAACTAAAGACATCCCACTATCCCTTGGCAGCTGACCCACTGGTTATAGTCATACAACACAATACTACACAGGACGGGTCAGCCAACCTTTTCTGGCAAGGGTCAGAGAGTGAATATTTTAGGTTCTACAGGCCACATATTGTCTCAGCTGCATGTCCTCCTTTGTTATTTTTTTACAACTCTTTACAAATGGAAAAGCCATTCTTCGCTGTGGGCCATACAAGAACAGGCTATAGTGGCATGTGGGCTGATTTTCCATGAAAGAACACTAAAGAGTGCATATTTAAAATTTTAGGCCAAACTGATGACAATAGAAGTCTTGATAGTGGTTACCTTTGGGGGTAATAGAAATGATGAAACAGGACAGAGAAGGCTTCTGAGGGGCTGGCAATGTTTCCTGTTCTGGGTGGTGGTGACACGTGATTTATTTGACACAAATTCAATGAGTGATACACTTATGATTTCTGTAACTTTCTGTATATTATACTTCAAAAATAATTTTGCTTAAAAATACTAAAAAAAATTCATGGAAATTCAGTTTTCTCCCCCGCCACCATTCAATAACTTTCCTCTCACTGCCATCTTATACCCATTTCTTTTCAGCTATCCAAATGAGTAAAAGCCCTAGCCTGCCTAAAAAGTCTGCCAGTGACCCAAAGGAAAATTGTATTTTGGTCATAGTCACTGTAATGTTATTAAATAAAAGTACTCAAAATACTGACTTTCCTTGTCATGAATGTGTGTGTGTGTGTGTGTGTGTGTGTGTGTGTGTGTGTGTGTGTGTGTGCATGAGAGAGAGAGAGAATAGCGCCTTGAGAAGCCACCCCAAGTACAGCAGGATGATGGTTTTGCCATCTGGCCTGCGGTCTTTCTTCCTGTTCATAACACTTACATTTCGGTAGAAGAGAATTAAGAGCACAGTTTAGCCAAAATCAAAAAGCCTAGTTGAACATGTTTTTCTCATTTGTGCTTCATCCTAAACATTTGTAAAGATTTAGCAGCTCACCCCAGCAAGCCTTTTTAATTCACATTCCAGTAATAAGAGTTTTCATAAATGCTTTTCAAGGACATTCTTATTTCCCGGCTTCACCAGAGTCACGTTACTTCGCTCTCTTAGGGGGTGTGGTAAGCCTTGTGATGGTGACCAAGTGGGCAGACAAAGAGGTGATTCCTCTAAGTGTGATATTGTCCTGTCTGGCCCAGCATTCCACCAGAGTGGGGGTTAGAGGCGAAGCCCCAGGGTTTGGACATGAGCAGAAATACAACAGTGGTAAAAGTGGTTTTCCACCGCTGGGAAATGCTGCTGTGTTTCAGATCTGGGTTGAAAAGTAATCTGTCCTGACTTCCCTTTCAATTTATAGTCGAGCTGGATATGTAATAAGATTAGGTTTCTTTGAGGGGAAAAAAAATGAGTTTTTTCAGAGAGGAAAGAGAGTAAGTGCGGGTATAAAGCGGGAGCATAGCATCAGGTGACTTGTGACGCCAGGAAGGGCAGGAAAATGTTTAACACGATCAGAATGCAGAGAAGTGGCAGGGGATCAGAAGTGTATAGATAGGCAAGAAGAGGATGGAGAGAAAATACAAGCTGGATATGGGGAAAGAGCAACAGAGAGAGGTGAAGGGCGAAAAGGTAAAACAGTGTCCGGGAAAGGTCCTAGGGTCGGTACACCATGACCTGTATTAATCAGCCTCGTTCCCGGTAGGTCAGCAAGAGGCGAGGATGTCAGCTTGCAGGTGACACTGCACACTAGCCTCCCAAGGAAAGAATTGCCCCTCCTTGACTAAATGATCTGAGCCCCTCTCTACATTTTAGTACACGATGCCTATACCTACACATGTAAGAACCATGGAGGCAGAAAGGGAGGAAATAAGAATAACAACATGTGAGGGTTCCAAGGAAAGGAACACACAGTTATGTAACCTGCCAGTAGTGGTATAGTTGGGATTCTAGGTCTTCAGATTCCAAAAAAATTATCTTCCACAAATCACCAAAATTGATGATGTTCTTAGGAGGTCTTTTCTAAAGCATATTCCATTTTGATTGCTAGTCCTTCAAGTTCTACCATTGAAGCCTTATTCCAGCAAGATCTGAGACAAAGAACTCCTACCTAAGCACCTCACGGTTCAAGCCAATGGCTCTCAAACTTCAGTGTGCACAAAAGCCAAATGGGTAGGGGCGACAATAACAAAGCAGGTGTCAGTCCCTGAGTAGCATTAGGTCTGGGGGGGGGGGGCAAGTGGCAGCATGGGTTGAAGTGTAGGTGGGGGTCAAGTATTGGGAAATGGGTGACTTGGTTCTCAGTTGCCATAGCAATGGATTAGTTTCTTAGGGCTGTCATTTAAAAAGTATCACAAATTAGGCAGCCTGAAACATCAGAAATTTATTTTCTCAGAGTTCTGGAAGCTAGAAGTCAAAAATCAAGATGTCGTCAGGCCGTGCTTCCTCCAAAGGCTCTAAGGAAGAATCCTTCTTTGCCTCTGCTAACCTCTAGAGGTTTCCAGAAATCCTTGTTGTTTCTTGGCTTATAGTGCGTCACTGTAGTCTGTATGTGTGTCCAAATGTCCCTCTTCTGATAAGGACACCGGTCATATCGGATTAGGGCCCACCACAATCCAGCATGACCTCCCTCTCACCTTGATTATACTTACAAAGACTCTGTTCCCAAATAAGTTTATGTTCACAGGTTCCAGGTGGACACGGACTTTTTTTGGGGGGGAGGGGGGCCCACTATCCAACACAGTGCAGGCAACAATGATGCTTAGAAGTGATATGGGCTCAGGTGAGTGCCTTTGATAGCTCTAAGGAGTGGTTGCGTAGAAAAGACAAAATTAAAATGAAACCCAGAATTCTCAAATGTCAGAAAATCTCTACGGCAGCATTAAAAAAGTCCCTTATTTCCTACAACTGCAGAGCAGGCATGGCTGAGGACCAAGGCTGAGGTCCTGGTTGTACAGCCTACAGTGCTGCCGCGTCCATTAAGCCCAATCCCTCCATGTCTCTTACACGGAACTTCCATATGTCATTACGCTAGGACACCGTAAAGAATAAGATGAACCCTGAGAAATGGAGTGGGGACATCTGGGCACTCATGCAGAGGTTGAGAGCTTGGAACTCCAAAATCCCCCTTAATCCTTTGACAGTGGCAAGCGGACCCTCACTCCTTCCCCAAACACCTTCCATGCAGCCTGTCAATAACTTTGGCTGGCCAGCTGTATCACAAGACCCACGACCACCACTCCTCACTGCCTGTAGACCCTGAAGAGAGTTCCATCCGAAAGTAGCCCCAAGAAAGACAGACAAGATGTGCAACCCAAGAGCGTTGCAGAACTTTGCTGAGTTTTATTGGCAGGAGCCTAGGAAGCATGTGTGGAAGGGAATTCTGAGGATGTGAAGCCAAGGAAGGAAAAATACAAAACATAAATGGGCCAAATGAACTAATTTGTACACCTACGTGTACTCACTCAGGATCTGGGATTTAAAGTGTTGATTGGTCCCTGAAAGAGACATAAGTGTTCGTTAGGATTAACTGAAGCCTTGACTTAAACGATAGCCTGTGGTCGGTTAGGCTGAGTCCTCCTGGTAACGCTCTGCAAACTCTGATAAGCTTATTAAAGCAGTTCCCTGGGTCTCATCCTCCAGAGATTTTGATGAATTAGATCTGGCTTAGGACCTGATAACCTAACAAGCTTCCAGGCAATGCCCATGCTAAAGGGAGACTTTGAGTTGCACTGTAACATTCAAAATGTACCTGAAAAGAAAGGCGGCTGAAGATTAAGGGTGACAAGAGTGATCTGATGGGTTTACTAAGTGCCACCTGTTCAGACATCCCCTAATTCTAAAGCATGGGAGGACCCTCCCTTCCTCAATGCCGTAAGAGGTGCATTGGTGAGAGGGACCCTGGAACTCTGAAGGTTGGGGATATTGTTCGATACAACAATGTATTGGGTTTTCTGATCTCAGTAGAAACCAGGTGGTGGCATTTAACATTCAGAGACAAAATAGGTGCAATGACCACAATAAGCAACAAAGACAGAGCTGTCCCTAGAATATTTTGACCTGCATATGGAAAGAGGTGGGCCCTTAGGGCCCCCAGGAAGGAAAGACATGGGCGGCCTCCTAGCACGCTGCCTGACATATGAGTACATAGGTGAAAAAAATCTCGTTCTGATGGGTAGAAACCTAACGTGAGTTGCCATCGTGGGAATTCCAGGTCTCTTATGCATTTCTCAGACACTCTCCATTGAGGGGGTGACTGGGTTCCTGTGAAGAAGGATCTAGCAATATGTACAAAGAGGTACAGCATACTGTGAATATTCTTCCAATGGTCCCTCTGGGGCCATTTTCAGGACTGTGCCCTGACATAACCAGACTTTCCAGGAGTTATTAAATATTGGCTCTGAACTGGTGCTAGTCCCCCGAGAACGAAAAAAAAAAAAAGACCACAAGGGGGGCATTTTGAGGTAAGTGATAGATGAAGTCTTCTTTCTAGTTTGTTTTACAGGGGGTCTAGAAAGACTATGAACGCATCTTGTGCTTAATTTCTCTACTATCAGAATTAGACTGGGATCAGATATACCAGCAACTGGCCAAATCTCAACACTGGTTCCCTGACCTATGGAGTGAAGACTATGATGACAGGAACAGACAAGAAGAAGTCCCTGAAACTGCCCCCAACCCCATCATTAAGAAAGTAAAGGAATGCCATGTCCCTGGGACTTGCAGAGATCAAGGCTGCTACCAAAGGTCTGAGGTATGCAGGGGTGGAGACCCCAGCCATGTCTCTATTTAAATCACCTGGCGGAACAACCCAATCGCTCCTGGAACATAAGCGAGATGCTCACAGACTTAACCAGATGGTAACGCTGATCACAGATGTGTTGCTGGGTGTGGTATAATCAGCAGCAAATCAGTGTGGTCCCCGGCATCTGGTACGTAGCTGTAGTCCTAGTATATCTGCTTCTCCCCGTCAATGCCAACAGAGATGATCTGAAACGGTTTGCACATGTAGGAAAGGCACGTCACTCACCTGCCTCCGTCTGTCATGTCTCCCACTTCCTGCTGAAATACAGTCCAGAGGGAACTTGACTTTCTCATCTCACATCACATCATGCTGATCCGTAACACTGTTGACAGTATGATCATTTGAAAAGCAATGTCCTCATTTGTTGATACATCTACTGGAAAAGCAGCTCCTGGCATGCTACTGAGTCCTAATGGAGACCAAACACCTGCACGTGGGAGCGCTTTTGTTATCTATTGCTAAGTAAGTTGACTTAGTGGCTTAAAACAACAACCACTTATTATCTTTCAAGATTCTTTCGGTTGACTGGGCTTCGCTGGGCAATTTTACACCCCATACGAGCTTGGGCTGCACCATCCGGGAACTCAATTGACCTGGAAAGTCCAGGATTGCTCACCAAGTCCAAGGTGGTTGGTGGCTGACGTTGGCTATTAACCAGGTCACCTACACGTGACTGCTCCTGTGATACTTGGGCTTGTGACAGTATGATAGTTGGCTTCCAGAGAGGAAGGGACGGAAGAAATGAACGCTCCCAGTCCTTTTAATGTCCAGACCTATCACCCAGTGGCACAGAAACACTTGACCACATCATCTTGGCTGATCAGTCTAGTTTCAAGGGGAGGGGAAATAAACTCTACCTCTTGATGGGGGAGAGTGACAAATACTTTGCAGACGTTTGTAATCCACTACAGATACCAAGGGACCATGCAATCTCATCTGGCTCCATGCATGAGGTGCTACTTCATCTATCAAATCATAAAAAAGGACATGTATAATAGCATTCCTTGTAAAATGCAAAATGGTAAATACAGAATTGAGCTAGCACAGGTCTGAAGGGCATGAATAATAATATGCTGCCCAAGCCAATGGATCGTATTCCCATAGTACCTGCTCCTCCTCTTTCCCTCTTCTCCCTAAATCTACGGCCTCATGGGGAGCTCCTTGTGATCAGTACAGCCAGGATGGCTGGGGAAGGAGGAAGTAGATGGCTGCTGCAGTACAACCCCACTGAGAGTGGCCTTGACAGACAATGGGGAAGTGAATTCTCCTAGTGGGCAAAACCTTAGGCAGTACATCTGGGTGTCCACATCACGTGGAAAGACGAATGGCCTGCAAAATGAACTGGCATTTACTGAAGTGCAGTGGCTATTGGTTTGGCTGATTGGTGAAAGATTTTGAAAAACACAGGACTGGAAGATTAGTGACAAGGAAGTCTGAAGGAAAGATGATGAACCTCTTGGAAGATAGCCATGCCCCAGTGGGTACCCACTGCAGAGGCAGCTCTCAATAACTGAGTGGACAAGACACATCTGGAGATGTCACTCAGACTCTTTCCCCAGACCTCGTGGTCTTTGCTCGAGGGGCCCACTGACAAAGTGGCACCGAGATGAAGGCTGTGCATAGCTGCGACAGCAGCATGTGCTTCCCGCCACCAAGGCTGAGCTGGCTGCTGTCACTGCTGAATGCCCAACCTGTCAATTGCAGGGCCAGAGCTAAGGCCCTGGTACGGCAACAATCTCTCGGTGGATCATACATCCAGTTGGTGGAAATTGATTACATTACACGACATATCATGAAGGAGCAGGGGTTTGCAGTCCTAGGGGCAGATTTACCTTCCTCACCTGAAGCACCTCTGCCAGTGCCACTGTTCATGGCCCGAGAGAACAGTTTATCTGTCATCATGGCATCCCACACGACATCTCCTATGATGAAAGGACACATTTTATAGCAAAGGAATTGGGACAATGGGCTCATGGCACAGAATTCACTGGCCCTCCCACGTGTCCCATTACCCAGTTAGAGCTGTCTTGATAGAACGGTGCGATGGGCTGCCAAAAAGCCACCTACTGGGGAGAAGGCACTCGCCAGTGCTATATCCAATAAGGGGTTAGTATCCACAACATATTAAGAGCTCATACAATTCAACATCAAAAACAACAACAAGAAAAAAACACATAATCCAATTAAAAATGGGCAGAGGACCTGAATAGACTTTTCTCCAAAGATGATACACAGATGCTCAACATACAGACACATGAAGAGATGCTCACCATCACTCATCGTCAGGGAAATGCAAATCAAAACCACAATGACATATCACCTCACACCTGTCAGAACGGCCATCATTGATAAATCTACAAACAACAAGTGCTGGCAAGGATGTGGAGAAAAGGGAACCCTCATGCACTACTGGTGGGATTGCAAACTGGTGCAGCCACTACAGAAAAGAGTATGGAGGTTCCTCAAGAAATTAAAAATAGAATTACCGTACAACCCAGCAATTCCACTTCTGAGTATTTATCTGAAGAAAATTAAAATTATTCGAAAAGATATATGCACCCCTATGCTCACTGCAGCACTGTTTACAATTGCCAAGACATGGAAACAATGTAAGTGTCCATCAATAGACACCTGGATAAAGAAGAAGTGTGTATATATATATATACAATGGAATATTATTTAGCCATAAAAAAATGAAATCCTGCCTTCTACAACATGGATGGACCTAGAGGGTGTTGTGCTCAGTGAAATAAGCCAAACACCATATGATTTCACTTACATGTGGAAATCTAAAAAAAAAAAAAAAACAAACAAAACTGAAACAAATTCATAGATTCAGAGAACCAATGGTTGCCAGAGGGAAGGGGGTGGAGGAAGGGACGGAAAGGAGAAGGGTATTAAGAATTGCAAACTTCTAGGTATAAAATAAGTCATGGGGACGTAACATATAACATAGGAAATAGAGTCAATAACATTGTAATAACTGTGTACAGTGACAGATGGTCACTAGATTTATTGTGTTGAACACTTTGTAAAGTATATAAATATTGAATCACTGCTGCACAGCTGAGACTAATATAGTATTGTGTATCAGCTATAGTTAACAATTTTTTAAAAATCTGGGTCACTCTAGCTGTCTAGCCAAGATGGTGGCAGAGGGAAAGGGGGAACCTGGAATGCATGGAGGAAGGAGAAAGCTACCAACTTAGGCCTGGGACCAGCTACAAAAGTGGGGACCGCAGCAGATGTGTTTGTTGGTGAATCGCTGTTACCTCTGTTTGCACCCCTCATGAGGAGTACTAGCGGTGCTAACATTTGAGGTTTCAGCAGGGAGTATGACCAAATTGACCCCCATACAGTCACTGAAAGGTATTTATGTGTCACTTGGTTGAGAATACCAGTAATTTCCCAAATAAAAGTGAGGAAGCTACAGGGAAAAAGGAGTGAAGTCTTGTGGTTATTTCCCATCATCCCTCTAGATCCCTTCTCCATTCTTCTCCTCCTGCTCTGCGCCTGGAGACTGGCCTGTATGGCTGGCACTGACAGACATGCCGTGTTTCCCCAAAAATAAGACCTAGCCGGACCATCAGCTCTAATGAGTCTTTTGGAGCAAAAATTAATATAAGACCCAGTATTATATTACATTACATTACATTATATTATATTATAGACCTACTATACTATATTATTATAGTAAAATAAGACCAGGTCTTATATTAATTTTTGCTCCAAAAGACTCATTAGAGCTGATGGTCCGGCTAGGTCCTATTTTCTGGGAAACACAGTACTTGCCTTCAGCCTGTGGCTAACTTGGCCAATGGGAGGCACCCGCAAGGTATTGCAGGTGGGAGAAGAGTGAGGTCGACGTAGTTTTCTGCCAATTCCTTTGGTCCTGGATTGCCTTGGCTTGGTTGTGCCCCTCCCTGAAGAAGGCCACTGTTTCTATCAGGCAGAGCTCGCCACAAACCACCACTCGCTCTGGGTTCTGGTCAAGCTTAGGGCTGGTAATGGCTGTTTCCAGTGCTGTGTACTGCTCTCTTCTGTTGATTTCACTAAACTCTGCCCATATTTTTACAAATAGCTTCTTTACTAAACTGTCCAACTACCCAGTTTGCATGTATTCTGTGTGTCCTGCCAGGACCCTGACTCACATATAGATGAACAATTTCCAGCCCCCGTCTAGGGATGTTTGGGCCTTTGATAAGGAGATAGGGGCTGCAGCCACAAACGCCACTGCCACCCTGTGTGTCTCCTTTCCTTCTAATCACACAAGGAGCTGGAGAACCAGAAGCATCCACCCAAGCTGCATATCCCCTGCCTCCTACCTGGCCTGGAGTTTCTTTTTATGGTCCTCTTCCTTGGTTTTCCTCTACGATGGGTGTGCTGCCCCAAGATCCAGTCCACCTGGCTATTCGAGTCTGCCCTCCTCTCGCCACCCCCATCTCCAGTCCATGGCTCCAAGGTCCCCAAACCTCCTTCTCTAGATGCCGTGGGGGTTTTCCGGGAAGCAGGACTCAGTATTCCTCTGCTTTCTTTTGGCTGCCTGACTGGTCACTTAGAGCTAATCATTTCTAAACTCAGAACCACGCTACCCAATCCAACACAATGCCTGACCACAAACTGTTTTCTGAGCCAGTCTCTCCCTTCAACTTCCAGTTGATATTTCTTGGCCTCTGCCTAGCCCCAAATAGTTCACATTTGAGCTGCCCTACTCCCCCCCAAGCAGACACACACTCACTCCAAGGCCAGAGTTATGTTTTATTTGCCCCTTGCTGTACTTGGTGGTAATTCGGGGCTTATTTCACAGCACCAAGTGCAGTCAGTGCCTTCACACAGAAGTGCCTCATTCAATGAAATGACATGTCAGGAAGTATTCCATAAACTGTAAACGCCTAGGGACAAACAATAGTTGTAATGTTTTGTTGAATAAATTAAATGACCACGTACACCAAAGGTTTGCTATTTGATATTGCCTTTCATGTAGTTGATATTTGTAAAGTGACAGTGAAAAAAAACCACACATAATTTCCTTTTATAGGCATCTTTTCTTTTTCCTTCCTAAAGGTTCATTAGGAAAAAACCCACCTTTAAATCCATGTGGAAATGACATGGCAGAAGCGTTCCGCCATGTTCTGTGGGAATGAGCTGGAGTCTATACAACTCACTAGGAGTGTGGTACACAATACTGTATGTTTGTGCATGTGTGTGTATATGTGTGTGTACACATGTACGTGGCGTGTACATGTATGTGTGGTGTTCGCACATGGGTGTGTTTACGTGGTATGCATATGTGCATACATGTGCGTATGTGGTGTGTAAGAGTGTGTGTATGTGCTGTGTAAGTGTGTGTATGTGTGTATGTGTGTAGGAGGGGCAGGTAGAGCCCTAGAGTAGAGACAGAAAACAGCAGGCAAAGATTGTTGAACTACAGGTTAAGGTGAGAGCTTTGGCAGAGAGGCTGTTAGGAAGTTGACGGAAGCCTTTCTCTGAGCAGAATGCAACAGATGCAGCCAGAGGATATGAAAAGGTTCCAGGCTAGTGCAGAGTCAAGCAGAAGAAAAAAATCACATTCTTAGGTCTCAAAGAAGACACTGTTCAATGGCACAGGGCTTACCACAGGTGAGTACTGACGTGAAGGCTAAATGTACACATCGGAGTTATGTTTACTTAACCCTTGCTGTGCTTGGCGGTAATTCTGCGCTTACGAAAAGAGAGAAAAATGATGATGATACCTCAGATGTATTAAGCACTTACTATGTGCCAGGCACTGTTCCAAGCCTCTTGCATGCCTTAGCTCATTTAATTCAGATAACAACCCTCTGAGTAATGCTTTACTATCATCCCCACTTTGCAGATAAAGAAACTGAGGCACAAAGGGACTGAAAGGTAACTTGCCAAAGTTCATACAGTTAGTAGGTGCTGGTGCCTGACTCCAGAGTCACTGAGTTCTACCTGCTAAGTTGATTCACCGGGATTTTACTCAGTTCATTTATTTCTGTAGATAAAATTAAGGGAGTGAATCATCTGTTAGGTTTTTATTATCCATGTCTGAGAAACTTAACCCCAAACCAGCTATTCTGACATGAACTAAAAGTAGGGTGACCAACCATTCTGCTTTGCCCAGGAGCTAACACTGGGAATCCCAGGAAAAACCAGTTGGTCATCCTAAAAGGTTTGCTATTTAAAAGGAATAAATTGCCGCTATGGACTTCCACCACTTTACGTTGTTTTGGCAACAAAAACATCACCAGGGTAATTTCTGCATTTCGTCTCTGGCATCAATTCATAGCTATCATTTAGGTATAACGGCCCTCATTCGTTTTTCATTAAGCAGTGGCTTTCTTCCCAGGCATCCTGGGATGGTTTTGCCTTGTTGTTGAGTGAAGGAGAGTGGGTGAGGGGTCCCGGGCTCTCTAACTCACTGCAGGTGCAGGAATGTGGGCACAGCTGGGTGGAGGGAGAGCTCCCCATGGACAAGAAAGGCGTCCAGGGGTGGCGGAAATCCTCCAGGAGGTCCAGCCTCTGCCCTTGCAAGAATTGTCTCCGTGGCTCTCACAGTGCAGGCCTGGGACAGGATGCTCAGTGAAGGTCCCAAAGACGCCCACAGGCAGCCCCTGCATTCATTGGACACTGGGCTAGCCGCTCCCTTCGCAAGTCACTCCAAAACCCAGTGCCAGGTACGCACTCAGCACCTCTGACTCTCTGTAGTAAATCACTCCACTGCTGGTGTCTCTCTCACCAATCCCCTGTCCGGCCTCAGAGCATCTTTCCCACTGTCCCTTTAGTTTTCTCTGTCACTTGGCCTCCTGCCACCCCCTGGAATCTTTTCCTTGAGTGATTGGAGACACACGTTGATGCCTGTCTCTGGTGAGGGTTTTTTTTTTTTTTAATTAGCTTCAGATGTACAAAACTACCTCAGCCCAGTACACGGCCTCGTTTTATAGAAGTCCCATGTCCAGCTAGGAGTAAAGCCCCACTGGCTGGCTTGTTCCAGTTTATCAGGCCAGGCCACAGTCAACGTGAAGTGACAACTGCTGGAGGGTACTCATTTCCTAAGCCTCAGTTTGTGCCTGCTAGTGAGGTAGTATGTGGGCTGAAGCCTGTAGATTTGCAGAAATCAACCCTAATGGCTGCTGACGTCACGTGGGATCAACAAAGTCACTCGGGCAGAAAGGGGGCACGCAGGTGGCATGAAATGTATGGACAGTCTATAGCTAGGATGCTTTTAAACTCAATTCATTGCTTAAAAGTGAACGATAAACAACTGAGAAATAACCTGGGATTCAAGATTGCTTGGGAACAGTTCTATTTGCATAGAAAGAACCAGAAACTCTGATCTTGTAGCTGGCTAAATCGTCCCACGTGAAGATCATGAAAACGGAACTCTCCATAATTTCCTGACGTGTTCATGTCTGTTCCGCATGAGAAATCAGTTCACAAATCCAAACTGCTCTTCAGAAAAAAAAAAAAAAAATTATATATATATATATATATATATATATATATATATATATACACAACTAAGTTATTATTTTTTTCTGTCTCTGGAGATAAAGTGGCACTACTTCAAGAGACACACAATGAAATCATTTAAAACTCCCATCTTAATCCAGCAGAAAACCATAACAGTACAATTCTTCCTGGGGGTAAACTAAAACCTGCTTTAAGGTCCCTGCTTATAATTATTTTACCATTAGAAACAGAACTCTATTTCTAAAACCTGGTGTTTACTGTTCTGATCTATTTGTTTCACTCACGACCATCAGCTGCTTCCCAGTTACAAAGATGAGCCTGGAAGGAAATTAAGGCCTTTCTAAGAACTCATAAAAGACCGTCCCTTCTGCAAGATGGGGTTTGTATTATGTTTGTCATCGTTTGGCTGGGGGAGACGCTAGGAAATGAGAAGGAGATGATTACACAAGAATACATATCGTAGGGAGAAATAAAGACGTGCCCATCAATTCTATGTCCTGTCCCAGAAAGTGGGAGATACAGTTCCAAGATGCTCAGGGATGTTCCTTCATTTGCTCAGGAAAGAAAGAAATTGGGATTGAAAGAGAGAGAAGGCAGCTCCGCCCTAAGCCAGCCCCATTATGCTGGGCCCTGGCACCCCACTGAGGACATCCCTTAAGAGCTTACAATTAACTTACAAGGAGGGTTCCTGGCAGTGCCTAACCTGGCAGAGTCTCCCATCTGAAAAGGAGAGGAAGTTTCTTTTCTGTCAAGTTTTGCTGAATGGACCAAAAGAAATCATGCCACAGGTCCAAATTTAAGAGTGTTTAAAGAATACTGCCTAAAGACTTATTAACTGTGGGCTTATTTATTCCTCACTTCCTCCTCTTTCATGAACTCACAGCTCTGCTCTGAACCGGCAAAGTGGCGGGACAGCTCTGGGTGATAAGAACATGCTGTGGAGGACAAGGGGTGGCCGTGGGTGGAGTGGTCCCTTCTCACCTCCCCCCAGCCTGGGCAGCATCTCAGACAAGCCCCGCCTCCCGGAGCAGCCTCCTAGCTCCACATGAATCCCCCAAACAGCCTCATTCTGCCCCGCCTGTGTGCCTAGCCAGAAGGAAACTCTTCTCCTGCCACATTTTCATTATGACACTTCTCCCACCCATAAACCCAGAATGTTGACTTACTGGCTAGTACATTAGGAAAGTCCAAACTCAGCACCATTGTCAAACCCAATACTAGGCAGCAGTGTTGCCAACCTATCTATCGTGCCATGGCCGGGCACAGTATGAGTCACTGATTGCCATTCTCTGAGGCTCCAATCCACACAGCCCGCCAAACCACCCCTCGCTACTGATGTGGGTTAGCAAGACTGCTCGGCAAGTGTGTGGGGGTCCTGTTATGTTCCAGGGACCTCTGCTAGGCCCCGGGGACACAGAAGAAAACACAACAAAGGCCATATCCTCATAGGAGACAGACAAATAGACTTACTTACGTCCGGTAGGGGAAATAATGTAACGAAGGAAAATTAAAGCAGGGTAAGGAGATGGAATTTCGGGGGGAGTGATTCTGCTCATGTTGACCAGAGAGTAGAGAGCAGAAAGAAGTGAGGGAACCAACCCTGCAAACACCAGTGGGGGATTCTTCTAGACAGAGGGACTGGCAAATGCAAAGGCCCTGAGGTGGGAGCCTACCAGGAATCTGTTTGCTGTCCCTGCCCCCTCCCCCTTTCCACTCTTGGCCAGGGCCAATCAGTGCACAATCGTTGCTCACCTGTGCCAGTGCTGGTCCTTCTCCCTGGGGTCTCTGAGCCTATGGTGACTGTAAAGTGCTGGCAAGTCATGTTGAGATGGCTGATATCCCTCCCAGAAGCTGCGGGAATTCAGAGGCTTGTATGGAGATTATGGAAAACAACCCCTCGGTTGTGCTTTCTGGCTAAATGTTGACCCTTCTTACTAATGTAAGGAGATCAACTGGTCACAGAGAAGGGCCACCTGACCTTTTGGGCATTTTCTCCTGAACCATATAGGGAGGTCTTGACCCTTCTTTAGGATTCTTAACAAGCTTCGCTCTACCAAGGTTAAAGCAATTCTTTTTGACTAACTTCCCTCCCTCCCAGCTTTCCACCTGGACTTGTCTCCCCTCCCTCACCCTACCTGGTGCCCTGGGATGGACACAGTGACCCAGCTTTGGGGTGGGGGTGGGTGTCCTCGCAGCAGGGCTTGGTGGGTGCGGCTTCTGTTCCCCAGCCTCACACTGCCTGTGAGCCGCAAAGTGGGGGCCTTGGAGTTTATCCTCCCCTCCTTCCTGGGAAGACCAGAGCAACACGCGCCCCAAGCTCCACCCGCGCCCTGCGAGCCACGAACAGCACACCTAAGACGCACCGGAAGCGCCAGAGGCGCCCCACGTGCCCCACACCCCACGCCCCACAGGGAAGCCATCCGCCCCCCCTCATCCCTGCTTCTCCTGTCAGGTTTGCGGTCTTATATGATTGAAGATTGACCGCAGGTGAGCGCTACCTCACAGCACCTGCGCAGCTAACACCCAGCTGTGCGCTGCCTTGGTTTCTTTATGGTGCTGCATTATTTTATTTCTATAGAACAGGTTCCATTCAGAGTCAACTGCGTATTTTCTGGTGATCTTATTGGATGACGGAGATCCTTGGATGTGTGTGTATCCTGGGAGGGCAACATGAAGGCGGTTTACTGTGTCAAATATTCATCTCAGCTCTCATAACAGACCACATCCGAATCCCCAAATTCTGAATCCTTATGCTCCTGCCGCTGGAATGCCTCCCTCCCTGCCCCCCTTTTTTTTGGTCTGTGCCTCAGGGTCCATGTCAATGATCTCTCCTCTGATCTTTCTGCATCTGAAGAATTGTCACTGAAGTCATACTTTGTTTTTTGTCTTACTCAGGGTAGGCTAATTATCAAATAAACAAAACAAAATCTGAGTAGTTTACCAATGCCCGCATCATTCTTGCTCGCGTCACAGTCCACTCAGGTTGGGCAGCACCTCTCCAGACGATCGCCCAGAAATGAATCACCTTCTATCGTGGCACAGCCATCTTCAACCCACAGCCTCCGAGGGCGCCATGGACAGGCCCAGAGAATGGAGGGCTCAGTGGGATGTTTCAAGGGCCAGCCTGAAAGGGACACACCTAATTTCTGACTGCAGGTAGGTTCTGACCACAGTGGCTTGGTCACAATCATTCACCTGGACCTAGTTATCTGCTGGAGACACTGGGAAATGTAGTTGAACTCCCTGCCCAGGAGAAAAGGGACCCATTTGGGGACACGCAAGCACTGTCTCTGCTACCTTCTTGGATGCCTCGCTTTGATTATATTTTGTCTAATTATTTCTGCAGATGCAGAAAAGTAATAAGGGACCTCAGAGGTTTAATTCAAACATCTCATTTTACAAACAAGGCCCAGAGCTCATACCAAGCGACTTGCCTGGTACAAAGTTTAGATTAGAACTCGGCTTTTCAGATTCCTGTTACAGAGTTTACAATTCTCCCCAAGCATTTTGCATTATTTTTACCTGAATCTATACATTCACTGAGGTCAAGAATTAGGTCTCTAATCCCAGCTCCTGTAATAGTGTTGGGCATGGAGTAAATCCTAAGAATTGATCAGAGGTGAGGTTGCTGAGTACAAGATTTCCTCTTCAAAGCAGAACCTCTCAAATGAGCCTTTTTCATATGGAAGGAGGAGGTGAAGGTAGGCATATAGCAATACTACACGGGTCTAGGATGCCAATAACTGAAAAATGTATCATTACTTTAAATGCCAAGAAAAAGAAAAATGCTGCCAATTAACTGTCAAAGGCTTTCTTATCACTTAAAATTATTTTAAACTTATTAATAGAGTTTGTATAGGTTGGCTAAGGCACAGATTTTTATTGTGGTAAATATACATAGCATAAAAGTTCCATTTGAACCATTTTCAAGTGTATAGTTTAATGGCACCAAGTGCATTCACCTCCTCACCACCTCCCTCCAGAATTTTTCACCTTCTCAATCTGAAACACCACCTACTAAACAGTAGCTCTCCTGTCCTCCCTTTCCACAGCCCCTGGTAACCACTATTCAACTTCCTGTCTCTGTGAATTTGACTAGTCTGGGTACCTCATGTAAATGGAGTCATTACAATATTTGTCCTTTTGTGACTGGCTTATTTCACTTAGCATAATGTCTTCAAAGTTCACCCACATTGGAGCATGTGTCAGAATGTCATTACTTTCTAGGCGTGAATAATAGCCTATTGTGTGGATATAACACATTTTGTTTAGACATTCATCTGTCAAAGGACACTGTGGTTGCTTCAACTTTTTGGCTACTGTGAAGAATGATGCTATGAACAGGTGTGCAAATATCTATTCAAGTCCCTACTTTTCATCCTTTTGGGTGTATACCCCAAAGTGGAATTTCTGGATCATATGGTAATCCTATGTTGAATTTTTTTGAGGAACCATCATATTGTTTTCCACAATGGCTGCACCATTTACATTCCCACCAACAGTGTACAAGGGTTGTAATTTCTCTATATCCTTGCCAACACTTGTTATTTTCTGTTTTGTTTTTCTTTTATAGTAGCCATCCTAGTTAGACATAGATTTTAATCATATATCATTCTTGTGTATCCATAAAAAGGAAAACATAAGTGAAATCAATAGTTTCGGGCATTCCTAAAGCTTCTTCACATTCAGTCTGTCTTCCTGCCCAGTGTCACGCTATGGGACCATCCAGCTCGTTGTTGATAGGGAATTTTTTAAAAGGCCCTAAAAACAACTAGTAATGGTGCTTTTCTGTAGATTCAGCCTACTCATGAGTCCTGCTTTGGGGATGTTGCTACATGGGCTGGTTTACCACCTTCCCCACATGTCCTGACATGTGACTTGTGACATTTGACATGTGACATGTGACATGTGACTTGGTTCCTGGGAGTGCAGTGCTCCACTGTGATCTCAGGATTTTCCTCCAGGCCACTGATCCCCTTTCTGCAAGTTTCGGTGCTGGTGCTTTCAATGTCAGTGCCTACCCAGGTGATGGCAGCTGTGTCATAACCATTGATAAAGAACGTAAGATGTCACCAAGTGCGAGGCGTATCTTAATTCCAGAAAGTTTCAAATAAAATTTAAAAAATAACTTTGTGTCATTAACATGATGACACGTATTGATAAAATGGGATAGGTGAGTATGTTTTGTACCTGGATCACTCAATATGAAGACTCTATTATAGTACAATTTCCTCATTTTGAAATTCGCATGTAATAACTAAGTTGGATGAGCAAGGAGTACGCAGCCTACCCATCAAATAAGACTAGAGCCCTTTCATCCTAGACCCACAAGAGTGCTGGCCCCACAGCTGGAGGATGCATCCTGGGTCCACACCAGTGGGGGGGGGGGGTGTGCGTAACCCTTCTGTTAGGATGACTGCCGATCCTGTTTCTTTTAGAGAGAGGGATGGTTCTGGTCTTTCATCGCAAAACAGAGCCTATATGGGAATAAATACCTGAGGGTCTCTTTTGGCCGTGAGGGGGCAGAATGGACATCACTTATGCACAGAGCAGATTCGCTCATGCTCTGTGATGTGTAATACCGTTCTTCCTTGCTCTGTCAATGCTTTTGGAGAAGGTTAACCCTTTAACTCATCCGTAAACTCTATTCTGGGTTTACTTATTGTGGGTAGGATCATAGAGAAATGTGCAATCTGGGACTTGTGAGTCTGAATGATTCCTGAAACATTAGAAGGGAATGAATGAGACAGCAGAAACACTCAAAACAATCACAGAAAGAAAAAGTTCCCAGGAGAGGGGAATTTAGAAAATTCATTAGATTCACAATGAATTTATCACTCGCTTAAATTTGTGTAATTGGAAAATATAATACATACGGATAGATAGAAGTGCATAAAAATATAAATTTGCAGTAAACTATAATTACAAAGCCTCTTAAGTCAATAACTAGAATGTAGTCAGCACCCCAGGGACCCACCCCTGCGTGGCCCTCCCCATTAGCTACCTTCTTATCTCACTGCGTACCCCATAAGCTGAGGCTCTTGGTTCCAGGCAACATTGGTTTCATGGGTGCCAGACCTGAGCAGTCCCACAGAGCCCCACGCTCAAAGGGGTCCCCGGCTTGAGATGTAATGCTCTGCTCTTACCATCTTTAAATTCTTAACAATTCTTTGAATTTGCGTCTTGTAAATGAAGTCCAATGGAGCATGCACATGAGCAGCGGAGGTATGGTAAGAAAGGAAAAACCTTTATATTTCAATATCTTTAGTGACAGTTTCCTTTCTTTTGGGACAAAGGGCCCCACTTATTCATTTTGCAGTGTGCTCTGTAAATGATGCAGTTGGCTCTGGCTACAGGAATACTGCATGCCTTTCAAGGAAAAAAAAAAGAAATTATAAAAAAGAAGTTAACTGGCAATTCTTGGCAATAACCTAGAGGCATTTCATATGTGACACAGCTGGAGGCAGTCAGAGAAGGAATATAACCACTCAGCAGTTGACCTCATTCACTGAACAAACACTGAGTGCCAACCAAATGAAAAGCATTGTGGGAGATGAATGAAACACGATTCCTACCCTCAAGGAACCTAGAGTTTCCTGAGCAAAATGAAACATACATGTTTCTCCCTGACACCAATCATTTATCTTCATTGCAACCAGACTGATCCTTCTAAAACTTGGATCTTCATGTGACACTTCTCTCCATACAACCTGCCAGTGGCTTCCAAGTACCCTCAGAATCTTGTTCCAACTCCCTGACTTGGTGACTCACTTCACATACTTCCTGCGGTAATTATCAGATGATACCACTCGTAAAGGGCCAACAGTAAGGAAACGGACTACCTCACAACAAGAAATCTCAGGAAGAGAGGCTTTAGACAGGGTTCCTTCATCCACGCAATGACCTCGTCATGAATGTAGGGTCTCTCCGTCTGGCTGCTCTGTCTTTCTGGCATATTGATTCATCTTCTGGGCTTGGTTTTGCTTTTGATCCCCAGATAGCAGCTAGGATATAGCCACAGGGAAAATAAAAAGGGGAAGGGTGTGTTTACTTCTATGTGACTCTCTTAATGAGCAAGAAAACCTTTGTAGAAAGCACTCTTGAGCCTGTCTCATTGGCAAGTATTGCATGCTTGCCAAGCTGAACCAATCTCTGAAAAGGGAATAGGATTACTGTGATTGGCTTAGACCCGGGTCTGGGGCGGGGCTTTCCCTCCTATCAATCACATGCTGCCTGGTGGTAGCTAAACAACACAGAGATTGCAGTAGCAAAGGAGGGCTAGGGGTAAGGTAATTGGCAGGGCTGACCACACCAGGCCTGTGAGATCCTTCATCATCTGGCCACGTTTGCCTATCCAGCCTCCTCTATCGCCATGTCTCTCTCACATTGTATTTTTCAGTTACACGAAATTTCTCAACCTGCCAGACTGACATTGTTTTGGATATCTGCATATGCTATTCTCTTTAACAGGAACCCTCTTTCCAATGAAGCACCTAACACGCATGCGTGTAAACACACACACACACACACACACACACACACACACACTTTCACCTGGTTAACTCTCGCTCATTCTTTTGACCAGTAGTTTAGGCCAAGAATGGGAAGCTGTCAGTATCTGGTCTGTTGACATGTTTTTGTTTGTTTGTTTCCTTTAATGTTTTTATACTTTTGGATTGTTTCTGGACATTTAAAAATAAAAATCCATCTTTCTGACTTCTCTTAAAATTGGGAACAGACACTGGCCCCAGATGGACACAGGATTCCATTTGCTCAAGCTGAAGACAGTGGCCCCTTTAGACGGGGCTTGCTCCCACCTGGATGGGTGATGTCACTATATCGCCTGTCTGGCTCTGTAGGTGTTTGAGGTTGCCAACCCTGCCTTAGATGGTCCCTGACTGCCCACTCCCATTTTGCATTGGTTTTTTCTTGGATGTTTACAAAGCACCCTCCCCTCCCCTAGTCAAAGCACTAATCACACACTATTGTAATCACCCATTTTCTTGTCAGCCCCCTGAATACTCCCTTTGATTACAAATTCCTTGAGGGTCAAGTGTGTCTGTCTTGTTCCTGGTTCTGCTTCTATCACCTAGCATAGGCTCTGGCATGTTGCAGGTGCTTAATGAATGTGCAGACAAAAGTGAGAAGTAAAGTGTATGTAGTTTGTCTCAGAAGAGCATTTAGACCCAATTTATCTAACCTGCAATTACATGTTCTTTCAAGCAGCATCAATTAACTGCCCATTATAAGCCTGATAGCGTACTAGGTGCTGGGGGTGAAAGGTAAACAAGTCAGCCTTTGCCCTCAGTGAGCCCATTGTCTAGTGGGGAGACCAACAGAAATCTAATGACTACAGCGG
This sequence comes from Rhinolophus sinicus, assembly GCF_057876585.1. Taxonomy (NCBI): domain Eukaryota; kingdom Metazoa; phylum Chordata; class Mammalia; order Chiroptera; family Rhinolophidae; genus Rhinolophus; species Rhinolophus sinicus. The sequence goes on along the minus strand of NC_142502.1, from coordinate 123,386,418 downwards.
AGGTAATATGTGGAATCTAAGAAAAATGTGGAAGGGCACTGGTGGGTAGTTGATTAATTCATCTTGGGTTGGTAAAGAGAATCTATGTCTGGGTCCCAGCAGGAAACAGAATTCATTCCAGATCATTCAAGCAAAGCGTTTAGTGAAGGGGCCAGACACTGGGCTGTGGGCAAGTTAAGAAACCAACAGAGGCTGTTGTTGCAGCACTGGGAAGCCATTACTTCTCCTGGGGCTAAGGGGCAGCAGTAGAAACAGGGCCCTTGGAACAAGTGACAGCCGGAGTTGTGGGACCTGGTTAAAATTAAACACCTGGCACCAATATAGGAAGGAAGAAATATACCAACCTCTGTCTCTTTCTTCCTGCCTGCCAATCTGCCAGTCTCTCCCATTGGCTGAGTCCAACCAGAAATCCACCAGATAGGGTGCCAAGGTGATGCGTCCTGCAGAGGTCAGTCTCCTGGAACACAGAACAGTGGGAAGAAGGGACCAGCATGGGCAGCAAACAGAGAACAGCTAGTGCAGAGTCTTTCCAAGAAAGGGTTACTGTAAATCAAAATAAACTTTAGACTGTAATGAAAAACAAAAATCATTTATTCGAGCAAAAGGAGTTGCACCCTGGGAGACACGGATTCAAGTAACAGCCCAAGTTGCAATCCAGTGAAAACAAAAAAAGCCAGAAGTTCCAAGGTGTACTTCTACGGCAAGCACAAAAGTCCAAAAGTCCAAACCTCATCTGGATGCAAATGTGTGTAAGTCTGACTTCCCCAATGACCGCCTGACCCCATTTAGATATTAGTGACTCTGTGTTAGTTCACATCACCCTGGAGTTGAGGCTGAAGTCAGGAAGAAAACTATTGTTTTCACCTCGTTGAAGGTTTTTTGGTTGGTTGGTTTGATTTATTTGTTGGTTATTTTTTGGATACACAGACATTTCTGCCTTGTTTGCAGTTATCACACGTAAATAGCTGAGTTAGCTACCCTTTGTAAACCACGGCTATAGGTTAATTCACTAAGGCAGAAGATCTCCAACCATTGGCCTGGGAAATAAAAATCTAAATGAAAGTACTCAGAATCTGAGGGTTTGGTTTTGTGTCTTCAATTGCCTAACACATCAGCTGGGGTTCAGGTATCAGCAGTTGCGTGTGTAGAACGCATTGTTTTCAGTACTACTGGGAAGGCTGGACATTACTTCTGCAATTAGTCTAGATTTCCCTGTAGCTCTGAATGAAACAGAAAACTTGCCTAAATGTCCTCATCTCAGAGTTTAATTCCCTTAAAAAATGAGATTTGGATCGGTTCGGCCCTTCTATAACATTTGCTCATATAAAAGAAGGAACCTCTGGAAGGATTCGGTTCCTGTACCTTATAGGAAGAACAGGCGGGCAGTGGATGTCTGTCCTTAGGGAATGAAAAGGATGCTGGATTGGAGGGATTTAGGTGCTCCTTAGTATTCAAACTGGGCAAGTTTCAAATGTAAAATTTGGAACCGATTCCTTCCTGTGATTCCATTAGAAAACTCTCAAAGCCTACTCTACTCTACGTGGGCCAGAACAGCTGGCTGAAAAAGGAGACCAAGACAACAGTTATGCATTTTGTTGCCTCCCCAATAAAAATCTCTGGCTGGATCGGCAGACACACCTGGTGACCACATCGAGGGGCTCAGCGTGGCACTGCTTGCACATAGAGTGCCGTGAGAAGACAAAAGGTATCTAAGGATCTTGAAGGTAGCAAGGTCCTTTTTAAAAGGTTTTAACAGGTGCTTATACTGAAGTGTTTGACCTGGCAAATGGATTGATTTCCAGTTCTCTATTGGTTTGTGCTGTCAATACTGGGCAGTCTCAAGGAGGATTTTCTCTGTATGTTATAATCTTTAAGTTTATGGAGACTCAAAGAAAATTAGTTATCTGAGTCCTTGCCAAGTACATTTCAAAAGGATATTCTTGACATCACTCTAACAGGCAGCCTATATCCTGGGTGGGACCTTGGAAAATCCATCGGAAGGGGAGTCCAGGGACCTGTGATCTAGGGAGGGCTTTTTTTTTTTTTTTTAATTTATTTTTTAAAATTTATTGGGGTGACAATTGTTAGTAAAATTACATAGAATTTCAGGTGTACAATTCTGTATTACATCATCTATAAATCCCATTGTGTGTTCACCACCCAGAGTCAGTTCTCCTTCCATAACCATATATTTGATCCCCCTTACCCTCATTTCCCACCCCCCACCCCCCTTACCCTCTGGTAACCACTAAACTATTGTCTGTGTCTATGAGTTTCTGTTTCTCATTTGTTTGTCTAGTTCTTTTGTTGTTTTTGGTTTACATACCACATATCAGTGAAATCACATGGTTCTCTGCTTTTTCTGTCTGACTTATTTCGCTCAGCATTACACTCTTAAGATCCATCCATGTTGTCACAAATATTCCTATATCATCTTTTCTTACTGCCGAATAGTATTCCATTGTGTATATATACCACAACTTCTTTATCCATTCATCTATCGAAGGACATTTTGATTGTTTCCACATCTTGGCCACAGTAAACAAAACTGCAATGAACATTGGAGCACACGTGTCTTTATCTCTAAATGTTTTCAGATTTTTTGGGTAGATACCCAGGAGAGGGATTGCTGGGTCATATGGTAATTCTATTCGTAATTTTTTGAGGAACCTCCACACTGCCTTGCATAACGGCTGCACCAGTCTGCATTCCCACCAACAGTGTATGAGGGTTCCTTTTTCTCCACAGCCTCTCCAACATTTGTTACTATTTGCCTTGTTGATGATAGCCATTCTGACTGGGTGAGGTGATATCTCATTGTGGTTTTGATTTGCATTTCTCTGATGATTAGTGATGTTGAGCATTTTTTCATGTGTCTATTTGCCATTTGTATTTCCTTTTTGGAGAAATGTCTCTCCAGGTCCTCTGCCCATTTTTCAATTGGGTTGTTTGTTTTTTTGTTGTTGAGTTGCATGAGTTCTTTGTATATTCTGGATATTAGCCCCTTATCGGAGGTGCTGTTTGCAAAAATCTTCTCCCATTCAGTTGGTGGCCTCTTTATTTTGTCAATGGTTTCTTTTGCTGTGCAGAAGCTTTTAAGTTTCATATAGTCCCATTCATTTATTTTAGCTTTTACTTCTATTGCCTTAAAAATATGGAACACTTCACGAATTTGTGATGGCTTTTGACCCTAGACAAATGGCTGAGCCTCTTTGGGGCTTGATTTCTGAGTAAGTCACCTAAGATACACATCTTCACCTCACTTGTTTTATTGAGGGCCCGCGGGGACAGAGTAAGACCATGTACAGGTGCCTGAAGGAGCACAGGGCATCATACAAAGGCACAGTATCATTCATCTGCCTTTCTGGCTGTCTGCCGGGCACACCTGACATGCAGCATCCCATGCAGCCAGCAGAAGGGCTCTTGGAGGGGCTGGACAAAAATGGAAGTATTGTAGGAAAAACAGTGGGGCAAGGGAGCTAATAACAAAAAGAAAAAAAAAGAAAGGATTATTTTTAGACTAGAACACTATTTTTTTTTTTTTTTTGGTGTGGGGTGGGAGGGGAGAGAATGGCAAGGGTTTTTATCATGCAGATTACCTTTTCTTTCTATGGGGGATGGAGAGGGCCCATGTGACAGATTACCTTACTAGGGCTTGACCAGAAAATTACAGACTGGTTGATTAAGGTTACACTTGTGGGAGAGGTTGAATCTGCAATTACATCAGCTATTAAATCTAGGTTTGGTATCATGGGCTTTTAACACGAATGACACCATTCTGGGCCTGTCCATGGGTGTCTCTTTAACACCACTAAAGATGGCACATGGTAAGCCCTGGGAGACCTCCGGACTAGACACCCTGAGCTGTAATGCTTTTCTTCCATAACAGTTCTGTTGCCCTGATGTAAGAATGTACGGATGGGGCTCTCAGACCACAAGAACCGGACGGGTGTGGTCAAGGGGATACAGGCCTGCTGGCTCCTCAGCCTGCCACTCGCCCTGTTTCCTCACAACACACGAAAAGTCCTCTAGATTCCTCATAGGGCTCTGTGGTTACTTACACGTGTGTCCTCTGGGGCCTTTTATCCCTGAAAATTGGGAACCTACTCTTCCCTGGTCACTTTTCTGAGCCCCAGTGCCTCTGTCCCTTGTGGGGCCAGTGACGTGGTGTGGCCCTTGTATACCTTTAGGTTTTGCTGTGGCCTTGACCTCCCTTATTAGTGACGTCCACTTAGTCATGCCTCTGATTACCAGTGTTGACCCCACCTCTTTCACTCTATGGAATCCTGGTCACACGTCTTGGGTAAGGCAATGGCTCTCCATCTAATGGTGACTAATTACAAAAATTTAAATCATGAAATAGGGAGGCTTAGAGTCTGACGGTGACCCTAGTGCACAGCTCTTCTTTTTCTTCACCTCTCATGTGAACAGAGTCACCTCCCCTCCACTGGCACTTGGGCCTTCATTTAAATTCCCTCGGGGCTGAATTAAAAATGAGTCTTTCCCCTCTATGCTGACTGGACACCAATCAAAACTGTAGTTCTCAGGCCTTCAGTGGGTTCTTTGTCCCCATCCAGTCTGCTCCCAGAAAAGCAGAGGGAAAGCCCTTTCCTTGATATCCCACGTATGTTGGGGGTGGGGTCCCAGTTCTGGGGTTGCCATGACACCCCGGGTCCTGGAAACCTCTCTCTCCATTTGGGTGCCAGATACATAGTATTGGACCAATACACTGTCCTTTAAACTTATCCTGCAGATTTAACTTCAGACCAAGACAAATATGGAGTTTTGAGCTCAAACGTATTAAAGGGATTTATGTGTGACTAAAAATAGAGGAAAATTCATTACATTCTTTTCTTGTAAGAAGCTGGATTTACTTTGCCAAATGTGTCTCAGAAAGTGCATCTTTTTTTTTTCCTGTCAATAGTTATATTTGCTGCTGTTCCCAGCAGGGCAGATTGTCCATTAAATAATCACACATTATAAGGGAATCCTCAATCAAATACAATTTTAGCACAGGAAGACATAGGTATGCCTTGTTTTAAAGAATAAAGATGTTCTTCAAAGTGACTTTTCGGTAAAGCAACTAAGAAAGACCAGAAATGCACCGGAAGGGAAATGAAAAATGTGGCTCAGTCTCTAGACAGGAGGGAGAGGGGCTGGGAGGGCGGCGGGCGCGGCAGCCCGGGGGAGGGGCACGGCTGGGCTTCAGCCCCGCGGTGGAAGGAAGCCTGCTCCTGTCTGTGGCTCCAGACCGCTGGGGACTCTTCCTGCCAACGGGGGCCATTGCCAGCAAGCCAGGGGCTCCGTGCGCGCTCCTCTCCCCGCCCCCGCCCTTGCCTGCTTTGCACCAGGACCAGCCAAAGGCAGAAACAGCTAGAGGTGGGACCACGCCTCGGAGATGATCCTAGAGCCAATAGGAAAACAGCCTTTGCTTCCTGGACAATTTACGGCGGCTGTCTGAAGCACAGATGCTTCGGTGATGCAAGGTACAGTGAGTACAGCTTGGAGGAGAGCATTTTATGTACCAGACGTGTTCTGTGCTGAGCTTGAGAAGCTGCCTCTCAGGCACACCAATTGCTTATATAACCCAGATGTCAGCTGGGGCCTCACTGATCTTGGAGTGGAGGTAACCTTGGATTCCCAAAGCCCCAGCGGCCTCCCGCTGACTCCTGAACACCCCCAGATGTCCTCTCAGTCTGGATGCTGCCTGCCTGTCTCCTGCATCCTCTATCCTGATGTGGGGCCAGATGTCAACGCCCCTGGGGTCCCCCTCTGGAATCTGCTTATGTAAAAGCTACAGGAGCTGCTGAGAGGACCCGACTAGAAGTGATGGTTGGGGCAGGGTTTGGGTTACGTTATGTACGTCACAGCTCACAATTTTAACCCCACAAGGTCTCCTTTGGGGGTGACGGAAATGTTTTGGAACTAGATAGAGATAACGGCTGCACAACATTGTGAATGCACTAAGTGGCACTTTCACGTGGTTCATCTTACATGAATTTCACATCAATCAAATACAAAAATCAAATAATCAAATACCATCCCTCCAGCCCTTCCCTCGGCACAGCCCAGGGTCCCACACCGCCAGTCCTCCCCTCTCCCAGGCCAGGCCAGCCCTCCCCTCTGTCTGCAGGGCCCACACCTGCCCTGCCAAAGGTCTCAAGGACATCAGCCATATAGGACCTGGCCATGGACACATCCACCCCCAGTGAAGGTCAGTCAGAGAAAAGTGACATTTCTCTCTGTTCCACTGACTTAAGTGAGGAGCGTTGAGAAAAGGGTGGCATGCAGAGGAAGGGTCACTGTTTGATGAGTCAGTGGCATTCCACCCCACATAACTGGCTCCTCGTGGGTAGGATAGATAGCTCTTCCACCCCTCCGGACCTCCTCAGGCTTTCACAGAGCAGAGTTAGGCCATCCACAGCCTATGGCCAGGTCCACGTAGACCACACTGGGCAGTGAGCTGTCTTTGCCACTGCCTTGTTCCATGACCTTGAGCTAGTCCTTCAGCCTCTGTGTGCTTTAGTCCCTTCACCTGTAAATGGGGTCCTAACAGTATATGCTGGCCACTGCTCATCTGATCGTGAGAAGTGCTAGGTCATGAGAAATGGCCAGCATGCCCTGAGGGACAATGACAGCTAAGGGTAGAGACTATGGTTCCTGCCACCTCAGAGCATGGCCAGCAGAATCACTTGGCTTGGTGGAGTTTCAGCTTGGAATGCCTATAGTATTCCATAAATATTCACCTTTATTCTCAGCACTCCCAGAGAGCCTGCCCAATGTGGACTCAGAAACTGGAGTCCCTGGGATGGCAAAGGTGCCTGGCTTGAGATCTCTGTGCCTAGACACAAGCGTGTTGCAACTCGACTGGAACTTGCTTAATTGCTTAGATTTGTATTAATTACAGTTTACAAAACACTTCCACAATAGATTTGTCACTTGTTTTTACACCCACCACAGGAAGGAGATTTCACCCCCCTCGTTAGAAATGAGAAAGCTGAGATTCACGAAGGTTAGGTGACTTGCCTAATGTCACACAGCAAAGAGGGGAGGCAAGAGTCAAAACCAGGCATTCTGACTTGTGTGTGACTTCCCAGGCCCTCCCCACCTGCACACTGACATGTGCCCAGCACTGGGCTGGGGGCTGAGGGCTGTCGAGGGGTTTGGGGGATGGGTGGGTAGGGGGGACAATCAATGGAAGATTCACATGTGTGCTGCCCCCAGGGAACTCACAGTCTGCGGGAGACAGCTGAAGTTCTGCAGCTCTTGGTCCAAATGGTTGCCAACACGTATTCCTCAAATCTCCAGGACATTTTGTAATGAATTATTTCGTCTTCGAGAGCATATGACACTGATGAGCTGTGCCCTCTGGTGAGTGTGCGAAAAGGAGTTATGGCCAACTCTCAGTGTGGTGAGGCAGGTGGCCCAGTGGAGAGGACACCCAGTCCTAGGCAGACGCAGGGCACCCAGCTCTGCAGCTGGGCAACCTAGGCTAGGTGCCCAGGCTCTCTGAGCCTCAGCTCAGTTTTCTCATCTGATAAATGGGTGTCATCAGAATGCCTACCTCATAGGGTTATGCTAAAGATTAAATAAGAAAATCTATGCAAAAAATTCGGCACAGTATCCAAAATTATCATTATCATCCACTTAAGCAAACTCTATTCCACTCTGACCATCTCCAATAATAAGCAAAGTGGACAGTAGCTAGCCCTCCATGTTTTGTGCAATGATTGTGTCCTAGGGAAGTAACCACAATTAACTATTCAAAAACGGGATGTCTTTTATTCTTCTACGTGTGTCTATATACAGACTAGAAATCTATGGAGCACTAAAAACACCATCATGATGAATGGCAGGCATCAAAACTACACTCTGAGTGTCTTTTCCATCTCAGTCACAAAAGAAATTTGGGGGAGAAAAATCTAGTCATGAAGACTTTTATATCTCTTATTTCACTTAAATGTCAGACTGAGGAATAAATCTTCGTTATAGTTTGTAATAAGTTTACTTGACCTCTGTTTCATATACATGTATAGGAAGTTTTGTGAAAGCTACTAAAATACAGTAAAATAGGTGAAGAAGGTGAAAAGGTTTTGAGGAATATACATGGAATGACAATCTCCCACTTGCACCTTTTTGCTCATTATCCACAGACATTCTCAAAAAAAACTTAAAAAAAATAAAAATGTTCAAAAGAGGGTGCTCCTCAAACAAATATGGAAGGTAAACTAGTCTTAAATGCCAAGTTGGCTCTGTCACCATTTTTAATAAAAGTGATTAATGACGAAGCGTGAACAAAATAGGGAAGTGAGTAATCGGGTGGAATTTATGTTATTTTAAAGCTGGAATAAGTCTATGGGATGGAAAAAAGCCTCGGGGGCTTTGGCAAAGTTCTTAAATAGCCCGGAGGCTGAGCACAGAGGCTGCTGTCAGGAATCAGCGCCCAGATGCACAGACAGAGCCTATTAAAAATTAACCAAATAGCTTGAGATGACTATTCTAAGCATTGTGAATCGGCAATGGCAAATACCTAGCTGAACAGATGACTGGTCTTGATTCGTAATAGCCGATTGTAAAGGAAATGGACCATGACAGGCTTTCAGTCACAAAAGTGGCTACCGCACAGACTGGAGTGGGGCACATCCAGCCGTGAGGATCCCAGGTCCCTAGGGAGCAAACAGGCAAGGCCAAGATTTCCCATCAAGTGCTGAGCTTTTCTAGCAAATTAAAGGTAAGTGCAGGTCCGGGGTGGGAAGTGACAGGGTCCTTGGAGAGGGTGCTAGGAATGGGTGAAGCCCAGTAATAGGGGAGGCTGACTATTTTAGGCATTATTCAATAGTTTAGTGATTTGGGGATGGGGGTGGTTGACCATTGTATTAATCATGTTTTTTTAATTATTATTATTTTCTGTATTTCCTGATGCTTTGACATCTTGGGTAAACCTGGAGAAGCCTGGAGGGACTGCTTCTCCCCAGGGCTAGCCAATTCCTAGCCTGTGGGTGTACCTTTCATATACAAACTAACCTGTCCAGAGCCTACACTCACTCCCCAGCCACCTCCTCTATGGGTCTTTCACACTCAGGGTCCACTATTCCCCTGCTCTCATCACCCCAGGGCCCGGTACCAGACAACCTGGGACAGCCCATACACACCAGGGCCCCCTGAAATTATTCAAGCTGCCAGCACGAAGCTTGCTTACCCTGTTTACTCTTCCTTGCCCATGCCTTCCCATGGGACTCAGCATAAAGGCTCTTGCCCACCTACATTTGCCCCTCACACCCTCTGCTCCGATTGCCCCTGGTGCTTCCCCTGTGGCCCTCTGTTGTGTGGCATGACCCCTCCACTTGGGAACTGGAACAAACTATCTTTTCAGTGGGTCTCCTAATCCTTGGGCTTCACTATACCAGAATAATAATAATAAAACATACATTTTAAAACAGCCATGTCAAATGTCCCTGGCATAAAAGAAGCCCCACCAAAATGTCGTGTACCCAGAAAAGACAAGGCTAAGAAAGTCAGTTTGGGCTTCATAATGCAGGGCTTCCCGTGCCTGGGCCAGTCACCTGGGCTTCATTCCATGGGCAGCGGGGACCTCTACAAGTTCCTGACAGAGAAGGAATGATTGCAGCTACCCTTGAGCAAGATGGAGCCAGCCTCAGACCTTAGGATGCTGCGTGGAGGCGGGGAGGCCAGGGTGGAGATGGAGGCGCTGCTGAGGCCAGAAAGCCGGACCCCAGACCACTGTGGAGGAAATAAAAAGGACACTGTAAGTTAGAATAGGCCAGGTCTGCCAACTCATGAGATGTGGTGAGCCGCGGAAGAAGAACGGAAAGGATGTGGAGCTTCCAAACGCCGACCTTTCAAATGAGAGGTAACAGGGGCAGCAGTGAGCGACGGGAAGAGGAGAGGGTTTAGAAGCTGAGGGATAACTGACTTCTTCATGCTCTCTTTTTAAATTGGGGTGCTAGACACCATGCCGTGTGCCTCCATCAGTACCTACGCACTTGCTGGCACCTCCCAGGCCTGTCCTAGGTGCTGATGACACCGTCATGAAGGGACAAACAGCGCTGGCCCCCTGTGCAGACCTTCCATCCTAGAGGGGAAGACATTCCAAACACACTGCTGTCCCTTGAAAGAGCGTTGGAACCCAGCAGTTGCGGGCCAGAGAAACTCACCGCCCGTCCTGCCTCAGCGGCTGCTGCTTGGTTCACCCTTGAAAACAAGCTCACGGCTGCCTCATCCCCCCCATTCACGCGGCCCTGAACAGCCTCAAGGCTGTCAGCAGCCAACCCGCAGTCAGTTACAACTAACTTAGGAATCCGTATTTATTTATTTTCCCCTTCGCTTATCAAATAAGTGTTAGTAAAAAAAGGTGGCAGAGTCGTGTGGGTACCAGACGCGTGTGAGAGAGTCAGCGGGCCCAGCGACAGCTGTTCCTTCACTGTTTGCCCGTTCCTGGTCCCGAGGTTGAGAAGCCCTCTCTTCTGGCCGAGGACCTCCCTGGTTCACAGCTGCTTTTGTTTTCCTTCTGCAGAATCACCATTTCATTTCCCATTCCTTCTCCCACACAAAGCCTGGGAGTCACTGGTCAACCGCAAAAAAACACAGACTAGGAACAAAGAGAAATGCATCAGATGGGCAAAACCATGCAAAGCGTACAGGCCAATATGAATCGAGTGTTTCCGACCAACCACCTCACCTCTGCCCTCTGACAGCTTCTCTGGCTGCAGGTGAAAGCTGCTGCATCCCTTCTGTCTCAGTCACCTGAAGCTGCTGGAACAAATAGCAGCTTAAACAACATTTATTTCCTACAGTTTTGGAGGCTAAGAGTCCAAGATCAAGGTGCCAGCAGATACGGTTCCTGGTGAGGACTTGCTTCCTGCCTTCTCGCTGTGTCCTCACATGGCAGAGACAGCAAGATAGTCTTCCTCAGGTCTCTCCTTAATAATGCCCATTTTATCATCCCTTAGCATAACTTCTTCTGACAATGTTATCATCACTTACAAAAACATCCATTAGGGTAATAAGGCATTAAGTAGATGTTGATTGTAAATAATCTGGTTACTTTTAGCAATTATATGGAGACTGATTTTTTTTCCTGTTTAAAATGTAATTTTAAAACATCACTACTTCCTAAATACAGCCATATCAAAGTAAGGAGACAGACTGTAGAGACAGAAAATGAGATTTCTGTACATTTGGCAAGTGCCTGATTACAAGATGAAAATAAATGAATGTCAGTGACTTGCTGTAGTTGCTTTGGTCTCACCTTCTCTCCCTCGGGGTCAAATTAATATGTGTACTAGGGACAGGCCATTTTATATAGCTGAAGACGTTGCTGCCCAAATGCCATCTCACAGAGTGGGGATCGCCCCTGAACACACAGTCCACACAGGTGATTCAGTATAAATTGCCACGCTCTGAATTTTATGAGTCTTCCATACCTGAGAAGTGCTGGTTTAAGAAAGGAGTTGAGAGGCTGGGGATACATTATATGTTATCTAGGGCTGGTATAAAGTTTTGTAAGGCTGTCCATTATAAGCTGGCTTTCAGATAGCTATCATAACTCAATGAAAATAAAGATATTTCTACTACTAACAAACTACTACTTGAATATTGGCATATCTGAACCCGATTCAAATTATTTGTTTCTAATTTAATAAAACATCCTTTGGTGATATTTAAGTTTATAAGATTATTAATGATCTCCGCATCCAAACCAGAACTGGACTATGAGAGACGAAGGCCTTTTGGGTTCTTATGGAATGAAAATGATTTTCCTTTCATCTATAGACATTTTCTAACCTACTTTTCAGTAATATCTTCAGATCTTTTTGGCTCAGAAGGAATAAAAATAACTCAGATTTCAGTTAAAAAAAATGACAATGACAGTTTGCATGGTGCAGTGTTTTCCACTATTTAAAAACAATTTTATTTTCTCACTCTCTCTTTAGAAAATCCTGAGCATTAGGACATGCATTATGTGTTATACTTCATAAATTAGGCAGCTATTTGCCCCATTTTACAGATAAGAAACTGAGGCTCAGAGAGACCACATGACTCACTCAAGGTCACACGAGTGTCCCCATTAAGATTAGAAGGACCCAGATGTCCTGATTAACAGCCTTTCAACCATAAGACATGAAATGTGGGAAATGCACACCACTCCATTCACTCCTACCTCTTAAAAAATACATACTTTCATCACAATCTCCCTGAGACTGAATCTGACGTAAGCACATGACTTTTACATAACAGATGGTGTCCAGTTCTGCAGTTACCCTCAGATCAATGTGAAGAGACGTCTGAGACAGACACACTATACTGCCAAAGATTGGTGAGTGGGACACACTTGAAGTGGCCTCAGGGACACCAGCTGATCCACCCCCATCCCTCACCAAGGGCCTTGAGGGCCACCTGCTCACTGACTCTGCACAGAGAGGTACCTCCCAAGGTGCACCTCTCTCAGTCACTCTGGTTTTCCTTCCTAAAAGCCATTAAAGATGGGGTGGGGAGAGGCATACATTCTGTCCCCAAAAAGGTCTCCAAAGAGCCAGTAAAAAAATAAGCATAATTCAAATTTTAAAGGACACTAAGATTTGAGCTTATATTGTCTGACTGCAAACTGCTACCTGGGGGGGGGGGGGGGGGGGTGATAATTCCCACCGACCCGCTGCTTGATATTTTATTAGGAGAAAAAGGTCAAGAAAGTTTAGGAAGAAAATCCTAGTCTAAGAAGGGTCCAGAAACTCCTCAGTACAAGAAGTTTCCTGTTTTAGGCGAACATGATAACCACTACACTACGGAAACCTGTAAATAATGAATGTCAACTACAATTTTATATATCTACATAGTTACAAGAAGCGGAGTACAGCATTAGGAATAGAGACAGTGGAAATGTAATGGCTGTGTGCGATGTCAGAGGGGTAGTGGATGGGGGCGGGGTTGTCACTGTGTGAGGGATACAAATGATAAATGTCCAACTATTACATTGTTTTGTGCACCTGAAACTAATAAAAAAAAAGTTTAAAAAAATGCTGCCCCCCCAAAAAAAAAAAGAAGTTTCCTGTTTTGTTTTATTTTGCGTTGTTTTGTTTTGTTTTGTTTTATTGTAGCCTCTCCCATCTGTATATACACCCCACTGTCAATATCACAGAATCTAAATCCCCGGGTAGTTCCAAAGCCAGGGGAAGTAAGATTTGTTTCTATCTTGCTGTGAAGAATGTTAAGGTGTTTCCTGCCCCTGCATTCTCCTCTTTTCTATCGCGAGTTGCATTTCTTAAGCTATACAAAGGAATTACCTGGCTTTCCCACGTGTAAAATCAAGATGAGGTTTTCTTGTTTTTTTTTTTTTTTCCTTGCCATGTGTTGTCTTTGGGAGTTTAAAGGTTGTGGCAATGTCCCCCCCTCGCCCCCTCCCCATCATCGTATTTACTGAGCATCCTTTGCAAGGGTTCAAATGAACAGATGCAGGCCCTGTGGTCCCAACACCACACCGACAATCTTTATATTAACAAGAACATAGGTCTAATTATTCCAAATTCTGCTAAAATGAGGCCCAAATGTTCAATTTTCCATGTGTTCCTTTTAATTAAAAGTGAAATGAAAAAGAAAAAGAAACCACCAAAATTATATAAATAAAAGCAGATGGAATGCAGTATTGGAAGCTGTTGTCTATAATAACATTCCCTTTAATAAAATTCATTGGTTAATTCGGTTGATAAAAGCAGTGTTAAAATTAAATAAGAATTAACATACACTTGGGTAAATATTTGTAGTTTCCTTCATGTGCTACCCTGATAAAGGTAATTTAGCTTAAAAGCAGTCATCATCTTTCTTCATAACTGATAAAGCATTACTAATTGTGTGTGTTAATATGGTACAATATGGAATTGAATAGAGATTTTATCTTAATAACGTCTCCATTAAATTAAAGACAGTGTTGTATGACAGGAAAGATAAGTTTGCTTATTCCGACTAGCACCTCTCCCCAACTGTGGGGACATGGGGCGGTATCTAACATTTTCTATATCATTGCGGCTGGCGACATTACATTTCCAGTCACTGCTGTAAACAACAATTTTTGGGGGGGATAATCAAGATAATGTTTCATTGAGGACAGTGATACTTTATGTGCAAAAGATACTGAGCTTCTCCTTTCTGTGTCTGATAGGATATTTCTATAAACAAGATGCTGGGTGGAAAATGATGGGACTCCACTGCAATGAAATAACCATCCTTCACGGCAATTGTGTCACCCCTGAGCCTGTTAGCATGCCACGAGCGGCCAAGAAGAGAACTCTCCAGCTTGTACAAGTGAATAATAAGGACTTAACTGCAAGAATGTTGGAGCTGTGGGGTAGCTCTTTCCTCCAGACCCCGAGTGGTCTGTCACTTGTGTGGCCGTAGCATGCAGGACTCCACGTCCACCCCATGGTGGTGGTCACAGCTGTGTTCCCGCTAGGCTAGGGTGCTAAGCGGCTGAAGGTCTCCGGCCTGAGAAGCCAGCCCCTTTCTCCACATGGGTCTGGGCAGCTTTGCCCCAATAAACCCATCATTGCCATAGCGCTGGCTGCCCTGCAGGACCAGCAGATGTTCTGAATGTCAGTGATTTTGTCCATTAATGTGTTTGTGTATTAAAAGCACATTCCCCCCACTGCCTATTCGGAAGGCTGTGAGTTTTCTGTGAACGTGAGACCCTGTACTTTGCTTTGTGGACATGCTCCCATGTCATGTCCGTGCTTCTGGGGGCACACAGCCCAGCCCCCACACGTGTGCAGAGCCTTGGAAGACATAGCCCTTTACTGCTGACTTTGTGCACACATGTCAGTCACACAGATGTGTCCGACACAAGGCAGCATGAGTGTGAACCACCAGAGTCAATAGTGAGTACCAGCTCAGAATGAAAGCAGTTTGGGAGTAATTACAAACCTCCCCCCAAAAAATGCTGTTTAAAAAAAAATTCAGTCTGCAGAAGTGATGCCAGCCCTATTTTTATACCAACCCCGGGAAAAAGAAAATCATAGTTTAACATCAAGTGGGAGATGTAATAAATAATAAACTGCGCTAACAGCTCAGCATCATAAAGAGACAGATGGAAAACTTCTCTCCTGAGATCGCTGCTTCCAAAATTAGAGAAAGGGCTTCTGGATGTGTTCAGGGTGGATAGTTCAAGCCTGAATTTCAATGAGGTGGGAACATTTTTGGGGGTATAACTGCAAAATTTTCATGCCTCCCTTTAGAAAATACAGCAATGCAGGCATTCATCCGGGACACTGGATCCCAGGTTCTCCCAGCACATTGGTGTCATTTAACCACGATGCTGATGAGGCTCTGTTTCCTACACAAGTGTGATGGTGCCATCGTCTGTCCTGGAAAAGAAAGGGCCACCCCCATCCATGTGTTCAAAGTGATCCTAAAATTGGAGCCTTGAGAATAAAGGAATTATTTCCATGAGAAAAGCACGACCAGCCATTGGCTCATAATGGGTGCGAAGGCCAAAGAGTCCCTCTCAGAGACCCCAAAAGCCTGGTGTCTGGGCCCCACAGCTGAGTTGGCATGGTGCAGATCACAGAGCAGGGGTGAGGTAGGCAGTGTCGACCAGCCCATTCTGATCTGCTCCACCTGGGAACGGGACCGACTCCTCAGCTCATCTTCACTCCCCTCCTACGAAAGAGGCCCATTCACAGATGGACACACTAAGGCACAGGTAATTTGGGGAGCTCACTTACCACAAAATCCTGGCCCATCCAGTTCTCTAGGGTCCCTCCTTCCCTAGCTGCCATCGTCACTGAAGTTATCTGACTGTACTTCTTTTGGAAAAGCAGGTGTGAGCCTGTGTCATTCTGTCCACTGGTTGGAAACTCTACATCTGGGCTTAAGCTGCCTCTGCCTCGATTCCAATAACAATGGTATTCTTTAGACGTTCAATCCTCTGCTGTTTCAAATGACCTCTCTTGGTATCGTCATCATCATCTTGCCAGTATGGTTTTCATATTAGAATGGCTCTGAGAAGTCTTCAAGAGAAAACAATGTGTATAAATATATTATCAAAACTACTCTGATTGGGGTTTGGAGACCATTCAGAGCAAGTGTGGACCACCCAGAGGAGGGTTTCTCCTGGTAGACCTGAGCCGGAAGGTGATCTGAGACCTCATCACAATGATAGGCCAGCTCATTAAGTAGCCCTACTCTTGCAAAACCCTACTGACTCTTGACAGAAGTCATGCATTTAAAAACAGTGAGTGTGTGCTCTCTTCTTTTTGGAACACTGCAAATAATGGGGCACTCCAGTTTCTCCACAATGCCTCTGATGAGCATTTCAACCCACAACACTTAAACACAAATGAATAGAAGCATGGATATTCATGGATATTCAACCCAAGTTCCAAATGTCAGAAAATAGGACATCAGCATAAGATTAACTTACCTCTTAATCGCAGAAAAGGACAGGAAATTATGACATTAAAGACACATCGTTCAAAAACCATGGCAGCTTGCTTCTTCAGAACCAAGAAGGCAGTGGGAGACTCTAGCAAGATGGGACTACAGTCTTACATGATATGATCATGGAATGATGGCCCTGTCATCACGTACCTCCGGTCACTGTTACTGTATAATGTTAGTTAGAAGGTCATAGATCCTGCCCCCTCTCAAAGGGAGGGGATCACACAAGGCAAGAACACCAAGAGGTGGGGGTTATGAGGGCCACCTTAAGTGTCTGCCTGCCTTAACACACAATTACTACATTCAAGAAAGTTAATATTGGTACTGGCCTTCTCAGTGTATCAGTACCTGACGTCAATGTGTCCCATTATTGGTGATAGGAACTCTGATCGTTTGGTGAAGGTATCATTTACCAGGTTTCTCAGCTGTACATTTACCAATTTTCCCTTTGTAATTATTGTCATCTTGTTCCTCATCAAATTTTCACCCAATAATTGTAGCAAAATTGATGATTCTTTGCATGAATCAATTATCATGATATTTGGAAAATGGTGATTTGTTTAAAACTCCATCACTCTTTCTACATTTGTTAGTTGACGTTCTGCTATGAGTGCTTTCCCTCTTCCTGTCTGCCTGTGGGTATGTATTTATACAGGTATGGACTCATGGATTCCTATTATTTTAATGGTTTAAAATCTATTCCTGTCCTTATTTATTTTGATGCTCAAATTGTCCCAGATTTGATCAACGGAAACACATTCAAGTTGGCTCCTGAGTCCTCTTAACACCTCCCCATCACTCTGTGAGTGCTTCCTGACTTTTCGGCATGGCAAGATGACCCAGGTCTAACTTGTACGTTCTTGTCCCTGGGATCAGTCATTTTCCCAAGGAGCCCTGGTTCCTTGTATTGGAGAACGGCATTCAGAAACCAAGACGAGTGTGCATGAGAGGGTTTCAAACAAAGAGATGGACGACAGAACTTGGAGAGGCCACCACAGTGGGTGGGATGGTGGGTACCAGCTGTGCTGAAGGTTCTTTAGAGGCTGAGAGCCCAGTTGTAGGCAGTGTTTCTCTTGAAGGCCCGGAAGTGATTAGAACCATGCGAGACCCTTAATGGGTCCTCTATAAACATCTGGTAGATTGATCCATTCATTCATTGACTATATTTATTGTTTGATAATAAAGCCAAAGTTAATTTATGACATGTATTT
The DNA here is from genome assembly GCF_057876585.1 of Rhinolophus sinicus. Taxonomy (NCBI): domain Eukaryota; kingdom Metazoa; phylum Chordata; class Mammalia; order Chiroptera; family Rhinolophidae; genus Rhinolophus; species Rhinolophus sinicus. Next base: position 123,368,761 of record NC_142502.1, on the reverse strand, counting down.
TCATGAACTTTTTGCAATGGGTAAAATAAAGTGCCTAAGCAGCTTAGGGAGCCTCCAGGCCACCCTTCCATTTGGTTAATGAAGCCCCTTGCACCTCAGCGAGGGCAAGCCCGTCTCCAGGTCACACCCTTGGCCAGCAGCAGAACCAGGACTCTAGCCTTTGGGCTCAGAGCCCTGCACATCATACACCTTTCATCAATGTTAGGTCTCTGAATGTTAGAGACCTTGTCTTCATGTTAGGTCTCTGACTGTTATGTCTCAGAGACCTTGACTTACAGACAGAGCCATGTCTGCCAGAAAACAACAAAATGTCTGTTGGCCTGTACCTGCAAACAGAGCCAAACTTGCGATAACAGAAAACGCCACAAAACAGCTACTGGCTTGCAGGCCGTCAACATGTTCTGTTCAAACAATGCTACCCTGTCAACACAGCCCCTATAAAACCCTCCTCACATTCTCCTTTGGGGCTGCAAGTCTCCTTTAGGCGTGCAGCCTGGACTGTAGCCGTCTTTGCTCAGTCCGACATACAATAAAAACTTTAACTTGCCTGACCATGCGTGTTCCTTTACCGGCCGACCTATCATTTGGTGCCGAAACGCGGGAAGTTTTAGGCCAGAGAATGCAGGATCACCCCTTCTCTTTTTCCTCTCTCTCCACCAGGGCTTGATCCGCTCTCTGGCTACCCTCCTGGACCTGCCATAAGGACGGGACTCGGGACTTTCTCCCTTCAGATGCTGACATCCCAGACAACAGCAGGCCAGACTCTCACACCGGGTGAGTGAGGCTTCCTATTCTCGTCTCTGAGCTTCTGACTCCCTGGTTTTCCGAAAGTCCTAGCGCTAAGCCAGAAGGTTCCCCGGGTCGGGGGCCCATTCTGAGGACGCTCATGCTGAGGAAGTGATCTACCGTATCCGTATCCCTGGAGGACGAACACCAAGATTGGGGGATGCCTCATCTCCTGTTCTCCTCCCGAAATAGGAGGCTCCCTCCTCACCCTTTCACTCCATCTCTTCCAACCATTGGGACCTCACATTCGGTCCCTGCCAAAGCTATGCCTCCCAGTTGTCTCCTCCGCAACTTACATGCCCTCGGGCTCAACTTACAGGAGATCCGACCCACATGACGTATCTTTTACTATAACACTGCCTGACCCCAATATAACATCTGTCACCGCAACGGAAAGGGGTCAGAAATTCCCTGTGTCCAGGCCTTCTTTACTCTTTGAGCTCGACTCTCCCTCTGCCAAACCTGCAACACTTTCCAAATTCTCCTAGCTCACTCTAAGCCTTCTCCTCCTCCAGATAAAACTCCGTCCTTTGACGCAGCTGACCATCGGGTCCCTCTTCCTCTGCTATCCCCTGCCATCCCCGCAGCCTAAGCCTTCTCCCCCACACTCCAGCTCCTCATGTCAGGATGATTTGGTTCTGTCAGTACTCCGGTTTATGTAACCTTATTTGTTTTATTTGTCTCTGGTCTATCTTTTTTCTTTTCCTTTTCTATTTGTGTCTTAGACAGCAAGCTGATTGGGAGCTCTGTATCTATACCTTCTGTGAGCCCCCTAAGTCGTGTATTTAAAATTGTTTTATACACCAACTCTATATTCAGGAACTTGACAAAAGTAACTCTTAAAACATTTCTCAAATTCTCAGTATCTTTCAAGGTCTCACACATAACCTCAAATGTAAACAAAGGGCTGCTGCAGCCTCTGCTTGAGGCTGAGGTAACTGAAGAGAAAAAAAAGAGGCACTTTTAAACCCAGGCAACAAGCCTCCCCGCCACACACACACACTCCTTATTACAGCCTCCTGAAGTTACAAGGACAACTATAAGATTTAGATCCTCTCTACAATTGTTAGTGGTTCTGTTTACATATATAGTCTCTAAGGTCTATACTTGTCTATGTTTTATGTGTATTATAATGTTTTTGCCTCTGGATGGTATTGCCAGTTTATAATATTTGATTGACTAAAAATAAGAGAGTAAGTTCTTATATTAATTAAGACAATAAAAACTAACTCAGCTACTTCTCAGGATCATGTGATCTAAGAAAATATTTGATACTAAGTCTGGTTTCTTGGTTTTACTAAGTTGTGTTAAATGATAAAAGTTACTAACTATCTAGGTATTTCAAAAGAACAAAATAGTGAAATATCAATTATTGGCTAGGTCTGAGTTTATCCGTTTCTGGCTTCTTGTCACAGGAACATTAAAGGATAAATTAAGATCTGTTAATGAATATATCATGTATTCCATTACAAAAGCCTGTTTTTTTAAAGGTTACAAAATATATTCCTCAATTTACCAGGAAAAGTGCTAATTACTTGCTTTTGGTTATCAGTAAAAATTAAGGTTGTAAAGCTAATACAAAATTTGAGTTGAGTTTTCTCTCTCTACTAAGTAAGACAAAGTTTATTAGACTATTGGTCTACTACCAATATAAAAAGTTTTCTACATAAAAAAAACAAAGATTATATATGTCATCACAATAATTTTTATATTCTAGGACTACTGGTGTTCATGTGCCCTTTTCATGTTAGATAAAACCAACTATAAAAAAAATAATTTACCTGTTTTTACCAAAAACCTAGATAAGTTAGGGTAAATTCATTAAGCTTGGCCTAATATTTTCCCTCACCTGACAGCAAATTATAGTAATTCTGACTCAGTGTTACATCTCAATGAAAAGCCACAGAATCTAGAGAAGGTCAGGAAATTTGTTTAAATATCTTTCACAACTGAGACAGTAAAAACAAGTAATAAAGGAACAGTGAGACTAGAGACAAGGCCAGAGACAGGCCAAATTTTTGGCCGCAGTTATAGACAACCCAGGGCTGAAGCCACCTCAGGGCCCCCCAGAAACCCTGCAAGAGGGAAGCCCAGGCCACTGGTGTAAGGAATGTCCTAATCCTCCAAACCAGCCGTGCCCCTTGTGCAAACTAAAAGGCCCTGGAGGAGGGATTGCCCCCTGTTCTGAAGGGAGCAGGGACCAACTCCCTCCCCACAAATGGCTGTGATCACTGTTGGGCCTTAACTTCCCACCCGCTCCCAAGCTGTTCTCATCACAGGGGTGGAACTGTGGTTGACCCTTGACGTGGCAGGTGAGCCTGTTAATTTCCTGATTAATGTAGAAGCCATTTATTCTTTCTTGACCGCTCACTCTGGACCTATTTATTTCCTCTAAGACCTACTCAGTTGTAGGATAAAAGCCCTAAATTTGGGCTCATTTTACTCAGCCTATTCCTTACCATCAGCCTATGCCTCAGGAAAAATTTAAAATAAACAAATCAGACTTAAAAAGGACTCTAAAAAAGTTTTGTCAGGAGACCTCTAAGCCCTGGCTCTAATTGCTGCCCATTGCTTTGGCTTCTGACCTCAATTCTGTGATTTTCTATATTATTAACTTGGGAAAAGGACAGTTGTCACTCAAAATATAAAGACTGGCACCTCTCCCAGGCCGACTCCTCTACACATTACAGCCCCTTAAAGTCATAAAGTTATAAAGTCGGGACCAAGTACTGTTAAAAGCCTAGAGGGGGACGGTTCTCTAACAGCCCAGTTAACTCCTAAACAGAAGGGACTCTTCACAGTTCTCCCAAGCACCCCAACTGCTATCAGGCTGACAGAGTCAGCAGCTGGGTCCCCTTTCCCTTCGACTCAAACCTGTTTTATTCAAGTCTCCACACGATTCCTCCAGAAAAAAAAGACTATTGCTTCTGTTCCTGTGAGCCAACTGAAGACCTAACAATCAGGACCATGGGAATCCTTTCCTTTTTAACTGAAAAGGTTTTCCAAAGCCTCACTCCTGACTTTCCTAGTGTGACTTGGCCTGGGAGCCGTGCATCTTGCCCAAACCCATAGTGGCACACATGCCAGGGCCACTGGCTCACAGGTTCCACGACAGCCACCAGATCCACGTTACGGCAGACGGTGGGTCTAAGCTGCGGATTCACACCTGGCTTTGGCCTCGGCGAGTTCTGAGCATGCGCACTACTGGCTCCAAGTCCATTTGTAAAACTTTCTTGACCCCTGAAGACTATCTGCAGGGCACTAGGTTCTGGGGACACGTCCCCATCTCTGCCCTGAGGTCCTCAGTGTCTATTTCATGGTCAGAGTAAGCAGTCTTACTCCTTACTCATTAAATAATAATAAATACAATTTTCCAACAAGCTAGACGCGAGAGTAGCGGCGGGTTACCGAGACCTCACTCCGGGCTGGATCTTTTGCCTGCTTCCTCTGCAACCGGCAAACCACCCCGCCAAGAAGCTATAATCAGTGGAAAAACCCTTCCAGTGGAACAACCTGGGGCGAAAGACATAAGCAGCCTCATCCAAAGACGCACTAAGGGTGTGGAAATAAGAGCCCGGGAGCTGCCCCCGACCCACGCTCTGAGGCAGGACTCCACACACGCATACCCAAAGGGCTGAGGTGAGGGGCCAGCGCCCTGTCTCTGCTCCTGAGCGTGGCCTGCCTGCCTTCCCGGTCGGGGCCCTGCTGGCCCTCCCACCTTGTCCCTTAGGCTTCCCTGCCAACCCCAGCGGGCGCCAGGTGGGGCTGGTGGGGCCTGGGGCTCCCCCGCTCAGAGCGGCAACATCTACATTGGCTTCTTGCCACCCTCAAAGGCCTTAGTTTCGGCTCTTAGTTTTTAAATCCCAGAAAATCTTCTGGCAGGGCTAGCCGGGAAATGTCCCCAGCTTGGCTGGAGGCAGCCGTCAGCCCCAGCAGAGGTTTCGCTCTGGAGCTGAGCCTGGAGTTGCTTTCTAAGGGAGAGCCTCGCCGTGTGGACATGAGCCCTGTGCTGTGGCAGATGTTATTTTGGCACCTTTCCTGGGGAACGCTTCTGGGACAGCACCTGCTGTGGAAACGGAAACTCCGACTCAGGACTCGCCTGGGGGTGGGGGGCTCTGAAATACTGAACAAGCAGTAATTTCCACTGTGGGACCAACATTCAAACAAGAACGTTCTAATGACTCAAAATAAGGCAGACAGCAGGGTTTCCCATAGCGATGAGGAGGCTATGAAGTCAGTTCTGGATGCCCATGCCAGTTCTACCCTTTACTAGCAGTGGGACCTCGGGCACGTTACTAACCTGAGAGGTGCCTGAATGCACCTTACTCCCTCCCTGGCACTGGTCTATCTTAAATGAATGAAGCTGAAGGTTGTTGTAGTTGTAATTTTGTATCATTTATTTGACCCTCAAACTGCTTAAGCTCCAAAGACTCGGATCCATTTCTGGCCCTTTCTGAAGGTTATTGTCCTATTTGAAGGGACAGCCCTTTGTCCCTAAGGAATAAGTACCAGTGGTGGAATTGACAGCATAAGGGAGCATGGAGCCCCAGGCGCAGACCTAGTTTTCTTTGGAATGGAAACCTCCCTGTCACATGGGCCTTCGGGCCCTTGCTCCAACGCCTCCCCTTCCAAGTCTCCTGAAATCGTGTGGGTGGAAAGGTTTGGGTGGCAAAGTGCTGTTCAAATGTCAGACGGAAGTAAGTCCCACCTTGTTCAGACCTTGTTCCTTAGCACAGCGGACCCCCACCTGGCACGCCCTGGAATCCAGTGAGAAACGCGGAGAATACAAATGCCTCCCCCTACTCCACGCCAATTACATGGAGTGGGGCTCTGGCATTGCCACTTGGGTTTTAGGTTCCTCAAATGGTGCTACTGTGCAGCCAAGGTTGGGAACCATGACCTTGGAAGGCCATCTCAGGCCTCCCAGATCTTGTGCTTCCAGAATATTAATTCAGGAATATTTATCATTGCCATTCATTTGGTGCTTAGCGTTTGCTTCCTTGTACTGTCATTTGTCATTTTGTTTTTCCCTCTCAGGATAGGAGGTGAGTACCTTTACAACCCTTTTATCCTGCCTCCATCCCCAGCCCCCACCCCTCTGCCCTAGCTCTGGGCATTGAAAGGTGCCTAAAATACCATGTTTCCCTGAAAATAAGAGCTAGCCGGACAACTAACTCTAATGCATCTTTTGGAGCAAAAATTAATATAAGACCCAGTCTTATTTTACTTTAATATAAGACTGGGTCTTATATAATAATATAATATAATACTGGGTCTTATATTAATTTTTCCTCCAAAAGACTCATTAGAGCTGATGGTCCAGCTAGGTTTTATTTTCGGGGAAACACAGTAGTGAGCAGGAAGAAGGAGCTAACTGCCTACTGTGCACCCAGGCCCAGCTAATCCCACTGGAAGACAGGAGATGGGCAACCACTGTTCAGCCCTTTCTGTGCTAGGAGATTCCATTCTTGGAGCCCCATCAGAAATCGGTCATGGAAGGACCTTATTAGCCCATTCTACAGGTCAGGGAAGTGAGGCAAGGGAAAGTACAGCAGCTTGCCTGGGGTCCCAGGGCCCCCTGTGCTGGAGCTGGGATTCATACACCCGTCTGTGTGCTCTGAGCACCTGCTTTTCTCTGAGCATACCACCCGGACTAGGTTCTCACTGAAGCAAGGTTTCATCTGAGAGAAAGTGTTTGGGTTCAAGGCTGGAGGCCAGCTCAAGTGTGTCAAGTGTGAGTAAGGGAACTGTAAAACTGAGATCTCAGTTTCACTGCACAACTTCCTGAAAGGGTTCATGTTTCTTTTGTGTGGCCAGGCTTAGAACTGAATGACTAGCTCAGCTATAAAATTTGGGTGCTTTCCCGAGTTCCTGCTAAAATAAATTAATAATAAGGTGACCTATAAATATTTAGTGGTCAATTGGAGGTTTTTCCATTTTTGGATGAGAACCAACATCTTTTGATAATTGCATTTGAAAGTTGCAAATGATCTCTGACCCCCATGTTTTTCAGTATAACCTATGTAAATTACCTCTTCAAAAAAAAAAAGTGTTTTGAGGAAAAGGCCCAGCAGGACATGTGAACAGCAAAACCACTGAAACCTGGAGGTCATTTCACTCTGATGGTATGAGGACAGCGTGCTGGGCCAAGAAGAGTCAGGCAGTGGATGCTGACATGCTCTTAAATGAGGGTTGTGTCTGAGAATGATTTCTCTCTAGGCTGCTCCTTGTCTTCTTTCTTTAGGCCCAGAAAAGCATCAGCCAAATCCCACACTGGCTTCCACTGACTCAGAACTTTCTGCCTCATTGTACCTGTTGCTGGAGGTCCACCTTCTAGGGCACCTGTCCTTCCTCAGCAGTTGGAAGGATGCTGCTGGGCTTGTAAAAAGTGCCGTCCAGCAGGTCTGGTTCAGTGGGTCTGGGCTGGGGCCAAGGTAGGCTCAGGAACCTGCCATATTAGTGAGCATCCCAGACTGCTTGGGGCCGCGAGCCATGCTTTGTGCAATGCAGACTCAGATCACAGACTCAGGACACCCAAAGGTTGTCCAGTCTTACCTTTGGAAGAAGACAGTCTTCAAAGAATCCCCAGATATTAGATCTTCCTCCTTTTTTGTCTGAACCCCCCTCTCATCCCCACCACCAGCGGTCTTCTGGGCTCTTCTCTGGCCTCCTAGGATCAACCTCTGTGGAAGGGAAGGGAAGGGAAGGGAAGGGAGGGGAGGGGAGGGGAGGGGAGGGGAGGGGAGGGGAGGGGAGGGGAGGGGAGGGGAGGGGAGGGGAGGGGAGGGGAGGGAAGGAAGCAGGACTGGATGGGGTGAGAAGCTGAGCTGCAAGCGATCTCAATGACAGCCTCAGCCAAGCCCGCAGAGGACGTAGAAGCAGGAAGGGCTCTTCAGAGGTGTCCTGTGCCAGGTGAGTGGAACTTTGTACCCCTGCACTGATTTGTTATCCGTGAAGAGGCCTGAATCCAAGGGTTGTCTTCAGCAGCACTCCATCATTTGGGGGAGTAAGTACTTCATCCCTGCAGGGGATCTGGGTGGCCCCTCACCATGTCCACCATGGCTCATGAACACCAGCTCTCATCCCCTAGCAGGAGTCTTCACAACTCAACACCAGAATGAACCTCTTCCATGAGCTGAGTGAACACTCAGCCCCGGACATCTATAGCCCCTCCCTGTGGTCACACTCTACCTCTGAAGACACTCAGACGGGCTTTAATGGCTCTCCCATATAACGGTCGTGCAAATATTTGAAGGTGGTGATTCATGTGGGGCCAAAGCCAAGACATGCCAGATGCACGTCTGGCCTCTGTGGGCCCCTTTGTCTAAGGTGGCTGTTACAACTATCATATCTGGAAAAACTTTCTATGCGCCAGGCCCTCGGCTTAGAAAGTCCCCATGTGTTCAACCTTCACAACAAACCCATGAAGTAGAATCTACAAAATCATTATTCTCATTTTACTGATAAAGAGATTTAGGAGGTTCAGAGACACTAAACAACGTGTCCCATGTTGCTGTGAAGTCGGTGGTCAAGCCTGATGCAAACTCAGGTCCCCCTGACAGACTGCTCACCAGCGTTAGAAGTACTCATTTCGAAAGCTGGGTCCCAAGTCCCATCTGTGAAAGGGAAACCAGCTGCAGAGAACCAAGCACTGCTTTTGGAAATGGTCACTAGAAAACCCCCTCTCAGCAGCCAGGAGGTCCGACGGCCCACTTGGACGCAGAGCCCTCACAATCTCAGCACAAGGTTTTGACCATTCTTCCTCTGACATCTTCATGCTCCAGACTTGTCAATGCAGAAAAGGGTCTTCAGGGAACCCCCAGATATTAGATCAAGCAGCCCAAGCCTTCCTCGTTTTATTGCTGAAGAAACCGAGGCCTGGGGAGATGAAGTCACATGGCCAAGGTTACCTTACACTCCTTGGAAGTCGGACTCTTTTAAGGTGTATGTCTTAAAAATACCCAGATACTTCCATAAAAATACAATGCCACATGTGTCCCTTTGTTTCCCAGAAAGGCTTTTCTCAGACTTGAATGTTTTAATAGGGGCAGGCAGGAAACGCTAAGACCACAGAAGAACTAGCCAGCAGCCAGCAGGCATGGGTGTGACACCCTTCAACCCCATCTTCTGTTTTCATTGCCGGAGTCCTAACGAGGGTGGAGGACCCCAGGTTTCACCTCGGGCTCTAATACAGGGGTGCAGATTCCAAACTGCATTGCTGAGTGAGCACAGTTTACAACAGTGCTCAGCACCCCCAGACTCAATGCCCACCTCTCTAGGCCCAGTGGGGGCCTGCTCCCGGCCCCAAGAGGCCCCTGTGCCAGTCAGAGGAAAGGATGGAGGTGACCAAGGCCTCCTGATGTGAGGATGGAGTTCGTGTGTGCTCAGGAAGGTTTGGGAGGGTCCCCCCACCTTGGGGGCTGTGTGCTGTCCCTTCAGTGTCTCCCAAGGTTGCTGCTTATGAGGGAGGAGGACCTGAGACTGGCATGCTGTCCCGTTGGTCCTTTCTCCCATCCTACTCCACTGTATCCCACCCCCTACATCAAATGCAGTCACGTGCTCAATCACCACACCCCTGTGTAACAGAAACACGCACAGTCCTGATTCTTGCAGCTTCATTATCAAGCGAGCCCTTAGGTAGGCAATGACCTACATAGTGTTTAATATGGAAATTCAAGAATGTTTATCTTTTTAAAAAAAAAAAAAAATCCCTGACCCACTTTCAGGCCACCAACACAGGTGCTCCTGGATAAGGCAGATTCCTGTTGACTGAACAGCACAAATGCTAATATCGTTAGCATTTCTCCTAGGATGGGTAGTAATTCAATCAAAGCCCTCCCCCCCACCCCGAGAAGGCCAGTTCTAAACCATGCCTTACTTCACTTGTCAGAGTGTGGCTGCTGCATCAAGGGCTTGCGTTAAAACAGCAAATTCTCACACAGGGGCTCATGGCACAGCAATTTTATGCAGCCTCAACAGGATGTGGCCTGTTGGGGGGTGGGGGGATGAACTGAAGTACCCTAGTGATAAATGTATCAAAGGGGCCTTGTCATTCTTCTTCCCTCCATTTCTCAGTTGATCTAAGAAACTCCTTTAACATTATTTTTAAAAGAATGATTGTATCATATTACAAGGTACTAGCTGCGATTTAAAATCTCTGTCTGGGAAAACGTAGACAGAACAGGCTCCTTCCACATTCGTTGGCAGAGAACATGATTTTGAGTTCAGAGACCTGGGCTTAAGTCCAGGCTCTACTAGTTAATGGCAGGGTGGCCTTGGGGGTGCATTATCTTTATGTTCCATTTTCTTTCCCTGAAAATGGGAATCACATTCACGCTTCCTTCGTTGAGTATTTATAAAGACAAAAATAAGATCATGGATGTGCTTTACCAACTATAACACCTTATCCACGGATAACGAATCTTCTTTATTTTTGATTCACGAGTAGAGGGGTCGAAGTCAGCACAGAGTAAGTTCATTTTCATCACGCTTTGCTTCCCAGTTTATCTTTTATCCTCAGAAGTACCCAATCTCTTTCCATTTTGATCACTGTGTATGGCATGAAATGGATTATAAATTCAATCATATAAAAGTGTAAATGGAAAAAAAAAGTGTAAATGTCTCTCACAGGGACATTTCCTTGGTTACAGGAGCCAAAACTTTAATCTAAACTGCTAGAGTTCTCTGAGTGATGGACTGAGGGACTAATATGGGGGGGCAGGGAGGCATATGGGATCCCCTAAATTCCATTAATAGACAGCTGCCTCATTGGGGCTATTTAAGGACACACCTATGGGTGGCAGGGGTGTGATCTGAAAGGAGCAGTTTTCCACAGGAACCCAGAGTAACTTTCACCAGTCTTTGAACCCGTCCCACAATACACCTGCTGGGAATATTTACCTTCCTGGGGCCACTTGCAGCGGTGGTCTCGTGGTCTCGAATGTGAATACCCAAACTCTGAGAAAGCAATTGGAGGCTCTTCTTTTTGATGCTATTATGAATGGAATTTTTTCTGAATTTTACTTCCAGATTGTTCACTGCACATGTATAAAAATAACAACTGATTTTTATATAGTGATCTTTTATCCTGCAACCTTATGAACTCATTTATAGCTCTAATGGCTTCTAGTAGACTCCTTGGGATCTTCTGTACACACAAGATCATGTCCTCTGTGAAAAGACATGCTTTACTTCTTCCTTTCCAACCTGATGTTTTTATTTCTTTCTCTTGCCTGACTGCCCAGGCTGCAAGCTCCAGGACTATGTTGAATGGAAGTGGTGACAGTGGCCATCCTTGCCTTGTTCCTCATCTTAGGGGGAGAGCAGTCAGTCTTTCATAAGTATGCTGTGAGCTGGGGGTTTCACAGATGCCCTTTGTCAGGCTGAGGAAGTTCCCTTCTAACCCTAGTCTGTCAGGGTTTTTATAATGAAAGGTGGTTGAGTTTTATCAAAGACATTCTTCACCTTTATTGACACGATCATGTGGTTTTGTCCTTCATGAATATGGTATGTACACTGATCAATTTTGGGACGATCAATCAATCTTGGCATTTCTAGGATAAGGCCTACTTGGTCACGGTGTATAATCCTTTTTATTGTGTTGCTGGATTTTATTTCCTAATCTTTGCTGAGGATTTTTGCATCTGTATTGATAAGAGACACTGGTCTGCAGCTTTCTTTTCTTGTGCTGTCTTTGTCTGATTTTGATATTGGGATTACACAGGTCTCATAGAATGAGTTGGGAAGCGTTCCCTCCTTTTCTGCTTTTTGGAAGAGTTTGTAAAGCAGTGGCAGTAATTCTTCAAATGTTTGGTAGAATTCACCAGTGAGGCCATTTGGACCTGGGCTTTTCTCACTGGGTAGCTTTCTGATTACTAATTCAATCTCTCTGTTTGTTATATAGGTCTATTCAAAGTTTCTATTTTTTTTCTCAATTGGGAAGCTCTTAAAAGAACCATGTCACCATTAAGCATGAACAATCTCAGAGACCTGAGTTAACACTTACAGCTGAGTCCTTTTCCTTCTTCCAAGCAATTATATTATGGTCGTAACATCTAGAAACTTTTCTTGAGCAAGTTGAACTCCCTGGACCATTCGATTTAAAATATAGGCTTGTGAATGAACAAAAGTATGATAAAATTAAGTCCCATCATTTTGCAGTCCCACACAAAATGCAGCAGGAGTTAACAGATGCCTGTAGGTCTTCTCTAAAGCCGGAGAAGGCTGTGTGACATGACCTGGCTTCTTAGAGGTGGTCAGCCCTTGGGAGAAGCATACAGAGAGTCCTTGTTTCCTATTCCTCTTGGAAAGTTCAGAGGCCTCTGGAGAATTATCATCAACAACAACTTCTCCTTACCCCATAGGACCAGAGCCTTCCAGAGTTGTCACCATGGACCCTGTTTCTTGTGATTTCTTTTCCACTCCCACCTGGCTGCAAGGAAGTTGCAGTTCCCTTGACTTTATTTCCTGCTATCTCTGAGAGGCACTTTCATTGTTATTGCTAATCATTATACGGAAATGGAAGGAGGGTGCCAAGCTAATAAACATGGAGACTGCAAAACTCAAGAAATCCGACCAAGTTCTCACAGTCCTGCCTGGACTATAGTTATTGACTTCCTTTCCTTCATGGAAACCAGAGGCTCTTCTTTTTCACTTGTTCTCCAGGTTTATTCCTGAGAGGAGACGTTTTCAAACTGCCGCCATATATTAGACTCCCCTTGTCCCTAAGGTATGTAGGTCTCTTCCTCCCTGGGGTCCACAAAGGTAGACTGAGAAGCGTGCAAGAGGAGTGAATGGCGTCATGGCTTCCTCCCTGCTCCTAACCACCATCCCCTCTTGTCAGGGTAACTCCAGGGCTTCCTGCTTCTGCCCTCACAGTCTATCCTCACCACAGGAGCCAGAGTGCTTTTGTTAAACGTAAGTCAGATCACATCAATCCACTGCTAACATGAGTCCAATGGCTTCCTATCTCACTCAGGAGAAAAGCCAGTCCTTACTGTGACCCACAAGGCCCTCCTTTTCATTTCTTTGAATTTTAATTATCAATTCTGCAATTGCCTTTCTTCCCGCTAGACTGTGAGCTACATGAGGGCAGAAGTTTTGCTATTTGTTCACTGAAGGGATTTGGATTGAATAAGGACACCCTTTACACTGCCTAACATTTCACCATTCAAACAGCTGCCAGTAACACCTAAAGGCCTGCTTAGCCCTGTAACAGAGTCTGTCCTGGATCCACGTAACCAGCTGAGAGAAGCCAGGGCCACCATGTTGCTTAGGCAGCTTCACGGGAAATCTTTTCTTCTCCCAAGTGGAGACATAAACACATCCAATGCCCAGAGTATCACTACCTTGCCTTTTAAAGGCATTATTCATGGGAGACGTCTTAGCAAAGTTTGGACTTAACCGTTAAGGCAATTTTCCAAATTCTCTCCTTCCTTAAACTTTCCTAGCTTTAAGTTTAAGCCTCTGGAAAGGCACGGCTGTGATTCTGGCCTACAGATGGGAATGTGGAAGAAGCTGTACTCATGGAGAAGATCACAAGAGAGCCTTTAAAGTTTTCCTCCTTCTTTACTAGGCTTAGATTCCAGGAGAATCCATCATTCCTCTCCTTATACCCTGGACTCTCGGGCCCTCCCCCCCTGCATTCTGCTTGCCTGGCAAACCCCCAAACGTGATGAAATACAACTTCCTGTGCACCTGCAACCAACAGCTGAATGGAGATGAAGGCAACCACAGAGCCAGTGAGCTGGTCTGACTAACGTCCTGACTGCGGACTTCAGGGGGCGCCTAGTGCTTCCAGCAACCCTGCCCTCCCCTGGGTCACTCGCTCTCCGTTCTCCTCGACAGCTGTTGACGCCTTCCCTCTTCTCCAACCATCCTCTCCGCGGAGGAACTTGCTTCGTATTCTGTTGAAAAGATAGAAGCAACCAGAAAAGAACGTCCACAGGCTTCCACCAACAAACCTGCTAACTAAGCTGAATCTGGACCTACACATTCTACCTTCACTCCTGTTACCATGGATGGACTGACCGCGTGTCTTCGCTGGTTCCGGCTGTTATCACAGAAGATCAAAGACTGGGTTTCTTCAACAACAAACATTGATTTTCCACAGTTCTGGAGGCTGAGAAGTCCAAGATCCAAGTGCCAGCCTGGTCTTGGTGAGGGCCCTCTTCCCAGTTTACACATGGAGGCCTTCTCACTGTCTTTAGGTGGCAGAGGTGGTGAGCTCTGGTCTCGTTCTCTCCTTAGAAGGACACAAATCTCAATATGGGGACTCTGCCCTCACGACCTTATCTAAACCTAAAGACCCACCTCCTAATATTATCCCACCGGAGGTTAGGGTGTCAATATATGAACTTTGAGTGACCACAAACACGAAGTCCACAACACTATGTCCCTACCTTAGGCCACACCTCCACATGGGCATTGGATCCTGTCCCTTCTAAATGACTCCACACCAGCCATTAGCCCTCTTTTTAACAAATCACACTTTCCCCGTCTCTACACGAACATGCAAATATGCTGAAATAACTCTTAAGTTAAAAAAAAAAAAAGAGAAAATTCTCTTGGAGCTCATCCCCTGTGAGCCATAGCCCCATTCCTCTGCCCTTCTTTATAACAAGACTCCTCAAAGGGTAGTCTACAATCCCTCGCTCCACTTCCTCTGCCACTCTCTCTTTTCAGCTCACTCCAGCCAGATCTTTGTTCTCACCAGTCCACTGACAGCTCTCGTTAAGGTCCCTGCTGACTTCCTTGTGCCAAACCTAGCTCTCAGTTCCCAGACCTCATCTTACTCACCATCTCTTCCTTGAAACACTTTATTTACCTTGTTTCTAGGACACCGCTCTCTCCTCTCTCCTCTTACCTCGTTGTGCCTTCTCAGACTCTTTCGCTGGTTCCCCTTTATCTATCCAACCTGGAATGCCCAGCGCTTGGTTCTCAGGTCTCAACTCCTCTCTCTCTGCACCCAGTCTGTAGGAGGTACCATTGCTTCTCATTGCCCACGACTGCTGAGTGTACCTCCAGCCCAGGCCTCTTCCAGCAGTGGCAGACACATAGCCAACTTCCGGCTTGGCATCTGCCTCCAGAGCAAGCATTGTGTCAAACTTACTATGTCCAAAGAAAACTCGCGGGCAAGCATGCCGCTTTCCACTTCTAAATGAACGGTACTTTACGCCAAAAAAGTCTTTGAGCCATTCTTGATTTCTCCCTTTCTCTCACATGCCACGATCTACCCATCATCCAATTCTTCAGACTACGTCTAAAATGCAACCATTTTGTTCATCCTCTACACCGTAACCTTGCCAGGAATATTGCAATGGCCCATCTGGTCTCTCCCTGTTTCCCCTTGTGCCCCTCTATAATCTAGTCTCCATTAAGTAGCCAGCGTGGGTCTTTAAAAATATATATAAGCCATATGATCTATGTCATTTCACTTCTAGGCCCCAAGTCCAGCAATGGCTTTCCATTTCGCTTATAGTAAAATCTGGTTGCTGGCAATCTCTATCACCTCATCTCCTCCTGCCTTGTTGCATGCCAGCCATGCAGGCCTCCTTGGCCTTTTTCTAAGACGTGCCACAGAGCATTTGCATCAGCTATGTCCTCTGCCAGGAATACTTCCTACAGGATATCTGCCTGGCTTGCTCCCTACCTCTTCCTAGCCGTTTAGTAGTCAGACCTTCTCTGAACACTCTTTGTAAAATAGCACAGAATCCACCTACCCACTCCCTTGTCTTCTCCTTAACCTGTTTTTTTCTTCCTAGCACTTCGGCCCTACTGACATATCACATGCTCATCTGTTTAGAGTCTATCTCCCCTGCCTACAGGGGAATGTAAGCTCCTTGAAAACACACCCCTTTGTCTGATTGATTCCCTGTATAAACAGTGGCTGACACATAGCCACCCTGTTAACATCTTCCGTATGAATAAAAGAATTAATTTATAATAGTAGAATTCATAAACAACTTGTGTGCAAAGGCAGAAAAATGATTAAGTAAATTATAGTTTCACTTCCCAATGGAATTTTAGTCAATAAAATTGATGGAATCACTCATAGGTATTACTCAAAGGACACCAACGATTTTCAAAAAGGACTTCAAATTGTTAACAGACACACAGGGGAAAAGTATTACCCACCTAACAACCAAAGAAAAGCAATTTAAAAGAACTACGGGGTACCGTTTTCCCGTTACTAAATTAGCACATGTTTCTCTTTAAATGTACACCACCAGATTCTGGAAAGGCTTTCTGGTGGTGAACTCTCCTCTAGGGGATGTAAATTTATAAAACACCTTTGGGGGAAAAAAAGTTGGACAAAAATGCATCATATTACATCAAGATGTTCATTCTTTTTCATCTGGTAATTCTGCTGGGAATACCACATGAGAACATAACAAAATACGATGGAGATATATGTGTATATAAATGCAGATAATCTATATGTCTCATGGTTAAGAAAACGATGATGTATCTACTCTATTGGACATGATAAAGCCACTAAAATTATGTTTATTCAGGGTTTTATTGATGTGGAGAAATGTTTATAACATAATATGATACTAAATTTTTAAAAATCAGCCCTGGGGAAGACACCAGGATATCCACATAAGGAGTGAAAGCCATCCACAGAGTTCCTTAGGAACTGTGACTTCTTTACAGAATTCCTGACTTGATGTTTTCTCTTTCTGTCTCCAAAGGTTTCATTAAGTTTCTCTTTACATAATGCTTTGGCTGAGCTCTTTTTATTTACAAATGAACAACAAACATTTCACTTGGCACTCCCTCCAGCAATCCTCCATGAGTACTATCCAGAATTATGAAAGTTGATCATAGTATTAGAGGTTGGAGGTTTAATTTTTAACTGTCAAGAATTATTAGCACCTTAATAAAAAACAACACTCCACATCTATTAATATGAACACACAATCTATTTGATCTTTACCACGACGCATCCATTTTTCTCATGAAGGAAACCAACAGAAACAACAACAGGAAAGTATAACCTACAGGAAAAGCCTCACCTGGATCAAGGTCTCTCTTCTTAGGACCGATCCAGTGGCTGTGTGTGCAGTGCTGGGACCAGTGGTGTCCGGAAGAGGACATGTGACCGAGACGGGTTCCATCTGGCATTCTTGGTACCCATGACTCAGAATCCAGTAGGAGCTGACGGGGATAGCAGAGTGCCAGGAAGACACATGGACTCCCCAAGTCATAAACACTACAACCTGAGGCTTTCTTCTCTGTAGCACACACGTGCGCCTGCACACACACAGCCCTACCTCCCATTGTCCAAAGAAGTGACTGGCTCACTTTTTTTTTTTTTTAAAGCAATTCAAAAACGTTTGAGATAGTTGTAGATAACAGGGAGACTACTTCACCAAGTTTCTGCCACTGGGAACATTTTGCAATACTGCAGTTCAGTACCCCAACCAGCATACAGACGTTGATACAATCCACTGATCTTATTCAGATTGCCTCAATTTTACTTGTACTCGTGTGTGCGCGTGCGCTCGTAGTTAAAACTGTGTGCAGTTTTAACACATGTGTAGGTTCCTGCTTCCACACCGAAGTCAGGATACAGAACAATTCCCTCACCACAGGAATCCCTCTGTTGACCTTTTGTGGACACACCCTCTTCCGTCTTCTGACTCGCCTGGCACTAACCTGTAGCAACTACGAATCTGTTTTCCATTTCTTTATTTTTGTCATTTAAACAAAATTACATAAATGGAGTTATATGTGGTGTAAGCTTTAGGGATTGGCTTTTTCTTCACTCAGCATAATTCCCCCAGGCCCATCTGAAGGATTCATCCACGTAGTTCCATGTATCCATAGTTGGCTCCTATGAGTATTATTCTATGGTATGGACGCACCACAGTTCTTTAACTATTCACCCACTGAAGGATACTTGAGTTGTTTCCAGTTCTTGGCTACTACAAATAAAGCTGCTGCGAACATCCATGTAAAGTTTTTTCTATGAACTTAAGTTTTCATTTCTCTGGGATAAATGCCCTAGAGTGTAATTGCTGAGTCACATGGTAATTGCATTTTAGTTTTATAAGAAGCTGCCTAACTATTTTCTAGAATGGCTGGACCATTTTACATTCCCACCAGCAGTGTATGAGTGATCCAGTTTCTCCACCTCCTTACCGGCATTTGGTGTTGTCACTTTTTTAAATTTTAGCCATTCTGATAGGTTTGTAATAAATTTGCATTTTCCTGCAGGTCAATGATGTTGAACATCTTTTTGTGTGTTTATGTGCCATCTGTATACCTTTTGGTGAAATGTCAGTTCATGTCTTTTACCCATTTTTTTTATTGAATTGTTCTGTTTTTTGAGGTTTCATTTTTAATAGAAGTTCTTTCTTCAGAGCAGTTGTACGTTCATAGCAAAATTGAGCAGGAAGCACAGTTTCCATATACCCTGTCCCCACACAAGCATGGTCTCCCCCACTACCAACAACCCCTCATCAGAGGGGTACATTTGTTACAATCAGTGAACCTACACAGACACATCATAATCACCCAAAGTCCACAGGTTACATTGGGGTTCACTCTTGGTGCTGTACACTTTATGGGCTTGGACAAATGTATAATGACATATACCCATCGTTACAGTGTCATACAGAGTAGTTTCACTGCCCTAAAACTCCTCAGTGCTCCCTCTATTCATTCCCCCTCACCCTGAACCCTTGGCAACCACTGATCTTTTTACTCCCACCGTAGTTTTACCTTTTCGAGAATATCATATAGTTGAAATCATATAGCACATAGTCTTTTCATATTGGCTTCTTTCATTTAGTAATATGCAGTTAACTTTCCTCCATGCCTTTTCATGACTTGATTGCTCATTTCTTTTTAGCACTGAATAATATTTTATTGTCTAGATATACCACAATTTTATTTATTGATTCACCTACTGAAGGTCATATTGGTTGCTTCCAAGTCTTGGCAATTATGAATAAAGCTGCTGTAAACATCCATATACAGGGTTTTGTGTGGACATAAGTTTCCGGTTCATTTGAGTAAATACCCATGCTGCCTTGTTGTTCCTCCAGTTTTTGGTCTACAATCAGTTCATCTTCCTCTTTCCACCTTTCAGAGCTCTCCTTTGGTTGCCTCTTACATTAAAGAGAAAAATTTTGAGAAGTGGGGACAGACAAAGAGTTCTTAGACTTGACACCAAACGCACAATATAACTGATAATTTGGACCGCATCCAAATTAAAAACTTTTTGGGGCAGCCGGATGGCTCAGTTGGTTGGAGAGCAAGCACTCAACACCAAGGTTGCTGGTTCAACTCCCGCGTGGGATGGTGGGCTGCACCCCCTGCAACTAAAGATTGAAAACGGCGACTGGACTTGTAGCTGAGCTGCGCCCTCCACAACTAGATTGAAGGACGACGACTTGGAGCTGATGGGCCCTGGAGAAACACACTGTCCCCCAATATTCCCCAATAAAAATTTTTTTAAAAAAATTTAAACTTTTGTTCTATGAAAGACCCTTGAAGAGGATGAAATGGCAAGTTCCAGACTGGGAGAAAATATTTGCAAAAGCCACATCTGATAAAAAACTGTTATTGAAAATATAAAAACAACTCTTAAAACTCAACAATAACAAAACAAACAACCCAAATAAAAAATGGGCAAACACCTGAACAGACACCTCACCCAAGACACCCAAGAACATTTCCAGATGTCAAAAAAGCATATGAAAAGATGCTCCACGTCACATGCCATCAGGGTCACGCAAATTAAAACAACACATTTCCCAGTCCCCAACTTTGCACTAGACAATGGCCCAGGCAGACTCATTCCTCCTCTGGATAGAACGGGAGTCCCATCCCACAATGCCAAAAGGTATGTATCCAGAATCCTGTGATTCTGGATGAGCAAAGGGAAGTCCTCTCCTTTCTGGCTGGCTTGAGACCCTTTTCCTCCACTGAGAGACACCAGGAAGCTGAACAGCACTGACAAGGCAGCCAAGAAGTTGTGAGCCCAGGAAGCCTCTTTGTCTTCTGACAAAGGCCTGAGACTCCTCTCCCCCACCCAGAAGCACCAAGTGGCAAGGTGGTACCAGCAAGGGAGAACCTGCCACAATAAGCACCTGGCCCCCAAATCACTCTTTATTTCCAGATCCTGGAGGAGCCCTTCCCTGATCTAGAGGCCCAGCCTAGAGAAATTCCTGTCATTCCCCATGGAAGCACCAGAAAGGACTAATGGGAGCCTCAGCAGCAATAGGTAAACCAAGCAGACCAACAGAGCCCCATGAAGAACTGTGAAAATTAAATTGTTATTGAAACCACAGCCCACAAAAATCACCTGGGTGCTAAACCTAAAAAGACAGTCTGCTAACATAATAGCTAAAATGTCCAGGACACAATAAAAAAAAAAAAATCACCAGTCATACCAAGAACCAAAAAAATAACAACTGAAGTGCAAAAAGACAATCAACTGATGCCAATACTGAGATGAATCAGGCATTGAGATTATTGCACAAGGACTTTAAAGCAGTCATTATACAAATGCTTCAAGAATCAGTTACAAATTCTATTGACACAAATGAAAAATTTTTTGAAATCTCAGCAAATAAATAGAAGTTATAAAAAAGAACCAAATGGGAAATTATAGAACTGAAAAAAACCAATGAGAGTGAAGATGTGAAAGAACAGAATCATAAACTTGATGAAACATTAATCGATTTTACCCAGTCTGAACAACAGAGAGAAAATAAACTGGAAAAAAAACAAAACTAAAAATACGTACCTGTGTGACAATAACAAAAGATGCAAAATTTGTTACATCTGAAAGATGAAATCCTAAAAATTGTGCAACTCATCTACAAAAAGACAAGGAAAAATGAGATAAATGAGAAACAGAAAAGATAACAAATAATAAAATGGCAGACTTGGCTCTAACATATCAATAATTTTAAAAGCAAATAGTTTAAATGCACTAATTAAAAGGCAGAGATTACTTTAGGGGATAAAATTAAGTTTCAAAAATATGTTGTTTATAAGAAATTCACTTTAAATTCAATGACATACGTAGGTTGAAAGCAAAAGTACGGAGAAAGATAAAACATGCAACAAGCATCAATAATACGATAAACAAAAGAAACTATAGCACTATCTGATAAAGTCAATTTCAGAGCAAAGAAAATCACCAGGGGCAACGAAGGACATTATATAATAGTTAAAATTACATAATAGTTAAAATAGTTACCAAGAAAAAATAATGATCCTAAATAGGTACTCACCAAATAACAGATCCTGAAAATCCATCAAGCAAAACTAATGGAGTTGTAAGGAAAAACAGATAAGTCTACAGTCATTAGCTGGAAACTTCCATACCCTCTTCTCAGCAACTGATAGCATTTCTAGAAAAAAAAAAAAAATCAGTAAGAATCGCGATCTAAACAGCAGTCAACCAACAGGCTCTATTGATACATACAGAACACCCCACCCTAAACACCATGCACTGTTTTTCCCAAGTGCTCCGGAAACATTCACCAAGACCTACCATATCCTGGGCCATACGACAAATGTCAAAAAATTTAAAGGCACTGAAATCATATAGATTATGTTCTCTGCCCATAATGGAATCAAATTAGAATTCAACATGGTAAAAGAAAACAGGAAAATCTCTCAACACTTAGACATTAAACAACATACTTCCAAATACTTCATGGGTCACAAAGGAAGTTTCAAAAGAAATTTAAAAATATACACAGAACTGCATGAAAACGCTCACCAACTTTTAAAGGTTGAAAAGGCTCATAAAAGAGAGAACTTAAATGAGCTTTATATTTTTTAAGTCGCTCGCCAGGGTCTTTCTTACCCAGGCTGAATTATTCCAGTGCGTCTGACCATTTCATGTCCTGACCCCTGGATCATCTTTTGGGTCCTTAGCAACAGTCTCTCCTCCCCCATGACCACCCTCGACAAGTTTTTAATTCATATTATAGTCCACAATATTCTCCAGCAGGTATGAAAATGTAAGGAATTTCTGCTTTCAGAGAAGGTGTCAGAGAGCAAATGTGTTCAAAAGTGTTAATAAAATCCTGATTTTAGGAATGGCTTCTAAAGAGAAGTGGAAAGGGTCTAATGGGGTATAAAATCTGGCAATTAATTCCTGAAAGAATGCTTGAGAAACTCTAATGAGCTTTGCATGTTTCCTCTTTTTATAAGTGGGGTTGAATGAGTTATGTTATTCACACTTTTCAAGTGCAAATCTTAGCTAAAGGAGCCTTAATTATGTTTAGGCCAAGAAGTATGAAAGCAACATGGCACTCAAAAACTAATCTTCAGAAATTAAAGAAATACATGTCATGCTACAAACGTGAGCATTTTTCTTTAAAAAAAAAAAAAAAAAATCAGATAGAGTTGCCGGGTACATGAGTACACATAGTCTTGCCTTCCTTCAGGCAGGGTCCCTGGCGAGGGTGATGACATGTTAATTTCAGGAGTATGTGTCTGAGAGGAGAAATATAGAACATGTTTTATGAGAAGTTTCAGGCAGGGGCAGAGGTCCAAGCTGGCTTTGGGGGTGGTCCTATGGCCACCTGGACAAGTCAGATTTCTTGCCAGGTCTGGAACTGGCTCATTTTCAGGTCTCATTAGATGAGGTTAAATTGGAGCCAGTGGGAGGGAGAACAACAGGTCAAGCTGTCTGGGGAATGTGCACAGAGCGGACCCCAGTGCACAGCAGAGATCCAGGGTGGTGTCAGAATTCATCCAGCTCACAACTTCCTTCTCCTCGGCCCCAGCACCCGCCACGGGTGAGGTTCAGTGAGGTTGTTTGGGCAACGAATGAAGATAAGATTTGGTCTTTGTCCTCAAGAACTTTACAATCTTATTGCAGAGGGAAGACCCACAGTCAACCAAGGACCGATCTGCCAGAACATGCCTTGTGCAGACATGGGCAGATGGAAAGGATGGAGGTGTCGGTAGGCTAGCGGGTCTGAGGCTCCACGACTGTGCCTCTGTCCCCATGAGTTTGATCTGAAGTGGGACATCACGCTCTGAATGCTTGTCGAGACAGCTGCCTGACTGGCTAGAGGAAAGACACCCCCCTATGGGACAGAAGCTTCCACACATGCTCTCATCCTTTTTACCGTCCTTCCTGTGATGTCAAGGCAGCCAGAAAGTGTCTCCGAGATGAGATGCGAAGATGGTTTACTGACTTAGCGAGGCTAGTGGCGGCCGTGGTGGTACCTCTGGTCTAAAAGTCACTTCATCTCAGCTCTGAACTGCAGGGTGTGGATGTGAATCTGGTTTGTCTTTCTGGTCAGCCTTTGCTGAGGCTTCTATTAGAAATTCATACAGATGTTGAGGGATGAGAAGAGTCGAGAAACACAGACTGGCCAAGAAGGAGGAAATCAGCCCGGGCCTGGGAAGCCACTGTCCCAGCTTTCCTGAGGAAATCACCAAATTATGGAAATTACACTACAATGACATATTGTTTCATGTATCAGATTGGCAAAACTGAAAATGGGCTGGTGAAGACATCAGTGAGGGCATAGGAAAACAATGGGCGCTTGGGAACATTTGGTTCAAGTGTAAATCAGAATACCTTTTTGGCTTGCAACTTAGCAATATCTACTGAAATGCTTCAAGTTCATACCTTTTGACCCAGTATTTCTACTTTTAAGATTTAAGCCTCCAAAACACTTTTATAAGTGCTCAAAGGCCCAAGAATGTTCCTTGTGGCTTTGTTTAAAAACTTAAAAGTATTAAAAACATAGAAGTAACCCAAATGAACTCTGAGGAAGATTAAATAAGTGTGAGGACATCCATACGATGGAACTCTGTATCTGTCTGAAGAATGAGTTAGACCTCTTTGCACTGAGATGGAAGTGAAAAACGCCAGCTCACAACAGCACTGATGGTATGAGGCCATAGCCATATGAATCTAGCAACAATAATAGAGTGAACGTCAGTGTAAATAAGAAACTAGAGATTTACATGCCAGTTGTTGGCAGTGTGTCTCTAGAAGTGAGGTTGTGTACTTCCTGCAAAGTTTGGAACTTTCCATAACTGCATCATTTCAGCAGAAAAAAGGTAGGAGCCATCTTAGTGTGATTTTCAAAGACGCTTCCATTCAATGAATATTTGCAGGACTTAGTCATGACATCTGTAAACATGTGGGCATATGAAGTGATACTTCGCAGAGGCTTTTAGACACAAATTTCCTGTGTGAATAAACAAGGGCAGTTAAGGCCTCTGGGACAAGGTTTATTTACAGCCCCACATCAAGGGTTGCCATTGATTGGGGTCTTTGAACAAATAATTTTAAGTCCCTTGAAGTCTTGGTTCTCTTATCTGCAACTTGCAGTTGGGCAAGGTGTCCTTTTGAAGGTCTCATTGGGGCGGGTTCAGCACACAGGTGGGTGGAGTGGAGAAGTGATTCTCTGAGCAATGGCAGGCATGCACGGCCCACATCTGAGACCAGTGCAGAGGGCTGGCAGACCTCCTCTGAGTTTGTTCAACACAGACTCTTCCAGAATAACCTAGGTGTCCTTTCCCACTCCAGTACTTTCTCTCATTCACCCAGGCCTTCTACTTCCTCAACTATATTTGACTGACTGATGAAAATTAGAGAGGGAGAGAGACAGAAGGAGGGAGGTGGAGGGAGGGGGAGGAGCAAGAGGAGAGAGAAAGAGAGAGAGGGGGAGGTGGGGGGGGAGAGAGAGAGAGACAGAGACAGAGAGAGACAGAGAGAGACAGAGAGAGACAGAGAGAGACAGAGAGAGAGAATTAGGAAGAAGGAAATATGATTATGAATGGTGAACGGAACTGGGTCAGTTAGGAGGGAGGGCAGTTAAAGATGCGTTACCGGAGGTGCAAAGCATATAACAAAAGTTTGAAAAACAGACCAAGGCCTGCGGAGGTGATGACGGACACACGACTCCAGAGCCCTGTGCTCCAGGCCGCCCGAGGGCCTGCTCTACAACGCAGCCATTGATGCAGCCCAGGTGCACGGCCCGGGCCACTCTCATTTCCTCTTCCTGCCCATGGCCTCCCCGCTGCTCAGGACGCTGTGCAGCCCTGGCTCTGCCTACACTACTCAACAGCAGGCCAGGAGCCTGGGGAGTGGGGGCTCCAAACCCATTCTCACGGTAACAGCAGCTTTTGTGGCAAAGACAAGTTCACAATTATTGAGTGAACTTGGGAGAGTCTTGCAGGGCTCATGCCTTTACTGCCAGCCAGAGCTGGGCCCAGGGAGACAGACGAAGTAGTGAAGGATATCGGAGCCGTTATAAGGCACTCCACGGGCCCTCTGTGCCAGTCTGTCCTCGTAACAACTCCACGAGGCAGCCGTTACGATGGGCACTGAATGTCGCCCATGGTCAGGGCTGGTCAGAAAGGTCAAATGACTTGTCCAAAGTCACCCAGCGGGAAAGACACTGGGTCAAGATTCAAACCCAGGTCTGCCTGGCTTCTCCCGCGCTGCTACTGCAGACTTTGGCTCCTCCCAGGGGTATCTGCCCTCCCTGCCTGTGCTCACAGTGTTCTTGCACACGTGCAAGCCACCCAGTTGGAGAGCTGGACCTCCTGAAAACAGGCTTTCTTCATCTATCTCTGTTTGCGGTGCCCTTTGGAATATATTAGAAGGTTAATCTTAATAGACACTCAAAAATCAATTTGAAACCTTGGCAATAATTGCGAAGTGACGGCCCCTCCAATGTCGCGTTGCCTCTCTGTGCCTGAGAGCGTCAGTGGTAATGCAGGTCTCAGCCCTGCATCCCCATGTGTGAGACCAGCTGCTGCTGTCACACATTCAGGAGGCCAAGTGTGCAAGCCGGACCCTATGTCCTGCCTCCGAGCTCTTACTTGGCCACTTGATGCCAGCTTTCCCACATCTCCTGGGCCCACCAATCCAACGTCGCTTCTGAGAGGTGACAGGATGAACACACCGCTCTATAAAATTCCACACGCTGATCAGAATGTGGCAGAGAAGATGTGTGGCACACAGGTTGAGAGCCACGGCGCCCCACAGTGAAGTGACAGTGGTGGATAGAGACCCTCCCTGGGCATGCCTGCCATCTGCGTGAGACTACTTCAAGAAGGAAAGGGACCAATGTCCAAGGGTGTGCAGATACCTGTGGGAAGAGCGGGGGAAGGGGCAGGGAGGGGGCAGGGAGGAGAGTGGCACAGGGGGAGGGGTGGGAGTGGCCTTCTCAGTCTCTTAGATCATATAGCACAGGCAAAACTCTTTATATCCCTCCTCAAATGTGTATGTTAAAGTCCTAACCCCCAGTACCTCAGAATATGACCTTATTCATTGCCAATGTAATGAGTTAAGATGACGTCATACTAGAGTACAGTAGGCCTTAATCCAATATGACGGGTGTCCTTATAAAAAGGAGAAATTGGGACACAGATACAAAGAGAATGCCAGGAGAACGCGCAGAGGACCATGTACGGGCCAAGGACAGAGGCCTGGAGCATATCCTTCCCTCCCCACCTCAGAAGGACCCCCTCCCCCCCCGACACCTTGATCTTGGACTTCCAGCCTCCAGAACTGGGAGGTGGTACATTTCTGCTGCTGAAGCCCCCACCCAGTCTGTGGCAGTCTGTTATGGCAGCCACAGCAAACAAATATGACAGCTCATTTTCAAAGTTCTGCAAAGAGAAACCTGGACAGTTCACAATAGTTCCCAGGTATGAAGCTACACATTAAAATAGAGCAAAGCCAGAATTATGTGCTTTCAACCCAAAATGGGATGACAGGCCTTCTGTGACATGTCCCTCATTTCTCTGGAAACCTTCCCCAAACTATGCATATATTGAAAGCAGTACTGTGTCACCTGCAGATATTTGTGTCCTAACTGACAGATTTTAAAGAAGCACAAAAACCAAGAAGCTCATGCTATAAGCATAAAGACCCAAATATAAGGTAAAAATTAAATGCATATAGATTACATTCAACCATGTTTTAGTTCTCTATATAATCATCAACTGGAAATCTATGCGTCTGACAGAATGATCTAATGTTTTCACATACCATTCTTACCTTTTTCTAGCTTACTGAAGAAAATGTCCATAGAATACGGGCCCCAAGACAAACGGAATCAAACCAAGACATTTTCTGTTTAAGGAACGTATTCTGAATTAGAGCCATGAGAACACGCACAATTTTGTGGTTATCGGGCAAAACCGAATTTACCTTGATGACGTCATAAAACTCTGCACTGTAATTTCACCTACAGACGTTCGATATTTCTGTAATCTGATATGCGTTTTGCTGGGAGAAAGGATAAACATGAATTCTTTCTTGCTTTCCCTCCCCCCCATCACTGGTACATGTCACCCAACACCCAACAGGCAGTCAGGACACGAGGTCACCCAAGGTGGAGCTGGTGTTTAATTTACTTCGTGCAGCATGACACGGCCTTAGTGTCACACACATGGACATTGCATACTTCATTCATTCATTCAACAAACTCACCACGCTCCTTACTGTGGCAAGGTGAGAAATCCTGCAGGACACACTAACAACCCTGGAAGGAAAGATGTGTGGAGCTATTTTTCTCTCTACACGTTTGCACACGTAGTCTGCACTTGTGTATTCACTGTCTCCTTTAAGATTATTTGGGGCAAACCCTAGAGGCCAGTTTTCGATGTGTTCTCTGAAGGCCAGGGAAGGCCTGGCTCGGTGGTGACAGCACACCATCATGTCTTCTTGGCTCCTTCCTAAGGATTTAGCCCCAGGACAGAGGGGAGAGCTGCTGCAAGACAGAAAAGTCTTTTCTAGTTTTCTGCTTTTGACTCAAATGATAACATTCGCTCTGACATAATGACTGCACCAATTAGACTGAGGCAAAGAAAACACTCTGATGGAATAAATTTAGTTGGGGGAATGAAAACCTCTCCACAGGTCCCTGCAGTAATTATCTGTGTCCTCCCAGGGGCTGGGTGACAGGTGGGGAAGGGACCGGAAGTCCACAGGGAGGCCCAAGTGTCACTGAGCCAGGCGTCCTTGTCTCACCTCCTCACTGGGCATCTCATCTCATCTCACTTCCTGGGTCGCCTGCTGGGGGGAGGGGCCCCCAGGGAGGGCTGAACAGCAGGAGCCGGAAGGGTCTCAACAATCCTCAGGCTGACACTTCAAGTCTTCCAGGAAGAGAAGCCCTGAGGGCAGGGCCTCAATCTGTCCAGCTGTGCACACAGCAGGTACACACTGAATCATGTCAAGGACGTTAAAATAAAACCATTCTTAGAGCAGCCTAAGTCCTTTGGGCATCTGCATACAAGTGGGGGGGCTTTTCCAATATAACCCCCTTTGTGTATAGAAGACCTAGAGTGGGGTGTAGGGCTATTGTCACAATTTCTTGGGGTACCGACTTAGGAGTCAACAGCCTTCAGGCATTTTCTGGGTGGGCTTTACAAACAAACAAAATAAAACAGGTTCCATAGAAAGTAATTTCGAGTTATTACTTAAAATTACCAGTGTCCCTCCACTGTGGCCAACAGAAACAAGTGTTTGTTCTGTTTTGTTTTTTAGATGAAACTGTCAGCCAAGTTGAAAAATCCCTGTATCCCCGGCTGCTGCCTATGAGGACAGACTGGGGCCAGCAGCTGTGCATCCGTGTGACACTCAGCAAAGCCGTGGCCCCTCCCCGGGGATGCTATTAGTGTCCTAGGTTCTTGTAAAGACAGGGAGGGAGACAGGAGAAGCTGATTACTATTCAGATCGGCAGCCAGGCCCAGGCTGTCTGGAACTTACCTCACCAGGTAAATAAAAGGGCATCACGAAGGACTGAGCACCTCCTTCCGGCACGCCGAGGAAGAAGTGTGCGCCTGCACCTACGACAAGCGTGGCCATCTTGCGGAAATTGTCCCCAGCGCCCCCAGGTGCAGAGGCACGCTTTGTACATGGTGTAATCTACTGTTTCGTGTCACTTAGCACCCCCTTCTCTCCCCATCATCGTTAGCAGTCAGGTACCAGGCCCATTCGGACCTACCTAGCATTAGGCAGGGCTTGATCAGGTCTGTTTCCTGGTTGGGTCACTCGTTTCCTGCGTTTTGGCCTCTTTGTATGTGGCAGTGTCCAATGGTCAATAACGGCCTGTATCAAACAATAGCACCAAACCCACTGGCTCTGTGGCTTAAATGAATTAACTAAATGACTTCATAAAATAGTTGACACTCACTGACCTCTGTCTGTGTGTCAGGGACTGTGCTTACTGTTCATTATTTCACAATGAGCTTCTGAAGTTATTACCTTCATTTTACAGGTGAGCACAGAGAGGTTAAGTAACCTACCCTAGGTCACACAGCTAGTAAGTACGGTAGCCAGGACTCAAATCTGGTTTGTTTCTGACTTCACACAGCCTCAGGGTAAACAAAGCACCTAAGAATTCAGATTGCATGGCAGGTTCTTTCCCAAGTCCTCCCTCCCCAACCTCCTGAGGGTTAGCACAATCCACCAAGCTGTGTCAAGTGGTTTCTCGATCACATACAAATTCGATTTTCCTTAAGTATCAACCCAACTTTATCTAAAAACCCATCTTGAAGTTAACTTGCAGGGAGCTGAAGGGGCTGCGGCCAGGTGGGAGGTACAGGGTCTCTCCTGGGAACGTCTGCGGTAAGACTAAACCCTGCCATATAAATCCTGTCCAGGAAGAGAAAAGAAGCGGGGCTGTGCAGGGGTAGAGTTACTACAGCTGCGGGACCGCTCACAGACTCCACTCTAGGAGAGGAGATCAGAGGGGAGCCAGGCCAATTTGACTCCTGGCCCAGAGGGCCTGTGTGAAGCCAGCCTTCTCAGGTTTCCAAGGAGGGAAGGCTTGCTGGGGAGCTGGGAACGCTGGAGTGCAGGATGAATTCACACTGTGTGGTTCCTTAGATAAGCTGAGGGCGGCAGACTGGATAACCAGCCAGACTCCTTTCTACCTCTGATAAGACTGAGGCCTGTCTCTGAACGTGTTATTAATACTCTGTTCCATCCTCTGCCTGGGAAGGGGAGAGTGCTGTTTTTGTCCTGCAGAGTGAGCCAGAGGGACAGGGACGTCCCCAAGGTTATAAACCCAAGGAGGGAGGGAACTGACAGAGCCAGGACCAAGGACACCTGGGTCTACTGTGTGTCTGGGGAGCTCAGCCATCACAGCGACTGTCTCACTCACAATATAATCACATTGAACAAGACGTGGATACTGTACGATAAATACTGCTTTTTCCTACATCTGTTGGTGAGATCAAGTGTTATGCTTGAAAACATGAAACAGGCATCAAAATCTGTCACAGCCTCCTCTGCTCATTTTACATAAACCTTAACCTGTGCGAACGTTTCGGGGGTAGGACCTGGACTCCACAGAACACCCCAAGCTGTTCCTCCGTGACTGAGATTTGAGCAGAACGTGCTAAAGGAGGCAAGTTAACCTCGGGGGTTCCCACGCCCTGCACCGTCACCCCCAGAAACATGTTCCCTTTCACGAGAGCAATTACTCTGCTTCCACCACACCACTCCCAGCCGGCCCCATCTGTCCCGCAGCAGCCCAGCTCGCCTGGGTCCACAGCGTCCCCTTTCATCAGTCCCTGGAAGCAGCTTCCTCATGCTTCTCTGCTTCCTTCAGAGCAGAGGGTGGGTATACGCCAGGCGCCTCCCTGCAGCCCTCACCCGCCCCCCACCCCCACCCGACTCCTGTCGTCTTCCAGGATACAGCAAATAATGTCACAGAACTCGTTAATTCCACCACACACTGTCCATTTCACAAGCCCGTCCGTGTCCTCGCCAACCTCTTCCTCCTTCTCTTTCCCGTGTAACTCACTGAATTTCTCCAGGAAAATCTCTAGCCACGTTCTAACCCTCCCTTCTTTCCATTTGGGAGCCAAATGTTCACCCAAATTGCGGCAAACGTGACGTAAAAGTGGTGTGGACCTAACCGCAGTATTGCTGATCCAAGGACATCTGGGAAAGAGATGTGCCTGTATTTGCCACGGCGAGCCCTGGGGTTGCCCATCTCAAAGCTCTAGAAAGTACTCAGAGGGGCCTTTCCATCTCCACAAGTCTCCAACTCCCACGTCCCATTTCTCCACAAAGAGCTGCCTTCCTCAAGTACTAACACTGAAGAGAAACTTGCCAAAGCCCATTCTACCGGGTGCGGTGGCTGTTCTGCCATCTTCCGTACCAACAGCCTCGGTGTCGTTCTCCCTGTATGTGTGCTGGGCCGCAGGGTGCGCCAGCCTCCACTTCTTCCTAACGCTCTTTCTGTGGAGAGCTGTGCTCTGAACACCAGCCGCCTGCCCTGCGCTGCCGGGCCACATGCCTGTGAGGGGAACACTTTCGCGAGTCACCTCAGCTCCTCACGGCCTCCCCTTCGTCCAGGCACTGCCTTGCGAACCAGGGCTCTGCAGGTGGCAACTAGCTTCACACAGGTGTGAACTGCCTGTGCCTTGCACACCTGCCTCAGGCCAAGGCATGGGACACCGGTGAGAAGTGTCTCACACACCTCACCTGGAAGTGCAGTCCACTGACCTGTGGGGGGGGGGGCGGTGCTCCCCGTTTGCTGCTCAGGTGACAGTTCTGAGTTTTCACTCCTGAAGATTCTTCAGAGAGAGCTCCAAGGAGAGAGGTGTCACTTCTCTCCCCTGTTTGCTCTCCTGTCCCCCACGCCTGCTCCTGGTGATCGCAGCCCTGAATAAACCAGTTCCATCAGCCCTTGTCTCAGGATGTGCTTTGGGGGGACCTAGAGGTTGCTTCTAAATGTCCTACTATGCACGCAGATTTTCTGGAGAACCCGACAGGTATACAGTTTCTTAAAGGGACACTCTGTACACAAGATTGTTGGCTCATTTTGCTCCTCTGGGCACCTGAGCTAGGAATACATTTGTGACACACGCCAGAAGACCTTCCATTAGCATGGGGTTTCGTCAAGATGATTCAAGGAATAGAGCTGGCCCTTGCTCTAGAACGAGGACAAAAGACTGTTATATCGTTAACTCAGGTATGAAGAGATTCTGATACTGATTTCCAGTCTCGCACACCACCAGTTACGAGCTCGTCTGAAACCACTTGTGCACAGGGGGAGGCATATCTGCCCTGAGCTGGTCCAGGTTTCTGGGGTTCTGTCTTTTCTCTCCCCTGGAGTTTGCTTGTGCTGAGGTGTCATTTCTAGGATCGGGTTCAAAGCTGAGCCACAGAGGTGGCAGGGGCAGGACGGTGGGGAAGGTGTGGTTCCCCCAGACCTCTCTGGAAAGTACCTTCCTCTCTCTGGAGTGCCCTGTGGTGCCCCTTCAGCCGGCCCAGCCCTGGGCTGTCTCTGATCCTTGATCCAAACACAGCTGACCTGCTGTTGACAAGACTCGAGGGGACATTCATGCTCTGCTCCTGGCTGATGCTTGAGCTGACAAGGGGTTCCCCCTGGGGAGCAGAGACAGGTGGCCCCCTTCCTGCCCTTCGAGCACCCTCCCTGGGCAGCACTGCAGATTCATGGACCAACTTTTCCTACCCGAGTAGTGTCACCTACAGGTGGGGGCGGCCATCCTGGTGGTGTGTGCTATGAGCTCAGACCTCTGGGAGCCAGGCGGATGTGACCTGTTGAAAAGAACAAGAGGAGATGACAGGAGGGGATAAGAAAGGGAGCCAGCCATCTCCTCCCGGCTCTGAAGAGAGCTTCTGTCCAGGTGTCACAAAATGTGACACAGTGGGGAGAGGAATGCAAATGCTGGACAGGCCTCACGCTTTTATAAATATTCGAGTTCCGTTGCCCAGAAAGAATGTAAGATGGAAATTATTCTACTTCAAGAAGAGAAGAACGCAAGGCCGAGCAGACCCTCTTCAGCGGGACTCCCCACTCTGAGGGGGGCTGGATGCTTTCCTACCCACTTCTCTCCTCACTGCCGGGAAGTGTGGCCTCTCAGAAGTGCCTCAGGACAGGCTCAGGCCCCTGCTCCGGGGGTCTCCGTGTTTCCAAGGCGGACGTGTGGGATGGTGGCCTTAGAGCGCCACCTGGAGGCAGAGGTGGCTCCCTGCTCAGAGGGCACTTTCCCCACCTTCATTCATTTGTGCCAGGGAGGCCCTACCCGGGTTCCCCAGCCCCGGGCCTTGCTGTCCCAGGCTCACAAGGCCTCAAACACAATCTGGACACAGGGAGAGCCCAGGGAACCCCAGAGTTCTCTTAGCTTCCCCTGGATTTGGGGGTTTTTGTTCTTTACTTACCAAATGTGTTCCAACCCTATCGATTCTTAGAACTCAAAGAGGAAATGCTGATTTTGATGAACTAAGTCAATGTAGACTAAGTGGAAAATCCACACTTCTTGACTCAAATGCTTATTTCTTCTTTCCCTTATTTCTTCTTTTAAAGAATCTACAGTTCACCCTTGAAGAACACAGGCTGGAGCTGCTCGGGTCCACTCAGACGTGGCTGTTAAAAAATAAACATCTGCACTGTTTTTGATGCACAGTTGGGAGTCTATGGGCTGACTCGCAGCAAAGGGCTGACCGTGTGCGTGGATGTATGCCATTACACAGGGGACTTGAGCATCTATGGAGTTTGGTATCCATGGGGGGTCCTGGAACCAATTCCCCTGCAGATACTGACAGACAACTTCAGTTTTGGGGGAGGCAAAAGTGACATGTGGATTTTTGACTGAGCCAGGGTTCAGTGCCCCAAACCCAGTGTTGTTTAAGGCTTCACTGTACTTTGGACCCAGCTCGAAGCATAACTTATTACGGTAGTTCCCAGCATAATGATGGCTGGCGTAGAAAACACTATTTTGACCACGTAAAACACTCCGTCATGGGTTTCAGAAAGAGTTATCAAACTCCTTTTCAGTTGGGTGGGCCCCGTCCACAGGAGGACTGAAGGTACCGGTGCCCAAGCTCACTGAGCTACAACCTCAAGGGGATTGGAGTAGACACTGAGTCTCAGGGGGCCTCAGAGAACTAGTGGGGTGGGGGTGGCTGGTGGGACTCGTCTCTGGGAGTCCCCACCCTTAGAGAGACTGGAGCCTGAGGCAGGGCGCTGACACAGAGCCTGCGTCACTGAAGCGGGAGGTAGGGCTTGGGCCTAGGTACAACCAGGGAAGAACAACTTTTCTGTTTAACTCCCGCTTGCTAAGCTCTGGCTGCACATTTGTGGTACCTGTTACAGCTGTCTACTAATATGTTTGCTCTCCACCTCCTAAGGACATGGTAGGGTTGCATTCCCTGCCCCCTGTCATTGGATAGGGTCATGGCACTAGTCTGACCAATGAGCTATGAGAGCCAGTGCACAGGTGCCTTCTCTCCGAGCCCATAATTACTGGTGAAGACCGTGCAAGTTCGCTCTCCCTCTGGCCCCATGTCCAGTGTGGCGACACTGGAGACGAGGGGCCCAAGTCACTTATGAAGAACAGTGTCCCCTTGCCTACCTGCAGTATCTGTGACACTAGAGGGGCATAAACGTTCACATGGTTTTAAGCACCTGAGACTTTGGACTTCCTGATGCCGTAGCACACACTGGCCTGATGCTTGCCGTCTTGGCAGCACATCAGGAACATCAGGTGGTCCTGACGCCCAGCTCCCACGCCAGACACGCTGACTTCATGGTATCACTGTGCTGGAAATCAGGATCTTAAAAAATAAACTTTTTGCTTTGGAATACGTTTACATTCACAGGAAAGTTGAGAAGGTGGTTCAGAGAGTTCCCATACGCCCTTCACCCAGTGTTGCCTGCTGTGAACACCTTACATCCCTGTGGTCCCTTTGTCACGACTAGTGAGCCAACATGGGCACACTGCTAGTAACTAAGGTTCACTCTATATTCAGAGATCCCTCATTTTTATCTAATGCCCTTTGCTGTCCCAGGACTCCACCTAGGACATGACCTGTATTTTGTCATCATGTCTCCTGAGACTCCCCTGGACGGCCACTTCCTCAGACTAGCCTTGTTTTTGGTGACTTGGACAGTTTTTTAAAGAGTCCAGTTCAGGTATTTTGTAGGCTGTCCCTGAATCTGGGCTTGTTTGATGTTTTTTCCTGGTTAGACTGGGTGAACGGGTCTTGGGGAGGAATACCCCAGAAGTGGTCACCCATGACTTACCACCGCTGATGTTGACCTTGACTGTCTGCGGAGGTTGGGTGGGTCAGCTTTCTCAACTGTCATTATTTTCCCTCTTTTTATTCTATATTCTTTGGAATTCATTATGCACAGCCCACACTGAGGGAGTGGGACTTACATCCTACCTCCTTGAGGAAGGAGTATCCAAATAAATTATTTGGAATTCTACTCAATGAATATTGTATACACTGCTTATGGTCCAACATTTCATGGCTCAAATTGTTCCAGTTTTGGCCATCGGGAGTTCGTTCAGCTGGCTCCTGTGTCCCTTTAACATGTCCCCATCATCGTGTTCTTTGAGCACTTCCTTCCTCTCTGGCACCAAGGATGCTCCAGGCTCATTTTGTCTTTCCTGCGCCGGCCCTAGAATCAATCATTTCTTCAGTGAGCCCTCGTTCCTTTTATTGGAGGATGGCATTAGAAACCTCCAAGGTGCTTGGTTGGGCATCAGGATTTGTCATTTAATGTGCAGTGAAGTTTGGGAGCCACTGGCTGGATCCCAGTGGTTCTCAACCCTGACCACGCCCGAGAAGCACCTTGGGTGTCGGCTACAGCATGGCGGTGGTTCCTCTTGGGTCCAGGGGGCTCTGTGCCATACAACCCTCTACCATACATCGCAAAGTATTTTGCATGTAAGATAGGCTTGCAATAGAAACTGTTTTCTTTATACTAATCTGCAAATACTGTTTACACCAACAGTATTTGCAAATTAGTACAGCATCTTAGCAGAACGTACGCCCTGTGCTACTAGCATTCACTCTGTCCCTGGGGCTCCGTCCTTCTCTCAATGACCAGACCATCTGGAAAGCAGAGAAGTTACTCTTTCAAAGTGCCAAGGTCGGCTCACGATCTAACCCCAGGCTTCTGAGCTCAAGACACTGGGGTGACCACCATTTTTCGGGACCAGGAAGACAGCTCTAATTTGGCTTGAAGTGTGTGTGTGTGTGTGTGTGTGTGTGTGTGTGTGTGTGCACGAGTGTGTGTGAGCATGTAAGTTATGAGTGTGACAGAGCAGGTGAATGTGTGTGATTGAGACAGTGTGCAAGTGGGTGTGAATGTGGTCAGCTTGAGATTGTGTATGAGTGTGAATATGTGTGAATGTGAGTGCGATTTGTGAGTGTGCGTGTTGAGTTGTGTGAGTTTGGGGTGAGAACAGGTGACACTCAGTCCCTCGTGGGGCATTAGACCCCAGTGGCACATGCCACTGTGACCCCCCGTCCCCCGTCGTCCTCATTCCTCTCACCATCTTGAACTTCCCAGTTGATGCCTCTGCTCCAAACTCTCTCCAGGAAAACAGAGTCCTGGGGGCCAGGGGCTCCCAGCCTGGCGTAGTGCCAAGCCACGTCTCTCGAAGCCTCCTGAGAACCTGGATGCAGCACAAGACAGTCAAGCATTCTCCATTTTTGTCATCACTAACAAGAAACCCACAAGTTCCCAGCACGCTGTGTTAGCTCATTGCCATAATTAGCAATTTTCTGATATCATACTAACACTAGTTAATTATTCCCTCAGAGACAAAGCAAATTCATGGGATGTGGCTGGTGAGTGGACAATTTTGCTCCAGAGAGAAGCCCAAGCACTTGTGTGTTGGTCACACTGTGGGGCCGCCCCAGGAAGGGCCTGGTGACCTGGAGGGGCCCTCAGCTGAGACCTGGCAGGAAGGCCTGGGTCGCCACGGGGGTCCCCAGGGCTTGCAGCAAGTCTGCCTCACAAATGCTGGAAGCTTCGGGAACCTGTTTCCCATGTCTGTCACTGATGCTGTGACCGAGCTCATGGCAGCTCCTGCTGGGGCCCTGGTATAAAGGAGGGAAATCTGGCATCTCCTCAAGCTGCCTGTGCACCCAGTAACCCCCTCTCAGTAAAACTAACCTGACTTCACCCCGTATCCTTAGGGCGCTGCGGTGCGTCTGCTTCCCCCCTCAGGGACATGTGAGTGTTTAACAATGGGGTACTTGGAATTCCCACCTGCGGCAGGGCCTCCTGGAGGGGCAGTTAGATGGTGAGGGGCCCAAGCGGCCACTTCGCCTCCCAGGGCACCTCTACCCCTTGGTGAGCACGAGAAGGGGGAACTGAGAGTTCTGGGGATACATCCCTACGTGGGACAGACCACAAACCCTCTCAAAGGCTCGTTTGGTGAAAAGAAGAAAAACAACCCACAGGCTATTTTTGCCTGGGCCGTTCTAGTGACTGGGTTTTCTTGCCTGAGTTACTCAAATAACGACCCTGTGGTGTCTTCCTTTCGTAAGTGAGAAAGTCCCTCCTCAATGGAAAGTTTAGGCTTGAAGTCTTTTGCTTGTGGCTTCTTCTTAATTTCGAAAGCCCAGAGAGCGCTGCGGGTGTGCTGTGAGGGTGCGTCCCGGCAGGCGGGGGGCACTCATCTCCCCCTTGCTGTCCCCAGCATGGGGCGTCACAAGATTCTCCTGTCAGCCACGTCCTATTTGTTTGGACCTTTACCAGTCAGCCCCGCCACCAGAAACCTCCTTGAGCTCACAGTCTGTGTGGTGATGGCCACGCTGAGCTGTGGTTTGGTATGTTCTGTCGGCCCAGGCCACTGTCTGCACGGTGACAACAGGACATGACCCGAGTTGCTGGGACAGTCCCAGGTGACAGACACCTGTTGTCCTGCTTAACAGCACCCCAGTGTGTCTTGATTTGGACAATAACTGTGGTCACCCTACCTGGTGAAGAAGTTTTGAGGGCCAGCGCCATCTCCCTGGCCTCCAAAACCTGGCCTGTCTGACGAGGGCTCGGCTTATGTCCTGAAGCTCCAGGAAAGCCAGTGTGAGGTGAGGGAAGCAGAGGTGCTGTGGACAGTAGGCTGCCCCTTCCCCATGCCGAGACCCAAAAGGCTCTTGCCTCACACCCACATCTGGTAAAATCCAGCCCAACCCTTCCCATGCCACCAGCGTCCTGAAGCCTTCTGCCTCTGTCCAACCAAGGGTTTTCTCTCTGGACCTTCACATGCACCCTGAGCTGCTTCCACCTCCCTCCTCACGTTCCTCCTGAAACGCCGGAGAAGCAGCAGGGAGCTGAGCATTTGCTCTGACGTGGAAGAGCTATGTGACCCGGGGAAGCCTGTCACCATGAGAAGCCTCAGCTTCCCCACCTGTAAAATGAGTGACAACAGTACCTGCCTCAGGGCGGGTAAGACGATCCGACCAGCAATGCCATTGGATGCCGTCTAACCCAACTGAGCCTTAGCTATTATTTTACTACATTTGAGTTTCTTTTCTAGATAGTAAGCCTTTCCTCTAAGAGGCAAAATTCAGGCATTTGTTGAGTGACTGTATGTCAGGTGCTTTCACAACCACTGTCCCTGCCAACTCTGAGAGCTGGGGGGTCACGGACCCCATCTCACAGGTAGAGATGAGGATGTTCAGAGAGGTTTGCTAATGGGTCCTGGTGACAAAGCTTAGTAGTTAAAAGGAATGATTTCAAACACAGACCCTTCTTCTGGCTCGTCATACATACACATACACACCACCATCTCCCTTCGCAGAAACCTCACAATGACAAATAAACTGTTGTCCTGAAATATATGGCAGTGTGGCCACAGATGTTTACAACAAGGGACGTTTAAAATCAGTTGTGCCCGTCAACAAAAATTAAACAGATTCCAGGTAGCATCTGAAGAGGACAATCATTTGGGTCGTATTTAGACAACCCAAGGAGCGTTAACAGCTTCAGCCCCAATGAGTAGGTTACTGGTCCTGGTCCTCTGCCCTGAATATGTGCCTTTGCGTCTGCTCACGGCCTTGGCTTCTGGATTAAAGGAAGACATTCAAACAAGGTTTGCTCTTGGCAGAAAGGGCAAGTGAATGTTGTTTCCGGTATAAGGGTTTGTTTCTAGGAAAGGAACTATCACCAGTCTATCTTGGGCTCTGCCACTTCCCCTCTGGGGGCCTCAGAGGTCTCCTCTGTACAATGGGACTGTATGAGATCTTCTCCAGGACCCCGACAGCTCTTTGCAGGGGTCCCTGAATCGCACATCTTAGCTGCTTCAAACAACCTCTGCTTTCTAGAAGGATTGCCTGAGCTGGGGGTATAGTGGGCTGAATGTTGGTCCCCAGAAGATATGTCCACACCCTAATCCCCAGAACCTGCGAATGTGACCTTATTTGGATAAAAGAATTTTGAAGGTAAAATTAAGATCTTGAGATTAGTTCATCCTGGATAACCTGAGCAGGCCCCAAATCCAACGACAAGTGTCTTAAACGAGAGACTCGGACTCACAGAGGTGAGGCCACATGAGGCCGAAGGCAGACATGGGAGCCAACCAGCCGTCAGCCCGTCAGTCTGAGTGCTGACAACCACCGAAGCTGGAAGAGGCACAGAATGCATTCTCTCCTGCCGCCTCCAGAAGGAGCTCAGCCCTGCCACACCTTGATTTTGGACTTCTGGATGCCAGAATTGTGAGAGAACCAATTCTTGTGGTTTTCAGCCACCCATTTTGTGTAATTTGCTTTGGCAGCTGTTCAGGAATGAATACAAATAGTTTCATATGAACACAACTTGGCGATACTCATGTTCACTTTCAAAGCACACATCGGCTTCACCTGCAAAGGTTTCTAAAAGAACTGTTTAGTGGAACGACTGCACCTGAAAGTAAAGCGAGCCCCATTCCAGGAAAAGCTGCAGGTGCCTGAGGAGTCCACTGAACCAATCCTTGCAGCTGTGGGGACAGTTTATACCTTCACTGAATGTTTCCTGTGCTGGGTCATTCTGTTGGAACTACACTCACCCCATTGGAAGATTCTCGAACATGTCTAGTCCACGTCGGGGGCCGATACGCACTACAGAGCTTAAATCCAGTTCAGCCGAGTGAACATCACACAGTTGTTTGCTCTGTGACACAGCTTGCAGCCCCTGGCAACCCCATCTCCCACCAGGGGCAGGTCACCCATGCTCCAGGAGTGCATGCTGGCTTTGTGTTGGCCCAAGCCAAACTACCAACCGGCCCTTCAAAGCCACCTGATCTCCCTGTCACAGTCTGGTTAGTTTCCCCCACATTCCCCAGGGCATCTTTCTCCAGGTCCACAGCCTCCCTCACCACAACCCAGTGGAGAAAATGGAGGCCACCGGGCATGAGCTTCTTCGATTCCCATCAGCCACCTCAACCTGGGGAACTGTCATCCCTTCTTCCCTTCCTGGCAGAGACACGTTCCTCTTTCCAATCTAAACATAATCTTCCTTCTCCACTCTGGGCCCCATCTCCTCATGCCTCCTCAGAATCTTTGTTCACCCGGAGCCAGTATCTTCATCCTCTCCCTCTCCCGAAGGCCTCCTCTGGGATAGGAGCACGGCTGACAGACACACTCTGACATGAAGAAACTATCCAGACCAAGGGCACGACCGGCAGCTCACAGAAGGAGGAAGACCAATAGCACATGAAATGGTCCCCGGCCTCGCCAGAAGCAGGGGAATGCAACTGGAAACCACAGTGAGGTCCCATTTCAATCACATCAGACTGCCTTGAGATTAAAAACGCCTCAGAATGCCCAGGGCTGGTAAACCACATTAACGATACTTCCGTTAGCCCGGGAATGGAAAGAACCCAAGTGTACCTCGGAGAGGACGGGTGTGTACACTGAGGGGAGTCACACAGTATGAATTATCCATGAAGTCGAGCATAGCTGCACTTAGTGGAAGGGCACGCATGGGACAGCGTGGAGGGCTCGCCGGGTTTGAGAATGCATGTGTGGTGAAGGCTGCTTTCTTCTGTTTTGCTGAAAAACAAGAGACGAACAGTGCAAAGGATCTACCCAAGTTTAAGGACAACGTGAATGGCTGAGATTCCTTTTTTACCTGTTTCGTTCTTCAAAAGAACCCCACATTCCATGGAGGCTGCCAAGCTGGAGGAGGTCAGATCCTAGTGTTCACTGCCTTGTGTGTTGAGTGTGTGTGTGTGTACACGTGTGTACATGCAGTCTTTGGAGGAAGGATACACCAGCACTTAAAGGCTGTTACGTATCACTTTTCATTTCTTAGAAATAAATATGCACCAAACATGGAAACCTATCAGGATTTGATTGAGTTGACAGTGGGGCCAATGGTGTAGAATGTTCCTCAGGGCTTTTCTGTATTATGCAATATTTCATTTCAAACATCTGTCCCCAGGTCCTGTCAACTTTCCATTTGCCTTCTCAAGTAGAAGTTAGGAGATATAGGAACTTGCAAAATCAGGAATCTCTGTAAACTGACCTCTTTTGTGGAACCCCACCTCTTGTTGCAAGGGTTATCAAAGCAGTTTTGGAAACCAAAGAGTCTGGTATATTTGCTATGGAGTCAGAAGTAGGGATAGAGGGCCTGGAGCCCACAGCCTGCTCCACAGGCAGGCTTGGAGAAGATAGCGCCCAGAGTTGGGGGCACCGAATGCCCGAGATCTGCCATGGTAGAGAAGCCGGCACCTACCACAGCCAGGGAGCTGGTGGGAGCACAGCTGACTGTCCTTACACAGCTGTGTGGGGATGGGACTGGCTGCTGCCCCGTCTGTCCCTCCTGCCCTGCCAGCCTCTTACTTCTCGGTTCACTGACAGGAGCTTTCTGCATGTTAACGCCAAACCAAGGCAGGTATTAGGTTCCCCACTTTATAAACAAGGCTGCAAGTGAAGCCTCCCCCAGGCTCACCAGTCGGCACGGGATCCAAGCCTGTGTCCGTGCTGCACAGCCATCCTTGGCCCCCCCTCACGCTGCCTGGAGCCCCCAGCAACAGGCAGAGCCAGGCCCTCACTCACCATCAGGACCCTGGGAAGCACAGGCTATGGCCTTGATTTATTGTATTGGCTATTTGACCTTTTTAGACAAAGGATCTATAGTTTTCATCAGCTGTGAGCCAAAACAAAGATTACGTAGGAATTCCAAAATTCTATAACAATGCAAATAATACTAACAGTCATTGTTCCAGAAGCCCGTTTTCTGTGTCAAACACTACACCGAGACTCTTCCTTCCTGATGTAGGGAGGGATGCAGTTCTGCCCTGGGCTGCTCAGCTTTGCAGAAAAGGAGTGTCTTCCATCCCTTCCACAGGCAGCTACTTCCTAAAATCCAAATACCGCTTGAGACAGGTCCTAGCTGGGCGTCCCATTCCTGAGTGTGCAGTGCCCCCATGTGGTCATTTCCAGTGTAGCCACTTGCTGACGTGCTCTGCATCATGTGAAAAATCACCAGGTTGATTTCTTCTGTTAGAAGTTTTCCTTGCATCCCACTAGGAAGGAGAGGCTCCAGAAGCACCTCTGACTGGGAAGAGGTCCGCTGAACTTGCCAGAACAAACATCCTTCTAGCGCACCAACCACGGAACCCTTGAGCTCAGGAAGTGGACTGAGTGTGTCTCCTTAACGCAATGTTTGGGGGACAGCAATACCGGGATCTAGACAGCTAACCTCAAGGTCCACTTCTGCCTTTTCTATCGCCCCTTCACCTGTCCCATTTCCCCTTCGCCCAACAAGACTCGGGAGGTGGAAATGGGGGCCTGTATGTGAGTTGGGAAAGTCCATAGGGGTTATCTAACCCACTCCTTCATTTTATAAATGAAAGTGAGGGCCAGGATTTGATGAGGTCTCTCCTCAAATCCAACTAGCTAGGTACAGCTGCCATTAACACATGTCGAGTTCTCACATAACCTGAAGCCCCTCAGAGGTAGGTGGGCCAGGGCCGCTATGGTGGCTCCAGTGTCACCTCAGACCCCAGCTCCTCTGCCGTCCACTTCATCAGTTCTGAAGCACGACTTCTACCCATAAGGTTACATCACGATCACAACACGGTTGCGAGAGCCCCACCTATCAATTCTGAGTTCCGGGCAGGAAAAACAAAATGGACAAGGGCAGAAGCTCATGTGCGGAGGTGTGAGCTCTCTTTTAAGTAGCTCTTCCTGTTTTCTCAATGACTGTCCTTATCTCTTACTGGCCATCCCTACCTACAGCGGAAGCTTGGAACTGTGGCTTTGGAAGCTGGGCGTATTCCTAAGAAATAAGGGGGAGAGCCAGGTGCCTCACGTGTGACTAGTGGTGAGAATGACAGCGGCTGCCTTCGGTGCCTACGCTGTTTACTTGCACTGTCTCATTTATCCCCATAATAACCCCGCCGGCTAGAGTTTGATAGTCCCATCTCACCGGTGGGGAAAATGAAACTCAGTGAGGTTGTCACCTGCACTACAGCTAGTGAGGAGTGGAGACAAAATCGGAACCTAGACTGACTCCAAATTCCACGGTCTCCACATTACAGCCTCCGTCGAAGGGGAGGAGCCACAGGACTTGCCCAGCGATTCTGCGCCAACAGCAACTTCCAAAGCTGCTCCCTCGGCATAGTTATCGTTATTGAAAATGGAGAGAAACAACATGAAAACATTCTTTTGGAGACGAAGGGTGCTGCTG
This sequence comes from Rhinolophus sinicus, assembly GCF_057876585.1. Classification (NCBI taxonomy): domain Eukaryota; kingdom Metazoa; phylum Chordata; class Mammalia; order Chiroptera; family Rhinolophidae; genus Rhinolophus; species Rhinolophus sinicus. Next base: position 123,325,562 of record NC_142502.1, on the reverse strand, counting down.
CCACCACTGTGGGAAGGGCAGAGTATTTAACAGAATGGTCTGCGTCTAAATAAGCAAGCTTGCCCATGTGCACTCCACCCAGACCCTGCATCCTTTTTCTGCCCTGCTGCTGACCTGAAGATCTTGGGGGGAACCTCCCACATGACTCGGGGCCATTCTGGGTTAACGTCCCATCAGTCTGTCATCTTTTACTCTTTATATAGTTGGGTCTAGAAGTTTTTAAATAATCATGTAAATGTATGAAACAGATAAATCCTTTTGCTTTGTGAAAAGGCTCTTGGATTCATAAAAGCACTCACTCTGAGGTTCCTTTAACTGAAGGTCTCCAGATTTTTAAGTATAAAAAATTTTAAGTATTAAGTAGTTGGCAAAATGGCCCAAGGACAGAAAAACTTAAAACTAGATTGTGTGATATACTGCCAATTGAAGACCAACCGGAAATCACTATACGTCACAATATAGACCAGTGGAAAAATACAGTTGCATTTATAACCAGAGTTTTCCCACTCTCCCATAAAGGGATGTCCAACTCGGCCTAGGATTCCTGATAACGAGGAGAATGGTCGAGAGTGGGCCTGTGGAAGCACTCTGCTCCACAATCAATTGCCTTGTGATTGTATTTGTTCTTTTGAAGCCATCTGTCATGGGATCTTGGCTGATTTTATTATTTTGGTGAAATTCTCTGAAAAAGCATCAGGCATGGATGGGCTGAGTGCCTAATGGGAACCCCTGCCCCTGCATCTCAGCCCTTTGCAGTACTGCAGAGCGTCCAGCAGACGGCGCCAAACATCGCTTGTCCTTTAGAACTTGACCAAAATGGCTGCTCCTTCCCGCATCACTCCTTTCCTCCCTTCCGTTCCTCTCTCCCTCCCTTCTCTCTGTTCCTTCCTCTCTTCCTTTATTCACTGATTCATAAAATATCTATGAAAGCCTAAAAGCTGAGCTCTGTGCAAGATCATTATATACATAATGAATATGAGAAATACTCCAGCGCTCTAGGAAAACATGGTTGGGGTGAATATTTGTTCAATAGTTTTTGAACACCAGTGAAAGAGTAAAGATCTATCAGGGCTGAAAGAGTAAAAATCATCTTGGACTGAAAAGAGAAAAAAAGCAGCCCTGCTGTTCACCAGCCTGGGAGGACAGATACGCATAAAGCCAGGAGCAGACTTCACAGGGAGCATTTCTTACAAGGTCAGGCAGCAGCAGGGAAATGCCATCACCACCACCTTGTTGAGTCACCACTGCTTTCTTACCCCTGACACCCCAGACCTGCTTTGCTACTCCCATCGCTGACTAGGGACACCCAAATGCAGAGCCATCCTGGCCTTGTGACGACACCCACCCCTTAGCAGATCCTTTTCCACTTCTCCTAAACCCGTCCCAGAGGCAGCAGGCAGGACATGACTGCCACTTACCTTACACCCTCCTCAGATCCAGCAGGAGGGGCCTGGACCTTACCAAAGAGGCTCCGTCTCCTCCAGCAACATTCTTCCAGGCTCTGGCAGTTACCTGCTGTCATGTCGCCTCTATTACTTTGGAATTCTATATCTCCCATTGCCATCAGTGGGCTGGGTTCTGCAATAGCCATTCCTATCACCAGCTCTGGGTTGGGTTTTAGGGTTGCTGATATTACTTTCATGAGGGTCCCCTTCCCATCTCCCGGGGTCCTGGCTAGTGTGGCAAATAAATCCTGAATCCTAGGAGGTTGCTCCCAAATTTATCAGTTTACTCAACTCGGTATTCCAATCCTTTTGATGAAGTGCCCTCAGAACCCTGCCTATGCATGGCGTCCCCGCCTTCCGCGGGGACATGTGGGCTACGTCTTGAGTTTCTTTTGGGATCTAGAGCTCTCCCTCACCCCTTATCAGGCTCAGAGTGTCCCTGGGAGAGGGTCGTTTTGATTTAACCCCAGTTACAGGCTCAGTGACCTGGAGGGAAGGTGAAGGCAGATCATGAGGGGCACATGTGTTAACCCCTATGGGAAGGAGCCTTCGGATTATCTCTAAGCTACTTCTGTAGGTTCAGAAGGCTCAGGGGAATCTGGGTATTCAAATTTTTCAAGGGTCTTGACGGGTGATTAATTGTCCATAGCATCGTATCTTTTTCTAGAGTATCCATCAGCCTTAGTGACAGCCACCCAATTCCACTGTCCTTATAGCTATTTATTCCACATTTCTCAAAGGCCTGACACAGTGTATGAACTAGTGTATTTCCTTCTACTAGTGACCATCCCAATTCACCACCAGTGAGTTTTAAAACTTAGATGGTCACTTCATGCCAGGGGCTCTCTGGCCATTGATGGGGCTCTTACCTCCAGAAAGTAGTAAGTGATCCAGCTCCAGAAACCCACTTTATCACTTGATTTTTCGGCCCACTCCTGAACCATGTAGTCTGGCTCCAGAAGCAGACTCTGAGACAACAGTTTAGCTTATGGGATATTTATCTAGGAGTGCCCTTGGGAATAATGCCTGTGGGATTCATACCCAGAAAAGGAAGAGGAGTGGACCGAGGGAGATGCTCAGCTATATGACAGATGCAGTGGCCTCAGCTGAGCCCCCAGAGAGCTCTGGAGCCACTTGGCCCTTCAGAGTTGTCCTATGTTGGGCTGAGATGGCCAGACCTTTATGCTATTACTTTGATCAGTCACTGCATGTGAGTTTCCCCAGGAAGGGATGTGACTTTGGGTGAGGTGGCCCTCTGAAGAAGCTGACAGTCAAACGTTCTCCCAGCAAGTGAGGCCACCAGGGGACCTGAGCCGTGCTCACCATGGATAGGTATGCCGTGTTAAGTAAAAAAAATAAATGTTTGTCATTAGAAAACAATGAGACTTGGGAGGATGCTCATTACTGTAGCATCACGTAATCTATCCTGACTGATACTTCCTGCTGAAAGAAGGAAAAAGATCTCGCAAGGTCTTAAGAACATAAAAAGGAACCTGTTCCAGACCCAGACGCCTTTTCTTTTTTTAAAGCTGTTGATTCAGTGGGCATTCTGAGCACACACAGGTGGATGAAAAGGACAATTTTTTTCATACCTCCACGTCCTTGGTTAGTTTCACCAAATTCACTGGCTCAGGCCCCAGTCTGCTGACACAGTCACTGGTTCTGGAGGGAGGCCCAGCAGGGGACACTGAGGTGGGCCACAGGGCTGGCAGTGGGCGAAAAGCCAACGGTTAAAATTACATTAAATGAAGAATCCCCTTTCCCAGCCACACTAATCACATTTGAAGTGCTCAATAGCCACCCGTGGCTAGTGGTTACCACAACACAGAACATTCCAGTGGGCAGTACTGAAGGATGTAAGATTATTCACTACATGAGATGCCTTGAAAAATGCCTGAGTATTACAGCTCATATATGAAAGAATCTCAGCTTAGGTTTTTCCAAATGACAACAACCCAAATAATGTAAATAACATTGCCAATAACAACTTGTAAAAACTGAAAGAAACTTCTAAATCATAAATATTTTTCAACCATGCTAGAGAAAGAATTTAAGTATCATTCTCTCTTGAAAGACTAATACAACATTGTCGTAGGAAAAGGTGATCAAAGTATATACAATGGAAAAAAAAGCAGAAGGAAAAGTATCATAAAGGTGACAAGAAGTTAGTAAGTTTTCAGTATTTTATTATGAGTGTCATTTGCCAGCTTTTAAAAATTTCAATTTACCCCTTTTAAAATTCTAAATAAATATGCATTTTCATACCTAACTCTGTTTGCAATTTTTTAAAGAAGCACTACCCTGCCCCACCCCCAAAAAACTATTTAAGCTTCAGTTCCTACAAAATCTTATTTTCCTTGAATAAAACTAACCTTAAAAAGTAATTTTCAATTTTAAGGCAAAGTCACCGAACCTCCGCCCTTACTTCTGGACCACTGAAGTAAGCTGGAACAGCTCCACATCTGCACGAGATGGAATAGTGTTCCTCCAAAACTCATGTCCAATTACAGCCTGTGACTGTGACCTTCGTTGGAAATAGGGTCTCTGCAAATACAATCAAGTTAAGGTGAGGTCCTGCCTGATTAGGGTGGCTCGAAGTCCCATGACTGGTGTTCTTATGTGAGTAAAGGGAGATTTGGACACACAGAGAAACACAGGGAAGAGGCCAGGTGATGACAGAGACAGAGATGGAGTCCTGCTGTCACAAGCCAAGGACTGCTGGCAGCCACCAGGAGCTAGAAGGAACTAGAAGAATTCTTCCTCAGGGCCTCCGGACGATGTGTGGCCCTGCTGACACCTTGATTTTGGACTTCTAACCTCCAGAACTGAGAGAGAAGAAATTCCTGTGGTTTTAAGCCACCAAGGTTCTGGGAACTGGTTGGAGCAGCCATAGAAAACTAATATAATACCACACACATTGATATGATCTAGTTTCCAGTCATTCTACCCTACTACTTGGGTGCAATTATTTATTAAAGAACGTTTACAACACTGTAAGTTTTATTTACTCCAAATACCACATGTTGATATACAATTCCAATGAATGAAAATGACTAGCACACAAATACATGAAGTAAATACGGCAACATTTCAGTTTGGCCTCACTTAGATAACAAGAAATGCCAAGTAGTGTTATTACGTCATTAACCCTGACTTGAACTTAGGAAATAAAAGGAAGGCAAGAGGCACGATGCATGTTATATGAATGTGATAACACTGCCTACCTCTGAACAGGTAAAAGCATGGTTTTTAAGTTTATCTACATCAACTTATTTGTTCAAACCTGCTCTCCTAATTAAATAGAAAAAAGTACACATCAAATTCTTAACTGGTAAAATCATTCCACAACTATAAATTAAGAGGCTAATGACATATCCTCGACTAGCAGGAAATTGCAATGTACGAACAGCGCTTTCCAACCTCTCTATTAACAGTTTTTGTTTTTTTCCCCCCAGAGTTCAGAGGGAAACTGTGTACATGTGGTGGGGGGATAAGCAGTATAAGAGATGAGATAAGCCAGTCACTGATCAAACTGTTAGCAGTGCCAAACTTGGCCAAAGAGGCCAAGAGTATGGTACATACTGACGGTCCTAATGCAATGCCGTCAAATGATCCCTAAAAGTGAAAGGCTGGAGAAAAGCCATTTTGTCCTCAGGGCCACACATGCCAACGCAGCCTGAGGATGTAGGGAAACTTCTCAGTGCGTTGCTTTATGATTGGGGCTTGATCTTTCCACCTGGGGACGTCACATGCCCAGGGAGTCCCCTGCTCTTCAGGGCTGCTCCTTGGCTGCACGAATGCCGCTGTGGTTCTGCCGCTGAGCTTCTGCACACACAGGGCTGTGCCCACGGGCCCACGCCGCCCCTCTGCAGAGACAGAACAGGCCTCTTAGAGAGGCTGTAGCCGGAAGTGCGAGAACGAGCTTATTTAATGGGGTTTTTTGTTTGTTTTTTACATTTGATGACATTTTGACACCTTGGGCCCCCCCTTTACCCCCGACTGGGGAGAGACTGCCCCTCCTGGCTAATTCTTAGAGACAGCAGAGAGCAGGCCTTTCACATGAAAACCAACTGATCCAGAGCCCACACTGTGAGACGCCCCCTCTGCCTGGCTCTTACACTCCAGGAGGCAATACTCCTCTGCCAGCTCCCCCAGACCCCGGACCAGACAACTAGAGACCACCTGAGAGCACAGAGCCTGCAGCATTACTCAGACTCACCAGTCCTAAGCTGCTTCTGCTGCCCTGCCTGACTTCCTGGCAGAAACAGAATGAGGGCTGCTGTCCCTGTGCTTTTTCCTCGTCCTGCTTCAGCCCCCTGACTGGCACTGGTGCTTCCCATGTGGGCCCCATGTGTCGTGCCATGCCTCTCCTTTTGAGGGGAACTGTGAGTAACAACAAACGTTTCTTTCAGTGACACTGACCTCTCTGTGTTGTCACTCAGTCACCTTTATACATTCGGACCCGGGCACAAATCGGAGCTAATATCCCATCTTGACCAAGTGCAATGGTGACACTTCAATTTCGTCTTTAGTTTATGCTACTGCAATTTTCTAATAGTCAATATTCTAATATTCACCTAACAGCTGATCCACTACTAAAAGCTACTTTATGGGATTCAGCAGCTTTTGGTAAAGCTTTTTTTAGCAGTTGAGAGGTGCGAGTTAAGGTGCAGGTAAGGTGAGGAATTGTAAAAGTGAACAGACCTTCTCCTAGGAGTCAGAAGTCAATAGCCCGGCCCTAGTAGAGAGGAGGGGATATCCAGCAACATTCAGGGTTCACTTTTCTCCCTGCGTGTGGCTGGCATAGCTCACCCTGTCCATTCAGACCTAGCTTTCCCAGGTTTTGGTGAAACACAGAAGCAGAAAGGGACCTTTGGGTATGGATGGTGCTAAAAGAGGAAGAGCTTCCTGCTGCCACTGTCACCTACGTTAACAGTGGAAACTGGAGACCACCCATCCTGTTCCACAGGCATATCTGGGGAAAACTAAACCTCGTGCTTCCAACAAAAAGAAATGACCCAACTTATTTTCCTCCTAATGGGCTATCATCTTTGTATCATTCACTTTTATTATTATTATTATTATTATTATTATTATTATTATTATTTCATAGGTAGCACCTAAATTTTAAAGAGTGGTATTCACCAAAGTAATTTAAGTGGTGGGAGAAAACACAAAAGCAAGGAGGAAGAAGAAACAGCTGAGCACTTTTTAGAAAGCAACTTAAAAATCATGACTTCTATGTCAAGCAATGGAATATTTCGATGATAACAATGGCAATTTCAAATAATTCTATGACAAAATGATAGTGTCATCGTTCATGATAATTCTACCACCTATAACTTTGTTCCTTGATGATTCAAAAGTCCTGTGTGAGACTTAACATATGTTAAGAGTTGAGATACAACTTATTAAACAAACAGTCTTGGTGGGTTGTTTTGATCTGGGTGTTGGGTGGGGGTGGTTAGAAAAGAAAGGACATCTCTGTGGTCATAAAAATGGGATAATACTCAAAATTTTGGCACATGAACTTATAAAAAAATGATTGTGGTTGCATGGATACATCTTACATTTTTAATTGTTTTCATTTGGGACTCTAAAAAATACTCTAACTTTCAACTCTGAAGACAGGGACCGAGGGGATGTGATCACCCTAAAAATCTCATGGGCTTTCAGAAAACCACCTGTCAGGATTTCAGCTACGTTTCAAAAATATAGGCAGAGATGGAATTATGAGTCAAGCCACTTAGGAGAGTAAATGGAAAATTACCAAGCAGAATGTACTGTGTTAAGAGAAGGATCACTCCCCAAAACTGTTATTACTCTGAGTAGATGGTTTTATTCTGATGTAACTAGCGCATCAGTGCTGGAATGTTTTCAGTAAAATTAAACTGGGATGCTCTGACTTTGAAGGAGAGATTCTATTATTTTCTGAGAAATCCTTAGAAATGACGTCTCCGTGACAGAAAGGAGGTGGGGTGGGGAGGGCAGGAAGAAGAAAGGGAACTGTGCTGTTTCAACTAGATTTGCAGCCAACTGGAGTTTGGGTTTCTTCCCTTTTTTTAAAGCTTGTAAAAGGAAGCTTCCTTCATAATACGACTTGGGATATTATTTCTTTGGTTCGACTTCCTGATGAAGAACTTTATTCTAAGTGCTCAGGAAGTACCGACCTACCCCCCTTTGCGCTGTGTCGACGTGGGATGCTGGACAGAGCATGAGGTAATCACAGTCTCTTCCCTGTGGTTGCAAGAAGCAAAAACAACAAAAATCGTGTTGCTCCAGTTTGCATCATTACTGTTGAACAGGCTTTTACGTGAGAACACTCAGAACGAGAAGATGACTCAGGAAGAGGCAGACAGACTCAGAAAGAGGTAACTTGATGGTTTGGGTTACAGAATGTGAGTTACTACATTGAAAGAGGAGGGTTGAGAGAGCAGTAGCTTCCCACTGTTACGGGAAAAGCCTTAATACTCTGAGCACAGAAACATAACTTCAGGAAGGCTCCTGGAGAAATGAAGGCCGTGTGGTTATTTGGACACCCTGAGTGGAAACAGCAATGGCAACTGTCCAGATATGGATTTAAGGTAGAAAAAGGTTTTCTAGAAGAGGAAGAGACTGGTCAATGCAGACCCATGTTCATGAACCATTTCTCATACAGGTCTTCTGGAATGCTAGATGAAGTGTGTTTTTTGTTTTACATGATCAGGTTAGATTATCATGTCTAAGAAAGCTGGATACTATTGTTAGTACAGTACATGAATTATGAAAATCATTTGGGAATCACTTGGCCAAACAGCCTTTCTTTAAACCATGTTCAAGATGCTATCTGAGATTCACAGTTATGTGAGGCACTGGAAACATCTGATTGGAAAATACTTTCAAATTTTCTCTTTATGACTAAGTAAAACAAGTATAATACTTTCCAACCTCTGGGATGAAACTGAGTTTTAGCTATTGAAACTACACTTTTTAAAACTACGATTATAAAGTCTTTCTAATAAAATGTGTGACGGATGGATAAACCACCAACAGTTGGTATTATGACATATATGTTTTAAAACTCAAAAATTGTATACCTTGAATGAATAAAGCAAAACTTATAGCTGTGATTTGCTCTGTAGCCTGGTCTTGTCACCTTTCCGTTAAGAATGTCCACCTCACAGACCAAGAAGCCAATGAAATGTACCAGCTCGTTTGGTTATAATTCAGTATGTCAGGTTCAAATGGTTACTCCAATCAGTATTACCAATATGCATTAGCGGTTGGAAGTTATACGGACTGTTCTTTAATAGATAATACCTGCTCTGATCATTGTAAAAGTTCTTCTCAAAAAGAAGAAAAATGATAATCTTTAGGTTGGTGTTGGAGAAAAGCTTGCTGAATATTTACATCTCACGCCGCCTTCTGTCTCCTTGAACATTCTCCTCTTATGGTTTCCTTGAACAGATTCTCATTTCATATGCAGCTTTTAATGTCTGCATATTATTAGTGCATGGATGGTGAGCTCAAATTTATTGATGGGCCTAATTTCTAATGCAAATCCTAGTAGAAAAACATGACTATTTCCTAAAGGCTTAGTACCCATTGAATCCATGTTGACAGGGATATGCTTTCAAGAGAAGCTTTGCACTAGTTGGGATGTACATTTGACATCCCACTGCACGTACACTCTTTGTTGAGGGTGTATAAATTTATATCCTCAAATGAACTATACTGGCTTCAGATATTTCTACATCCCAGGTACACCTTCGTGTATGTTGACACTCACCTGATTATAACATGCAATTTATAACATCTTGAACTACTGCAGGACATAAAACACAGTTCTATCCGGCGGCTACTACTTCTTGGGTAAGGCTTAATTTTGGCTCCTGCACTGGAATGTTGATTTGATTCCTTAATTTCACAGACAACTTCACAGTGACACACGAAGCCTAAACAAATTTTTGGTTAGCCTGTGCTCTGAGAAATCTGCTTCCAGACAAAAATGTGGTTTCCCCCTTCTTGTCTGGCCCCTGAAGCATGCTGCTTCCATCACGTGTAACAAGGTGCTGTGCTGGGAAAGGAGTCCTTCTTTCTTGTAAAACCTAAACCTCTTGTAAACCTTCTGTGGTGTCCATGCTCTCAGGGGACTGACATGCCAGAAGCATCTGCTTCAAAGACATGTTCTTTGGTTGCTTCCCAACCATGGGCTCCATTCAAACATCAGGCTAACCTCGTACAGAGTCACACGGTACCAGGCACAGACTTTTAACTTTTGCATAGGAGTCAGTATTTGCTAAGTGTCCCATTCTGTAACCCTATGAACAAGCACTTTACAAAGCGCTGTGAATGGGACGGGATGCTGTTCGCCCAGGCCTGGCTCTCCTCATGGAAGTACAAGGGCATCCAGAAACATTGACAAACAGAGAAAATCAATTATTTCTCTCCCTGCTATTAACCAGCTCTTGCCGAGTATTCATCTTACGCGTGATGATGACTAATATTCGCCGAATGGCGAGCAGACGCTCCTTAAGTGAGGTCATGCCAAGGATAGCCAGCTGAGCCTTGCGTTCCAAGGGCAACACTGCCAGGACCCAACAGGACCAAGCAGGTCCACTAGGATTGCTCTGCAGGAGAAATAAAAGGAAAACACAGCATTACGGCCTAAAATACAAGTCTGTTCCCTCAGTGCTGTCTTTCGTTTCACCAACAGACGTATGAGCAAGAATTAAATGCCACCTCCTAATTCAGGTCTACTTCACAATTCATTCAGCCCTCAAAATACAGTTTACTCTTATGCTACACATTTAAATGTGGGGGAACTCACAAAAGAACCTGCAAAGAAAAGCATCTTTGGTGGAGAAATGCTGTGAATTAGTTGATTCTGTTCTCTCAAGGCTCCAGTTGAGAGTGTATAAGGGGCAGAAGAAGAGACCATAATTTTTACCTCTTCTTTCCAATGTTCTGCATGATTGCTTGTTAAGTTTGAAACATGCTATATATATAGCATAATATTACAAAGGCTAACATTTGTATATAAGTTTAAGTATTATAACTAAATAAATCTTACAATAAAATCAATGTGACAAATGTGCATACTCGTATATGTGAAACATCTATATGTGTGACTTACTATTAATTACAGTCAACCCTTAAAGAACACAGGTTTCAACAGCCTGGGTCCACTTATATGTGGATTTTTTCAACAAATACCTATACTGTTTTCAATCCATGGTTGGGAGTCCACAGATGGGGAGGGCCAACTATAGGCCTGGATCTACCCCATTTTATATAGGGGCCTTGAGCATCACGGATTGTGGTATCACAGTGGGAGCGTGGGGGAGTCCTGGAGCCAACTCACAGCACACACCAAGGGACAACTTCAGTTTGGAGGGAGTCAAAGTCTTACGTGGATTTTCAACTGTGCACCCCTAACCCCCACGTTATTCAAGGGTTAACTCTATGTGTGCGTGTGTGTGTGTGTGTGTGTGTGTGTGTGTGTGTGTTAGAGGAACCACATGCTCTCGGTCACAATCCTAACCGGTTCCTGCCTGCTCTGTCACCTGAGAGCACAGGAGAGCAGTTGTCTGCACTTGGAGATGCTTCGTAAACCTGACGCCCATCATGTGCCTAAGGAAGCAGCTTCACCACGAGCCCTTGTGGGGAGCCCGAGGAAGCCCATGGTGATGGTAAGATGGGTACCACAAAGGAAGAAAAGCTTCTAACTTCACAAGAGTTAGGGGATTTTCCCTTCACTTATTCAATACCTGTGTATCAGGTCAAGGCGACGTGATGTGTAAAACATAGTGTTGATGTCAACAAATTAAGTTTCCTATTTAAATCTTACGATGTGGGTGAGAGAAGTAAGAGTAGAGAAGCTGACAGCCAATCAGAAGAAACTGATCTTGATAGGAAAGAAATGACCTTCATATAGCATTAACCAGAAAGCATTTATCGTTTTGTTCCAAGGGGCACGTGCTACTCTGCGAGGTGCTTCTTTGGGCTGTTAATAAATGAACTGGTGCTTAAGCGATCATAATGGGGCATGCAGCATAAACTGCCCGATTCTCCTTTAGGATCACGTGTCTTAGCACACTACAGCATGAGCTAAGAACACTAGGAAAGAAAACAAAGAGAATATACCTGAGGTTCAGGTTCCCTGTCTGGCATTAACCCAAAATGACTTAAGATTTGTTCTCTCGTGTGATCCGGGAGCGAAGTAAACCAGGAAAGAGACTGCTGATACACTGAGTCATGAAGCGCAGTCAGTTCTTCATACGCTGGACCTTCCATCTGATCAAGGGAAACAGAGGACCATTAGAGGTTCATTATTACATACAGAACGCAGTTAGCAGCCTCTGCTCCAGCCCTTCACAGTGTCCGTCCTCCACATGTCCCTTACACCTGGGCTACTCAGGACGGCATCCTTGGCTGCTCATGTATCCCCCACCAGAGCCCTCCCAGGTGACCTTACCCACCCTCATGTCTTTGTCATTTGTTTGTTTAGTTTCAGGTGTACAAAACAATGTAATAGACATTTACACCCCTCACAAAGTGATAACACCCCTCCCTCAATCTACTATCCTTCTGACGTCATCTATGGCTACTTCAATTCCATTGACTCTTCCCTATGCTGCACTCCACATCCTGTGACTATATGTATATATAATTATATGAGGTCAGACAATTAAATTCGTGAACATGTTGCAACGCTGTTGCTGTCCTTTTTTGATATCAGAGGATTATTCATTATGAATTTGTACCAACTGGACAAACAGTTAACCAAGTTGACTATTTGGAAGTGCTGAAAAGGCTGCGTGAAAAAGTTAGACGACCTGAACTTTTCACAAACAATTCACGGCTCTTGCATCACGACAATGCACCAGCTCACACGGCACTGTCTGTGAGGGAGTTTTTAGCCAGTAAACAAATAACTGTATTGGAACACCCTCCCTACTCACCTGATCTGTACCCCAATGACTTCTTTCTTTACCCGAAGATAAAGGAAATATTGAAAGGAAGACATTTTGATGACATTCAAGACATCAAGGGTAATACAATGACAGTTCTCATGGCTATTACAGAAAAAGAGTTCCAAAATTGCTTTGAAGGGTGGACTAGGTGCTGGCATCGGTGCATAGCTTCCCAAGGGGAGTACTTTGAAGGTGACCATAGTGATATTCAGCAATGAGGTATGTAGCACTTTTTCTAGGATGAGTTCGCGAACTTAACTGTCCGACCTCATAGATGACATTCAATATTATTCAGCTTCAGGTGTAGAGAGCAGATTACTGGGATTTATTGTTTTGAACATTCATTAGTGTTTTGTAAACAAGATTCTACTCAACAGAGAATCTCCATAGTGGAGATTCTCCCTTCTATTATAATATCCTGACTTTTCTGTTAACACTACACTATGAGGACACATCCCATATCATTATGAATAATTTTCAATGGCTACATGCAATCATATATTTGAGTTATAGCACTGTTTACTTAGCTAGTCACACAGTTATATTTATATTGTTTCCAATTTTACAATTTTTAAAATAACACAGTAATATAAATATTTATGCAAAAGTGGTTTGAGGGGATTTTGGTGGTTTTTCTGTGGTAACAGAAGGGGCTGTCATTCCCTCAGGATAGTTTCTAGAAGTAGAATTACCAAGTCCAAGAGTCAGACGTTTTAAAAACTGTATTCCGTATCACCAAATTATGTTCCCAAAGGCATGTGACAGTGACATACATTCACTGCACCGCCCTGCGTCAGTGGCGGGCATGCTTTGCTTCAGGGTGCCTACCCTGCTGCCCAGTCACTCATTTTAATGTCTCAGTTCTACTTAGGAACACCCGAGTGGGAAACGCAATAGACTGGGGACCGGGGACCAAGTTCTTTCTGGCTACATCACTGACTCTTGCGGAAATATCAATCGGTTGCACAGCCTCTTTAGAATAGACTGTTCTCATTTGTGAAATGGGAATAAACAATTCAGGTCCCCTATAGTTGTACAATTCCAGTAGCTATGAAAACTATGGTAAACCAAGAGATTAGATTGTAATGCATATAGCCATTCTCAATTTGATTTATACACATCAAGTATTCATAGGTAGAGGAAGGTTTCCTTTAAAAAACACAAAAAACCCTAATATTATGTCAGGTTGCAGCTATGTAGGCTCCCACTTTTAAATAAGAACATTCACCCTCCAAAGCCATCATCCACAAGAACAGCCCACAAACCCTCCCAGTGCAGCAGAGACCCTGAGGAGCATCTCACTCACTGAGTCACAGCCTTTAAGTCCGGCTGCCTGCCTGAGGTCTCGAAGTGCGACCCACTGGGCCTTGCCCTTCCACACTGGCGCCCTGTGCTCACAGACAACCAGAAACAGCTTCTCGAAAAAAGGCAGAGCTGGCACCATGGGTGGGGCTCTACCCACAGGTGCCACGAATGGACACTGCTGTCCCTAGGGTGACTTCTAGTGTTATGTGAGACAGTTGGGGCTCTCCCAACGGGAACCGAAGAATCCAAACGAGGAATATGGTCATTCCAAGAATTCCCTCCTCCTAGACATTTTTCATGTTTTTGTTGCAGTATCATTCACATACATCTTAACATTTACAAACGTCTTAACTGTTTAGCTCAAAGGGTTTTGTCAACCATACACTACAGTGTACTTACCACCCTATCCCGGGTAAAAGACTGCCGTCACCTCAGGCTTCTGCTGCACCCCTCTCCAGCCAGTTACAACCCCCACCCCATTCTCGGACCTCCATCACCAGAGTTTTGCCTGTTGTTGGGAGTTATGGAAATGGGGTCCCACGGTATGTATTGCGTGTGCCTCACTTCTCTCACTTGGCATAATGTCCCTGAGACTATTTTGTGTCTTTCTGTGGGTCAGGAGTCTGTTTCTTTTAATTGCCAAGTAGTATCCCACTGCGTGATTGTACTACAATCTGTTTATCCATCACCTCATCATGAGCAGCAGAGCTGTTTCTAGTTTCTGGCAATCCATGAATAAGGCTTGTTATGGTCATGCTTGTACAAGCCGTTTGGAGGATCCCTTCAAAACACTGTTAACCTATCAAATTATATGGCCTGGTATTTCTATGAGACACATACATAATTGCTAAGGGGTAAGAGATGCCAGCCTTTTACATTTAGCATTAGAAGGGAATTTTTTTAGCACCATTGTTTTGCATTATGTCTCATTCTGAACTAATATCAGTATCGAGAAGAATTGACTATTGTTTACACGTCAACTCCTGTTTATCATATGTGTTTGTAAACAACATTTTGCTGGACACCAGATATGCTGATTCGTTCACATACTGTCTGAGGCTGCCTCTTGCTGCAATGGCCAAGTTAAGTACTTGCAACATAGACCGTATGGCCAGGAAGGTCTACAGCGTTTACTGTGTGGCCCTTTATAGAAAAAGTCTGCCAATACCTGGACTAGAACATCAAAACAACAAATCCCAAACCCTCATGTCAATGTGCAGAAATAAGGTGATTGTTTCAGGAGGAGAAGATTTTTCTATCAGCTCCAATACATGTAAAAATCCACTGATAATAAATAACCTAAGTGCAGAATAAAGGAGGAAATAAGTAATACTGTCATTAAACATCTGACCTAGTTTCTCAACAATGCAGAGGGAAATAAGGTGACTGACCCTTGAACGTATCCCAGTAAAATAAACCTCACCTTTTCATCTTCCAGATACTCGATGTCTGCTGTATTGTAACCATCGCGGTGACGGTGGCTTAGGACTCTGAACCGACTGATGCCAATTGCGTCCACAACTGAGCTGCCATCCGGAAACGTCCTGACATCGTTGATCTCCAGCATGCAGCCATACTCGGAAATCCTGAAAGGACAGGCAGGAGAAATAATCATGATTTAACAATGCAGGGAGTCTTCATTTTTCCCTCGATGGGTCTGGGTCTTACTAAATAAAACAAACAAAACGAACGGTGTCTCCACATTGGACCAGCACGGTTCTTTTCTCTGAGACACCTGCAGGCGATTCCTTGTGTTAAATGGAATTTCCTCGTGCACTGTGGCTGCAGAGGACAGGCTGGCGCTGAGAGTGCCATGCCTCAGTCGTCCACCACTGAGCCAGTGCTTTCAGAAGGACCCAAGAGGTGGGGAGAGACAGAACCTTAAATTACCAGCCCCTGGGCTGTCCTCCCCCACCTCCATGACGCTGGCCAGCTCTGCCCTCCCTGCTCACTGCTATGGAAAGTCGTCACAATCACAGCCTTTGTCTCCCTGTCTCCGTTTTGCACCTCCATACCCCAGCGGGAGTCACAAATGACTTCGGCATGACCCACTGACCTGCTGCTGACCCAACACCCTCTGCTGCTCTCTTTCACCCTCCCTGACCCGTCCAGCCCTTCACAGCTTCTGTCCTCCACATGTCCCTTACACATGGGGTGCCCAGGACGGCATTCTTGGCTCCTCATGTATCCCCCATCCAGAGCCTTCCCAGGTGACCTTACCCACCCTCATGTCTTTGTCATTTGTTTGTTTAGTTTCAGGTGTACAAAACAATGTAATAGACATTTACACCCCTCACAAAGTGATAACACCCCTCCCTCAATCTACTATCCTTCTGACGTCATCTATGGCTACTTCAATTCCATTGACTCTTCCCTATGCTGCACTCCACATCCTGTGACTATATGTATATATAATTATATGAGGTCAGACAATTAAATTCGTGAACATGTTGCAACGCTGTTGCTGTCCTTTTTTGATATCAGAGGATTATTCATTATGAATTTGTACCAACTGGACAAACAGTTAACCAAGTTGACTATTTGGAAGTGCTGAAAAGGCTGCGTGAAAAAGTTAGACGACCTGAACTTTTCACAAACAATTCACGGCTCTTGCATCACGACAATGCACCAGCTCACACGGCACTGTCTGTGAGGGAGTTTTTAGCCAGTAAACAAATAACTGTATTGGAACACCCTCCCTACTCACCTGATCTGTACCCCAATGACTTCTTTCTTTACCCGAAGATAAAGGAAATATTGAAAGGAAGACATTTTGATGACATTCAAGACATCAAGGGTAATACAATGACAGTTCTCATGGCTATTACAGAAAAAGAGTTCCAAAATTGCTTTGAAGGGTGGACTAGGTGCTGGCATCGGTGCATAGCTTCCCAAGGGGAGTACTTTGAAGGTGACCATAGTGATATTCAGCAATGAGGTATGTAGCACTTTTTCTAGGATGAGTTCGCGAACTTAACTGTCCGACCTCATAGATGACATTCAATATTATTCAGCTTCAGGTGTAGAGAGCAGATTACTGGGATTTATTGTTTTGAACATTCATTAGTGTTTTGTAAACAAGATTCTACTCAACAGAGAATCTCCATAGTGGAGATTCTCCCTTCTATTATAATATCCTGACTTTTCTGTTAACACTACACTATGAGGACACATCCCATATCATTATGAATAATTTTCAATGGCTACATGCAATCATATATTTGAGTTATAGCACTGTTTACTTAGCTAGTCACACAGTTATATTTATATTGTTTCCAATTTTACAATTTTTAAAATAACACAGTAATATAAATATTTATGCAAAAGTGGTTTGAGGGGATTTTGGTGGTTTTTCTGTGGTAACAGAAGGGGCTGTCATTCCCTCAGGATAGTTTCTAGAAGTAGAATTACCAAGTCCAAGAGTCAGACGTTTTAAAAACTGTATTCCGTATCACCAAATTATGTTCCCAAAGGCATGTGACAGTGACATACATTCACTGCACCGCCCTGCGTCAGTGGCGGGCATGCTTTGCTTCAGGGTGCCTACCCTGCTGCCCAGTCACTCATTTTAATGTCTCAGTTCTACTTAGGAACACCCGAGTGGGAAACGCAATAGACTGGGGACCGGGGACCAAGTTCTTTCTGGCTACATCACTGACTCTTGCGGAAATATCAATCGGTTGCACAGCCTCTTTAGAATAGACTGTTCTCATTTGTGAAATGGGAATAAACAATTCAGGTCCCCTATAGTTGTACAATTCCAGTAGCTATGAAAACTATGGTAAACCAAGAGATTAGATTGTAATGCATATAGCCATTCTCAATTTGATTTATACACATCAAGTATTCATAGGTAGAGGAAGGTTTCCTTTAAAAAACACAAAAAACCCTAATATTATGTCAGGTTGCAGCTATGTAGGCTCCCACTTTTAAATAAGAACATTCACCCTCCAAAGCCATCATCCACAAGAACAGCCCACAAACCCTCCCAGTGCAGCAGAGACCCTGAGGAGCATCTCACTCACTGAGTCACAGCCTTTAAGTCCGGCTGCCTGCCTGAGGTCTCGAAGTGCGACCCACTGGGCCTTGCCCTTCCACACTGGCGCCCTGTGCTCACAGACAACCAGAAACAGCTTCTCGAAAAAAGGCAGAGCTGGCACCATGGGTGGGGCTCTACCCACAGGTGCCACGAATGGACACTGCTGTCCCTAGGGTGACTTCTAGTGTTATGTGAGACAGTTGGGGCTCTCCCAACGGGAACCGAAGAATCCAAACGAGGAATATGGTCATTCCAAGAATTCCCTCCTCCTAGACATTTTTCATGTTTTTGTTGCAGTATCATTCACATACATCTTAACATTTACAAACGTCTTAACTGTTTAGCTCAAAGGGTTTTGTCAACCATACACTACAGTGTACTTACCACCCTATCCCGGGTAAAAGACTGCCGTCACCTCAGGCTTCTGCTGCACCCCTCTCCAGCCAGTTACAACCCCCACCCCATTCTCGGACCTCCATCACCAGAGTTTTGCCTGTTGTTGGGAGTTATGGAAATGGGGTCCCACGGTATGTATTGCGTGTGCCTCACTTCTCTCACTTGGCATAATGTCCCTGAGACTATTTTGTGTCTTTCTGTGGGTCAGGAGTCTGTTTCTTTTAATTGCCAAGTAGTATCCCACTGCGTGATTGTACTACAATCTGTTTATCCATCACCTCATCATGAGCAGCAGAGCTGTTTCTAGTTTCTGGCAATCCATGAATAAGGCTTGTTATGGTCATGCTTGTACAAGCCGTTTGGAGGATCCCTTCAAAACACTGTTAACCTATCAAATTATATGGCCTGGTATTTCTATGAGACACATACATAATTGCTAAGGGGTAAGAGATGCCAGCCTTTTACATTTAGCATTAGAAGGGAATTTTTTTAGCACCATTGTTTTGCATTATGTCTCATTCTGAACTAATATCAGTATCGAGAAGAATTGACTATTGTTTACACGTCAACTCCTGTTTATCATATGTGTTTGTAAACAACATTTTGCTGGACACCAGATATGCTGATTCGTTCACATACTGTCTGAGGCTGCCTCTTGCTGCAATGGCCAAGTTAAGTACTTGCAACATAGACCGTATGGCCAGGAAGGTCTACAGCGTTTACTGTGTGGCCCTTTATAGAAAAAGTCTGCCAATACCTGGACTAGAACATCAAAACAACAAATCCCAAACCCTCATGTCAATGTGCAGAAATAAGGTGATTGTTTCAGGAGGAGAAGATTTTTCTATCAGCTCCAATACATGTAAAAATCCACTGATAATAAATAACCTAAGTGCAGAATAAAGGAGGAAATAAGTAATACTGTCATTAAACATCTGACCTAGTTTCTCAACAATGCAGAGGGAAATAAGGTGACTGACCCTTGAACGTATCCCAGTAAAATAAACCTCACCTTTTCATCTTCCAGATACTCGATGTCTGCTGTATTGTAACCATCGCGGTGACGGTGGCTTAGGACTCTGAACCGACTGATGCCAATTGCGTCCACAACTGAGCTGCCATCCGGAAACGTCCTGACATCGTTGATCTCCAGCATGCAGCCATACTCGGAAATCCTGAAAGGACAGGCAGGAGAAATAATCATGATTTAACAATGCAGGGAGTCTTCATTTTTCCCTCGATGGGTCTGGGTCTTACTAAATAAAACAAACAAAACGAACGGTGTCTCCACATTGGACCAGCACGGTTCTTTTCTCTGAGACACCTGCAGGCGATTCCTTGTGTTAAATGGAATTTCCTCGTGCACTGTGGCTGCAGAGGACAGGCTGGCGCTGAGAGTGCCATGCCTCAGTCGTCCACCACTGAGCCAGTGCTTTCAGAAGGACCCAAGAGGTGGGGAGAGACAGAACCTTAAATTACCAGCCCCTGGGCTGTCCTCCCCCACCTCCATGACGCTGGCCAGCTCTGCCCTCCCTGCTCACTGCTATGGAAAGTCGTCACAATCACAGCCTTTGTCTCCCTGTCTCCGTTTTGCACCTCCATACCCCAGCGGGAGTCACAAATGACTTCGGCATGACCCACTGACCTGCTGCTGACCCAACACCCTCTGCTGCTCTCTTTCACCCTCCCTGACCCGTCCAGCCCTTCACAGCTTCTGTCCTCCACATGTCCCTTACACATGGGGTGCCCAGGACGGCATTCTTGGCTCCTCATGTATCCCCCATCCAGAGCCTTCCCAGGTGACCTTACCCACCCTCATGTCTTTGTCATTTGTTTGTTTAGTTTCAGGTGTACAAAACAATGTAATAGACATTTACACCCCTCACAAAGTGATAACACCCCTCCCTCAATCTACTATCCTTCTGACGTCATCTATGGCTACTTCAATTCCATTGACTCTTCCCTATGCTGCACTCCACATCCTGTGACTATATGTATATATAATTATATGAGGTCAGACAATTAAATTCGTGAACATGTTGCAACGCTGTTGCTGTCCTTTTTTGATATCAGAGGATTATTCATTATGAATTTGTACCAACTGGACAAACAGTTAACCAAGTTGACTATTTGGAAGTGCTGAAAAGGCTGCGTGAAAAAGTTAGACGACCTGAACTTTTCACAAACAATTCACGGCTCTTGCATCACGACAATGCACCAGCTCACACGGCACTGTCTGTGAGGGAGTTTTTAGCCAGTAAACAAATAACTGTATTGGAACACCCTCCCTACTCACCTGATCTGTACCCCAATGACTTCTTTCTTTACCCGAAGATAAAGGAAATATTGAAAGGAAGACATTTTGATGACATTCAAGACATCAAGGGTAATACAATGACAGTTCTCATGGCTATTACAGAAAAAGAGTTCCAAAATTGCTTTGAAGGGTGGACTAGGTGCTGGCATCGGTGCATAGCTTCCCAAGGGGAGTACTTTGAAGGTGACCATAGTGATATTCAGCAATGAGGTATGTAGCACTTTTTCTAGGATGAGTTCGCGAACTTAACTGTCCGACCTCATAGATGACATTCAATATTATTCAGCTTCAGGTGTAGAGAGCAGATTACTGGGATTTATTGTTTTGAACATTCATTAGTGTTTTGTAAACAAGATTCTACTCAACAGAGAATCTCCATAGTGGAGATTCTCCCTTCTATTATAATATCCTGACTTTTCTGTTAACACTACACTATGAGGACACATCCCATATCATTATGAATAATTTTCAATGGCTACATGCAATCATATATTTGAGTTATAGCACTGTTTACTTAGCTAGTCACACAGTTATATTTATATTGTTTCCAATTTTACAATTTTTAAAATAACACAGTAATATAAATATTTATGCAAAAGTGGTTTGAGGGGATTTTGGTGGTTTTTCTGTGGTAACAGAAGGGGCTGTCATTCCCTCAGGATAGTTTCTAGAAGTAGAATTACCAAGTCCAAGAGTCAGACGTTTTAAAAACTGTATTCCGTATCACCAAATTATGTTCCCAAAGGCATGTGACAGTGACATACATTCACTGCACCGCCCTGCGTCAGTGGCGGGCATGCTTTGCTTCAGGGTGCCTACCCTGCTGCCCAGTCACTCATTTTAATGTCTCAGTTCTACTTAGGAACACCCGAGTGGGAAACGCAATAGACTGGGGACCGGGGACCAAGTTCTTTCTGGCTACATCACTGACTCTTGCGGAAATATCAATCGGTTGCACAGCCTCTTTAGAATAGACTGTTCTCATTTGTGAAATGGGAATAAACAATTCAGGTCCCCTATAGTTGTACAATTCCAGTAGCTATGAAAACTATGGTAAACCAAGAGATTAGATTGTAATGCATATAGCCATTCTCAATTTGATTTATACACATCAAGTATTCATAGGTAGAGGAAGGTTTCCTTTAAAAAACACAAAAAACCCTAATATTATGTCAGGTTGCAGCTATGTAGGCTCCCACTTTTAAATAAGAACATTCACCCTCCAAAGCCATCATCCACAAGAACAGCCCACAAACCCTCCCAGTGCAGCAGAGACCCTGAGGAGCATCTCACTCACTGAGTCACAGCCTTTAAGTCCGGCTGCCTGCCTGAGGTCTCGAAGTGCGACCCACTGGGCCTTGCCCTTCCACACTGGCGCCCTGTGCTCACAGACAACCAGAAACAGCTTCTCGAAAAAAGGCAGAGCTGGCACCATGGGTGGGGCTCTACCCACAGGTGCCACGAATGGACACTGCTGTCCCTAGGGTGACTTCTAGTGTTATGTGAGACAGTTGGGGCTCTCCCAACGGGAACCGAAGAATCCAAACGAGGAATATGGTCATTCCAAGAATTCCCTCCTCCTAGACATTTTTCATGTTTTTGTTGCAGTATCATTCACATACATCTTAACATTTACAAACGTCTTAACTGTTTAGCTCAAAGGGTTTTGTCAACCATACACTACAGTGTACTTACCACCCTATCCCGGGTAAAAGACTGCCGTCACCTCAGGCTTCTGCTGCACCCCTCTCCAGCCAGTTACAACCCCCACCCCATTCTCGGACCTCCATCACCAGAGTTTTGCCTGTTGTTGGGAGTTATGGAAATGGGGTCCCACGGTATGTATTGCGTGTGCCTCACTTCTCTCACTTGGCATAATGTCCCTGAGACTATTTTGTGTCTTTCTGTGGGTCAGGAGTCTGTTTCTTTTAATTGCCAAGTAGTATCCCACTGCGTGATTGTACTACAATCTGTTTATCCATCACCTCATCATGAGCAGCAGAGCTGTTTCTAGTTTCTGGCAATCCATGAATAAGGCTTGTTATGGTCATGCTTGTACAAGCCGTTTGGAGGATCCCTTCAAAACACTGTTAACCTATCAAATTATATGGCCTGGTATTTCTATGAGACACATACATAATTGCTAAGGGGTAAGAGATGCCAGCCTTTTACATTTAGCATTAGAAGGGAATTTTTTTAGCACCATTGTTTTGCATTATGTCTCATTCTGAACTAATATCAGTATCGAGAAGAATTGACTATTGTTTACACGTCAACTCCTGTTTATCATATGTGTTTGTAAACAACATTTTGCTGGACACCAGATATGCTGATTCGTTCACATACTGTCTGAGGCTGCCTCTTGCTGCAATGGCCAAGTTAAGTACTTGCAACATAGACCGTATGGCCAGGAAGGTCTACAGCGTTTACTGTGTGGCCCTTTATAGAAAAAGTCTGCCAATACCTGGACTAGAACATCAAAACAACAAATCCCAAACCCTCATGTCAATGTGCAGAAATAAGGTGATTGTTTCAGGAGGAGAAGATTTTTCTATCAGCTCCAATACATGTAAAAATCCACTGATAATAAATAACCTAAGTGCAGAATAAAGGAGGAAATAAGTAATACTGTCATTAAACATCTGACCTAGTTTCTCAACAATGCAGAGGGAAATAAGGTGACTGACCCTTGAACGTATCCCAGTAAAATAAACCTCACCTTTTCATCTTCCAGATACTCGATGTCTGCTGTATTGTAACCATCGCGGTGACGGTGGCTTAGGACTCTGAACCGACTGATGCCAATTGCGTCCACAACTGAGCTGCCATCCGGAAACGTCCTGACATCGTTGATCTCCAGCATGCAGCCATACTCGGAAATCCTGAAAGGACAGGCAGGAGAAATAATCATGATTTAACAATGCAGGGAGTCTTCATTATTCCCTCGATGGGTCTGGGTCTTACTAAATAAAACAAACAAAACGAACGGTGTCTCCACATTGGACCAGCACGGTTCTTTTCTCTGAGACACCTGCAGGCGATTCCTTGTGTTAAATGGAATTTCCTCGTGCACTGTGGCTGCAGAGGACAGGCTGGCGCTGAGAGTGCCATGCCTCAGTCGTCCACCACTGAGCCAGTGCTTTCAGAAGGACCCAAGAGGTGGGGAGAGACAGAACCTTAAATTACCAGCCCCTGGGCTGTCCTCCCCCACCTCCATGACGCTGGCCAGCTCTGCCCTCCCTGCTCACTGCTATGGAAAGTCGTCACAATCACAGCCTTTGTCTCCCTGTCTCCGTTTTGCACCTCCATACCCCAGCGGGAGTCACAAATGACTTCGGCATGACCCACTGACCTGCTGCTGACCCAACACCCTCTGCTGCTCTCTTTCACCCTCCCTGACCCGTCCAGCCCTTCACAGCTTCTGTCCTCCACATGTCCCTTACACATGGGGTGCCCAGGACGGCATTCTTGGCTCCTCATGTATCCCCCATCCAGAGCCTTCCCAGGTGACCTTACCCACCCTCAAGGCTTTTTTGTTTGTGTGTTTGTTTAGTTTCAGGTGTACAAAAGTAAGTAATAGACATTTATACCCCTCACAAAGTGATAACCCCCTCCTCAATCTACTCCCCCTCTGACATCATCTACAGCTGTTTCAATTCCATTGACTCTTCCCTATGCTGTGCTCCCCATCCTGTGACTGTACGTACAGTTAATTATATGAGGTCTGACAATTAAGTTAGAGAATGGATTGCAACGATGTTGCTAACCTTTTTTGATATCAGAGGGATTATTCATTATGCATTTGTACCAACTGGACAAACAGTTAACCAAGTTGACTATTTGGAAGGGCTGAAAAGGTGGCATGAAAAAGTTTGACGACCTGTACTTTTCACCAACAATTCATGGCTCTTGCATCACGACAATGCACCAGCTCACACGGCACTGTCTGGGAGGGAGTTTTTAGCCAGTAAACAAATAACTCTATTGGACACCCTCCTTACTCACCTGATCTGGCCCCAAAAGAGTTCTTTCTTTACCAGAAAATAAAGGAAATATTGAAAGGAAGACAGTTTGATGACATTCAGGACATCAAGGATAATACAATGACAGCTCTGATGGCCATTCCAGAAAAAAGAGTTCCAAAATTGCTTTGAACGGTGGACTAGGCAGGCGCTGGCGTCGGTGCATAGCTTCCCAAGGGGAGTACTTAGAAGGTGAACATAGTGATATTCAGCAATGGGGCATGTAGCACTTTTTCTAGGATGAGCTCACGAACTTAACTGTCTGACCTCATAATTGATATTCAATATTATTCAGCTTCAGCTTCAGGTATACAGAGCAGTGGTCAGGCATCTACAACCGTTCTCATGGTTCTGACTGTAATGTGTATCCTGATGATATTGATTGTGCCTATTGAGTTTATAGTATGTGCTCATTCGAGCTTCACAGAAACATGGAGGCTCAGAAAAATTAAACAATTTACGTAAGTCCCCAATAAAGTTTAGAGCCAAGTTCTGAACCCCAGTCTATCTGGTTCTGAAGTCAGTGAACAATTCAGTGCACACCTTGAAACTATTCAGTGATGGTTCCAGGTTACATGCCTGCATGAACTGCCTGCTGAATACCTTTACTGAGACCTCTAATAAAACTATCTCTTCCTGGTGACCTAAGGGGACTGTCCTATCTACAGCTGTGCCGTGCATGGGGGGCACCCTGAAAATCCCCTTCAAGTGAGGACTTCCTGCCGCAGCTATCAGCTGACACTTCCAAATGTCACCTCGTCCATGTCTATGTCAGCTGCAGAGCCGGTCTCTCCAGCGCGCACCTCGCCTTGCCCTGGGACAAGGAATGCGAGTGGGTGCAAACTCCTCTGCACCTCTGGCTCCCAGCGAATCTAGGCTCTCGTGCTTGTCCACGTAAGGCCATTAGAAATTTGGTTAAAAAATTAGCTGAATGCTTCCTACACTTACAGGTCTCCTTCTCCTGGGCTCTGCCACAGGTGAGCCAGGATTTTGGTCTATTCTCTCCCTAGAGGGACCAGTCTTTCCTTTACCTCAAGCAGCCTCCACTGTCTGACGGGTTCAAGAAACTTATGTTCTGTAGTTTATCTGGAGTCACATAACAGTCTACTCAGCGTTCTGTATCCTTGTCGAAGTGGAACTTTTGGCACTTGATTTGTCACTTTGCTTTTGCTGATTTTGATTAATGAAATTTTGATATAGTCAAATGCATTAATCTCTTCCTCTATGTTCTCAGAAGCTTGTGTAAAAAACAAAAAATCTTTCCCTACTGTGTTTCCCCAAAAAGAAGACCTAGCCGGACAATCAGCTCTAATGCATCTTTTGGAGCAAAAATGAATATAAGACCCAGTCTTATTTTACTGTAATATACGACCGGGAATGTGATGCGATGAGATGCGATATAAAACCAGGTCTTATGTTAATTTTTTCTCCAAAAGATGCATTAGAGCTGATTGTCTCCAACTAGGTCTTATTTTCTGGGAAACGGGGTACTCCTAATTATAAAGATAATCCCCAATATTTTGTCTTAAATGTTTTTATATCGTTTTTCACATTTCAGGCTAGAAATACAAATGTGTTATTTCGTGTGTATGGTGGAAGACAGAGATTTCTTGGCCCATTTTGATTACCCACTAATTTTCTGAGTATTTTTTATTGAGTTTCTTCCTTTTTCTCACAAAATTACATATAACTTTGGAGTCTACACATGAGTAGATCTGTTTCTTATCTCTGTATTGTTTAAATGGTCTACTTACTATGAATTGTAAGTCTGACACTGTAGAAATTCTCTTCTCTCACTCAGCTGGGCAAAAGGTTTCATGGTCTTAGCCTTTGGCTTTTCTGTACTGATTCTAAAATCAGCTTGAGCAACTCCACGGAAAAACACTCTTGGGATGTTGACTGGAGCGATCTTGTATTTATAGACTAATTTGGGTAAAACTGGCATCTCCATGACACTGAGTCTATGCATCCATGACATGGTATTTCTCTGCATTTATTTAGATCTTCTTGAATGTCTTTCAATAAAGTTGTAGAAGTTTCTTCATAAACGTCCTACACATACCTTTAAAGAGATGTATTTCTAGGTACTTGTGGTGGAAACTAGTGGATGTCCCTAAAAATCCATTCTCCTTTCCTTCCTGGCACATGGACTACATTTCCCAGCCTCCTTTGCTGTAGGTGTGAGAGGCAGCCATGTGCCCCTTTTCTCCAGAATCCTGTAAGAGCACATGTGCCTCTTCTACCAGATAGTATTTTAATGTAGTGACCTTACCATGACCAAGCAGTGCTGACAAAGCCCTAGGGGGTTAGGAAGCCAAGAGGTGGGAAGGATCCACAGGCCCCAAAGGTGCCCATGGAGGGGAGCTGTCTGCTGATTCAGAACCTCTGCCTAAGACAAACGACGTAAACTAGGGGAGGTAAAAACCGAAGTAGAGAAGGTTTCGTGGAGGATGTTGCCCTTTAGACCTTAACAATTTAACAGGTTTGTCTGCATAATGACGAGCTAAAAGAGAACTGCAGGCAGAGGGAAGCGTGGAGGTATGAAGACACGAACTGTACTTAGAAAAGTGTACCCGCAGGTACGACAGTTGAAAGGAAGGAGCAGGACATGAGGCGAGAAAGAAGGCTGGGCTCACGTCACGGACCGCCTGGAAGTTACCCTCTGTGATGCAGTGGGAGCCACTGGAGATTTTCAACATCCTGCCTTGTTCTTCAAGAAAAATGACAAATTATAAATTTAATTAGGACCCTTTGAACGCTGATGAGTCTTACCCGGCGTGCTCAGCGGATAAACACATGCCAAACCGTTTGGTGCCAGTTTCCATGCACCTTCTTATCATAAGCCGGCAGCGGGGCTCAAAGACGTGGAGCGGACACGGGACGGTGGGGAAGGCCATGGCTCACACGAAGATGGGGACGTCTCTGGTCAAACTGTAGGGTAAGGGGAAATGTGAACTTAGATGGGGGAGCTGCTAGAAACGGAAGGGAGTACTAGGCATTACGAAATAGCAAAGGCCAGCCAACCTCAATTCTCTCATTCACAAAGTAAAACCCTCAGTCTTGCCTCAAGGACCACAGCAAAGCTCCCAGCTCACCTGGGTTTCCTGCCAAGCCCGTCTGAATTTGACCAGAGAAAACACACTGAATTATATTATTACTTGACTTAAAAAAGTTGTAACTTAGGACCACTATACAAAAAATTCTGACGAAAACAAAAACTACACAGTAATCACGGGTAATGAGTTCTACATAAAAAAGAATGGAAGAATGATAAGATCTCAATACTAGCTAACGGTTACTACAATGTAAAACTTTAATCACTTTAAAAGATAAAAAACAACTCTGAAGCCTATTTTGAGTGTTACTTCTGTTTTCCCTTCTGTTTCTATATACTAATATACTGTGATTTTCAAGTCTGAAAGAGTCAGTATTGCTTATTTAGATACAAAAAGTAACTATATAATTTTGTTAAAACATACTTTTGAATCATTTCTTATAACCTCTTTCAAGGAAATGTCCATAAACACTTTGCAATTATTTTTTCTACCTGAGGCTTTCTAATTTCTCTGCCAAGAAGGGAAAACACTGAGCTAGAGCTATGAGGTTAATAAGGATTTTTTCCTTTAATCTGGACGCAACAGCACGTGCATAAAGCCTGAAAACTTACTTTGACAGTTCCGTCATTTCTTCATCATAAATTCTCTTCCTATCAGACAGTTCATCCGACAAATACCGAAAGATTAATTCTTCAGCCAAAATAGTTGTATTAAAATTTCTGCTCGCCAACAACTATAACGAAAGGAAAAGTAAAAAAAAAAAAAAAAAAAAAAAAAATTAGCACATGGTTATTGATTCTAAAGGACAAAGCACTGTGTTCCCAGGCAGAAAGGTCAGCTGGGAGGTGGAGGGGTGGAGTTTCTGAGAAGACAAAAGGGGTGGGGCTGAGAGCAGGAGGTCCTGTGGTGGGAGGGGCCAGCCGGTGCTCCACAGAGAAAAGGGCAGGAGAAGGTGTTCACCTGGGGGAAAGATGAGGCCATTCCAATCTTGATGCTGCTACATTTCCAAACAAGTATCATAATGTCAGGGAGGGGAGAGGAAGTGAGTACGTTGTTGGGAGAGAAGAGAAACATGAAACAATCATCTTGGAGCGTGAAAAACTAGAGCTACTACAGAAGAATAGTACGAATAACTACTAATGTTTTGAGTCTAAGATTTAAGATTGTGAATTTAAATGGAAACCAATCTTCCTAATCTTGTTGTTTATCTCTAGCTTTGCTACATTCCTTACACAGAAAGAGTAAACTTTCCTGAGATTGAGGAAGAGAGTGAGGGACCAAGAAATTAAAGCTGGATGTGAAAGGAAAGTCAGTGGAAACTGAAGGAAAAAGTGCTGGGATCAATGGGCTGAAGGGTCGAATGTGGCTGGAAAGCTGTTACTCTGTGTGTGTGCATTGTTTTCAGCTCAGGTGCAGGAATGTGCAAATCACAGCTCTTGTTCACTGACATCCTAATATTACAGCAGGTACCCATGGCAGATGCTTCATATAAGTGAGGCCTTAAAACAGTAGGTATTGTCTACACTACACTAACCAAGTACCTGGGTTTCAGAAAGGTTAAGGCCTAGAGCCATGGTGGCACCCCAGGTAGGACCGCAGGCTGGTAGGTTTCAAGGTGCTGCTGTTTCTTCGGTAACTGACTGCATGTCTGGGCCTGGGTTGGCCCTACATATTTCTCACACTTATGCCTGGGGGAGTGCGCAACATACTGCTAAGCTTCCCTTTAGCTTGTGTCAGACAAGCTATGTGCATTGCTGGAGTTGACTGAGAACTAGGAGCTCAACTTCTGGAAACAACTGTGTTTGAGAACCTCAGTCACAAAAAAAAAAAAAAAAGCAGAAACAAGTGTCACCTCATTCACAATACTCCTTCATAACTTCATTATTGATGACATAGGTATTTTATAAACCGTTGGTTTATGGTATCCTTTTACTGAAGGGGAATACAGTAAAATGTGCTTGACTTGGCATTATGTTAACCAAGACTTCTGTAATCACATAGTGATCGATAATTCATGTTTATAATAATGCATGTGAGGAAGTCTAAGCTCATGAAGTGATTTCTGCATTGAAGAAAGATCAAATTATGATTCTGGATTTTAGTTAATTTTATCATATTCTAATTTATTATTCTGTGTATAGCTTGCCTGTAATCATTCATTCATTCATTCATTCAACAAAGATTTCCTGAACCTCTAGTACGTATTCTGGTCCCTGGAGATAGAGGGGAAACAAGACAGAAATCGGTCTCTCCCTGAAGAGCTTATATTCCAGTGCCCACCCCCAGGCATTGCTTCATCGCACAGCCTCCTACGAGGGAGCATTAACCACAGAAGCTAATGGAGAGTCTGTGCTACAAACGGTGGTCACAAAGACATGCATTTTCCTCTAAGAATAGGTGAGCCACCCCCAGACCCCCTGGCCCAGATGATCATGGGTACAATGAGAGAGCAGGCCAGACGCCATGTCTGGAAGCAGGAAGAGACAGAAAATACCATGGAGCAGAACAGCAAGGGAACCAACAAAGGAAACTGCTACGAGAATGCAAAATGCATCCACCGTCATGACACACAGTGCAGAGTACAAGGGTAGGTATTTGTAATGAGAACCCTGAGTAACTTGGAAAGATTTCGTATGTATGCAATTTAACAAAGCAAGTGTGTACATATAATGTTTCCAAAACATTTCAATTATAACAACTTAGTTTAACAAGTCTTAGCGGTAAATTAATGTTACAATTATTTAAACATTCACTTAAGTATAATGTTTCCTTTGCCATGGCAAATTTAAAAATGAATTTTATTGCATATTTGTTTTAAAAAAAAACAACACTTTATAAAACTTAAATCCATTAAATAAGTTTAATCTCCAGGAGGTAATTAAGGCAAATATTATTTGTATCATTTTACAGATGAAAATATCCTCTCCCCCCAAGAAGTTAAATAATTTGCTTCGTGGAAAGTTAGTGGCACCAACATGATCTGACCTGAACCTAATATAGTTCATACAGACTCACTATTTGAAAAATTGATCAGAAAGCACTCAGCTTTTAAATGTTGTTTATTGTATTTACTGTACATAAACTGTGGATTGATATTTGGTTTATATTTGGGTTAGACATAATTAACTCCCCCCATGGAATCTAAGTTTTGCTGGTTTTGATTTCAGACCACAAATACTTAAAATTGACAATCCACCACAAAGGACTTCCCAGTAGTCAGAGACAATCAAATCTTCAATCCTTTGCAAAACTGAATACTGTAAAATGACTCTACCTTAAGATGAGGTAAAGGAGATAGTCATACATTAAGTATATCGTATGTCAACCTTTTACGGTTAACATATGGTTAAGGACGTGGCAACGTTACCTCAACTGTTTATAATTAACACACAGTAACAGCTCCAATAATGTCAGCTATTTTTAACATATCTCAACTACAATTCATATCTGAAATTTTCCTTGAAATTTAGTTGTTTCTGTGTCTAACTTCCCCTGTGCATTTTTTGAGAACTCAGAGAGATGGGAAAAAGACCTCTCTGTGGAGAAATCCAACTTTCTGTAACAAACAGGTAGTAGGAGCTAAGCCACCCTGGAAATGAGCATCTATGGAGGAATGAGAAGAGGAGCTGAACTGTTTGCTGTTTCTCAAGAAACACTTACTTCTGAAAGTTTTTCTTTGCACAGTGGACAATGCGGGGCATGGTCGAGGCAGCGTTCAAGACATTTTAGGCAAAATGTATGTCCACATGGCATAGTGACAGGCTCAAAGAGCAACCTAGGGGAAAAAAAAAATCTTGAGTTTTCAGCAAAAAGTGTCCAGAAGAGACTGTCAAATAATCTATTTGTTTTATAATAAAAATTCCTAGGCAATTCCCTTAGTGTTCCAGAAATCACTATCGCCACTTCCACTTACATATTCCTTATCAAATTTTTAGAAATCAATTATTACTGAGATATATATATAATCTCTCTGATAAGAAGAAGCCCATTACAGTTAGGATATAAAACTCAGAAAGGCTCAATTTTTCAGAGTTGCATCGATCCTCTGTCATCCTACCTCATGCAAAGGGCACACTCAAAGTCAGTTACATCTATCACGAGCTCTGGACTTCCTCCTATGTCAGAGTCCATGTTCCTTTGAGGTGAGGAATCTGCCTCTGAAAACATTGAAAATACTATTGTTAACACTTGCACATCTGGTTAAGAGCATGCACTATTTCCTCTGGATAAAATGTGTCACATAACAAGTCAAGCTGGGCAGGAATAGCTCTGGTCCAAGTAACAGTATATAGCAATGACTATCTGGACAGTAAGCAGGAGTCAAAGTTAAAGTTACCCCAAAATATTCTAAGCAATTTTGGACTACAAAGTCCTTGTAGGATTGACTATTTAAACTCTTCTGTAATCTTAAAGCTGATATATTCATTTCATTACTAATTTTAAGCTGTGCAAATTTTTAAAAAATAGACTAAATATTAGTTAACCTTCTATCACTTGGGAGTCACACACGCTGTGACAAAACAGCCTCCTGACCTTTCTTGGGAATTTTTCCAGGGGCGTCACTCAGGTCCTGTGCATCCTCCGAGCCATTTGGAAACTGTCTCTTTAGACCAGTGCTGGGTGCTACTCGAAGGATACTTTCTAACATTGCTTTATCCTCTTCTTGGTGTAGTCCCAGTATAAAATATAACACTGAAGGACTGGTATTTCTAAACAGATCAGATTTCTCTGGTGAATTCTGTTAAGTAGAAAAAAAGAATCCTGAATATTAAAGAATATTATCTTTCTCACAGCACGAGAGAAAAAAATTCATGCAGTCACCCTCCTTAGAAGGCTTTGGAAAAAAGAGGGCTTGTATACTTTTCCTTCACAGTTGGTTTCATCTGTTAACTTTCAAGATGAACTTTATACACTTTTCATGGTAAAATGCCGGATAGTTTCTTCCTGCGACAGATCAATGGAACATCAGTCTTCGTATATTTCAAATCACACCCCTGCTTTCTTCTCTCCAAGCCAAAAAATAATTTCAAGTCTCCTGATGTTTGGAGATGTTGTAAAACTTTCTTTCAATCTTCAGTCATTTTCATTACTTCCATGAACTTTTATCCCTCAAGTAGAGGAGCTAGAACTGGCCTTGAGAAGTACTTCAAACATAATGCCACAGTCTGAATAACTTGTAAACATTCAAAATGGAGGCATGACATAAAGCTTAATCAAAATAATATTGACAAACACAAGCACCTCATACCTGAGATCTCCCCGCATCACCACCTTCTTGGGTGTTTATACGGCTGTGATGCTGAGCCTGTAATGTGCTGTTCAACAGTCCGCTTTGGATGGAAGGGGTGATACTTTGACGCACATTTTCTGAAGCTGGAAAAAACACCTCACACATTACCTATAAAATTGCCAAGAAGAAAGAATACTTAAAACACTTCTGGAAAATATATACTATGCCTTAAAGATTCAGAAGAAGCTATGAGGCAAAAATAGGCCTAAAGTATTGAAAAGAGTAATGGCCATATTCCAACTGCCAATATTTTAAAATTCAAATGTTTCAAAACCACAGTCAATGTTTTAAGCATTTTACCTCCCCGCTCCTTTCCATCTTGGTCTTACAAAATATGAGCATTACAGTTCCTTCCTGTCTGGTCTTTACATATCTGCTACAGAGAATCTCCCCCAAAGTCTAATGGATAAGAGAGAAAAGTAGGGTGTAGAGGTTGCAGGGGGTCCTGGGTTGAGTCTAAGCTGTGATCACCAGGACTGAGACATTTCTAGAGGACTGATCAATTTATAAGAAAGCAGACGAGCCACCTAGTAAAGCACGTTAGAAGAAGAGGAGGTGATAGTTTAAGAACCATGGACCAACTTAGCTTTTGGTGGTGGTGGGAAGTAACTGTCAATTGCTCGGTGGTCCTGCCAAACCTCATGGACTCAGCTGAATCCATTGGCTTAAGAGAGGCAAAAGGCGTATGACCCAGCAATCCCTCTCCTGGGTATCTACCCAAAAAATCTGAAAACATTTAGAGATAAAGACACATGCGCTCCAATGTTCATTGCAGCTTTGTTTATGGTGGCCAAGACATGGAAACAACCAAACTGTCCTTCGATAGATGAACGGATAAAGAAGTTGTGGTATATATACACAATGGAATACCATTTGGCGGTAAGAAAAGATGATATAGGACCATTTGTGACAACATGGATGGATCTTGAGAGTGTAATGCTGAGCGAAATAAGTCAGACAGAAAAAGCAGAGAACCATGTGATTTCACTGATATGTGGTATATAAACCAAAAACAACAAAAGAACAAGACAAACAAATGAGAAACAGAAACTTATAGACACAGACAATGGTTTAGTGGTTACCAGATGGTACGTGGGGTGGGGGGTGGGGGGTGGGAGATGAGGGTAAGGGGGATCAAATATATGGTGATGGAAGGAGAACTGACTCTGGGTGATGAACACACAATGGGATTTATAGATGATGTAATACAGAATTGTACACCTGAAATCTATGTAATTTTACTAACAATTGTCACCCCGATAAATTTAATAAAATATATTTTAAAAAAAAAAAAGAGAGAGAGGCAAAAGGAATGACTAAACCCTAACAAAGAATCCCATTTGTTCATGTGACAAGTGAGTCCACCATAACCTGTGACCTCTGCAGCAGTGAAGGACAGCAGCTCAACAGGAACCCAGTGTCCGCAGCACTGGCTCTGAGGCGCTTCAGCAGAGCGGTGGGAGGCTGCCAGGGTGGGTACCAGGCTTCCTGGGCATCAATAAGCTGCTATCGTTTTGTACTGTCTCTCATAGATCTCTAACAGCCACAAAATGCTGGAGGGGAAAACATCATGTCTGAAAAAGCACCCGACAGACAAGAACCCACAAGACCTAAATTCTCGTCCTGGAACCTCTGGGAATCTGTTTAGCCTCCTCGAGCTCAGGCTGAATTCTTCATGACACTGTTGTAAAGATCAGTTGAGATGAGATATGTTAAGATTCTCATGAAATTTGCAGGTGGGACAAAGCAGGCAGAGATGGTTAAAATAGCAGAACTGGAGATCACTATTATTTTGACAAGTGGCAACAATGGCCAAAACCAATGAGAGACAATTTAACAGGCTTAACGAAGACTAATCAACCGCACAAGGAAAGGATAAACATATTGCTAAAAAGTTCTCATTTAAAAAATCTAGGCGTCTTGGCTAACAGTTCAAATAAAAGCCAATGGTGTGATGGTATCTGGCTAAAAATAAACACACCCCATGATGTGAACACAAGAGAAGGTAAAAGTTCACTGTTGGATGTGGCTGCTGAAATTTGGGGTACATTAGAATGCACCCAGAGGCGGAACCCTCGCAAACCCTTGTGTAAGAAAAGAATGTTTGGTCCAAAGTATGACTTAACACAAAGGCAACAGCTGCTCTCAAATATCTAAGATGGCTTAAAATGAAGGAAGCGGAACAGAGTCATTTTCTCTTGCTCTAGAAAATAAAACTAGAACTGTTAAAAGGAAATGACAGGGCAAATGTATGGTAGAAGTTAGCAATAAATAGTGTTAAAATAGAGAAACACCGACATGAAAACAAGAGCTCCTGGTCACGGGCAGTGCTGAAATTGTGTTCCTACTACACAGGCTTCTCCAGAGAGTAGATTCCTACATTAAGTGTGACAATGACCTCTAAGAAGACGGAGCGAATGATCTGCATAAAAGTGCAGGTATTTCTGCATCGTGCTGGTGAAGCTTCACTGAAAGGGTGAGTCAACCTATGAAATTGAATTGCTCTCTTTTGCATACAGCACAACGTCTTCTATAGGGCCCCTACACAAACGATCACACTTAAAAGTACAAACTCTAGGAAGCAACACTTTGCTTCCCCAGCCACATATATCAACCTTGCCTCACCAAAGACGTGCCATTCTTTCAACGGAATTGAGATAAGTGTGTGCTGTCTCATGAAACATTCTGCTTCATCGATGGGTGAAAGCTACTGAATGCATGAACCCTACCATTACTGGGGGTTTGACAATATCACTGTCATGAATATTCAGAATTGCATTTTCGTTCATTTTATATATAAAAGTTACTCAGCATGGATACGAAGGCTATAAATAAGAGAAAGAAAAAAGTCATTTATAAGAAATCACACCTTCTGTGCTTCTTCTTCACTGAGGTACATTCAGGATTCAAAGCAAGGCAGTAGAGAAATTCCTGCAACACTTCCTTACTTTTTCCCAATCCAGAAAGAGCCTGAGCTTTCACACGATGTCCCTGGATTCATCAAAAGATTAGATATACGCTTTTAAAACGGTGTGGTTATGAGTTCGCTAACATACAAACAGCCCTGAAAAAAAATCACTAGAACTATTAGTTTTACTTTCATATTAAGTAGAACAAATGCCAACCAAGAACGGCTGGAGCTCTGCTACCTTAGAAACGGAGCAGACTTGAAAGTCTCATTCACAGAACTCACTATCAGGACACAGGCATCACCACCCCTGGAATGTGGGCCCAAAGCAGTTCCCACGGGCACGCGAGCGGACTGGCTGCCTACCAACTTCAAATTCATTCTGTGATCACAGGTCATGACCACATTCCTGTCTTTAGGGAGTGTAGTCTCATGAAAGAAGACAGACAGGACAGGAAATAACCATAACATAAGCGTAATATTCAAAGTGTCATAACAAAATTAACAAATTGCAATACGGATCAGTACTTTCCAACATTGTTTTTGTTTTATGGGTGCAATATTCACTCAAATTATTAAAAATATGGTGGCTTATTTGTTTTACTAGATCATGTGTTACATGTCCATTGGGGTCTGTTGCTGTCATCATCTATTTTAAGTCTTTTTTCTCTGTTGGACTTTTTCTTGTTGATCCCGGGTTCTATGTGCATATGTAAGAAAGATGGACTGTTTCCAGCAGGTTTTCTCTGATACTCAGTCAGAACCTTTGTCCTCGTAGACTTCATTGCTGAATGGAAGACATATTGGGTCCTTTGTCTACATAAGTGAGACCTACTGGGGAAATTTCATTTTCAGGTGTGTGGCAGGGGAGCCAGGCTTTAGCTGGGAGTCCCTCATACCAGGATTTAGAGGGACTTACTCAGGAGGACCCACATGCATTGGCAGCCATACTTTCCCCAGGGAGTTTGTCTAAATGCTTTGCAGAGGGACGCCTGTGATTTTTTTTTCCTCTACAGCTCTGCACAGCGGAGTGAACTGGCACTGTCAAGCAAACCTCATTTCTCACTCCTTTCCCCTCGAGCCTCAATCACATCAAATCCTCTCTCAAGACTGTATTACGACCGGAGTTTAATCCCCATTTGAAATGTAAGGTCTTCTACTTTTTCCTCCACTCATGCACATTCCAAACATTCTAATCCCATTCAACATTCCCCAATCACTTCAGTTATGCACTTATCCTTGTTTTTAATTTCTGTCCCATTTTATTAAAGTATAATTTATATATAATAAAATCCACCCATTTTAAACGTGTAATGTGATGAGTTTTTCTAGTTTCATAGCACTGTGTTCACAAATGGCCAGATGTAAAAGCCTATTTTCAGGTCCCTATCTTAAATGACTTCTTTCTCTATTGTTTTAAATGCCATAAATGTGCCGATGGTGACCAGTTTCTATCTCCAGCACCAACATTTCTAACATTTGCTAATGATCTAGTCATTGTATCACTTATCTTCCAGCTCTCTGGGAGACCAGCCATTTCAAAAGACATGACAAACATTTTGGACAATATGCCCTCTGTATTATCCTTGAGTTCCCCAAAAAGCCTAAAATGTACTTCCAGCCATCAAAGATTCATTTACAGAATTCTTTTAATTTTTGGTCAACATTTGAAATTTTAGTAGTTTTCTTATTCTCCTTCTAAGAGTGGGTCCAGTTTTTATGCAGCCTGAAGCTTACACAATTTGGAATGTCCTTTTAAAGAAAAAGTATAAAATTATGAATAAGAAGTGCCCAGGGCCCCTCCTAGGCATTATGCAAGTAAGGGGACCTGACTCTCAAGCTTCAGTAGCTTCTAAATTTACTCTGTCTGCTTATCAAAAGTTTTAAGGGAATAATACTGTCTTATACACAGAAAGCACTTCACAGGTTGAAGTTTTTCACACAAGTACACATACTGTCAATCAGTATTTGCATTTTTGACATTGTATCAATACATGTCTATTAACTGAATTAACTAATTTGCAAACAGTTTTAAATCTTACAGGTTCCCTGTTTGGGTAAGATCAAAATTACCATGTGCCTGTTTATATTTCTGTGTATGGGCAAATATTCTGTTACCAGTGGCTTGTCTCCATTAGCTCCAAAAGCTTTGAATCAGTATGAGCCATGACTGGCTGCTTACAAGAAGAGTTTTGCCTGGGTGAAACACATTGCTGTAATAGCCCCCGACTGGAATCTTGATGTTGGTTCTACAAGTGCTTCCATGTCACCTCACCCATAGTTGGCGAATTGCCTCCTCCCCTCAGTCCTTTCAACTTACCTTCCAATGTCACTCCTTTATCCCGCAGTAATCATATTAACCTGGAAATAAATGTCTATCCTTTACTATCTTAAAGTGATTTATCAGGGTACGCTTCTGAAGAAGCTGTTCTTCACTAGGCATTTCTCAAAAATTGAGGTCCATAGATTTGCAATAAACCCTAAAGATATTACCAAAATCCCAAAGGCTAAAGATTCATTTGCTGCCTCTCTAACATACAATTGCCATGTAACTTTTTAGTAATTAAGTCTGTCTTTTGTTGGAGACACACTGCCAATATTTTAGCTCAGAGATCAATACTGTGGAGAAGAATCTAGCTTCAGAGGCTAGTAGGTCCACTATCAGTCAGAAACACTACACTTACACTTCACAGCAATTAAGGTTCAATCATTACCGACAGAAATTACCTCGGAAGAATAAAAGATCTAGGGATAGGGGAAAAGGCATTAGAAAAAAGGAGTAGAGATGTTTTTTGAAGCAAACAAGCAACAAAATAGATTTGTGGGTTTGGTCCAACAAGCATTTGCTTCCCATCCTTCATTCATCCCCAAATCCAATTTAACACTCAATATCATCTGAAAACATTTTGATGGTTAGATGGGAGGAAAAAAGGAAAGAAAGGAGGGAGGGAGGGAGGGAGGGAGGGAGGGAGGGAGGAAAGCTACATCCATCTTATTTATTAACCAGGGTTAGTGCTTCTTCAACGTTTCTAAAATAAAGATGATAAAAAGTAATATAGCAGGAGAAAAACTATTTTTATTATTAGCTCATGGAGCATGCTATAGGTATTAATTTCATCACAAGTTATTTAAAACGTTAAAATCTCTTATAAGAGTTTCAAATTCAAAGATTCGTGAAAAAAGCACCAACTTTTATCCTTTGCCTTCTTGCTCTTCAAGGACAACATAAGCTATCACTCATTATCAAGTCAGCAAAGCTTATTTTGTGTCATCAGAGGAGGAAATATTAGAGCTTTCCAACACAAAGACTAAAATTATTCCAAAACACATAGAAAAAGTTCACCCTTTTCCTAACACCCTTTATATGCCCCTGGCATCTTAGGGCCGTGGTGTTAACCATGATTCTGACATGACCTTCCTATTTAAAGTGTAATTTTAAACATTTTCTCTTCTCCTACACATGTCTACAATTCTAGCATTTTGTTTATAGCTTTATTTTGTGCAGAAGGCATATTATCCAGCTAAATAACTGTGGAGAGCAATCTAAATTTGTGTTTCTTGTGTAGATGCAGTTGGAGACTCGGTCTGTTACTCTGAGTTGTTTTCCTGTGAAGTGGATTGCTACATTTAGACTATTATAATTTGAGGGAAGGTACCTAATCACAGTGATCTTACTTTATTCTTAAGAAAATCGCATGAACTTACATTTATTATCCCAAAGCCAACCATACAAATACCTTAGTCAAGAAAGGTACATTCTGATAAACAATATTGGCATCCTGTAGAGCCTGCTCGTAGTTCTTCATGGTTAAATATAACTCTGCTCTCAACAGC
Source organism: Rhinolophus sinicus (assembly GCF_057876585.1). Classification (NCBI taxonomy): domain Eukaryota; kingdom Metazoa; phylum Chordata; class Mammalia; order Chiroptera; family Rhinolophidae; genus Rhinolophus; species Rhinolophus sinicus. The sequence continues at coordinate 123,285,995 of NC_142502.1, read as the reverse complement.
AATAATGAATTATCTCCAGGAGCTGAAAGACATGAGGAACAGAAACAAATAAAAATGACTGCATTTAAAAACCAATCATCTTTAACTCCTTCAAAATACTAAGTTAGAAAATAAACATAAAGGCAAAATGAACAATTCCTTCCTCCAACACTATTTAGAGTTGAGTAGTTTGATACATATATTTTACATTGCTTCTTTCACTCTCTGTGTATAAAGACACACAGAGACTGAAAGTGAAGGGATGGAAAAAGATATTCCATGTCAATGGAAACTAAATAAAAGCTGGGTAGCTATACTTATGTTAGACAAAATACATTTTTTTAAAAGACTGTAATAAGAGACAAAGAAGGTATTATATAACGATAAAGGGGTTAATCCAGCAAAAGGATATAATTAATATTTGTAAATATTTATGCACCCACATTGGAGCACCTAAGTATATAAAGCAAATATTAACAGATCTAAAAGGAGAAACAGACAGCAATACAATAATAATAAACGGGCTTTAATATCTCATTTTTATCAATGCACAGATCAGCTAGACAGAAAGTCAGTAAGAAAACATTGGCCTTAAACAACACATTAGACCAGACAAACTTAATAGATATACAAGCATATATAGGACATTCCATCCAAAAGCAGAATACCCATTTTTCTCAAGTGCACATGGAACATTCTCCAAGACATATCATATGCTAGACCACAAAGGAAGTCTTAATAAATTTAAGAAGACTGGAGTCGTATCAAGCATCTTTTCCAACCACAATGGTATGAAACTAGAAATCAATTACAAAAAGAAAACTGGAAAATTCACAAATATGTGACCATTAAATAATATGTTACTAAACAACCAGTGCCTCAAAGGAGAAATCAAAAGAGAAATTAAAAAACTCCTTGAGACAAATGAAAATACAACATTCTAAAATTCATGGGAAGCAGCAAAAGCTGTTCTAAGAAGGAAATAGTGATAGATGCCTACCTACATCAAGAAACAAGAAAATTTTTTCGAATTTGAGTTTTGGATTTCTCCGGACAGATACCTATGAGTGGAATTGCTGGGTCATAAGGTAGTCCCATTTTCAGATTTTTGAGATACTTCCATACTGTTTTCCATAGTGGAAATTAATTTTTAAAAACTATTAACAACAACAACAAAAAAATAGTAGAAAACAACCTGAACTAACTTAAAAAAAAAGAAACAAGAAAAATCTCAAGTGATCAACCTAACTTTACATCTCAAGCAATTAGAGAAAAGAGAACAAATACAACCCATAATAAGTAGGAGATAAGAACGACCAGAGCAGAAATAAATGAAATAGAAACTAAAAGACAATAGAAAAGATCAACAAAACTAAGAGCTGGTTTTTCAAAAAGATAAACAAAATTGACAAACCTTTAGCTACACTCACCAGGAAAAAAAAAAAAGGACTCAAATAAATAAAATCAGAAATGAAAGAGGAAATGTTACAAATTATACCACAGAAATACAAGAGATCATGAGTGACTACTATGAACAATTATAACCAATAAGTTTTACAATCTAGAAGAAATGAATAAATCTTGCACCACTATCTTATACCATCCACAAAAATTAACTCTAAGTGGATTAAACACTTGAATGTAAGACCTAAAACCATAAAACTCCTAGAACACAGGCAGCAAGCTCCTTGACATAAGTCTTGGCGATGATTTCTGGGATTGGACACCAAAAGCAACAGCAACAAAAGCAAAAACAAGTAAGTGAGATTACATCAAACTAAAAAGCTTCTGCTCAGCAAAGGAAACCATCAACAAAATGGAAAGGCAACTTTTAGAATAGGAGGAAATATTTGCAAACCACATATCCAATAAGGGGTTAATGTCCAAAATATATAAGGAACTCACAACTTAACAGCAAAAAGAACAAACTATCTAATTTAAAAATGAGTAGAGGATCTAAACTGGTACTTTTTCCAAAGAAGAAATACAGATGGTCCACAGGAACATGAAAAGGTGCTCAACATCACTAATCCTCAGGGAACTGCAAATCAAAACAATGAGATATCACTTCACACCTGTTAAAATGGCTATTAGTAAAAAGACAAAAAATAACAAGTATTGGTGACGATGTAGAGAAAAGGGAACTCTTGTATCCTGCTGGTGCACCAGCAGGATACAAGAGTTCCCTTTTCTCTACATCGTCACCATACTATGGAAAACAGTACGGAGGTTCCTCAAAAAATTAAAAATACAACTACCTTATGATCCAGCAATTCCACTTCTGGATATCTATCCAAAGAAAACAAAAACACGAATTTGAAAAGATATATCCACCTCCAAGTGTCCATCAATAGATATTCATTTTTTATGGATAAAAAAAAATTGTATATATACAGTATTTTTCAGCCATAAAAAAGAAGGAAATCTTGCCATTTATAACAATATGGATGGACCTTGAGAGCATTAAGTGAAATATGCCAGACAATGAAAGACAAATACCATATGATCTCACTTATATGTGAAATCTAAAAAACAAAACAAAACAAAAAAACAAGTTTAGAGAAAACAGAGAACAGAGGTGCCAGAGGTGGGAAGTAGTAGGTGGGGGAAATGACTGAAGTGGGTCAAAAAGTACTAACTTCCACTAATAAAATAAATAAGTCATGGGCATGTAATATACTCGTATAGCCTGGTGACTCTAGTTAGTAATACTGTATTGCATATTTGAAAATTCTTAAGAGGATGGATCTTAAAAATTCGCATCACACACAAAAAATTTATCACTATGTATGATGACAGATGTTAGACTTATTATGGTGATCATTCTGCAATAAATACAAATATTGAATTATGCTGTAAACACGAAACTAATGTTGTATGTCAATTATACCTCAAAAAAAAGTCAATTGGAAATGTTCATCTGTTGATTATGATCTGTAATGAGATTTTATATATTTCGTCTTTGAAAATACACATAGGTCCTATGAAATAACTGATGTCAATCCACATATGATTTCAGATTGAACATTTCATTGCTTGGAAGACATTTATAGAATTCTGTTAGATTCTTTTGTTAAATATTTGTCTTTTTAGTATGTCATTATATACTAAACATAATTGCAGATTAATCATTTCCAACTGAAGATTAAGTGAAGGCTCCTCATTGCACAGTTAAATGCATTTTGAAATACGGAAATCTCATTTGGAGTTTTTTTGGAACTCTCAAAAAAAAAAAAAAAAATGCTGTTGGAACTATAGTTTGAGCTTGGGAAATATACCTGCTTCACATTTGCGTGAGAATGGAGGTCTTCCAGTCTCTCATCTTGTTCCCACTTTGCTAAAGGTGATTCTCTTGAATCTTCAAAGTAATCATATCTCATGCAAACAATTAGCTTTGACTCTTGCATTCTAATATTTATACCGATTGTTTCCTTTTAACTCTCATGTCGCAATAGTGGTGATAGTGGACATTTTTCTCTTATTGTTGAATTTTAAAAGAATGTGTCTAAGTATGTTTGCTATAAGCTTCTGAGAGAGAATACCAAATTTGATAAGTCCTCTCGTATTTCTAGCAATCTATGAGGGCATTGTAACAAGTAGGTGTTGAATTTGATGGAATACTTTTTCAGCATCTCACTCTGTTATTATAGTGAATTACATTGAAAGATCTGTCTAATTGACTGCATTATCCTTATATTCCTTGGAAAAGCTCTTCTTTTTTTAAGTTTTATTTTTTATTAGTTTCAGGTGTACAAAACAATGTAATAGTTAGACATTTATCATTTATATCTCTCACACAGTGATAACCCCCCCCATCTACTACCCCTCTGACATCGCACACAGCCGTTACTTTTCCACTCTCTCTATTCCTAATGCTGTATTCCACCTCTTGTAAATATATTTGTGTGTGTGTGTGTGTGTGTGTGTGTGTGTGTGTGTGTGTGTATATATATAAAATTGTAATTGACATTCATTATTGTTCAGCTTCAGCTTCAGGTGTGCAGTGCAGTGGTCAGGCATCTACATCATCCCTGAGGTGGTCTCCCTAATGGGACAAGTGTCCATCGGATACTCTACAAAATCTTTACATTATTGATTACATTCCCCAAATTGACTTTCGTATCCCCATGGCAATCTTGTGGTTACCGATTGTGCTTTCTAATCCCCTCACCTTCTCCCTTATCTCCACCCCCTCCATCTAGTAACCCTCAGTTTTTCCTCTATGTCTCTGAGACTCTTGCTGATTAGATCATTAATTTATTCTTTTCTTTAGAATCCACATATAAGTGAGATCATATGGTATTTGTCTTTCTCCGTCTGACGTATTTCACTTAGCATAATGTTCTCTAGGTCCATCCATATTGTTGCAAATGGTAAGATTTCATTCTTCTTTATGGCTGTGTAACACTGCATTGTATAAATGTACCAGTTTCTTAATCCAGTTGTCCACCGATGGGCATTTCAGTTGTTTCCATGTCTTGGCTACTGTGTATAGTGCTAAAATAAACATAGGGGTGTGTAAATTTTTCTGAATTAAGAGTTTTGGATTTCTCTGGATAGATACCTAGGAGTGGAATTGCTGGGTCATAAGGTAGTTCCATTTTCAGTTTTTTGAGATACTTCCATATTATTTTCCATAGTGGCTGCACCAATCTGCATCTCACCAACAGTGCACAAGGGTTCCCTTTTCTCCACATCCTCTCCAGCACTTGTTCGTTGATTTATTGATGATAGCCATTTTGACTAGGGTGAGGTTATATCTCATTGTGGTCTTTATTTGCATTTCTCTAATGATTAGTGATGTTGAGCATTTTTTCATATGTCTGTTTGCCATCTGTATGTCCTCTTTAGAAAAATGTCTCTTCATGTCCTCTGCCCATTTTTTAATTGGGTTGTTTTTTTGGAGTTGAGTTTTTTATAAATTTGGGATATTAACCCCTTATCGGATAGATCTTGGCAAATGTCTTCTCCCATTCAGCAGGATCCCTTTTTGTTTTATTGATGGTTTCCTTTGCTGTGAAAAAACTTTTTAGTTTGATGTAATCCCACATGTTTATTTTTTCTCTTACTTCCCTTGCCCAAGGGGATATATCAATAAAAATCTTACTCCGGGTAATGTCTGTAAACTTTCTTCCTATATGGAAAAGCTCTTCTTGACCTCAACTCATTTTACATTGCTGGATTTAAAATTCTAAAAAATTTAATTAAGGTTTTGGCATCTATGTACATAAGTCTAGCCTATAATTTTTTTGCTGTGCAAGTGCTACCTGATTGTAGTATGAAGATTATACTAACCTTATGAACTGAGATGAAAATCTTTCCGTATTTTTCTATGATATGAAATCAGATGGGAGTTAATTGTCCTTGAAAGTTTGAAATTGAAATGCTACTCATGGATTTTCTTGTGAAAAAGGCACCAAGGCTAAGCAATCACTTTATATTAATTTCTTTTATGGTTCCTGGTCCATGTCAGGCTTCTACTTCTTCCTGGATCAATTTCGGTAATTTATAGTTTCCTTAAAATTGTCCTTTTTACATAGGTGTAAAATCTGTTATATTCTTTTATATCTACAATTATGTTTCTTTCATTCCTGATGCTATTTGTGCTTTGTTTCTTCGTCACATTTGCCAAACATTAGTTTCTTTTACTGGTCTTCGCAATGAACCAGTTTCTGACTTCTTAACCCACTCGTTTTTTTTTGTTTGTTTGTTTCACTGATATCTTCTTCATTATTCCTTTGTTTATACTTTATGTTAGCTTAATTGATCTTCAGAAAGTTTCCTGAGTTAAAACAAACCTTTATATTTATTTTTAATCCTTTTCTAATGAAGCTTCTACTCCTCACATTTTAAAAGCTGCTTTTACTAAAGTCCAAAAGCAATAAAATTTGTTTCCCATGCAGACACTGAATGAATCAAACTGCTTTCTTTGTTGACTTCCACCATTTGGCAATCCATTTATGAAGGCAGCACTTCATAATTTAATCTTTTAAACATTTCAAATAAGTCTCTACACGTCTTCTAAACATTAAGCCTTAAGCCAAATAAAACTAAGAGAATTTACTGAGGAACCACTCAAAAATAAACAAAAGAAGAAAAACCTTAAAATTCTTTGTGTGGAGAAAGCATACAGAAGACAAATGCACATGTGGACCTTCCAAAAACCTGACATGTTTCAGAGGGTTTACCAGTTACCCCTGTATGGGGAAGAGTCAAGCAGAGGACAGTATGAGAACCAGGCTTTGTGAGGAAGATAAGAATCTAATCCCAGTGTTTGTGCTCAGGGCTGATCAAAGACTCTTCTCCAATTCCAACCCAGAGCCATGCTGTGCTGGGAGCCAGGGTTACTGCTGTAAAATCTGCCAAATGAGTGGGAAGAGGCGAGAAGCGGAGAACTGTACAAGTGTTATTTTTACAGGGTTGAATGGATTGACACACAAAGCAATGACAACTGGGCGGTGTCCCTGGTGATTAGAAAGAATGAATGGCAATACTCGTTGGTTATTTGCTCAAACTGATGTTGGACCAACAAAATCAAATCGACAAATCTTGAGTATGTATCTTGAACTTTTACATATGTATACACCCGTGTAATCACCACCCAGATCATTTCCAGGACCGAAGACGGTTCCTTTTGTACACTTTCCCCTGAGTACACCTCTCCTAAGGTAACTACCATTCTGGCCTCTATCACTATGGATTACTTTAGTCTGTTTTTGAAGTTCTTATGCATGGAGTTATATAAGTGAAATATACTCTTTTGTATCTTTCACTCAGTGTCATTCTGTGAGATTCATCCATATTGTTGTATGTCTCAGTAGTATTTGAAAAAATAAACTGCTGCGCAATATACTGTATGACTTATTTATTCCTACTGGTGGGTTGTTTCTCAAATGTTTTTGGCATATATAAATAAAGCTATGAACATTCTTGTACAGTAAGTCCTTACTTAATGCCATCAATAGATTCTTGGAACTGTGGTGAAACAACATAAAACAAAACCAGTATTACCATAAACTAACTAATATAAACAAGAGTTAAGTTCCCACAGCATCTCATTACAACAAAACGACTTTGAATAAAACGATGTTATTTAAGGACTATCTGTCTTCTGGTGGACATAAACATTCATTTCTATTTGGTGTATACTCAGAAGTGGAAATATGTTTAGCTTTAGTAGATACTCCCAAACATATTTCTTAACTTGTACCAATTTACACTTCCACCAGCAATGTAAGAGTTTCAATTGTTTCAAAACTAGGTACTGTCAATCTTTTTCCTTTTAACCATTCTGCACGGTACATAGTAATATCTTATTTTAGTTTGTTTGCATTTGATCGCTATTTATGTTGGTCACCGTTTCATGTTCATTCCCCATTTTGAGATCTAGTTTTATAAAGCATCTGTTCAAGTCTTTGCCTATAATTTAGACAGACTACCTTTTTTGTTTTTGAACTGTAGGCCTTCTTTCAATATTCTGGATTTACATTCACAATAAGATATATATAACAAATACACTTCACTTTTTCACTTTTGGAGGTCTCTGAGGAACAGAAGTTCTTCCTTTTAATTAAATCCAGTGCATCTATTTTCTTTATAACTATGCTTTTTGTGTTTTCAGAAATAATTCCCTATCCATAGTTCATGAAAACAATCCCCTATGATTTCTTTTAGATATCTTATTATAATTTCAACGTGTGAGATAGGCATCCAGGATCATTTTTTTCCCCATCTGGATAAGCAAACGACTCGGACTATTGAGAAGACTTTTTTCTCCCCTGAACTCCATTGGCATCTTTGAAGTAAATCAAGTGGACTCGCACATGTGTGAGTCAGTTTCTGAGTGTCTACCCTTGGGCCAACACAACTCGGTCCTAATTACTGCAGCATTATAGTAAGTCTTGATATCTTATAATACAAATTTTCCAGGTTTGTTATTTTTCTTCAGTATCACCTTGGCCATTCATCAATTTCTACCAAAACCATTGGCTGAGATTCTGAATGAGGTTGCACTGAATTTATAGTTCAGTCTTCAGAAAACTGGCATCTTATCAACACCGAGTTTTGCAACCCACAACATATCTTTTCATTTATTTAAGCTTACTTTCATTTCTCCCAGAAATGTTTTGTATTTTCAGTGTAGAGGGTCGTGCACATCTTCCAGATATTTCAGGAATTTCTTTGTTATAGAAATGGGCTATTCTAAAATTTTGTTTTCTATTTCTCTTTTGCTAAGTATATATAGGTATCATTGATCTTCCTATATTGACCTTATATTCAGCAATCTTGCTAATTCACTTATAGTTTCTAATAGTTCCAATATTCTTCTGGAGTGTCTGTGTACACCATGTCATCTATAAATACTAGCAGTTTTATTTTTCCAATCTGGATACCTTTTTATTTTCTCCTTATTGCACCGGGATCTTCAGTACAATGTTGAACTGCAGTGAACACACTTGTCACCTTTTTCTTTCAGTGGGAAAACATTCACTATTTCATCATTACTATGATTGCTATCGATTTTTGTAGATACTCTTTAATATATTAAGAAAGTCCCCTTTTATTCCTAGTTTCCTGAGAGATTTTTAACGTGGGTCATGTGATTTGTCTCCTTTATTGTGTAGATGTGGTGAATTACATTGGTTGATTTACAATGGTTAAACATAATAACATTCTCCTTGATCATGATGTGTTGTTCTGTAAGTGTTATTACTGGATTCAATTTGCTAATATTTTGTTCAGGATTTTTATATCTATGCCCATAAGAAACATTGGAATGTATTTTTTCTTTCTTGTCATTGATTTTCGCTCTTTCCTTTATTTCCTTCTTTCTACTTCCTTTGGATTCAATTTCCTTTTCTTCTTCTAGCATCTTGAAATAGAAGTCTGGAGAGCACCAATTTTCAATTGTTCTTTCGTACTATAGGCATTTAAAGCAATACATTTCTAAGAACGGTTGCAGTAACCTCCCATAGTTTTTGATATTTGTAGTTTTATTATCATTCACCTAAAATATTTTCTAATTTTCTTTGTGATTTCTGATTTGACCTGTAAGTTACATGAAAATGCACTGCTTAATTTCCAAATACATGAAGATATTCTAATTATTTGTGACTGAATTTTAGTTTAAGTCCACAGTGTTCAAAGAACATTTATTGTCTGATTTCAGTCTTTTAAAATTTGTTACAACTTGTTTTATGGCCTAACCCAGGGGTTGGCAAATATAACCACAGGCCAAATCCAGTCCACTGCTTATCATCATGAGAACGTGAACAGATGGCATATTCTGCAGTAGTGTATATGGCACCATATACTAATTAAACCAAAATGAAGTATGTTGTTCCAATCTATGTCCTTACTTACTTTTCTATCCTTATTTTATCAGCTACTACAAGTTTTTTTCAAAATCTCCAATTATCTCTACTATTAGTTTTGTCCCCTCTAGCTCTATGTATATGTGTGTGCACATGATTTTGGCATACAAATCTAGGAATGTTCCATATTTTCTGTTGAATTGACCTATTGATCATAAACATCTCCATCTCTCATGATACTCCTTGCCTTAAAGAGTACCTTACCCGACAGTGATTTCACCATATCAGGTCTCATTTGGTCAGTCTTTGTACACTATCTTTTGCCATCTTATTAATTTCAACCTTTTTGTGTCCTTATACCTAACATTTATATCATGTGTACCTCATGCAGCAGTGTTTTGTTTAATCTACTGTGCCAACATTTGTCTTTTAACTGGAATATTTAGATCATTTACATTTAATGCAAATGAAGCCCCATTTTTCTATTTCTTTTCCAGCTGTCCCACTGATTCTCTGCTGCTTTAGTCTTCCTTTTTACTTTCTTTTACGTTAGTCAGTATTTCTTTATTATTCCAGCATAGCTTTTTAATTTTATCTTCTTTTATTGTCCTTTCAGTGGCTACCCAAGAGATTACAACATGCAAGTTTTATTTATCAGTATATTTTAATATTTTTACCACATCCAAAACAATGCGCAGGCCACACAACAATAACTTTATTTACTCATCCTGGCTTTGTGCTATGGCTACATGGCTTACTTTTACATATGTTATAAATATCACAAAATATTGTTGTTGTCACTTGAAATAATCAATATTCTCTTATACTTATTCATATATATTTACCCTTTCTAGTGGTCTTCACTCTTTTCTTTAGTTCCACGCTTCCATCTGGATCACTTCCTTTAACCTGAAGAAGTCCCCTTGGTACCTCATGTAATACCATTCTGATGGCAATAAAAAGCCTTCAGCTTTATTTCTTTGGATTAAAACATCTTGATTTTGTCATCATTTCTGAAAGATATTTTCAGCCAGGTAAAGAAATCCAGGTAGGCTTCCCACCCCACCCCATCCCCTTCAGCACCTTATATATGTTATTGCATTATCTTCTAGTTTTAATAATTTTTTGTAAAGTCAGCTGTCAGTCTTATTATGACTCCTTTGAAGGAAAATGTCCTGTCTTTTTAAACTGCTTTTAAATTTCTCTTTATCTTTGATTTTCAGTAACCTGACTATAACAGTCTGATATGTTGTTTGTCGTGTACATTTTTGTGTTTATCCTGTTGGGCTTACTGAGCTCCTTGACTCAGTGAGCTAAAGTTTCTTGTCTGATTTGGAAAATTCTCAGCCATTTTTTCTTCAAATATTTCTCTTGACCCTTCTTCCTCTCTCCTCTTCTGGGATTCAAATTTCATAGATTTCAGAACTTATGTCCCACAATCTCTTACACTCTGTTTTGCATACTCTTTTTCTCTCTGTGATTCAGTTTGGATATTTTCTATTGATTTGTTCCTGAGTGTTCTCTTCCTGACTCTGGCGTATATAGTCTGGTTTTTATAATCCTTCTAAGTAATTCTCAAATTCACATATTATATTTTGCAGTCCAAAATACCTATTTGGTTCTTTTTTTAATTGACAGTTAACTACTGGATTCTTTATCTTTTCATACATTTATTTTTGTTTTAACATATTCATTACTTATTTTGAATTCCACCAACAACTTATTGGCCAAAATTAGTCACATGGCTCTACCCAACCACAACAGGCCAGGCGTGCTATTCTACCTTGTTTGGGAAAGGTATAGAGATAGAAATATTTGGGGAACAGCATTAATAATTACCACACTTGGCTAGGATTACATTTAAATATGTGTCAGCCTGGGTTTAAATACAGGCATTTCGGATTCCAAATACTTCTGGTCTTTGTATGAAAATTTCTTCAGAGGGCAAATTTATTATGAAATTAAATTTTTTTCTAATGTTTAAACTAGGGAAATTTGGCTTTCTTTTCTAATCTTTGAATGGAAAATGAACACTGAACATAGTAAGTAAAAGCTCATGATGAATTAACTGCAACAATCTATGTTTTCAAAGCTTTTAAATTAAGATCTAATCTATATGTGGAAACATGACAAATCATGAGTATACTGTTCAATGAACTATCCCAAAGTAAAGACAGCTTTGTATCCATCCGCTCCGTCAAGAAACAGAACATCACCACTACCCCACAGGTCTCTCTCATACTTACAATAATTATCCTCTTTTTCTTCCCCAAAGGTAACCATTTCCCTTACTTCTAACATGGTATGGTAATTTTGCCTGTTTGGACTTACAGATAAATAGAATCACATGTTAGAAATGCTTTTGAGTCTGGCTTCCTTCACTTCACATTATGTTCATGATTCATCCACATTATAGTGTGTAATTGTAGTTGGTTCATTTTATTTCTATATAGTGTTCCATAAAGACATCATAATATATTTACCCATTCATTCTATTCTTATTTGATGCTTGGGTTGTTTCTACTTCAGCACTATCTCTAACGATGATCTATCTATTCTCCTGTACATTTATTCAGTGCATATAATACAAGGTCTGACAATTAAGTTTGCGAAATTGTTGCAACGATGTTGCTAACCTTTTTTTATATCAGAGGGATTATTCATTACGAGTTTGTACCAACAGGACAAACAGTTAACCAAGTTTACTATTTGGAAGTGCTGAAAAGGCTGTGTGAAAAAGTTAGATGATCTTAACTTTTTGCCAACAACTCATGGCTCTTGCATCACGACAATGCACCAACTCACATGGCACTGTCTGTGAGGGAGCTTTTAGCCAATAAACAAATAACTGTATTGGAACACCCTCCCTACTCACCTGATCTGGCCCCCAGTGACTTCTTTCTTTACCCCGAAGATAAAGGAAATGTTGAAAGGAAGACATTTTGATGACATTCAGGATATCAAGGGTAATACGTCAACAGCTCTGATGGCCATTCCAGAAAAAGAGTTCCAAAATGGCTTTGAAGGATGGACTCGGCACTGGCGTCAGTGTATAGCTTCCCAAGGGGAGTACTTTGAAGGTGACCATAGTGATATTCAACAATGAGGTATGTAGCACTTTTTCTAGGATGAGTGTGCAAATTTAATTGTCCAACCTTGTATGCATGTACCTCTGAAACTGCTTGGCCAAAGGTCATATTTAACATTTCCAGATACTCCCAATTTCCAGGAATATAATTTGCAGAATGAAATGGGGTTAGTACAACAAAGGAACTGATTTATTAATTTTATTTAATTTGAATTAACAGAAATTTAAATTTAAAAGCTGATACTGTATTCAGTTAGTGGAAGACTTTTAAGGTAATTTGAAACAACTTCAATATGTAAGTCTACTTCTTCAAACCTAAATTTTATGAAACCTACATATAGAGGGAGGTATTTCTGATGAAAATTTAGTGTCTGAATTGGGGTGGCCAGTAAATGAAAAATCACAGTGGATTTCAAAGATTTAGTTTTTTATAAAAGTAAAATCTGGATTTTTTTTTACATTGAAGATATGTTCAAATAATAATATTTGGATAAATAGGTGTCATGAAGGGTGGCATGCGGGGTCTCAGCTCCCGCTCCCCACATAAGAATGCAGGATATGGTGAGGCCAAAAAGGAACACCCACGGAGCCATAGATAGGGGAGTCATACCACTATAGTCTCACTGGCAGCTGGGTTGGACACACAGGAAGCAGGAGCCACACGATCCGCAACCTGGCGTCCACTTCTCTGCCAACCAACCTCACTTGCTAACTGCAATCCACGCTTGCTAGCTCAGCCACCATTTTCTTGCTAGCCCCTATTTGCTGCTAGCGCAGCCACAGCGGTTATATTAGTGGCCAATGGCTCATTGGTTACAGCTGACGGCCAACTAGCCACAGCTGATGGCCATCCAATCACAGTTGATGGCCATTTACTACCTGAGCCAGCACCTTTCCATGTGAGGCCGAGAGCCTGGAAACTGCACTCCTGGCTCTGTCCCCACAATAGAATTAAAAAATATTCATAAAATAAATGTCACCTGCTTCTTTTCACGTTTTTAAAATATGGCTACCAGAACATTTTAAATTACATATGTTGCTTACATAATATTTCTACTGGATCGTCTACTCCACCCCATATATAAATAAACAAAAGAGTTGAAAACTCGAAAATACACAGCCTGTAAAGTATGGATATGTTGGTTGCAAAAATGGTACAAGATATTTGTTACATAAAGCTACTCTAGTCCAGCAGAGAAGTCCCCAATTTAGATATAGGTGTGCCTTCTAAAAGAGAAAACCTTAACCCTGTTTAAAATAAAATGCACACTGACTATAACATACAAAAAGACTGTTAGTAACGAAAGATTAAACAAAGTCTTGTTGACTAGTGATTTTAATCATATATACTGTTTCAAAACCAGTGAATTCAGAAAACAAATAACCTTACACACACACACACACACACACACACACACACACACACACACTCTTCTACGCCCAAAACAACTGTCAATAGAGCATCCTCATCCAGAGTTAAATACAATGACCTGAGTTTGGTCTTTCTTTCAATTATATATTCTTAACAGGTGAGGGATGAAGGGGGGGCGAGGAGGGAGCCTGGTGCTGGTCACAGACTTTACTAAATAAATAATACACATGTACTAGTTAGTCTAACTATCTAATAAGCTTATTATATCATAACAAAATGGAACGGCCTCTGAGTGAGAAAGGAAGAGCCAGACAGCATGAAGCGGTACAGACAGAGTGGAAGGGTCCCCTCCTGGATTCACTAGCTGAAACCCCACAGCAAATCCTGCCCCACACCACAGCACCCTTCTGCACCTCCTCGAGCGGTGGTTATCTGCGTTTTCCTGTAGGACAAGTGAAACACTTTGTTATCCCACTCCTCAACAGCTGACATGGCTTGACAGGTAGTCGTGGCCTTACTGGGCTGCTCAGGAAGGCTGTGGAAATCCTGGAAAAGACACGGGGGGGCGGTACTCCGCTTTTGACACCAGCCACCCAGGCTGCATCTGCACCTTACCATCTTCAGAAAGCAAAATAAACCCTGAGCGTGACAAACCTCTCATCCCAGCCCTGCCGCTCGGCAGGTGTATGGGCAGGCGGGCCAGCTCCCAAAGCAGGCGACTTACCCATATCCAGGGCCTGGTGACACCTGAGCAGCGCGGCCTCGGGCTGCTGCTGGCGCTGCAGACCCCGCGCCTGGCCGGCCAGCCTGCGAACGCGGCCCTCGTCCGGGAAGCACTTCTCCAGCAGGCTGCTCAGCACCACGTTGACGCGCCGCGCCTGCGGCCGCCCCAGCCCCGCTCCAGGCATCGCCTGCACCCTGTGAGCCCGCTCGGCAGGGTCACCGGCTCGTGGAGCAGCCGCTGGCAGTGCGGGCAGCCGAGCAGGTCACGGGGTGCCCCGCCGGCAGGCGCCGGCCACTGACCCAGGGCGCGCGCCAGGCCGCCCGTCAGCTCCCCCAGCTCCTCGGGCCGCAGCGCCTTCAGCCGCGCGGCTCCGCGCAACGCGCCCAGGGCCTCGGGGAGCCGGCCGGCGCGGGCCGACGCGTCGCCCAGGCGCAGGCACAGGTCGTGCTCGGGCTGCGGCAGCCCGGCCAGCACGGAGCGGAAGAGCTCGGCGGCCTCCTCGTACTGGCCCGCACGGAAGGCCTCGTCGCCCTTCTCTATCCGCTTAGCCAGCGGTTCCCCGTGGTCGCCGCCGGGACACGGGGATGGCGGCGGCGGGACCGGTTCGGGGCTCATAACCGCGGGGCTGCGCCCGGGCAGGCCCAGAGAGAGGGCACCGAGGAGGGACCTGTTCGGCCGCCTTCGCGGAGAGCACACGCGTCTGGGGGCGGCGCGCTCGAGCCGCGGCGGCCACAGCGGGGGCGGGCGCAAGGTGGGAGCCTGTCCCCGCGCGGCGTGGGCGGCCGGGCCCGGCCCACGCGAGGACTTCGACTCGCTGCACTGCCTTATGTAATCCAGTCGCCGGTGGGAACGCGACGACCCGCTCGCCCGGGCAGCATCTCCTGCACACCCGCCCCTTCCTCGCCTCGGGCGGCCCCGCGCCTGTGGGCGTGCGTGTTCTCTCCCCGCCGCCCGGGCCGCTTCCCCTGAGCCGCAGCGCGGCGCCTGGAGCAGGTGTGTGGGCGACCGGGTACCCACCCCTCCGGCCCTGTCACATGAGCCTGTCCCTCGGGGCCTGGCCTCCAAGACAACCTGTGGCTGTGAGGATAAAAAGACAACCAAGGACACGTTCCCAAGTGCATCTCGTAGTCCTAGCGCTGAGGTAGGAAATTGTCTTAAATGGTGGGAAACCTGAAGTCGGCACTGAACGGATCTCATCACAAGCTTCTCTGAACGGAGCTCTCAATTTAGACAGGGACGTTTCAGAACTCTGATGTAGACAGACCAGTCATTTTAATAGAGAACGTGAAGAGATACCAAAATAGGTGCTGAAAGAGGAGGAATTTGAGAGATGGACAAATGTATTATTCCTTGGATTAGGAAGCAGAAAGAATTTTTAAATGTCTCCTGACGTGGAGTACTCCAGATAGAAACTGCTGGAAGGAGGGAGTTAAAAGCCACATTGGTGTATAAGCAAGGACTAAAAATGTCCCTTCTGCGCTCATAAACCAGTTTTTAGAAGCATCATACGTAGCCTGCTCTTCTCTCCCCAATGTTCCACCATCTACTTTATTCTATGTACTTGAATACAATAAAATGCATTACAATGTTACAGAATCATACTGTTCATTATTTCTAGTCGAAATTTCCATATTCTAAATTTGTGGTGTTTTTCCATATCTAAAACTGATGGCTCAAGAAAATATAAAATACTTTGAATAAATCCGTTTGGGAAAAGGAGAAATGCCTCATTAAATGATGAGAGAGAATTTTAGACCATTCCTAAAAGGGTACAGCGAACAACTTTGGCCAACACTGTATTCCTGCAATAAAGAAACAATGCAGGGCACACCACTAGTCCTTTCCATGAACGATTGCTCCCCTAGCTGTCTATTCTGACTAACAGCTGCAGTCAAACTAGGTTTGGATATGTTTCTTATCATTGAATTATCTCAAATTCTCTTTTCACTTTTGGGGTTTGGATTTTTTTTAATCGATTTTTTCCATATAGTAACAATTCACTTATGAGCATATATATTTGAAGATTGCTTATCCAACAAATTCACAACATACAACCAGGAGCTAGGAGGAAAACACTTCTGAGTAGTTAAATTGGTGCAGCCAAGACTATACACTAAAGATTACGAAACCTTTGATCTCAGATCCTATTTGTTCTTATTTTAGACAAGTTTCTAGCAAGAGAACAGAAAGGAGAAGATTGTTGGAAGTGTGCCTGCCAGGAGCAAGAAGTATTTAATGCAAAAATAGTAATGTATTGTGAGGTTTATAATATATAGAAACAAAATGTTTAACAAAAATAGCACAAAATCCAGAAGAGAAACAGAAGAATACTGCTGTAAAGGAACCACCTAAATAACACAAATAACTAGAGCTAAAAAGCCAACAAAGGAGATTAAATAAAGTTATGTTTTAAAACTCTATTAATTCAAAAGAAAGCGGAAAAAAAGGGAAAACAAAATACAGATGAGACAAACAGAAAACAAATAGCAAGATGGTAGTGTAAATTCAACTGTGTCAATTAATGTTAATTAAATATTAATGGTCTGACCACCATAATTAAAAGACAAAGATTGTCAAATTGTATCCAAAGATCCAAATATATGCTGCCTACCAAAAAACTCACCTTGAATAAGAAGATACAAATAAGTTAAAGGTAAAATGATAGAAAAAGATGTTCCATCATAACCCTTATCAAAATAAAGCAAGAGTGACTATATTGATATTTGACAAAGTAGATGTCATATCTAGAAATATTGCTAGGAGAAAAGATGACCATTTCACAATGATAAAGGGATCAACTGGTCAAGAGGACATAACAATCCTAAATAGGCATGTACCTAATAATAAAATTTCAAAATATATGAAGCAAAAACTGACAGAATTGTAAGGTGAAATAGATAAATTCATAACTATAGTTAGAAATTTCAATACCCCTCTCCTAACAATCAACAGAACATGTATACTGAAAATCAGTAAGGATATAGAAGACTTAAGCAGTACTATCAACCAAATGGCTGATGTTTATAGAACATTCTACCCAATAACACTAGAACATACATTCTTTTCAAGTGAAACACTTACCAATATAGGACATATTTGAGCCATGAAACAAGTCTCAATAAATATAAAAGGATTCAAGAAGTCAAGTCATAGAAAGTGTGTTCTCTGACCACAGTCTATTGAAAATAGGAATCAGTAATAGAAAAGTATCTATAAAGTCCTCACATATTTGGAAACTAAAGAGCACACCTCTAAATAGCCTGTGAAATGAATAATTGGATTTCTATATACTAGCAACAAGTGGAAATTGAAATTTAAAAACAATACCATTTACAATATCATAAAAAGCATGAAAAACTTTAAGGATAAATATGAAAATATATATATATATATATAAGACCTACACACTAAAAACTATAAAATGTCACTGAGAGAAAACGAAGAAGACCTAAACAAATCAAGAGATACACAGTGTTCAAGGATCAGAAGACTCAATATTGTTCAAAATGTCAATTCTCCCCAAATTTATCTATGGATTCAACTCTGTATCAATCAAAATCCCACCATGTCTTTTTGTAGAAATTGACAAGCTGATTCAAAAATTCATATGAAAATGCACAGCACCTGAAATATCCAAAGCAACTTTGAAGTAGAACAAAGTAGTCTCCAAGACTCATAAAGCTACAGTAATCAAGACAGTGTGGTTCTGGCATCAAAATAAACAAGTAGATCAATAGGACAGGGTAGAGATTTATATATGGGTAGAGATTTACAGGATATATATATATATATATATATATATATATATATATATGCAATTGATTCTCGACAAAGGCTGTTCAGTGGAGAAAAAATAGTATTTTCAACCAACGATGCTGGAATAATTGGGAATCTATTTGCAAAAAGAAGGAGGAAGGGAAGAAAAAACTGATCTATAACCTAGCATCTTACATGAAAATTAACTCCAAAAGGATTATTGACCTAAAAGTAAAAACCATAGAACTTCTAGGAAAAGAAAACACTGCATAAGCGAGAATCTTTGTGAACTAGGATCTCAGATATAACAGCAAAATCAGGATTCATAAGAGAAAAATAAAAGAAAGGAGAAAGGAGCCCCTTACATCCGGGAACTGGCCTGCCACTCACAAGGCCTCAGTATTATTACAAAGACGGCCTGATGCTCACAACTAGTTAATGCTGTTCTCCTGTTGGACACAAACAACCTCACAGAACATCAACATCAGACAAAGTCACCCTGATTCCACCATAAAGTGAGACAAAAACAAGGTCACTGTGCATACCACAAAATATCAACCATCCCCCTCTCTCAGCTAAAATGAATAATTACTACTTCTTTATCAATTACAGTTTTATTCTCACTCTGGTTTGCCCTCCTTATAAATAACATTTATTGAGATACCCAATCATAGAATTGCATCCGCTTTCTGACAGCACTCAGTTAGATCCCACTTCCTTAGATTTTCCTCAAAATTACCCACCCAAAGCCCAAACTCCACAATAGGTTCTTTCTAATACCCTCTTACCAAGACTCCCCATGGTTCCCCATGGTAAGCGTTCTCCCTCACTGAAATGAGCAATAAACCAAACTATATATACTATCCAGTGTTCCTGGTGGTTTGGGGCAGTAGGGTATTAATGAATTGGTAAGTTAGATGCACCAACATTGAGAACTTCTGCTCTTCAAAGATACTGTTAAGATAGTCCACACACTTGAAGAAAACATTTATAAGTAATATATCTGATCAGTGACTTGTATCAAATATATATATAAAGAACCCTGAAAACTCAACAATAAAAAGACCTATAACTGAATTAAAAACTGAGCTAAAGATTTAAACAGTCAATTAACTACAGAAGATGTATTGATGGCAAATAGGTATATTAAAAGGTGCTCAGAATCATTAGTCCTTACGGTAATCCAAGTCAAACCAAACGAGCTACCACTGCACACCTACTAGAATGTCTACAAAGACTGACAATACCAAGTGTTGTCAAATTCATGGAGCAGCTAGAACTCTCATAAGCTGCTGATGGGAATGTAAAATGGTGCAATCCCTTTGGAAAACAGCTTCACAGTTTTAGTACCCAGCCTTTCCACACTTAGGCATTTATCCAAGAGAAATGAAAACATACGTCCGTTCAAAGACTTGTACATAAATGTTCATATCCACTTTATTTGTAATAGTCAAAAACTGAAAATAATCCAAGTGTCTATCAATAGATGAATGCATAAAAATATAGTGGTCCGCACAGTGGAATCCCACTCAGCAATAAAAAAGAATGAGCTATTGATGCTTTGGATCAACATGGATGAAACCCAAAATAATTATGCTGAGTGAAAGACTCCAGGAAAGAGAGAGTACGTACATATAAATAATTCTACTTATATAAAAATTCCAAAAATGCGAACAATCTACGGTAATAGAAAGCGGATTAATGGTTGTGTGGGGCTGGGAGGAGGGATTACAAAGTTGAACGAGGTAACTTTCAAGAACCATGAGTATATTCATCATCTTGATTGTGTTGATGGTCTCAGGGGTATATTGATGTGTCAAAACTTATAAAATTATACACTTTAAATACTTTATTATATTTCAATTACACCTCAGTAGGGCTGTTTTAAAATCTGTATAGATTTAAAAAAAATTAAAAATGTGTAAATATGTGAGATGCATCTAAAGCTATATCTTGCAGGAAATCATAGCCTTAAATGCTTATATCAGGAAAGAATAAAAACTGAAAAGCAACATACTAAACATTAAACTCAAACAGTTGCGGGGGGAAGTAACAGAAGTAACCCAAAAACTAGTAAGAAAACAAAGGAAAAAACTAGCGAATGGTTCTTATCTTATTTAAAAAAAAAAAAAAAAAGATACAGCTATCAAAAGTCAAGAAAAGTGCGTAAAGGGGCAATAAAATGAAACACTAATTAAGGTGACTAATTAAGTCCAATATATATCTATAATTATAACAAACTTAAACGGACCACACTCACCACTTCATGGTGGAATATGCCAGATTGGGAAAACATCCAGTCCAACTGTATGTCATTTTATAGAGATGCACCTAAATTATAAGGACAAATATACATTAAAAATAAAAAGATGTGAAAAATTAAGGTAAATACTAATTTAAAAAAAATTAGGGTGGCTATATTAATAGGTGATAAAATAGATTTTAAGACAAAAAGCATTATTAGTGATAGTCACACATAATGATAACAGGTTCAACTCACCATGAAGATAGTAAATTCTAAGCAGGTATGCAACTAATAAAAGAGCCTCAAAACATATAAAGAAAAAAAAAACTGATGGAACTACTTGGGTAGACAGACAAAACTGATGGAACTACTTGGGTAATGAGGGAGAGTGAAATTCTACTTTTTTAAAAAAGATATTTTTAAGTGCTTTATTATAGAAGAATTCAAGCATATAAAAAAGTAGAGAGGATTGTAATAATGAAACTCTGTGGATCCATCTCCCAGCTTCAGACATCACATTATTTCATCTATAAATAACTCAGCATGTAGCTCCAAAAGATAAGGAATTATTTTAAAAAGAAACTACCATGCTTCCATCACACTTAAAAAAATAATGAACCAGAGTTCAATTGATATCATCAAATATCCAGTCAATTCACAATTGTCTGACTGTCTTAATTTTTTAAAGTTTTGTTTGTTTGAATCAGAATTCAAACAATGTCTACACATTCCTATTGGTTTACACATCTTTTAAGTTTCTTTCAATATGTAAGTTCTCCTTCATCCTTTTTCCCCTTTCAATTTTTTTGAGAAAGAGCCCAAATTATGTTCTGTAGTTTGCTGAGTCTCAATTTTGCTGTGTTCTGGTGGTGCCTTTCACTTGTTTCTCTGTCCCATATATTTTCTGTTAATTAATACTAAATTACCACTACCTAGTAAGAATGAAATACCAATGCTTCTAACACTAAAATACTACTTGCTAATGATGGATTTTGAAGTTTGATCAGATTCAGATTCATCTTTTTTTTTCTTTTTTTTACAAGACTACTTCATGGGTGACAGTGTATTTCCATTGCAGACACGAAATATCTGATTGCCCTTCTTTGTGATGTTAGCAGCCATTGATGATCATGGCCCAGATCCCATTTAATTTAATAGGAATTGTAACAATGGTAACATTTTGATTTCTTTCAGTCATTCTTCAAGTCCTATTGCAATACTTCTATAAAGGGAAACTCAAGTCATTATCTATTTACCCCAGGTACAATTTGAATAGGAATTCTTTTATTATCAGTGTAAAATAACAAGTTGGTTTCCTAGCATACTCCAAAGGTAGCAGTTTTATTAACCATTTTAAACACATGGGTTTAAACATTTTGATATACTTTAATCCATTGCCGTTATAATCCCTATGGTCCAAGTGGAAGCCTCTTTAGTGGGGTCCTGAGATTTTTGGACATGACCTTGAGTAGTCTTTGAGAGCTTCTTTGTACTCTGGAATAAGATATTATCAGCTCATTGTGTACATTTTCTGTCCCTGGTTTGGATCCAGCTGTTTCTCCAAAAACCCTGGTTCC
This sequence comes from Rhinolophus sinicus, assembly GCF_057876585.1. Classification (NCBI taxonomy): domain Eukaryota; kingdom Metazoa; phylum Chordata; class Mammalia; order Chiroptera; family Rhinolophidae; genus Rhinolophus; species Rhinolophus sinicus. The sequence continues at coordinate 123,263,940 of NC_142502.1, read as the reverse complement.
TTTTGTGGGATATGATATTCAGCAAACAATCTATCCTGAGGATGCTTGTTTTTTCTGGGTGAGTCATTGTTTCTGGGCCTTTTCAGTGGACAGTGCTTTTCATTTTATATTTATATATGATGTTTTTGAAAAATATGCATAGATATTACTGTTTTTAAGTTCTAGGAGTTATCTAGATTATAGGATATGTTTTACATTAAAAATATAATACCTGTTTAAATGTATATAGTATTCAACTTTATGCTTTTTTGTATTAAAATATAATAAATGTTGTTAAAAATATATATGATATCCAACTTCATCCTACTTTCCCAAAACTAAAATATAAAAAACAATCTTGCTTAATTCTTTAGTACTGAATACTCTCTGACATTTCAAACAAAGCAATAAACATCTACCAGACATTGACACTCACTGCCTTTAAGGATAACTAAAATAAGCCAATAGGAGTTCCCAGAACTCTGATTGTCATTCTATTTAGAAATTTGTTTTTTAAAGAACTGATGGTTGTGAAACACTTGCTATGAAAAAGGCCACATAGCTTTGTAATTAATTCCAGATAATCTGGCAAGCAATATTATTTTCTCAATTACAAATAATAATATCCTAAAGGCTGTGATGTGTCATGTCTGAAAACTCTGGAATCAAAGATACAAGTCATAAAGAGAAGGTATTAATAACATGTTCCAAACAACATCTCGAGTTCTAAGGAACAGCCAACAAATGTAATATTTACATGGATGGTGACTGGTAAAAGTAAGTTAAAACACTTTTATGTTTTTTTGTGATGAACAGTGGAGTTTAGGTTTTTTTCAGCTAGAAGCTTCTTAGTCGCAGTTCCTTTCTAAATATTTATATCACAGGCTCCTCATCTCACTTTTCTGTGCCCTCCTGTATGAAAAGAGAATAACAATAATATACCATTCATTCCTTATAATTATGAAGATTCAACTGGAAATTATATATGAAATGTCTTCATAGTGATATCTTTGGGAAAATATAACTTTTAGATTTCCTTTCTGCACATTCTAAAAGTTGTCATGGTATTTGTATTCTGGAAAATGTTTGAGGGTAGCAGAAAGGGAATTTGGTGTTTGAAAGGACCAATAGTTGACTAGAATGGAAGACAAGGGCTCATGCACATGTCAATCTCCTGACTCTGCCCCCTTGAAGGGCTCCACTCTGTTCCTTCCTATAGGAGGAAAGACTCCCTCCTGATATACCCAATCTTCTCATTGCAAGATCCTCTCTGATAGTTTCCCAATCTTGTTTTATTAGTGAACACTTCTCATGGAAATATGGTCATTGTGTGACCCCCCCCCCCTTTTAGGGCATCTCAAAATGGTGTAATTTTTGCAAAATCCGAACAAAAATGATTTTAGGTTAAAAAAATTTTGTGAACAGGATTTGATTTTAAATTGTATTATAAAATTGATTTTAATACCATCTATAATAATAAAAAACTGTTTTCCTAATATTAAAGACACATATCTAATTTAATTATGTAAGAAAAGAATGATTCATTTACAAATTTAAAAAATGTACATTGTTCTTATTCTCCTAAATGAATGTGTATTGTACTGAAGTGTAGATTGTTAATTAGGTATTTAGGCCTACAAATACACAAAAACTGTGTTTACATCTTAATGTTTGAAATTCATGAATTTTGTGCTTTAAAAAAGAAATCTACAGGTTTTTACTTATAAACTATGTTTTGTTACTAAACAACCAGATAAGAAAATTTCAGACTTCTTTTTATTATACTAGAACTTTCAGCTGAGAACAAAGTTACAGATGTGGATGGTTGCCCCTCCCCCCATAAATAAACAGCAAATTAGAAATAATTGTCATTATAGAGTAAAAACTGAAAAGCAATATGCTAAACATTGAACTCAAACAGTGGGGAGGGGGGTAGTAACAGAATAAACCCCCAAAGTAGTAAGAAAACAAAGAAAAACCTGGTGAATGGTTTTTATCTTGTTTAGAAAAAAAGATACAGATAACAAAAGTTAAGGAAAGGCTGCTAACTAGCAAAGAGATTTTCCTGGTCACTCTTCACTTGAGCAAACTAACTAGGGGGTACCAAAGCAAACAGTTTCAGTTATGTGGGATGATCTGGAAAACCTTGAGAGTTTAAATGATAAATGTGACAAGTGGCCTCTGTCCTTCTAGTAGCTGCTCCACTTTAGATAGGCCAATGTGATATCTTTCAAATCGATTTATTTTCAACAATTTCCTGGAATAACTGAAATTTATTACATATATATATATACACACATACACACACACACACACACACACACACACACATATATAAAATACGTATTTCTTGTAGGGATATATGTATATATCCCTACAAGAAATATAAGAATGGTAAAGTAAAATTCTGTATTACTATTTTCTGGTTTCCGGGAAAGTTTATGTTGGTGCTAATAAATCTCAGTCGGCATGATAACACTCACAGGAAATCTGGCAAACGCCGAGGACCAATGAGAAAATCCTACCTCAGCATCAAGCATGGTAATGAGACATTGATACGGAACAATAGTTTAGAACTTGATTGGATTTAACGGGTATTTTATTTTCTATTTAAGTATATTCTGACCCTAAATATAATTATTTTAGTTATTGAACAAGGGAAAGGAAGAACCCTAGCTGTGCCCTTCCATGGCCCAAGGTGGTGGCAATCTGGCCTCAGGGACACGGCAGTTTCCCTGACTTGAAAAGCATTCACCTTATCTGTATACTGCCTCCCCATCCAGAAGTGCAGGGGAGTCTGAATGTCAGCCTGGCCTTCAAGGCTTCCCCTCGGCTCTCCACCTCCCTCTTGCCTGCCCAGTTTTGCATGTTATTCTGCTTCCTATTAGAGGAATTTTCCATCTTCCCCAGACTCTCCCTTCCTGAGGAGCTGGTGCTAACCCATCTTGCTATATCCAGTGATATAGCAAGCTTCTTTCCCAGTTTCCGGATTTGTTAAACCACACTTGTATATACCCTAACGTTACATAGGAAGTCCATTGTGCTAAATAATGTTTACGAGCTCATACATTCATTGATATGGTTTAATAACAGCTGAATGGGAGTCAGTAAGAGCTCTGTGAATGTTACAGAAATTTCTTTACCATTCATGCACATTTGATATTGATGTGAGAGTTTCTGAATAAATACAGGTTAGAAAAGAGGTTACAGTAGACAATAAGCCCTTATCTGATCCCAAACTTCTCACTACCTCTTGCCAAGCCTAGGCATATCTATATTTATACCTTTTTCTTTTTTGGTTTCTTCATACAGATTATAGTTGCCTAATACAGAATGTAAAATTGGGACAAGTGAAAATTATCACAGGAGTGCATTATTTTGGCAGCTGCTGGAAGTCTGCTCAAGCAGAGTGTGATTTATTTTAGGCAATTTTTTTTTCCACTCAAAAATCATGTTGCAAGTTAAGGCAGGTGAGCAGGAACTTCTGTTCTGACCTTAATTCTAATCTAAGAGGAAGGACTATTTGGCAGAGTGGGAGTGATGGGAACTTGCGAGAAATTCCTGGTTATGTCCGAGTGAATTACAGACAAGGAAACAAGGAAAAGAGGCTGGCATTATTTGGTCCTGTGTCTTAAATCTTAAAAGGCATATTTCAAAATTTCCAGAGAAAAGATAATCACGAATTCACAATGAAACTTTATAAAAGAAAGAAGGTTCATAAACATGAATTTCTGATCATGTATTATTACTTGACATCACAGTAATGGTGGGAACTGGGGGAGCTTCAGATTATACTCAACCTCAGAGGATGTTGTGGAGACTTTGGCTTTTACCTTGAGTGAGGCAGGACCCGATTGGAGGGTTTTGAGCAGAGAACTGACTTACAGTTGAAAATACGTATTCATGGGGTGGCCAGTTAGCTCAGTTAGTTAAAGCATGGTGCTAGTAACATGAAGGTTGCTGGTTTGATCCCCACATGGGGCACTGTGAGCTGCGTCCTCCTTAAAAAAAAAAAAAAAAAAAAAAAAATGTGGGGAAAAAAAGAAAATACGTATTCATGATGGTTGCTAAGTTAACTTACGATAGGTTATCACATCACCTCAGTAGTAAGGCAAGCAGCTTGAAACAATACACTCCTATCCTCCACCCCACCTTTTGGGCTATAATGTCCTAGATTTTTTTTTCTGAAAAAAAGTATTTTGCCTTTATTTTTGAAAACTACTTTTGATGAGCACAGAATTCTAAGTTGAAAGTTACTTTTTTTCAGCACTTTAAAGATGTGATTTCATTGTCTGACTTGCATAGTTTCCGATAAGTCTGTGATTTTTCTTTGTTCACCTTTATGAACTATGTCTTTTTTTTCCTTCTGATTGCTCTTAAGTTTTTCTCTTTATCACTGTTTTCAGGAATCTGAGGTGTCTTCATGTATATTTCTTTGTGTTTACCCTTCTTGCAGTTTATTGAGCTTGTTAGGCTTGTGGGTATATAGTTAAAATCAAATTTGGGGGCTTGGGAGCCATTATTTCTTCAAATATGCTTCTGCCCTTCCTTTTCTCCTCTGGTATTCCAATTGCATGTACTTGATGTGATCCCACAGGTTACTGAAGCCCTTTCCATTTACTTCCAGTGTTTTGTCTCTCCATGCTTCATTTCAGACAGTTTCTATTGCTATCTTCAAGTTCACTAATGTTTTCTTCTGTAGGGTCTAATCTGTGAATTTTCTTTCAATCCAGTGATTTTTTTTCCCATAGGTTTTTTATCTCTAGAGATTCCATTTGGTTCTTTTATATACATTTTCCACTTCTTTCCTCACTAGATCAATATTTTCCTCTAAACACTTAAACATAATTATAATGACTGATTTTAATGATTTAATGACCTTTTCTGGCAATTCTATCATTTCTGGATCTGTTTCTATCGTCTGATTTTTCTCCTAGTTATGGATCATGGTTTTTTTCCTATTTTTTGGCATGTCTAGTAATTCTTAATTGGATGCTAGAAATTTCAAATTTTATTTTGATGAGTATCTGGATTTTGTTTTCTTTAAAAAAATAGGGCATTGTTCTGGTAGCTGGTTAAGTTATGTTTGGTTCCTTCTGAGGCTTCTTTTAAGCTTTGTTATGATGGATCTAGAGCTACTTTTATTCTAGGGTTAGGGTAGCCCCACTTATAAGATGTGGGTGGCTCTTTTGGGTACTGCTAAGCTTCAATAATAGTTAATCCACAACACATAGCCTGATGATGTTGAATGCCTGAATGATTAAGGACTCTTTACTCTGGTTAATGTGAACTTGCATAATTCCTAGGACTGTGTGAGCTCTGGGAACCATTCATCTCATTACTCTCTGATCTCTACTTCCCCTACCTCATGGGGTCTTATCCTGTACGTCATATTATTCTGTAAAGACTCAAGGGAACACCCATGAAAGTTTCTGTAGTTCTTTCTCTCTTTAATTTTGTATATCTCTGCTCTCTTGTACTCTGTCCCACAACTTCCAGTTGCCTGTACTCCAATCTCTTTTTCCTAAACTCAGAGTATTCTGCTCTGTCTTTGGGATTCCCCTGCCTGCCCCATGGTCCAGAATGTGCCTCCAGACAGAAAGTTGAAGTGGACAGGTGGAGTATCCCAGAGAAAAACATAAATTTTTGAATGCATGAAATAATAGAGAATAAACTGTCCCAAATACACAATATTTATTACTGAAATAAAAACAATTATTATACTTTCTTAAGATCAGTTTAAACTTAATATGGAAAATAAGGGAAGTAAACTCATGGAAGAAAACTACTAAGGCAAAGAGCTTTTCTTCCCCCAGCCATTCCAAAAGGAAAAAGAAACTGGTGTTTTAAGTTTCCCTCAGGCTCTTCACTCAGCAAGATTAATTTAAAACTATTCCAGGACACTACAATGGACCATAAGAGCAATAGACAACCCATGCAATATGACGGATAAGATGACTTGCCTGGGAATAAGCAAACATGGATTCCAGGCTTGATTATAACTATTATGTTATATGATTGTAACTATGTGACTTGGAGCTTCAATTCCCTCATCTATAAATGAGGCAATGACCAGTGTAATATTCAATCCCCAGAGTTGTTTTCAGCATCAAATGAGCTAGTGTATATGGAAGTGCCACATAAAGTATAAAGGACCAGATAGAAAGATTACCGTTATTAGAGTGACCAAGATTATATCATGTTTGGGAGTAATTTAAGGCAGCCATAGTGTATGGGGCCAATCAGAAGAGGCCAGATTACACATCACTAGCACAGTAGGGGTCAGCAGACTTGACCCTCCCACATAGAAATTCTGGGCAGAGCAGTGGGAAGCACCCCAGGGCCAGATTGCAGGAGCCCCTATTTTGTCACGATGGGTTCCTCAGAAACCCACCTTCAGGAATCCCTTTACTGAGTGCTATCACCTCTGCACTGTGTTTGGGGCTACCTGTTGTGGATTAACTATTGTTGAGGCTCAGCAGTACCTGGTGAGCTTTGTCCTTCCTGGTTAGGGCTCATGGCCAGTCCCGGCGCCCTCCCAGAGCAGCCTGGGCTGACCGGGCTTCAGGTCTCTCCCTGTTGTCCCTCCTCCACAGACGAGTGCCATTCCTGGGCTGCCCACCCAGCCAGCTGGCTTTCTTCTCCAGGGCTGTGACAGTCATAAATTCATTCGAATTAACTGCTGACTAATTCTCAAGCTAATTAAGGGTGCTGCTGGGGGGGGGTCAGCCCCTCTGATCAGGTTCCTTCTGTACCTGTCACAGTTAATTTCTTCCTGGATAAGCAAGGGCTGACTGTGGTCTAGTTTTCACCATGATGTTTGGTTATCTGTAAGTTGGCTTCCATTCAGTCACCTGGGAATTAGGAGTCTCCTGTGCGGTAGGGCAGGGCAGGGCACACTCCTCAGATAGTGCTGCTCAGCATATGCCACACGTACACGCCATTATGCCAGGCAGTGTCTGAACGGCCCATGTCCACTATCTTTAGCACAGGAGCCGACCATTCGCACTTGCCTGCCCCAGCCAGTGAGCGGGGAATGCGGCAACTGCCTGTGCTCTCTGGCTTTAGCAAGGCAGCAGGACAGTGTCATGATGGCTTCTCTGCTGGGCCTGGCAAGGCAGGAGGAGGGTGCCACATCCGAGCTCACCCACCTGTGCTAGCAAGGCAGGTGGAGATGGAGAAATGGCATTCGCCAGGGCCTCTGTCTCCAGAGTTTCAACTGTCCCCTACCCTCCAGCAGATGCTTTCAGAGGAGCAAATGAATCTCCTTCACATATACTCTAGGTGTTCTTCAAACTTCTGCTTTTGTGCTGGATCACGAGGTGAGGGACTGCAGCCAAGTCATTACAAAGGAGAATCTCAGTTTGCTTTTGCCCTTTGGGCTCCTTAGACATCAGTCCCATTGGTTTTCTAAGCCAGAGGTTTTGGGGGTTCATCTCTCTGGTGGCGATTCCAAGTGTTGAGGTGCCTGTGGGGACAGAGTCCCAGAGAGCAGTTTCCAGGCTCTGGGCCTCTTGTGGGGAGGTGCTGGCTCGGGTAGTGAATGACCATCAACTGTGATTGGTTGGCCATCAGCTGTAACCGGTTAGGCAATTGGCTACTGATGTAACTGCGGGGCTGCATTGATTGGTTGATTGGTTGGCAGGCAGAGAAGTGAATGGCAGACTATAGATCGTGTGGCTACTACTGCGTGTGTCTCGCCCAGCGTCCAGTGAGCCTATAGTGGTATGACTCCCCTACCTATGGCTCCGTAGGTGTTCCTTTTTGGCCTAGCCACATCCTGTGTTCTTATGTGGGGAGCAGGAGCTGAGACCCCGCAGACAGCCCCGCGCGACACATGGCGCAGCAAGCAGGGTCCCCCGCACGACACACACACTCCTCACTCCTCTGGGAGAAGCACCGGACTGATGAGATCCCTCCATATTGTGTGTCCCAACCTGGGGTGGGATATTTTTTTGGTGTGAGCATGTCTCTCTGCCTCCTACTGATCGTGACATGGTCCTTTTATCTTTTGTTGTAAAGGGGCAGTTCATCTAGGTTTCAGAGGGAACTGGTCCATATACAGTTATCGATTCTTTTGTCATAAAGGGGCAGTTCATCTAGGTTTCAGAGGGAACTGGTCATGAGAGGAGATGAGTTCCAGGTCTCCTAGGCTGCCATCTGGGACCGCTTCCCTGGATGGTTTTTTAAAATCAGACACAGACTTTACAGGATTCGTAAAGTGTAAAAATAAAGTGTGGAAAACATTCCAAACATCTGTGACACAGTGAGTGGGAGGTGGTAGGGATTTGTGTATAAAGTGACCAGCAGTCACTTCTCATGCTTGTAACTTGTTGCCAAAAGCAGAAACAAGCCATCATTACTATTAATGGAGTTATTGGCTGAGTGCTAATGAGGCTATTGATCAGACAAAAGCTCTGGGGCCCTTGCAACTCCGTGAACCTGAGCATATACATTACAATGGAAATTTCTCTGGACAAATCCTTTCCACAATGTCCTGGTAAATCTTCTTCCCAAAGTAATTCTTATATATAACTCAGTTTCATATGCCACCTCGCTGTGGTTTCCGTTCTGCACAATCATCTGGTGAAAAAGCAGGCAATACGCTAAAATAAAATTCAAGACATAAAACAAACCTGTCAATTCTGCCTTGTCAGCATTCACAGCTCTTTCTGGGCCTAGGACCCATGTCTCGGCCCCCTCACTATACACCTCCCTACTTTTTACTCTTGGCATTAAAGGACTTTACCTCCCCAGGTAACTGCATTCACAGGTGGGTTCCCACCTACAGTTTTCAAAGCCATCCTCCATTAATATTGAGAAGGAGGAAGCAATGGGACGCTGTGGCTTCCCTGCAGGGGAGACAATTCTATCAGGTGACAGGTTGAAGGCTGTCAGTGGAGTGTATACATGATAACAGGGGAAGTCAAGGTGTGGAGCACAAAGCTTTTAAAGCAGGAAAACTCCAGTGTGTCACATAAAAAGAAAGCACACATTTGATATCTGTTTGCCAAGAATGGAAGCTGTAGGCTTACTGAAATTAACCTAAATTACACATAGGTATAGATATATGGATACGTGTGTGTAAGTACAGATAGACACACATGCACACACAAATATATATATCTGAATACACACAAAAAGTTTTTTTGCATATCTTGATTTTACTATGTTTTCTGGGTTCTTATTAAGCAGGAAAACCTTTCTATAAGATAATTTGAAGTTTGAACAGTTGCTGAATAGAAAAATTACTCATGAAGCTACGTGCCTAGGTTTTGTCGATGCTGGTAAGTGTGCAATTCTGGGGAAAGATTTCTTTTTATGAAACCCCCACCAAAGTCCCGAGGAGTGTGCGTTCAGGCCAGGCAGCTGAGCCCTCTGTGGCAGACAGTTGCTTTCCTCACTGCAGGTGAAGACAGCCCTTCACAAACACAACAGTTGCTCTGGACTCATAGTAGGTCCTCATTCTTTTCAGAACAAGACACAGGGAGTTATCTTGACTTAGTCCAACTATCACTGGGGCAAGTTCCAGCATGAGGAAAATCATGGTGAAATTATACAAACACCAAAGAAAGAGGTCACAGATTTAAAACTAACCACTAGCACCAGCAACACAAAAATTCTTCAGGCTTTTTGTAGCATTTTACTAAGAATTATCTTGTGGGATGGGAATCTTTCCACTGTTTTTAGAGCTTATGATTTAACAAAATTAACAAATTTTTTATTTCCATAGCTCTGAGATTTAGTTTGTTTGATTTCTTATTCTCTACCTGCTCTTCAGCAGAGAAAACCTAACCATGTTTGTTCTGGGCCTAATTTCAGTACAGTAGTATTTTGTATGTCATCATTCTGTCATTTTAAAATTATTATTTTTTAAATTTTCAATTACAACTGACATTCACTATTATTTTATATTAGTTTCAGGTGTACAGCAAAGTGGTTAGACATTTATATAATTTACGAAGTGATCCCGCAATTAGTCTAGCACCCACCTGGCACTCTATGTAGTTATTACCATATTATTGACTATATTCCCTATGCTGTACTTTACATCTCTGTGACACTTCTGTAACTGCCAATTTGTATTTCTTAATCCCTTCACTATTTTCACTCCACCTTCTGCCCCTCCCATGTGGCAACTAGAAATACCTTAGTGAACGTCCCTGCTCTCATAAAGGGAATCTGGGTTAGCGGGAACCAGAATAGGAAACAGTGCTCCACGGAGGAAGACAGTGAAACAATGCTGGCAGAAAAACTGCTGCAACAGGACATCTTGTGAGTAAGGGGTGGCCCGAGGACCCCCTGAACTTGTGCAGCTCCTCTTCTCTGATGTCCCCAACTGCATAATGGGTATTCCCACTTCTGCCATCCCACCAAGTATAAGTCTTCTTATACTTCAAAGTGTATATAACGGTGTGCAGGTCGGACGTCCTCGACCCCTCCCTCCAGTTTAGATTTACCCCCAATTGATGTGTTTCCACATTTGGCTATTTTCAAGATCAGTGAGAGATACCATAATGGAAATGTAACACATCAGAAAATTAATTAAAATTAACCATAAGGTTTCATGCAGATATTCTGGGGGAGAAGTAAAAGGGTTGCCAGAGCATATGTTCTGAGGTCTCCCAGCTCTCCTGGCCGGGGCAGACTGACTGTACTTTTCTGTGGGGTGCTCTCTGGCCCAGAAGTCCACAGCTTTGGGTCATAATTATTTAATATCTACTGACCAACTGAAGACTAGAAAATACATGGCTGCTATTTTTATTAGTATCCTTCAAGTTTCTAGATAATTTCGCCGTGTAATTGCTTATGACTAATTCTTCAGCTTTAATCTGTATGTAACATGAAGGTTGGTTCTAGTTTTGTTTTTTTGGGTTTTTTTGCCCTTGAGAAACATCTTTAAAGTCATAACATTGGTTTATCTTTTCCTTAAACAATATCTATGATCCACAATTCCACGCTGAGGTATATACCCAAGAGAAATAACATGGATCTACAAAGACTTAGATGTAAGTGTTCACATAAGCGTGATAAGAGCCAAACACTTTAAACAATCCAAATATCCATGACATAGTGAAGGGATAAATAAAACGTGGTATTTCCACAGGACGGAATACCCACTGAGAAGTACAAAAGAACTAAATACTGATACATGGGACAATACAGATTAACCTAAAAGACTATGCTAAGGGAAGGAAGCCAAACTCAAGAGTTTACATAGTGTATGATTCCCTTCCTGTGAATTATCTATTAAAGGCAAGACTGTAGAGACAGAAAGATCAGCGGTTGCCTGAGGTAGGCACAGGGATTGACCTCAAACGGGCATGTGGACCTTTTTTGGGTGATGGACATGTGCTAAAACTAGATTGTGGTAACAGCTGCATAACTACATACATTTGCTAAAAATCAAACTGTAGACTTAAAATAGATGCCATTTATGGCTTGTACATTATATCTCAAGCCGAAAAACAACAAAAACCCCAAATTGAAAAAAAAAAATCTATCACCTCTCGTTTCATGAAAACCATTATACTTAAAAAAAAAAAAAAAGTTATTTTGATCAATGAGCTTCATGGTTATTGAATTAATTTATTGACTTTAGGAAATTATTTGGGGCATGCTAAGTGAAATCAATCATGCCAAAACTTGGTTAGCCAAAGAATACCACTGTTCAGGGTCTATCAGTCAGGCTTCTGCCTAAGGGGAGGGCATAGCAGGTACTGCAGAGCCCCAGAGGAAGCATCACGATCTAGTGGGAGAAGTCCAGGGCCCAGGGACGGTGACTAACGTTGGTTCAGCATTCCCATCCATAACCAGGTTTGGGGTTGAGAATAGGTCTTCAGGTCTGAGGTTCTGAACAACACATGGTCTAGAATCCAGATACGTGTCTGAGCATCAAGACGTCAGGGGCTCAGCCACGGAGCTGCATGAGACCTGGCTGGAGCAGCAAGAGGACTGTTCTAAGCTTATGTTGACTTTGTATCTCAATGTCAGCTTGATAGCTTGTTATTGAGATATGAGCATATTTATTCATGTAAGGATATGAGTCATAATCATGAACTTAGAAAATATAGCTCCTGCATTGATACAGAACCCAAAGGTGTGTGAACCAGATACTTCAAATCCATTGTTGCAGAGGAGATGTAGGAGGAAGGCAAAAGGAATATTTTTTCCTTAGCACCTGAATTTTCAGAGTTTTCCATGAAGACCTCAAAGCAATGGTCATGAAGGAGCGTTATCATCCTATGACAAAGCATTACTCTAACCTATGAGGCAGCCAGAGGCAACTTGGCTGACTCAAGATGAGATTCTCACTTTCTTATTTCCAAAGCACTGTGACCTGTCATTAGTTGAGCTGCCAAATGTTCTCAGATAATTTTGCTATTATATAAAGGAGGTCTAAAGTATATCTCACACTTAAGTCACTTTAAGAGATTAAAGAGAAAATTGTTACTGTTCTTTGACAAAATTGTTATTGTCCTTTCCTAAGGAAAAAGGAAAATGATAGACAATAAGAGCACATTTAGAAATCGGCTAGTGTGTGTGTGTGTGTGTGCGCGCGTGCACGTTTGTACACGTTCCTTTATTTAGCATCCCTGTCCTAAAGCAATGGAATGGGTTGGGCAGGAAGTAGAAAAGCTGCTCATGAATCTTCAGGATGAGGGGATGGGGTGGAAGCACCTTCCGTTCATAACTTCCTCCCCTGTTGAATGCTGGCGGCTGTGGAGAAGGGAGGCCCGGTGGTTGCTGCAGCCATGCTGGGGGTGTACAGCAGATGGGTAACAAAGAGGGTCGACAAGTGTCCCTGTAAAAACACTGTGCTCAGTGACTACACCAAGTCAATCCAGCATTTATGGAGCACCTACTGTGTTCAGGATCCAGACCTTCAATTATAAATGGAAAAAATCCCTGAGCTTGAAGGTCCCACAGTCTTTGGTGGGAGAAGTTTGGGGTGAAGGAGAGCAGGAAATGTGAGCAGACACATCCATTTACAAAATTATTTCCAATAATGGATAACTGACCTGAAGCTTCCTTGCAGGGTGAACAGGAGTTAGGGTTACTTGATCCAATGTTCTGTTGGCAATCACAGCCAGCGCTCACAGACGTGCAGGAGAATGACCTCGTTTATTCACCTTGACATACGTTACAGGTGTGGAGAGACTCTGCTCTTCCTAGAACCCAAAGTTGGCCCTGTAATCCTTTGATGTTCTCTGCTGTGGGAAGAGGACAGGTGACTGAAGTTAATGAATAAGGTTTTTCTTGGTTCTGTTACTCACTAGTTGTATTATTTTTCTATTCAAAGTGGGTTTGTTATAAACACATGTAGTTGGGTCTTATTTTTTTATCTTCTCTGGCAATCTCTCTTTTAATTAGTGTATTTTGACCATTTACATTTAAAGTTATTACTGATATAATTGGATTACTGTCACATTTATAACTTCTTTATTCACTGTGCTGTTATTGCTTTTTGTTTGCTTTCTTTGGTTTTGAACACTTTGATTCCGTTTTGTCTCCTCTTAGAATATTAATTCCATTTCCTTTTTATGTCCTTTAGCGGTTGCACACGTTTGCATAGACGTGTACAACTTACCGAAGCTCACCTTCAAGTAACCCCGTCCTGCTTCATATGCAGTGCTTTCTGCTGAGAAGCCCATCAAAGGCACTCTTTGTTATATTGTTGTGGATTTCTAGCATTTCCTTTCGATTTTTCCTGGAGTTCTGATCTCTCTGCCTACATTAGCCGTCTATTCTTTCATGGGGACTACTTTTTCCATTAGAGCCCTCACCCTATTAATCAATTATTTTAAATTCCTTGTCTGATAATACCAACATTGGTGTCCTATCTGAGTCTGGTTCTGATGCTCTTCAGATTGTGTTTTTTTCTTGTCTTGTAGCATGCCTTGCAATTTTTTTGTTACTATTCAGACACTTGTAAGAGATAATAGGAACTGAGGTGAAAGGCCTTTCGGTGTGAGGATGTACGGTAATCTGGTAGGAGGAGTTGGGCTGTTTGATGTTTGCCTTAACTGTCGGTGCCAGAGGCTTGTTTTGAGTGTCCTTGTTGCTGTCTCTCTGCGGCCTTCAGGCTTCCCTAAGAACTCCCCCTTAAACAATCTGCACTCAGTTATATTTGATTCCTATTGATGTGGTGGCATGGTGTGGGGGAGGGGAAGTGTCCTATAATTTTAATGATTCAATCTCAGTCTTTTACTGGGCCTGTGTTTCTGGGCTGTGACCTTCACAAGAGATTCTTAGCATTTGTTCACCCTGGAGGTGAGAAAGGAAGGCTTGAGGTGGCTGCAATTGGGTAAATGTCCTTCTCCCATGTGGGATAAGGCTCTGGTAAAGTCTTTTCCCCTAGAGGAGGCTTTTATCATAGAGAATATTCTGGGCACATCTCAAAATGATGGCCTTTTGCCCCCACCTGCCAGAGCCAGCAGGGAATTTTTCTTTACTCTTCGCCATAAGAAACATGGAGTCCCCAGGAAAATCTGGAGAACACTCTAAGACTGGCCTCCCGAAGTTTCTCACTCTCAAGCTAGCCCACACTCAGCCTCCAGCAATTGGTCAAAATCACCATACAAGGGATCCTACCAGCTTATGGTTCCAGCAGCTTCCGCTCTAGGTAAGCTGATCTCAGCTGCGAAGCATCTCTGTATTCACACCATCGCTCCAGATTTCAGGCCAGCAGTTTGCCTTGTCACCTCGGTTCTCTGATGAGTACAAGAAAAAGCGTTTTTCTTTTCAGTTTTGTCAACTTTTTTCTTGTTAAGGACAGGTGTGACAACTTCCAAGCTCTTTACACATTGGACCTAAAACCAGACGAACACTTGTATAATCCTGAGCAGGTTGACTTTTCTGAATCCATTTCGCCCTTTATGAGATGGAGATAATGAAACTGCTAAGCCTACTTCCTGTTCCTATTATTTACATTAAAGCTTTATAAATAGAACACTACACTTACATAGGGGGTTATTATCTGTCAAGTTGGTGAAACTGTCACCAGGAAACAAGGTGGTGAACTGTCACCAGAAAATGTCTATTAAGCCAGAAATATTTCTCATCTCCCTTTGAAATTCCTGTGCTAAAAGAACGTAAAAGGCATGTGTCCCAATTCCACAGCTGGTCCATAATGTCCCCAGTGCTCCGCCATGCTCTTCATCTCAAGACCTTTGGATATGACAGTCATAAAAGGAAAAAAATCCCTGCCTACAAGGAACAGACCATTGGATGGTTATGTGTGCAAGAATTAAGCATGGTAGCACGTCATTGAAATCCCGATGTTTATTTGTTACAACAAGTAAAGTTACCTAATAAATTGGTATTTTGACATTGGGGCTGCAGTTACAAAAACTTGAAATACTGACAATAGTTTAGTGGTAAGAGGTTGGATGGCAAAGAAAAAAAAGATACTGTAGCTCCAAAGACTGAGACTCAGGTTATACTGTGGTGAAATACTGAGTGAAACCGTCACCTGCGATAGTATGGATGACAGAGAGAAAACAGAGGCCGCTAGGGAAAGTGGCGGGAAAAAGGCCAAACGAGAAAGTGTATGGATTGTTCCCCTCCATAGTTACCAAGGGAGGGCTGAGGGGGGGAGGGAGGAAAAGGAGGGAGGGTGGAGAGAGATTGGAGGAGAGGGGGAGGGGGAGGGGGAGGGGGAGGGGGAGGGGGAGGGGGAGGGGGAGGGGGAGGGGGAGGGGGAGGGGGAGGGGGAGGGGGAGGGGGAGGGGGAGAGGGAATTGGCTAGTTTTGTCAGGCAGAAACAAAAATTCCAGAAATTTGGGCCCTTGCTGTGTTACAAACATTGAGCATTATAAATTCCAGGCAATAGGAAATAAGAATGAAAAAGGCTTTGACCAAGGCCCATTAAAACTTACCAGGTAAACAAAGTGACTCAGCCTTGAGCAAAACAAAGATTATGGAGGTGATATTCCCACCCAAACCTTGTTTTGGACGGCTTCAAGGTAACTAGTAGTAAGTTGACAGAGTTTGGCTTGGGGGCAAGGAAGACAAATTAACTCCTGCTCTCTTCTCTAATCCTCCCAGTGTACCTGCTGCCCCTTCGGCTGGAAACCGTCCCCACTCAGCCTGGGCCTGCGTAGCCCCTCCCGGCACTTCCCACGCGTCTCCTCTCCTGTGAGCTGTTCTGCTCGGCTCTGGAATAAGCTCAATGTTACTCCTAGACTTTTCCCACCAGCCACCCTCTCTGGCTGCCCATCCCTTCACCTGGAGTTGTCTCCTCTGCTTGGGAATGAGTGGGGCACCCTGCCCCATGGTGGCACCCCTGGCTCACTCCCATCTTGGCACTCGGCCGTGTGGTGGCCCTCCAGCCCCGCCCGTGACAGGTCGCCAGTCAGCCCAGAAGGCCCAGGGCTGAGGGCATATGGCTCCTGGAACAGCTGAGGGCACAGGCTAAGTCAGCCGTCTGCGTGACGACGCCTGCCAGATGAGGGTGATCCCCAGTGAAGTCAGGGCACTTGCTGCCAGGAAGGACATGGCCAGGTTGGCTCCAAGTCATGTTTGTAAAGCTCGATCTGGGTAGCTGTGTGGGGAAAAACTGCCTCAAGTGACAGAACTGGACACTCACTCTTAAGGCCCGGAAGGAAGTGGATTTTGGAGATAGAAGAAAGGACCTCAGTGGAGGGTGAGGGGCTGCAGAATTCCAGGGGCGGCTGTGAAGGGTCAGGAGCCAGTGGGTAGCGGTGGGGATGGGAAACCCATTATTTTGGACATACTGTGACATGTCTAGATGTTCTGGTGATCTCTAGTTGTTTGGCAAAATCTGTTAGGAAAATGACGCAAATGCCAAAAAAAAAAAAAATCTAAAAGTCAAAGGGGTTAGGGGGTCAAGGAGGGACCCCAGGTGTCCAACCTTTATTTCTGAGAGAAAATGGTCTTTTCTTTTTTTAATTATGACTAACTTTAAGGCCTTAAATTCACACGTTATTCACAGTTACATTTCAACTAGGAAAGAGGTAATCGATCAGCTCATTAGGTGTGAAATGATTTCAACAAGACTTCGCTAAAAATTTATAGAAAAGTAACGCACGTTACATCCTGTGTGTCAGTTGAGGGTGAGAGGTTGTATCACACTGTTGACCCGCCACCCCCCCCACCCCCAATAAAGGTTGCGGTCGGTCGCACTTGGGCCTTGCCTCCCTCCACGGTCCTGTCACCAGCAGCCATCCGTGCAGGCCTGCGCCACCCATCACTGCTGCCAGGCCTCGGGGACCGTGCATGGCCACACAGGACCTTCCCTGGAGTTGGAGCACAGGTCAGGTTTGGCACATGTTTTTATTTTACTTTCACATTTACAAACTCAAGCAGCCCTTTTCAGAAAGGGAAGTCTGAGGCTGCCTGGAAGAAAAGCTGGGCTCATGGGCAATGCACAGAGTTGGGCACTTGGGTCTTTTCAATTGGGAAACTGTCCCGTATCTCAAGGGCCCTCATGGTCAGATGGCATCTGGTGGCCGTGGCTTGCTCCTCGGTGCATGGGAGATGCGTTACTTGAGGCTGCCTCTGTCCAGGGTTTTATTGCTGGTGAACCTCGTTATCCAACTTAGAGTCTGGGATGATCGCATGATCAGAAAGGGGTCTGTCCAGTGGTTAGCGCTTTGCTGAGACGAAAAGAAACTGAAACGTAAACTACGCTGACTCTGCAATGCTGCCAAGCTGTCTGGGTTGCCCTGGAGGAGACAGGCAGAGAAGCCCCCGTTGCCCCCCCAGGTGGAACGAAGATGACAGGGGGACAAGGATCAGGACAGACATGCCCAAATCCACAGCAGCCGAGCGCCAGAACCCAACCAGCTCTTCCTTTTGCTGTGCCACATTCTCTTAAAACCCCCAAAGATGTTCCCCTTCTCGGGTCGAAAGAACCTACACTCCCCTCAGTTTCCAAAATTGTATCTCTTGGGCTGAATGAGACAATCACTTGGCAGGCAGAGGTTCACAAATAGGGACTAGCGGTACACAGGCATGTATTCTGGACGGATGGATTGCCAAAAAGTGCCCTCGGCTCACCACTGAATTTCATAGGAAGATAGTCATGGAAAAAATGGTTTGCCTCTGTGGTTACAGCAGCGCCAAGATGAAAGCCAGAGGTGTAATTTTATTACTCAGATGTGGTCCTGTATCAGCCCCTGCAATTTCTGTGAACCATTAGCTTCTCATGTCTCCTGAAAGGACTGGGTGCCATTCCTGTAATCCCTGGGTGACAGGCAGGACCACTCCACCATCCAGGGCAGCTGCAAGGGGAGCTGCCCGCCTCCTTAACAGCTAAGGGAAGGGACTCCTAACGCTGTATAATTTTTCCTCCTGGTCTGTCAGGCTGCAAATGTTTTGTCCTTTTCCCCTTCTAAGGAGAGCACAATGGCATTGGCAGGGGTGGTGGGCGAGGCCCTCAGTGCACCTGATGTTCAAACTAAGCCGTAACGGTCAGGGTGCAGCTTCACCGGCTGAGGCACACACGGGCCCGTTGGAGACTGCAGGAGTCTTCCAAGGAGTGTCCTTTCTGTCCTCGGATCTCCACCTGCTCAGCCTCTGCTCTAACAAAGATATCTGAATTCACAGTCCTATGCATTAGTTGAGCAAAAAATCTGGCTTCTGATACCCAAAGAGCTTAAAGTCCCCTTCGAAACGAGCATACAGGCGCCGGATGTCTCGTTTGCTGATGCCCAGAAAGTAGAGCTCCACCTTGGTTTTATTATACACGGTGATGCCCGGTGGGATGGTGGGGTACGACACCAGGTGGTCTATGCCCGCCTCCTTTAAGATGTATGGGGCGTCGTCCTCCAGGGTCTCGTGGTGGCCAATCACACTGTATGTTATCTCGCAGGGTGCACACAGTTCTACGTATGTCACCCAGTGGATGATGTGGTCCCCAAATTGAAGGTCCAGCCATCTATGGTTTGGATCGCCCAGGTAGCGCACAAAATCTTCAAACTGGATGCCCCTGGTCTCCGTCCGGTTCCTCCTGTACTTCCGGATGATGCCAGGGGCAATCTCATGCCTGTACCAAGGTTCAAAGCGGGGGTTATGAACAAACTTATCCTTAAACGCAGAAATCAGTCTTTCGAAGGGATCTCTTACGATGAAAAACTTGAAATATGTTTTCAAGCTAAAGGAAAAAAATGAAGAGAAACGAGGTTAAGCTGATGCTGTTGGTGGCAACAGCTGTGGGGGTGGGGGGAGGAAAGGACAGCTGGAGCAGCTATCATTGCTTCCTGAATCCTCACGGGGTCCCAACACCAGTGCAACACATGCATCTCTTACTTAATTCACTCAGCCGTCATCCGAAAGCAGATCCTGTCATTAATGCCTTTACAGGAGAGGACATGGGTCTAATATACGGTGATGGAAAGAGAACTAACTCTGGGTGGTGAACACACAATGTGAGACATAGATGATGTATTACAGAATCGTACACCTGAAATCTATGTAACTTGACTAATAACTGCCACCCCAATAAACTTTAATTAAAAAAAAAAAAGAAAAGAAACTTTAACTGTCTAAGGCCACAGGACCTGTCCTCGTGGATCACTGAGAAAGCATCTATTTAACCATGTTTTGTTTTACGTATTTCAAAACTTTAAGAATGTTGAAAAGTTTTGTTTCTGGGCAGAAAATCCTAAGGGCAGGAACTCTGAGTCAGGAACAGCTGAGGCCAGAGAAAGTTACTTTAAAGGTTTATCTTTAAAAACTCAATTCAAAATTGACAGGACACGGGCGGGAAAATAAGAGGGGGTGGGTAAGAGAACATGGGCGAGCAAGGCTTCAGGCTGCAGCTGGCAGGAAAGGTGGCCTGGGAGAGCTGCGGGCAGTGGCAGCGGTGGCGCAGTGGCACCAGTGTGAAGGGCCCGCGGCAATGACGGTGACAGCACAGGGAGGACACTGCTGTCATAACGCTGGAAGGGCCCATGGCAGGGACGGTGACAGCACAGCGAGGACACCGCTGTCATTATGCTGGAAGGGCCCGTGGCAGGGACGGTGACAGCACAGCGAGGACACCGCTGTCATTACGCTGGAAGGGCCCATGGCAGTGACGGTAACAGTACAGCGAGGACAACGCTGTCATTACGCTGGAAGGGCCCATGGCAGTGACGGTAACAGTACAGCGAGGACACCGCTGTCATTACGCTGGAAGGGCCCATGGCAGTGACGGTAACAGTACAGCGAGGACAACGCTGTCATTACACTGGGAGGGCCTGCGGCAGTGATGGTGACAGCACAGCGAGGACACCGCTGTCATTAGGCTGTGCTGACGCTCAGGCTCCGCACGGCTTCAGCCGTTCCCTCACAAGGCCCCAGGAGTGCTTAGGAGGGTGGCAGGAGGCCCTGGCCCGGGAGCACCTCTGACCTGAAGGTTCTGTACAAGCTGGGAAGACCGGGTGACTGGGGCAGAAGGATTGAAAAGCAGGTGGGGAGCAAGAGGCCAAAGTTTGGTGGATCCCTGACATTCTTATTCCTTTTAAACCTTGTTCTACGGGGCCATTTCATAGCTAATGAAGAGAACATTTCAATTTATTAGCTAAGTAATTTTTTAAACGCCAGCGTCCACTCCTGCCGTGATCGCTGGGGTCTGCCTCTTGGGTCTGTGTGGGGCCCAGTCCACACCACCCCTCAGGCAGCCACGGTTGGAAGCAGGCATAATGCCTTTGGGAAAAATGAAAAACGAAGTGGGGTTTCCCTGCCACCTAAATCCCTTTTTCATGAAATAACAAGCACACTCAATAAGGAGTCCATAAAACACAACCAAAGCAGAGCAAAAACGACCACTCATTTCTATTAAGAAAATGACCAAACTTTCATTTTAAAGGACTGCGTGAAGGTGAGGGCAGAGAGGCGTTCTGAAATTCTCATCAAGATTTGTGAATTTAAAGGCACTGAACGCCGGGTGTACTCAGCTGTCTCTCACGAATGCAAACCAAGAGCCCCCAGGATTTCCTGGCGCACTGTGGGGTACCTGGCAAGTACAGCACCGTGTCCAGGGTTTTGTAATAGCAAAATCCCCTCCTGTAGGAAACTGCCCCTACCGCTTCTGAATTTCTGCATCACTGAAGGAGGAGAGACGGGGAAGGCCGTTCTTCTCGTGGTCATGAACCACGTTTTCAGGGATCTCTTCGATGGAAGGAAAGGCTCCTGGGAAGTAAACAAGAGAGAAGGTGAGTTGGCTGGCTCAGTGCCACCCTTAACGAAGATGCCCATCTCTTAACTTGGACCCACATTCCCCACAAGCCATTCCCGAAATCCACGGCAAGGCCTTTGAATTCCCATGGCTTCTCCTGGCAGGACGAGAGAGTGAAGAAAAGCTTTTGGCAATCTGTAAGCCAACAAGGAAACACGTTAGGGGGAGGTCAAGGGAGGGAGGGAGCACGGGAAGGAGATAAGGGCAGCATCTACTGGTAACGCACGCATCCGGGTTAAAACGGCCATGAAAGAAAGATCCCTGCGTGCAGACAGAATGTCAAAAACCAGGGTACTTATTCTACTACGAAACAGGGGAGATGCCAGACTACGCCCACAACACCCTCCCAACAGGCGAGGTGCTCCCAGCACCCCCGCCCCCCACGCCTCAGGTGGCTCCTCGGGAACCTCACAGCACCCTGACTGGCACGGGGCAGGGATGTGCTGGGACTATCCGGCTATGTGGTGGGGCTGACGTGACGCTGAAGCAGGAGCACAAGGAATGACTGAGGAGAACACAGGCCAGGGGCAGGGGCCACAGGGCCTGAGCCAGGCTGATGAGGAGCCTGGGGGGCCTGGCCTTGGGATGGTGCGCGGAGCAGACTCTCTCCTCTTTTCTCAACTGACACAAATGGAAATGAAGCGGCATGACCGGAGGTTTTAGCCAGGCCACTGCCACCTTCACGTCCACCGTGTTAATCTTGTGCTACATGCCGAGTCTGGCAGGGAAGAATCTCCGCTGGGCCATCTCAGCAGCGGCCACAGCCTTGTCTGTTCTATTCATTCCTCCCCCAAACACTCACACACCAACGCAGGGCTGTGCTAGGTGCTGCGGAGGGCTGTGAAATGAGCAAGGCTGGAAATGAACCAGCTCTGCAGATGTGCACCCGGACCTGCTCAGGCACCTGTCCCCACCCAGGTGGGCCAGGGACGACGGCAGACAGCCACAATGGCAGCCCGTTTTCTATCAAACTACCTGGCAGACCCACTCCTCTTTTTGTCCTGCCCTTGTAAGTGGGTGTTTTCTTCCTTAGCAGCTGATACTTCATGCTGTGGTAGCAGATTTGTTAAGACTTTCATATATTCGTTGTTTTAAATTTGATTTGTAACCTCAGTCTACAACGTCAAAAATCCAACATGCTGTCCGATTACTCAAGAAGCACATTCACTGCATACCAAAAAATGAGGCCAGTGTCTCGCTTTTCTCCAACCAAGCAGTGAAAAGGCCAAATGACAGCAAGCTGAGCACTGTCTCTGAGAGCAGCAGCAGCAGGGGGAGGCAGGAGGACAGAGAGCAGGGGCCACCTCCCTCCGTGCTCCCAGGTCTCATGCTTGATCCAGGAGTCAACTGCTGTGGTCTGCAACTCGGGGTCTTTTCAAGCTGAATTTAACCAGCAGAGCCCATAATGATCTTGGACCAGTTCAAAGTGGAGTTTAAACTAATAAACAGTGTCTGAAAAGCATGGTAAGTAATCAAAACTGTAGTGTATGAGGTCACTTTGCTCATAATTTGTTCCTGAGGAAACATCAGATTTCCTGACACAAGGCAGACACACCCTCTGAATATGGACGCTCGCTGTGAAATGGGAACCATCTCTTCTTACCCAAGTGGCACAGAATATTTTGTCTGCGGGTGAAGACGCCCCCAGACCCACCGGCAGGGCTCCCCTCCCAGGCACTGTGTGTGGGCTCTTCTCACTCCAGGAAAGGCAGCTGTGGGGGCAGCTTCCTGGTGGCTCAGTGACCCTGGACCCTTGACTTACAAGGACAGAGCCTGTGACTAGTAAGAAGCAACGCCATGACTCTGAAGGATGACTCTGCTGGGTGGGCAGGCTGCCTGAGATGGGGACCCTGCAGTGAGAAGTGAGGAGACCCTGGCCTTCGGGGAGGCCCTTTGAAAACAGGCAGGATCTGAATGAACCAACTCTTGAAGGATAATACCGACAGGAAAATCAGAGAACTCTCTGTAAGGTCACCAGCCCTCTCGGGAGACGCCCCGAGTGACCCTCCCGGGCCCAACCCCACGGACGACGGCACAGCACTGCGGCACGCACCATTTAACACGATCAGCACTTTCTTCCACTGAGTGTTGCCCACTTTGGGAGTCTGGCAGAAAAGGATCTTGTGCTTGTCACAGACGAATATTCGGTCGAGGACGAACTTGGACACTGCCGTGTGTGAGAGGCTCTTCAGGGCCTCGTCCCGGCAGACGTTTCGGATGAGCTCCAGGCGCTCCATATAGACCAGGGGCTGAACAAGCCGGCTGTCCGAAAGCATTTTCCCAGTCGGCTGCAAGGAACAGGAGGCAAAAGGCGCTCAGGCTTCATTACTAGAAGACAGGAGGCCCCCACGAGGCCCTGCCGAGACCGCCAGGTCATCCAGAGAAGCGGCCTCACAAACACAGCAGGGCTCTCTGGCCTGAGTCTCCCTCGGGGGCCTGAGATTAGGCTCTAAGGGTATGTCGGACCAGAGCTCAGAGACAGGGAACCTTCATTCCTTCAGCCTCAGCTTGGACAAACCCAGGAGCGGATGGGTAGGCTGTCTGCCTGTCACTCTGCTGATGGCATATGGCCCATCATTTCCCAGAAACAGCGGGATATTTTCACTCGGGGGTTTTAGTGAAGGCCAGTCTCTGCCCCCTTCGTTCTTCCTCGCATTACCCTCATGTGATTCTGAGTGTGCATGTGTGGACTACACCTAAGGACAAACTGTTTACACACACGGTGACTGTCCTGAAGATATTTTGGTGTAACAGTATATCTGGTCTATTGAAACAGTATATCTGGTTTATTAAAAAACAAAATACCTTAGGTCATTACGTTTTAAAAATGCAGAACGCATGACTCCATTTCCTCAGTGACCAGAACATCACGCTGCTTCTCTGTAATGCTAGTGAAGGAGGGGGAAGGTTTTGCTCGGCACTCCTGCCCATGGGACAGAGGTTTAGGCCCCATGAGCGAGTGCAGGAGCACACTGGCGCTGGTTTGTCCTCCAGTCGTCAAACCAGGTGAGCAAAGTGTATGCACTGTGGGGTACAGGCTGTGATGCCAGAAACCCTTGCCTACCAGGAGAGTGAGCCCAAAAGCAAGCAGAGGTGGGCGTGCTGAACACCCACCCCCATGATCACCGAGTCTGCAGGACAGTTGGGAGCACAGCGTCGGGCTGGGGCTCTGAGCTAGGACCCTAGCTGCATGAAGGAAGAGCTGTGCTGCTTTTATTCTGTGATGTCTGCATTTCGAAGTGAGGTTTTGATCATCTCTGCATTATCTGGAATAGGTCTTTGAGTAGGTTTCCCCCCCCCCTCAAAAAAAAGAAAAAAAGGATATAGTCAGTGGCACTTCTAGCCCATGTGCAGCTAAGACAGGTCCTCTGTTGCCTTCACATAGAATACAACTCGAGGAAAATACTGGAGTCACAGTTCTCCACAAGAAATTCTTGAATTGAGGCCTCACTGCGTACTGACTACTGCAGAGAAGTCCATGACTCCCCTCACCCCCCAACTGTCATTTCTTTCTAGGCAACCCATTTTTAAATACCTGAGTGGCTTGTAGCATTTTTCCTCTTATGGTTCTAGCACTTTCAACATTTTACCAGGGTATGTCAGTGTGGGTCTTTTCACTGATTTTGCCTGGAAGGCAGTGAGCCCTTTCCACCTACAGCCTCAACTCAGGAAATGTCCTTTCATTGGGATGTTTGGGTGGGGAAGGAGTTTATTTAAGACAGAGGGAAAAAATACCTTATGTTACTGTGTTTCCCTGAAAATAAGACCGGGTCTTATATTAATGTTTGCTCCAAAATACCCATTAGGGCTCATGTTCAGGGGACGTCACACTGAAAAATCATGCCAGGGCTTATTTTCCGGTTAGGGCTTATTTTCGGGGAAACACAGTAGCAGGCCTATGAGAGGAGCTCCAGCATCACCCACAGGGGCTAGACTCTGGTGCAACAAGGGGCCAAGCAAAACCCTGCCCTTTCCTCAACAGTTACAGAGAAACATAACTGTGGTAACTGTGTGCTTATCTTGGGGAAATGGAATCACAGACCACATATATACACACATATACATATATACATATATGTGTGTATGAGGTGTGATCAAAAAATATGGTGAATGTTTAAACAAAAAAAACTTATTATAGTAAAAGACACATTGCCATTAACCCCCCTCAAAATGCTCCCCCTCGCTTCGAAAACACTTTTCCCATCATTCTTGCCATTTTCTGAAGCAGTTCTGGAAGTCCTCTTTCGTGAGTGTCTTTAGTTGCACTGTTGTGGCTGCCTCGATGTCCTGAATTGATTAAAAAACGTGTACCTTTCATGGTCATTTTGACTTTGGGGACGAGCCAGAAGTCACACGGTGCCAGATCTGGTTTGGATAAGGTGGATGAGGACACACCGTAATGTTTTTATTTGACAGAAATTGCTGTACCAGAAGCCATGTGTGACATGGAGCGTTGCTGTGATGGAGGATGAAGTAAAGACACTCACGAAAGAGGACTTCCAGAACTGCTTCAGAAATTGGCAAGAACGATGGAATAAATGTGTTAGAAGCGAGGGGGAGTATTTTGAGGGGGATTAATGGCAATGTATTTTTTACTGTAACAATTTTTTAAATTTAAACATTCACCATTATCTTTTAATCACACCTTGTACATATATACGTGTGTGTGTGTGTGTATATATATATATATATGTGTGTGTGTGTGTGTGTCTACATGTATAACGCCTCAACAAATGGTTTTGAAAAAGGAAATATACAAAAGTTGATGTTTTTTAATTTCAATTTTGTGTATTTTTAAAAATACACAAGTATATATTACTTCTTAGTAAAATACTCGATTTAAAAATATTGGCTGGGGGCGGCATGTAAAAAGACTTCTAGGAAGTTCTAGAAAGCTCTTCAAAGTCCTCCATTAATTATTTCTACCATATTTGGGTATTTTCTGTATCCAAAGGCGGCTCTGCAAAGACAGCACAGCATTTTTCTCTCTTCCTTCAGCTCAACCTTCCACTAAGTAGAACCACAACCCTCTACCAGAGCCCCCTCTGGATTTCCTTGCAGGGCTGGTGTGTCCCTTTCTTTCCATCCACAGGCCCCTTCTCTCCTTCCCTTCCTCCCTTTTTCTACAGCGTGACAACCACTCTTTCCAGCCACTTCCTGAAGTCTTCCTCAGGGCCTTCGCACTGCCCAGTAAATCAGAGATGAATCCTACAGCTGGCAAGGAAGACCCAAGATGGGCTCATCTGATTTTCCTTCTCAAAAGAACGTTGACTTAAAAAAAGCCAAAAAAGCTCCCGTTCCCAATTATGGCACAGACCCTTCAGCACAGCTTTAGAACTCAGAATGTCTGTAACACAAGAGGCTGTGTATTAATGCTCAATTCAGAATTCTACTGCTTTGTTAGGGAGCAGAACCATTTGTATGACAAACATTTACTGAGTCTTTACTCTGTGCTTAGACAGTCACAGCCTTTCGTGGAGACACCGGGAAAGCCTCCACTGAGTAAGAACACACGCGCACACGCATTTGTGAGTGAGTGTGTGTGTGTGTGTGTGTGTGTGTGTGTGTAGGTGAGGGAAAGGCAATTCTGAGCAGGGTGGCCATTTCCTCCACTGCCACCCCTCTGGCCACCTCTAGGTATGATCCTGTTTGTCAGCATTTTGAAATGTTTCTTCTGCTATGTCTATTTATTCCCTTAAAGTCACACAGAACTTCTCCCCAAGATTTCAAAGCAGATGGTTCTTCTAAATTAACTTTATTAAATGGGCCAAAATGCCCTTGTTATTATAGCTGTTAAAATGCTCTAGGCTTGCCAGACAATCCATTAATGGTGCAATGGTATCAACCTGTCCTCCCCGAGGGACTGGGCCAGTTGCAACATGGGAAAAGGATGTAAGCCTTCTAGAACACTCGAGAACAGGCGCGCTGGAAATACCCTACCCCTAACCCTAACCCCCCCACCACCCGCTCCCTGCTCTTCTTCCTGGATCTACTCGAACCAAACTCCCTGACACCAGGCCCTCGTCCAGGACACTCTCGCTGTCTCCTGTGTTTGACAGAATTTCCTGGGTGCTCCTGGTGGAGGGAAGAATGTCTTGGGGATTCCTAACAGCTACTTTTTGAGGTGAAGACGCTGTGGAAGTGAGAGTGGGCACTGCAGACCTACCCCCTCTGCTCCTTTGCAGACGGACCTCTGTTCTTCCCCAAAGAGCACCGCCAGCTGCCGGGACCTCACACGTCTCCAGGGACCAGCACCAGCCACCTGCCTTCCTGCTTTGATAAATGGGGTCTAACGCAACCTCATTCTCTCATGGACCCCAACACTTGCTCACTTATCCAGTGAGTCTCTCCTTTCTCCTCAGTCTGTTCCAATGTTTTTAAATCTCAGATCTAATCCCAATCACAAATAACACTAAGGAGCAGTGCATCATGGGGCAGCACCTCCACACAAGTTCTACTGAGAAACTGCAGGAAAATCTCTGTCACTTTTAAATTTGCTTTTCTTCAAGCTTAAATATTAAATACAAAGAAAATAATCGTTCTCAGTCAGGTGTGTTCTCTCACTAAGAGCGATTTCTATTTTTTTCCTTGCACATATACAAAACCAATTTTAATATCTGATACCATTTCCTACTATCTCCCATTCAAATATTCAGCTACATTATGTACAAAATAAACTTTTAAAGGTAAGCTATGCATCCTGGTCTCCTTCAAAAATCACCTTTCTTTTGGGAAAACATGCGCTGAGTTTAACGTCATCTGATGACTCCTGGTCTCAGAGAATTGTGTCTGACTGCTGTCCCCATGTCCCTCTCCTTATATGAGTTTTCTCCTTGCAGCTGAGTGTTATGAGAATCAATGGGCTGGGGCGGCAGGAGGAGACAGAGTACTGAGCCGAAAACCCAGACCCACTACTTTCTGTCCACGACATAGTCAAACCCAATGAAGTGCTTTGTAAATTGTAACGCACGTGGAGGTGTCGTCTTTTCAGCCACAGTGGCTCCTGGAGGCCAACAGTCTTTATAGGAACGCGCGCCTCCCCCCCAGGATGCTGTTTTTTCCTATGCAATCATTGCTGCTGCAGCATCCAAGCGGTGCCCTGCCTCAAAGCACTTTCTTTACTCCTCTTGCAAAACTCTCACCCTTCCTTGGTGTCATTATTGATCCAAGTCACTAAACATCAACTTCCTTATCTCTTCCTATTAGAGCCACCCTCCTATTTCCTACAGGTTTGTTTCTTATCTCTGTCCATCCGCACACTCCTTGCCCTGGGACACATCTTAACCGAGAAGCAACATTGCAGGCCCATCTCATAGGAGCTGTGCAGACTGGATCTTTATTCCGTCCGTGTCCTGTGCAGTTCACGCCAGCAGCACGTTACTCTGGCCAGGTGCGTGCTTTTTAGCCTTTGCGGGGTTCTAAGTTGTTGTCCTTACACTGCAAGTCACCGACAGGAACTGTCCCTTCTCTGTGCTTTAACTCTGGGCTGATTTACCTATTCAGAGTTTGCTCTACCCACTTCATTCCTTCCGGCACAACTGCACCCTAAATCTTCCAGACCCAGAATGGGGGGGTCAACATGTGAGAGGGGATCTTAAGAGGACACCCCTCATTTTGGCTGAGGGATGGCGAGGGATTTATGTGCAAAAGGAGCCTGGGGAGAAAGATCTGGGTCAGAATGTCACGGAAGGTGAAGGCTGGGGACAAGTCAGCAGCCTTGGGCGCTGCCACTAACTCCCGCGGAATTTGGGAAGATCAGCCTTTTTCCTAAACTCAGTTCTGTCATCCACAGCACTCCCAGGCTGAACTAAAGCTCTTCTGCCCAAGACCCCTTCTAACTCTAAATTTCCATGATTCTGGGGCAGATCTTCTCCCATGCTCTTGGCTTTCTCCTGACCTTGCCCAACACCCTGCACTCCCCTGGCAAGGCTCATTCTCGGCTGGTCAGGAATTCAGCACAATCAACATTTACAGAGCAGCCGTGATGTACAAAGCACTGCGAGAGACACAAAAATAGATGTGGCCGTGCCTCCCCCAAAGAGAAGCTAAAAAGATGAGCAGAAACATGCAGAAGTGACAAAAGCAGTGACTGCAAAGCAGAACACAATGGTAAGTGGAAATAGCTGATGAGCACACAAAGGGAGGAGAAGCTAGTGCCCACGCATCAGGGACTGCAGGCAGGTAGCAGGTGAGAGGGAGACCCCACTGGTAAGAATGGGAAGAGGTGGCCCTGCTCCTCTGCTGACCGGGCTGGAGGGGACAGTGCCCCTGCCTTGCTGTGCCCACCTTCAGTTCCTCAGGGACGTGCTTCTCTCCTGGCAACCTCCCCGCGTCCGGCATGGCTGTCAGGAACAGGAACTCCTGTTTGGCACTGTAGGCTAGGAGACAGACAGGTTAGAACATCTTGTCATGGAGGAGTAGACACACAGGCTGCTGCGACAGAAAAGAGGCCCCAGAAACAGATCCACCCAAACATGCCCAACTGGCATCTGACATGTGCAGAAGCAATTCAGGAGAGGAGGAAGTCTTCTCAACAAATGGCGCTCGAGCAACTGGACACCTAAAGGCACATAAAACTACAGAACTTCTTAAAAACATAGGAGAAATTCTTCGCAAAAACTAATAACGTGAACCTCCTCAAAATAAAAAATTTACTCTGCAAAACACCCATGAAGAGCATGGCAAAACAAACTGTAGACCAGGTGAAAAATCTGCAAACCACATATCTGACAAAGGAGTAAGTAGTATCTAGACTATGAAAAGAATTCTCAACACACAACAGTAAAAAAGGAAAGAAAGAAAAAATCCAATTAGCAAATAGGCAAGACATGAACAGACGTTTCACTTAAGAGGATATATGGGCGGCAAATAAATACATGAAAGGATGTTCAACATTGTTAGCCATCAGGCAAAAGCAAATTAAACCCACAGTGAGACACCACTACATACCTATCAAAATGCCTAAAAAACAAAATAGTGAAAATACCAAATGCTGGTGAGGATGCAGAGAAAAGTGAATCACTCATACATTGCTGGTGGGAATGTAAAATGGTCCAGCCACTCTGGAAAACACTTTGGTCATTTCTTTAAAAACTACACATGTAATACCATGTGACCCAGCGACTGCACTGCCAGTCATTTATCCCAGAGAAATGAGAATTTCCAAGTTCACGCAAAACCCTGCACACAAATGTCTGGAGCAGCTACGTTTGTAATAGCTCCAAATTGGAAACAATCCAGATGTTCTTCAACAGGTGAACGATTAAACAAACGGGGTACTTCCACCATTGACTACTACTCAGGAATAAAAAGAAACAAACTATTGATACACACAAGTTGGGTGAATCCCCAGGGATTTTTTTTTTTTTTTTTTTTTTTATGGTGAGTTAAAAAAGCCAGTGCCAAAAGGTCACATACTACATATACTCTTGAAATGACAAAATGGTTGAGAGGAGAGATTAGTGGTTGTAGGGGCGGGTTATAGAGTGTATAGCTGAGTGTATAGCATTTCTCCCAGAAATGTGAGAGGGAGGAGAGTGTAGCTATAAATGGACGACAGATGGGATGCTTGACTGTATTAATGTCAAAACCCTGCCCCCAATGCTGCACCATAGTTCTGCAAGCTGCTACCACTGGGGGAAACTGAGTCACGGGACACAGAACTCTCTCTGCTACTTCTTACAACTGCACGTGACTGCACAATGTTCTCGAAATAAAAAGTTGAATCAAAAAAGAAAAAAGAAGTTACATTTAGTGCTTACTCATTAAAAATTCATGGGAACTGAGGTGAGACTAGAGAAACCCTACAGACAAAATGCTAGTCCAGAGTAATAATTTACAGCAAACTGATTTCTGGGAAACCTCTGGGGCAGAATTTGAAGATAATTTTCAGATCTCTACAATCAAAGAAACATTTACTTTCAAAATTTTGCAAAGCCTACTATGTAATTAGAAAGAACAGATATCAAATAAAAGCCTAAAAATCAGCATAACAAAGCACGAACAAAGGCGCAGTTCATTTTTTAAAACAAATCAAAACCTACTCCTCTTAGGTCGCTAACACCAACCCTTTGCACACTGTCCTGCAGCACCCCCTGCCCAGGTTACTGTTAAACATTGCCCCCCCCCCGGCTCCCCCCCTCCCCCGTCCCTTCCCAGGCAGAACAGCACCTGTGACCTGATGTCTTCCCTGCACAGAAAACACCTTCCCAGCATCCTGACTACAGGGATCCCATCTGCCCATCGCCCTCTGAGTTACCTGCTCCAATATAAACCTCTCTCCCACACACCCTTATGAACCCCACTGAAATCTTTTCCCCATTTTCTCTGTTTGAGTTAAAATGCAAGTAACCAAAGCTGTGCACAGGAGCTGTTCTGGGCCTGCATGAGGACGAAGTGTGCTGTGTACGGTGCAAAAGCAGAGGAAAGCATCAGCGCCGTCTGCTGAATGCTCTGAGGGCTGAGGGACCAACATCTGTCCCTCTTGTCATCCTGAAGCACTGATGTGCTAATAAAAAGGTCACAATCCACTCCCATGTGGTCATGTCCTGTTCCAACGGCGTCTTCTACTACTAGCTCTGCTGCAGGTTCAGTGGGTTTCGTAGAAGCCTAAGCTTCCTTAACAACATTTTACATAGGACAATGTCTCCTGAATTCTAAACAATCGACTTACGATGAATTTTTGACAAGTAACCTATTTCACACACTCAGAAGCACACAGAACAGGCTTCGGTAGCTATGGAACGTCTCACACCGGCCAATCATCTCCCAATTTTTATGATTTTAAGCCTCCTGGTATTCGCTCCCCTACTCCCCTTGGCCCTGATTCAACCAGGGTCAAAAAATCTCACAGCACAACTTATGTCTGGTTTTTCCGTTGCTTTGCCGACAGCCATTTATTTTCAGCAGATGCCATTACGCCCACTGTGATCACAGAGTGGTTCCTTTCCCCACCCTGACTCTCAAGAGCAAGACTCCAGCTTCCGGACCAAGGATTCTGATCCTCCAGGAGTGGCCAGGTTTCTTCATAAAGCGTTAGCTCGCTTTGGTTACAGGCATCGTTATACTTATAATGTTTTACAAAACGTTTTTCAATTTGCCAGGGGACATACTGCCTAGTTTTCCTAGAAGTGCTCACAGGTACTCATCTCCCCAGGCATGCTGTGCAGCCAGTCACCCAGGGCCACCATTCTATCGCACGCTGGGCAAAGACAGTCAGGTCATGGGCTCTACAGCAGCGGACAGTCAAGCTGAGGGGCTCAGTGCAGGCAAAACACTGGAAGAGGAAGTCACACAGATAGTAGTAGCACAGCAGATGTACAAGGATGTCATTTCTGATTTCAAGTCTCAGGATCCCACGCCATGGAACTGTCATCACTGAATGGGATTTATTTCCGAATAATAAAGTCGAGTTATAACATCTGACCCTAGTTCAACATGAATTTGTTAACCAAGGATGAGTCACTGCCACAAATATCACCATGGCTTCCTTGCTGAACTGAAGCAAGACCGTAATACTATTTAAAAAAAGGTAAGCGCTGCCTTAAACAGCAGTTCAAGACCAAGCTGCTCTTCCTATCGGCCTAACTGGCAGAGAAATTATTAGAAACAGGTAGCTGAGGAGACACACATCCACCGAGGGATTCGGGAACAGAGCCCACTTCCCGGAGGACAGAGCCAGGAGCAGCCCCACAGAAAGCCGAATTACAACCAGCCGCTGGACGCTGAGACCAAGGACTCGGCATCTGCGGTACAGGAAGTGGACTTTCATCACACAAGATACACTGTGTCGTCAGTTATTTCCTCGTGATGATACTCCACACTGGGCTCTTGGTGCAAAAGCAAAAGGACTGCGAACACCAGTGAAGTACATTCTAACACATGAGAAAATCTCCCATGGCCACATGTGTTTACAAAGCTCTTTCAGTTTCCTGCTGGGGGTTTAAGTGCTGCCCCAGACAGAGGGGGCCCTAAGGCTAAGGGACTGTCCCCACTAAGTGCCAGTGCTCAGGGGCAGGAGATGCCACGACACCCGCCCGGGCCTCCAGGGGCTGAGTGTTTGACTCCTCCCAGGTGCTCAACCATCCAGACTGGCAAGACCCTGCGTGTGGCTCGCTGCCTTTGTTCAGAACTCAGCCAATCAACACCCATCTTTGTGGTTCTAGCCAAGTACTTAGGGACAATTGGGTAAGATCCTCAGTGGTCAGGAAAGGCCAGGCTATGCCGTGGGCCTGACAACAAAGGGTTCTCTCTCTGAGCTCACCATTGCGGGGCTGACACGGCCCTCACCAGGGACACACCTGGGGGGCCCTCTCCATGCCTCCCCGAGTGGGAAGGGGGGGTGGGGCCAGGTGTGCGCCAGCTCTGACGTTCCCACCTGGAGCGGCCCATGCCCACAGCCCTCACACAATCACATGGAACCTCAAAGCACATGAGGACTCACCGCTCGCCTTGAGCTGGACAGGCTGCGGAGCAGCATGAGGCCCACCTCAGGTCTCTTCTCGGGGGGAAAATCCTACGTAAAGCTTTTCTCCTTCTCCACAGGTTTTCCCTTCTTTCCCTCTAATTTTTTGCTCCCCTTCACAAAACCCTCTGAGCATCTACACTTCTCTGAAAACATTCGGCATAAAACTTGCCACATCAAAGCAAAATAATCACTTATTTATCAGATACCACTGAGGAATGAGGTGCTTTTTAGAGATTATACTGCCACAGAATATTACGACTGAAACACACATCGAAGTAATTATTTTTGGTGGAAGTCTCATAAATACATTACCTATTCTCCTACTTCTTAAGACAAAATAAACAATTAACAATTTAACATCATGACCTGACTTTTAAGTGCCCTCCTTTCCAGGAGGTGACATTTAAAGGAATTGTGAATAAAATGTGTGGACTTAGTAACACGGATTTCATATTTTCAGCAGCTCTTTTGATTTCCCAGCTTTGTTGTACACTTGGGGTTCTCCACTGGGCCCCACTTCTAGGTTCTAAGTCACTAGGTCTCTCTCTGGTTGCACCCAAGCAGCGAGGTCTACAAAGAACCTCAATGACTCTGAGGCACCAGGGGAGGAGACCCACTGCTCTAACTCTTACTCAGAGGCCTCCATTCTCAGTGACGCATATAACTGCGCTGGAATAGTGGGCGAAGTGTCAAACTGTCAGGCTGAGATCCTGGTCTCACATTCCCACAACCCTCCAAGTTTGGGCCCCTGCTGTCCTGACAGAGGCCCTGGTCCCTGGGGTGAGCCGTGATTACTTGTGATGCCCCTGGCCACCTGGAGGTGTGACACCACCCTCCCGAGGCTGTGAGACCCTCAGGTTCTGACACGGAGCCATGCAAGACAAAGGGGTACTTGTGATAACAGCCCGTCGGGGCCCCAAGTAATCTACCAGTTACCCGAAGGCCTGGTAACTGGTACCGAGTGGCAACTGTGGAGCTGAGAACCAGCCCTCAGGGCTGATTTCAGAGCCACCCTCTTCTGCCTGCAGATCTGCCTTCAAACCTTGTTCCTGGAGACAGAGGGACTGGGAGCAGGAGTGGGGGGCACGGGGCAGCCCTCAGCACTGCAGGGACACACGGGAGCTCTGCGGCGGCGTAGCAGAGCCAGCAGCCTGTGATCACATGGACGGCACAGGCCGCACAGCCGCCAGGAGGAAACTGGGAAAACTGCTCATGTGGATGCTTCTCTAATCTCCTTTCCTGCGGGGCCGCCATCTGCAGGAGGACGTGTGCAGTGGGGCAGAATGCAGATGCTGTGCACAATCCTGGTCCCAAGCAAGCGTCCTCCCTCAGGCAGACGTCCTCAGGCCAACGGAAAGCTGCTCGTAAGCCACCACGTCTCCCCTGTGCCGCACCTCACTCTGCCCCTGAAAGGCGTCACCTCGAGGTTCAGCGAGACCATCCCTGCAGCTGCTGACATGCAGCAGGATCACCCAGAGAGCCTCCCAGCGCTCGGCTCAGTCTTGGAGGCTTTCAGAGAACGCAGCACGTCCATCTGCCAGAAAAACCACCGTGGCCCAGGTAAGCAGGGGCCAGGAGCAGCAGCTGGGAGTGGCGTGCTGAGGCTGGCCTCGGCGCTGTCCGTGTCCCCCTCGCCACCCTTACATCAACCTGGGGAGTTAAAAATCCTCAGATACCACCCAACACACACATGAAAGCACCGTCCTGGTGTGCAGAGGTGACTTCCATCCATGTGGCCAGCAGCACGCAGAGCCAGCGGGCACACAGCACGCTGAGTGATCACGGCAGCACCTCACAACGTCACCAAGTCAGCTGACTTCCCAGATGCTGAGCCTGGGGGACACCACGCAGGAGGCGCCAGAGAACCCACAATGAAAACACGTCCTGCCCACCCCCGGGGCTGTGCTGGGAAAATCCTCCCTTCCCTGTCCACCTCCTCCTAGCACCTCTGTAACTGGAAAGATCTGGATGCCGTGACCTCCAAGGCCCCTTCGGGCATGACAGTCCTTGAATTCTGTGACACAGGTCAGTCATGCATGTCCCCAGGAACTATCACAGCGGCATCTGGATTGGCCAAATACATTCCACACGGCAGCGTACCTACCGTCGGGGTCTTTAAAGGTCAACGTGATGAATTTGCTGGCCACCATGAACATGAAAATCACCCAGAAGCATGCGGCCAACAGAAGCCACTGGTGGTGCATGTTGTCAAACGTCAGCCATTCAGTGATTCTTCCTGGAAAACACAGCAAAATGCACCCACTGCTTACAGTACGTCAATTAAACAAAAAGTGATTAAAAACAACAGAAGATTTCAGTTAATAGTATCAACACAAGTATTTTTTTTCAAAAAGTTGTTTTGATACAGAGGGTATTTTGACTCGATACTTAACATTTTACTTTTAATTAATAATACCTTATCACTTTGATAATTAAGTCCATGTAAAACCCCCAAACGGAAAGAAGCCATTTCTACCTGTTTGGGAATGCAAGATAAGATTTCACTTTTGCAGATTCGCCTCTTGACTCCTCTCTCGCCCAGGCTAACATCAAAATGCGTTTCTGATCCCAGTGCCCACCAGGGCCTGGAAGCAGGTGGACAGGAGGCCTGCGATGGGCTAGCCCTTCAGAGGGCAGAAGCCACCCTGGGGGATGACGAGCAGGCTGTTTAGAATCCTGCCTTGCTGATGACACGGGGCCACACCCAGGGAATCTGGACAACAGGAGAAATGACATCGAAGCTTCTGTCTCCACTCACTTGCCTGCAAGGGCCGGTGCGGAACCTGGGGGGTGGGTGTTTTTCATGCTTTCACTGCCTGGGAGAGATGCAGGCCACGTCAGTCCTCAGGTCACACAAGTCACACTCTGCTACAGGGGACATGTAAAGAAACAGGAAGTCACAGTCAGTTCTCAGCAAGAGAGACAAAAATGAGTTTCATGTCACCTTTAACACAGTGCTTCTTTAAGCCAACCCAACCACTTAAAGTCACCAAACCAGCTGACTGAGGCTACCGTCAGTCCTGGGCAGTGGGGAGAACTGGTCCTCCCCACACGTGCTGATGACAGAGGACCCCGAGAGCCTGTGCAGGCTGGATGGGACAGAGCTCCGTGAGGGCCCACGTGCTCAGCTCTCCTCCTCATCTCAACAACGTTTGTTTCCTAGAATCTCACTGGAACCAGGCCTCTGAACCCCAAGTGCCCTCCACTGAGTGCTTACCCAGCCTGCACCTGAACACACGCTGCAGCGGGGAGCTCACCACCTACCATGCAGCCTGTGCCTTTCCAGGGTGGCTCGTGCGTCACGCTGTCAACTGCAGCTGCCCATACATCAGGCCCAGTGAGTTTCCTGGAGTCCCCAAGTAGGGCTGCCGGATTAAACAAACAAAAAACCCAGTTAAGTTTGAATTTCAGAAGACAAACAAATTACTTTTTTAGTATAAATGTGTCTCAAATATTGCATGTCCCAAATATACTTAAGAAAAGCTATTTGCTTTCTCTCTGAATTTCAGATTTCACCGGGTGCCCTGTCTTTTATGTGGCAACAGTACCCGACAAGGGGAGTGCCAGTCCCTCTCTACCTGCCTGAAGCCAGAAGGCCTGTCCAAGCCGAGGGTCCCTTTCTTCTTTGTCATCCTCCCCGGAGGCCACACTGCACAAGGCACAGAGCCCTGGGTGGTTCCACCCTCATGGGCTCTGACTTAGCAAGTGACTGAGTCTCTCCAAGCTTTGGTTTCCCATCTGAGACCAGTGTGGTCACGAGGAGTAAGTGACAGAACGCACACCAAGGACCAGCACCCACCTGGCCTGGAGCAGACCCTTTACAAACACAAATTGGCCGGTGCCTCAGCATCCTGTGACCTTCCCATTTAACCTCCATATACCCTTCGGAATGTGGCGGCCAGCAATTAACATGACAGACTGGTCTTTTCCAAGGAGAGGAAAAGCAAGGCCCGACTCATCCCAGGTGACTCAGGCTACTAGCCCTTCCCTGTTAGAAACAGTGAGGCACAGCCTGTGCCCAGGGGTGTAGGGCACCGCAGTCCTGAGCCCACTGGACTTGTCCCTCCAAGACAGTGACACTCAGTGGGACCCACCCTCACTGGTCACAGTGGGAGTGCCCCACTGAGAAAGCACCACGCAGGCCTTTTCTAACAGAGGGGTGGGGGCCACGTGGGTCGGGAAACGATCCAGAGAAAGGAGGCAGGTGCCCAGGGGGTGGTTGCAACCTGAACAGAGAAGCATTCGCCCCCCTGCACTGGTTCTCGGGAAGACGCAGAGGCTGAGGAAGAGGGTCTGTGGTGAGGGCCTGGAGCTGGCAATCCACGCTTTGCTAAGCGCTGTGGACAGTGAGCAAGGATGAGGGGAGCCCCCGGGGCCCCCCCACACACGTAGACACACTTCCTCTGCAGAGTAGTGAGCAGGACCTGCGAGCACTGCCCACTCTCAGCGTCCTGCTCTGTTCTCACGTGCGTACCTGCGGGGCTTCCACCCTCCCCGGCTTCAGGAGATTTTTATGGTTTAACTTTCCAGGGGGAAGTAGTCTTTTGACGGGATCTAACTTGAGTCTTCCCACTGAGCTTCCCTCTAGATAAAAGTAGGGAGATAAGGAATAAACAACTTACATGAAAATGAAGACCAGGACATGTGCTCTCCAGGAAGCCCGGTGGCTTAGGGACAGGATTTCTACACCTGGACTGGTTGAAAAGGGAGACTCGCACTGTCCTACCCTGAAGCCATGCCCGCCGCCCCAAGTCTTGGATCCCCATTTGAAAGCAGGAGCACCCAGCCATGGCGTCACAGTCCAGAGGAGGCTGCAAGGCTCCCCCTTCTTCTCATCCCCTCATGACCCCTCTGGACCAGGCTGGGAGGGACTCTGCTGGGGGCTGCAGATCTGGAAAGCCTCACATGCATAAACCCTGGCCCCCAGCAAAGAGTATAAGCCCACAGGCCCTCACGGAGGACTTCCACACAGCCACCCCCACCAGGCAGAGGCCTCAGCGACCCCGTACCCTGCTGCAGGTCCCCTGGCAGGCCTCAGCGCCTGTGCTCAGGCAGCCCGGGAGGCAGCAATCTCCTGCGGCCCCTGGGCTTCTGTAAATTCGAGGTCAGCAGCGCCTGCTCCTGTCCCATGACCCAGGCCCAGCAGAGGAAGAGTCAGCTCTCCCCGATCAGCCAGCCCTTCCTTCACTGCACCCATCACAGGTGGATGCGTTCCCTGGCTGGCCATTTGTGTCCCTGAGTAGAATGTAAGCCCGGGCTGGATCAGTGCTGCCCGTGCGGTCAGTCAACCATCATTACTGGGGGCAGGACAGCGTCAACCAAGAAGCATCTCAGCAAAACGTGGGAGAGTGGAAAGGCACTTTGGGAGATACCTCGTCCACCCTTCTACCTGAGCGTTTCCAAACTAAAATCTTTCAATAAGAGGCCCCCTTTCAACCTCAAAATATTTCTCCAGTCTCCATATGAGAACAGTTATATGAGTAAATTTAATATCCATTAACTGAGATTAGAAAATAACCGAAGCTGCTACTAGGGCTTCAGGATTACTTGAAAATAAGTTATATTTTTTATAAGTCACGGCACTTACGTGCATTTGAACAGACACACAACCTAAAACATAAATGGCTGGGGGGTTAAGAAATCCTGCTGAAGTCCAAAAAAAGTTGTTTTAATTTTAAATAAAATCCTATCCCAGAAGGTGTACCAATGACATAGATCCGAAGTTTCAAGATATATCAGTGAACAAAAAAGGGAAAGTTGCAAAACTGAATGTATGATCTTATTTGTTAAGAAAAATTATATGTGTGTGAACGTATGTGATTATATACACACGTAAACACATACATATGTGTAATGCACAGAGTAAAATCTTGAGAGGATGAGTAGAATCATTTTTTTGCTGGATACAATCCTGTATTTAAAAATGTTTTTGCAATAAGCACGTATCCAGAAAATGCCACCTATATACACGGACCCTGCTGATTTTATTTCTTCTGTGTAACTTTTTTCCTACCTCATTGTTACCAACCGCAGTTTCCTTACCACTTTGCAAAGTGTGGGAAAGGATGGGAAATACTTTCCTAGCCAGGAAAGAATGGGGCGAAATGACAAAGTCACTACGTATGTATCTGAATATCTGGCAAATACAGCTCTGTCTTCCTTACTTTTTAGTTTTTAAAATGACTACTTAAAACATGAAGTACAGAGAATAATGTAACAAACACCAA
The DNA here is from genome assembly GCF_057876585.1 of Rhinolophus sinicus. Taxonomy (NCBI): domain Eukaryota; kingdom Metazoa; phylum Chordata; class Mammalia; order Chiroptera; family Rhinolophidae; genus Rhinolophus; species Rhinolophus sinicus. The sequence goes on along the minus strand of NC_142502.1, from coordinate 123,224,081 downwards.
TGTACAGCAACTCAGCTCCAACAGCTCTGCTGTACTTTCCCGAGTTGTTTTAAAGGATGCAGTGTTGCAAACAGGCTGGAGCCCGCCGTGCCCCGCCTGCCCGGTCCCGGCCCTCCCCAGGCAGCTCCATCGGGGAGATCACCCTTCTTCCAGGTCAGAGGCGGCTCCTCTGGTGGGAGCATCAGCCAGGGCTTAGGGACGGGTCTTCTCGGCCCAGGAAAAGGCAGGGCCGCCTGGGGAGGGTGGGAAGGCGTGTTTACCCGTGGCCTGCAAGGAAATACTGCGCTCCGTACAGATGCTTCCATTATGTCAGGAGGCAAAGGCCCGTGGTGAAGCGCGGGGGGGCAAGGGGGGGGATGTGCCCTATGTTTAAGCCCCTAACTTTTTCTCTCATGGTCTACAGCAAGGAAATTAAAAATTATACACAGATTCAAGTGAAAAAGCTGTAAAGGTGGGCAGATTAAAATTTTAGATAAACTGAGATTTGTTTTCCAAGTCACATGGTATGTGAGCCAACCAGGACCAGTATGACGAAAGCCTGGTCCTTCTCAAAACACCCCCTCCCTCAGGTCCAGTATCTCTACAGTTTACAACGTAAGACACTCAAACAGAGGTAGATGACCACCTGCATATACCTTGAAGGACACAACCTAAAAATAATTATTTATTGACTTCATCACCCATCGGACAGAACAGGTACAGGGATGTAACACTGAGTCCCCAACCAAACACACACGGCTCACGTCCTCATGGAGCCTGCAGTCTGTCGGCGAGACCCACATGCACGGAAGAATCTATCCAAGAAGAGGGATGCGGTGCTGTGAGAGGAACACACAAGGGGTCAGGACCTGGCTGGACAAGTCGGGGACAGTACAGTCACCTAAGGAGCTGAAGGGGCAGGATTTCAGGACAGGGCAACAGCATGGGGTAGGAGGGAGCAAGCTGGGGGCCCCCGAGTAACAGAAGGAAGGCCGTGTGTGGTGGAGTTTCCAGAGCATGGTCAGATGAGCCAAAGCAGATGTGGGCCTTCGAGAGCTGTTACGGAATTTGGTTTGTACCTTGCCAGCAACGGAAGGCCACTGGAGAGAGTTTTACATGAGAAGAGGGGTGGCAGTACTGTGACCTGACTTAAATTTTGAAACTATTTCCTTGGCAGCAAGTCAAAGATGTAAAACGCAACTGTCCACTGGTCCACGGCCCAGTCTCAAGGCCATTTCCATCACTGGAGCAGGAATATTCCAACCAGGCACCACCACGCCCGACCCAGTGTTCATCACACGCCATCGTCTGGGTCCCTAAAACCAGTGAAGGAACCAGTAAGATCCACAGTATCTGACGGGCTGGGTTTTTATGAGCCCTAGAGGTTGGTATGTCCCGTTGGCCGTGGCATGTTTTTGCTTTGAGACTGCATACATTCTGAACCTAGCCAGCTACTGAATAGTGTCAGACTTTATGTTGGGGGCAGTGGTTCCCAGCCCTCAGTGGACACTAGAATAATCTGGGGAGCTTTTAAAAAATATAGCCATGCCCTTGGCCCCAAGAACACCAGGGCCAAGACAAGACACCCCTCTGGAGACGGATCTTGGGCAGGTTTTCAAAGCTCCACCCAGGATTCTAATGAGTAGCCAGGACTGAGAACTGCTGGCCCAGGCCCTCTGCCCCTCTCAAATGTTAACACCCACAGGAATCCCCTGGCAATCTTGTTAACAATGCAGATTCTAGGCCATCTAACATAATGGACAGTTTCCCATTACCTCCTTCAATTATAAGAAGGAAAACTGGTAGCAAAAGAGAATCTGTCAACTAGAATCTATTGATGACCTGATTTACACGAGCTCTGGAAAAAGTTTCAAGAGGTTTAATTAGAATCAAAGACCTCCATCAATGTTCCCATTTACCCTATTTTCTGGCCCTCCCAGCAACAGGTAATTCACTCCGTAGAATTAGGGTTTGGTCTGACCTTGGAAAAATGATAATTTGCCCCAGTTTTTTAAACAAAAAGAAAGGCATTCCAAACTCCCTTCACCCCAGCTCCTCTCAGCCTGCCCCACTGTCTGCACTGTTTCCTTGAGTGCACCAGTTCTCCACGGGGTCTGCCTCCTGCCCAAGGATGACCAGCAAGACTCACTGCTTCTGTCCGCAGAGACTGCCCCAGAGTTCTCCAGGGCTCTGCCAAAGGCCACTGCTCTCCCTGCAGCCCAGGGACAAACGGCCTTTACAAAGCCTGACATTTTCTGTAATTAACTCTCCTTTGTTCAAGGAGCCAAGACAACTCTCAAAGTGCCTCTGGCAGCTAATGGGGGCAAACCTGCAGGTGGCCCAGGTCCCCTGTGGTCATGGTGTGCTGCCCTGAACAGGGCCCCGCAGGCCCCCAGCTCATCCATCCACCCTCAGAGCTTTCCTACTTCTGGTCATTAAGAGGGATTTTCATGTGTCAAGATGGCAGAATCTAAACCAAACTCACAGGACTGGGCTCTTCAAAATCCCCTAAGGCAGAACTGGTGGTTAAGAAACTTAAGACCTTATGGGGAAAGCAGGGGCAGGGAAGCAAGATCATAACTGGACTTACAAGAAATCCTAACCTTTTTCTCTCTCTCTCTAAACTAAAAGAAAGCAGGCATTTTACATGTTTGTAATTACTAACAACAGGATTGGCACTATTACCATCTTTTGGTGCAAAGTCTCCCTCCCTGCATTTTCAAAACGATGCTTGTAAATCCATTTTGCTCAGCTGCCAATAACACCCCCGCCACTCCCCCAGTGTTTGAGTTGTCACCCCAAAGCACAAAGCCTTTCTGAATCTATGCTGAAGAGCTCGATTCTCATCTGCCATGTTCCACTTTTGCCATGCACATTCTCTTATTAAAGGTTCTGGAAAGTCCTGTGGTAAATAAGCCCACCTAACTCTGTCTAAAACAGCTTTTTTCCCCAAACGTCATCCATTCAGCAGTATTTACCAAGTGGCTGCTCTAGGCCAGGGGTGGTTCTAGGCCCTGGGGATACTTAAGGCAACACCCCCCCCCCCACCCCTCCCATCTCACAGTGCTTGGTTCTCTTAGAGGCAGACGGGCCATAAACAAACAGAGCCATTAATGTAAAGGATCACACCAGGCACTGAGAGTCATCAGTAGTAACAAAGAAGAGCAAGGCATAAGGGGAAGGCCTCTCGGAGGGCACGATGTTGAGAAGAGGCAGAACAGAGTGAAGAGACAAATCTGGCAGCCACGTGGGCAAAGAGCGTGGTCTGGGTCCCAGAATCCACAAAAGCAGCAAGGCGGCCAGTGTCTCTCATGCACTGACCAAGAAGGGAAGGACGTGGCCCCAGGGAAGAATCCTGTCAGTGGCCCTTTACTAAAATGGAAACTCCTGGATCCCCACTTCCATCACACATGCACCCCAAGAGAAAGATCACGTGTCCAGTGTTCAGTTTTTAAAACATTCTTTCAAAACATACCCAGATACGAAAGGAAACTTCACAAAAATAATCTGGTCATGCCCAAGGAACTCGTAACCCTGGGAGGAATCACGGGCAGAAGGGAAAGCAGACAGCTGAAGGCTAGAGCAATGGGGGACAGTCCACAAAGCAAATCAACCTTTCTATACCCTTTGATTATGAACTGATCAATAAAATTATTAAATTACAACCTAAATGAATTTATAATGTATATAAAGTTCAGTCACTGTGATTTTCAGGTTCATAGTAAAGGTTTCCCTCGATCTAAGTTCAGAGATTTCCTTTCGAAGGATCATCCTTAGTTACCAGAACGAAAACTCGCTCCCAACTCTGGCCAGCAGCAGAACGCATGTGAGGCTGACAGACTTTCATGAATAACAACACTCAACACCCAATACCTGTGTGAAGCTCACGGCAGGGCAGGCATTGCTCTTCGCAGAGCTCAACTAAACCTAGCCTGAGAGTTTACTCCTATTATTTTACTTAAGAAAACATTTCTTCTAAGTATATGTATACAGGCTCCTATTTAAGGGTTTTACGTTTCCTAAAATCTCCACACAAGCAAGAAAGGAGGCGGTAAGAATACTGAATGACAAGAACCTCAAATAACTAGTGAGTTCCCATTCTCCTTCACATACCTTCTGAGGTTTGGGGTCCACGTCCCTGCAGTACTTCCTTTGTTTGAGGTTCCTGGTTCCTCCTGTCACTGTATAGGACAATTAAAAATCCAATAAGCACCATTAGAAGTGACAAGATTAACTTACTTAACCCAACTTGGTTTACACTCAGGAAATAGTTAACCACTTTGATTATTCAAGCATATTTTGCACAACAGGTCTCTTACAGAGGTGGGTTATATTTGGATTTCTTGGTGAGTGAATAAATAGTCTAAATGTACCAAAAGAGCTAGCTGTTTAAAAGACTGCCTGCAACATGAAACACGTTTTGAAAAATGCAGTATGTTTCGTAGCAAAAGAAATCAAATCCTATTATACTGGTTTCACATGTCTGATGTTGGGTAAAGGACTCAGGTCTAAGACGATCCTCACATCTTCCAGTACAAGGTATTCTCTGGGTTTTGTATTTCTTCAAGCGTTGACACCCTGGCAAATTCTAGCCAAATATCACATCATGAATGAGTAATTGGAAATAAGTCAAACTCGTGGAATTAAAGCGATTACAGATTTCATAGAGTTAACTGGCAAAATAAACATACAAACTCATGTAACACAATACAGCCTGAGCTGCCTGAGGTGTGTGTAGCACAGCCTAGCTGGGCTTCCCTCTGCTCTTAGAACTCAACGTGAAGATCAAAAGCCATTTCATGTTACATCAATTGAAAGATTAAGCTTTCCGTATTCACACCCAGATTCTTCCAGACCTGTATCAGGAGAAAACAGGCTCTCTTGGCTTCTGCAGTCTCTAAGGCTCTGCAATCACCTACCTTTCCCCCATGTGCATTTCTGGCTCTCCTACCTTTTACTGTACAACCTCAAGGATTTAAAAAATGATCTGAATATAACTGCAAATGGCCTAGGATATTTACTAATTCTTTCCTTTCTTTGTTCAGTTTTGCAAGCACTTCAGTTTTCATTCCTGGAAAGAAATTTTTTCTCCGGTATTTCTTTGAGATTCTTTTCTTCAGGGTCAAGAGCAAAGATGGAAAGATTTTTCTTTCCATCTTGAAATTTCTATTTTAACCCAAGATGGACTATGCCCTCATTTGAATGGGGGGAAGGGAGAAGACTATTTCTCTTTGTGTGTCTTCTCTTTCAGCCACCCAATCACTTAAAAGGGAGATCAGCGAGCAGGAGCTAAACTCAGCTGCCTAATTTTAAGAATGTCTGAGACATTTCTCACCCTGGCAGTTAAAACTGACCGATACCCAACTCTTTTTGGCTCAAAGCCCCAGACTTCGGGTGTTTCAGACAAAAAACCCTTTATGACAGCGCTCCTGCTTAGCTAACCAGAACCTGGCCGCGCTGCTTTCTATTCACTGCTGGCCCTTTCCTGCTTTTAGCAGACTTGGAAAACAAAAAACGACAGCTTTTGGAAAACCTGGTTGATCTTCCCAGCCAGAAGTGTAGAAATGTATGCCTCAACCTCCAACTTCTGACAAGCCTCTCCGACTGTCAAAATCAGACCTGAGAACACTCTGGAGCCTGTCTGGCAGGAGACATGCCATGCATTTGCAGCCATCCCTTCCCGCTCACCCACCAAAATTGTGGGTGAGGCTGCACATGGTACCTCTTCTCTGCATGCTCCTTGCACCCAACTGGAACATTTTCTTCCTCTTTCCGCCTCCATTTACAAGTGCAAAATCTCAGCCAAAGATGAAAAAAAGTAAATTATAGATCACCACCGAGTGGCAATATTCCAGCAAGTCCAGCATCCCGCGGCCAGGAGGCCACTTCGTTGCATAATTAACGTGAGGAAGGTTCTTCCCATTAATCCCGTCAACTACGGAGGTCCTCAAGTCGCCAAACACACTGGGAGGCTAGCTGCTCACAAAGAACAGCCGGTTCACCCCGGTTTTCCATCCACCCGGGTAAGGTGTCTTGGGGGATCTGTAGAACCCACCCCCCTGGCGGCACCGCGCTCACCCTCGGTGAAGTCTGTGCCCTTCCGCGGCTCGGAGGGGAAGCTCGGCTCGGTCTCGCAAGCCTGGGGGCGAAGCGCACGAGTCCCGGCGTCCGGGAGCGCGGGAGGCCCGCCCGGCCCGGAGGCCCCGCACCGCCCCCGGCTGCCTCCACGCCGCCCGACCCGCCCGGGATGAGGCGTCCGCGGCGCCGGAAGGAAGAAGCCAGACGCGCCAGGCCCTCTCCCGAGGCGAGGCCGCCGCCGCCCCCTGCGGCCCCCGCGTGTCCGCAAGCGCCGCCTGCGGGCTATGCGCGTCCCTGCTGCCGTCCCCGCCGTGCACGCGCCGCCTGCCCGTCCGTGCCCGTCCCCACCGTGCACGCGCCGCCTGCCCCTCCGTGCCCGTCCCCACTGTGCACGCGCCGCCTGCCCCTCCGTGCCCGTCCCCGCCGTGCGCGCGCCGCCTGCCCCTCCGTGCCTGTCCCCGCCGTGCGCGCGCCGCCTGCCCGGCCGTGCCTGTCCCCACCGTGCACGCGCCGCCTGCCCCTCCGTGCCTGTCCCCGCCGTGCGCGCGCCGCCTGCCCGTCCGTGCCTGTCCCCGCCGTGCGCGCGCCGCGCGGGGCCGCCTGCAGACGCGAGGAGGTGCGGCGGAGGGACCCCAGGATCTGGTCTCTCGTCGGCACGTCGCCGGAGCCGGATTCCGCGCAGGGCCCTTGCGCCTCCCTACTTCCCCCTGAAAACAAATTACTTCCCAGGAAATTACAGAGACGTGCGGCCGACCACGTCCCACCAGGTCTCCAGCCAGAGCATAGGTTTGGTATTTGAAAATGGAAAAAAAAACCCCAAACTTGGAAAAATGAGGTACCTCCCAGCATTTGCTAATCAGCCTACCTAGTAAAAGCTGGACCTTCTGTTTACAGAGTGCACCTGGGCTGGCATCTTAGGAGATGTAACTTTGTTGTCAAGGTAAACTTGATTCATAAACAACTGAGAAAGGCCAGAACAGTGTACAACCCTGTGGAGCTGTAACTTAAAAAAAAATTTTTTCAGTGACAGTTGACATACAATATTATATTAGTTTCAGGTGTACAAGGTGACGGGTTTAAGAACTACAAATTACCAGTTGTAACTTCTTAACCTGCAGAAGTGGAGAAGGGGCAGAACTTCAGAGCCTGGTACAGAAGTCAGTCCCAAAGGTGTTGGAGGTTTTGTTGCCCTGGAAAAGGTAAAGTCGTTATGTTTTGATCGACCCTATATGTTTGTTAACTACCTAACTGCATCTATATCTATTTAGCAAACAGGGTAATATAGATATGTGTGCACACGTGCACACACACAAGATTTTTGTCAGGCTTTCAAGGAACCAGCTGTTTTTGTTTTTTTGTCCACCCTGTGGGTTCCCTCCTCAATGAGGTTTGGTATTTGAGAACGAAAAAACAAACCAACAAACAAACTTGGAAAAATGAGGTACCTCCCAGCATTTTCTAATCAGCCTACCTAGTGAAAACTGGGCCTTCTATATCTATGGGGTTCAGAACCCTTTCAGAACTTCACTTTAACATCGTTATTAACCATCCTGGTTTAAAATGGCAAGATGTTTTACTTGGCCTTTTGGTCACTCATTCAGATGTTTAGCCCTTTCTTTGGGCACACTGGGCGACATAAGACATTTGCTGTCTCCTTGAGGATTCGAATGGACACACATATGAGTACATGGAAGAAGCACATTAGGTAAATGCAGAGTTTAGACGTGACATAGAATATTAGGCAGGATTTCAGGGCCTAAGCTCTGGAAATTAGACCTCATGGGATCAAATCCTTATTCCACTATATCTAGCTCATAACCCTATCAAGTCTTTTCATCTCTCTGAGCCTCAGTTTCATCGTCTATAAAATGGGGATATTGTATAGTAGTTACCTGAGTTTACTACTGAAGAATAATGGAGGGACTGTAGTTAAAGTACATAGTGTAGTAGGTCTCCCCCAGTAGTAAACCTTGCAACAAACATGTTACTTTCATTGTTACTATTTTTCATTTATTGCGTTCCCAAGATACTGTTCAAATATTAAAAGATACAGTTCTTTCTACGGGCTTACACATTGGCAACTAAGGTAATTGGGTATTTTTCTTGGGATTTTTAAAAATTATTCCAGTTCCTCTTTTTATTTCTATAAGTGAACTTCGGGAAAGTTTCAATCTTTATAACAGGAGGATAGTTTCTGAAGTAGTGGCTCTCAAAATGTGACCTGTGGATCCCTGGAGGTCTCCCCAGGACCCTTTTAGGAGGTCCGCAATGTCAAAAATGTTTTCACAATAATACTAGGACATTAGTTTTCTTCACTAATCAGACATTTGCTCTGATAGTACAAAAGTAATGATGGATAAAACTGAGGACAGCATGAATCCAGGCAGTGGAACAAAATGGACTTGGCAGTCATTGCATTCATCACCACCGTGCACTGCAGTGAAAACAGACATATAAACACAAAGTGTCACTGAACAATGTCCCCTTTGGAGCAGGACGGGCAGTGCACATAAGCATTCCTGCTGGTATGGTGGTTGTCTAGAGGCAAAGCTCTTGGGTGATCGATGGTTTGCAGTGCAAAACAGCTAGCTGCTTTTCTTTCTTTCTTTTTTTTTTTTTTTTTAATGGAATGCCATTTTTACTTGACAGAAAAACTGACCAACTGGGGTTCCACAGACAGGTATTTGGCAGACATTTTTCTCCAAAATGAATGAAATGAGTCTGTCACTTCAAGGAAAACAACTGATAGTGTTTGTTGTCAATGGTGAAATTCAGGCTTTCAAGTGAAAATTCAAACTTTTGGAAAACCTGTGTCTGCCACTATACGTTTGACAGCATCCCAATATTTAAAGATTTTTCTGATGAAATCGGGTGATGCTAACAACCATTTTTTTATATGGCGTACTGACAGGTCGATTGCAGCAAAGTAAGACATATGTATATTTGGCCTTTCCCAGATTCCTGGCACAGAGCTCTTTAAAACCTTTGTAATTTACTAAGTGATAGGAATGACAGGATCATCTTTTTTTCCTTAATCTTTGGCCTTTGTTCCTGGTTCCTGACAAAAAGCTCCTACTCCCTTAGAATTTCCTGGACAAGAGGAGCATCTTTTGTTCTAATGAGACAACTCTGGGTGGACCCTTATACAGCTTCAGTTGGGGACTAGTCACCACAAAGACCAAACCTTGATTAGAAGCCTGGAACTTTCAGCCCCAGCCCCTCAACCTCTATGGACAGAAGAGGGCCTGGAGATTGAGTTAATAATCCATCATGCCTATGTGATGAAACCTCCATAAAAATGTCTAAATGACAGGTTTTGGAGAGCTTCCCAGTTGGTAAGCACATTGAGATGCTGGGGGGGAGGGGGTGGCCATGTGGAGCAGACATGGAAACTCTGTGCACCACCCCCGACACCTGGCCCTGTGCATCTCTGCCATTTGGCTATTCCTGAGTTGCATCCTTTATAATAAATCAGTGATAATAAGTAAACTGTTTCCCTGAGTTTTGTAAGCCATTCTAGCAAAATCAAAACGGAGGTCTGGAGGGTCGTGAGAACCTCTGACTTACAGCCTCGTCTGACAGAAGTGTGGATAACGTGGGGACCCAGTATTTGTGACTGGCGTCGGAAATGAGCCCTTCACACCTGGGGAGTCTGATGCTTTCTCCAGGTGGTGTCAGAATAGACTTGAATGAAAGGACATTCAGTTGGTGTCTGGAGAATCAGAGAATTGGTTGTTGGTATTGGAAAACAACCCAGGCTGATGAATTTTAATGTCACAGAGTATGAAAAGTTCACTGATAGGGTTGTGGATTCTACATTGTACTAAATGTTAAGAAACTGCCACTTGCTGAGTTTGGATGTCATGTTAAAGAAAAATACCCCAAATTATCGGAAAAGATTATTAAAATACATCTTCATTTTCTGCTTATCTGCACAAGGAACAATTTCTTCATATTCTTTGACCAAAATAACACTGCAACACATTGAATGCAGAAACAAGTGTATGAATCCAGCTATCTTCTATCAAGTAAGACATTAAAGAGATTTGCAAAAGGTAAACAAGACTAATTTTTTGTTTTGGGAAATATCGCTATTTTTCCTTAAAATATGTTATTCATGGTAACATATAATGGGAATATTATCATTTTCTATGAATTAATGTTTTAAATTTCTCAGTTTTAATTACTATCTTGTAAGTATAGATAGATATAATCCAGATTAACAAAACTCTTTGGATTCCTCAATAATTTTTAAGGCTGTAAACATTGGAGAACTGCTGTTTAAAAGAAACCCAAATTCTTAAATGAAAGAGAAAAATACACAGATTCTTTTACCCTCCACTGCCCAGGGTGCATCTTTAAAGTCAAGGCTGGACGTGGTACTGGGGAATGACAGGAGTTAACCACTGACCAAAAACTGTTGCCATCTGTTTGAACCAAACCAGTGGCATAATCAAATAGATACATCTAGAGAAACCTAGCTGCCTCTTGCAGGGGGTGCAGGTTATATGGAGAACCATCATTCTACAGGAGTAGGAATTTGCCAGTTCCTCTGCATATTCCGTGGTGTTCATATTAAGATGTTATAAATGTCTCTCCAGGTCTTTATTTTGAGTTAAGCTAGTATGCACTTGGAGTGCCTTAGTGTCCATGCTAAAAATGGACATTGTTTTCCTTCTTGTATCTTACAGCTCAACCCCAACTCCTAGCTGTGCCACAGGGGGGCTCCGGCAGTACTGCCCCTCCTTTCCTGAACTCTCATCTCCTTATGCGCAGTGGACACCCGCCACTCACAGGCTGCCCTGAGGTTTCTTTAAAAGAAGTGGGTTTGGAAATTATTTCTGAGCTACCCGGGCCTGGAAATATAATGGTAAATGGCACACAGAGGGCGCATATCCCAAGTCTTTTTCCCGAACCCACTGAAAAATTGCACTTGGCTCCCGTGATGGTTATATGAGAACACGCTTACAGAGTTGAAATGACATTTTGTTCAGGTTAAGGCTATAGGAGGGCTGTAGTGATCACAACCTGGCATTTCTATGTAGTTCTGGAACTGAGATGTTCAGTTAAGTAGAGGGCTCTTCTCAGTGGACATGTTGTTGGAGGCAGGGGTTCTAAAACCTCACACAAATTGACTTCCCTTTCCAATTTATAGATGGCTGTACAAGTCAAGTTTTGTTGTTTGTTTGTTTGTTTGTTTGTTTTTAACCAAGACGTGGCTGAGTGAAACAGACTGGATTCCATATTCTGGCCCTTAGAAAACCTCAAATGATTTTATTAGGGTCTTTGTAAGGGGCTGTTTTGTCTTGTTAAGAACTTCTAAATTTGCTAAAATATGATAGGACTTCATATTTAGAAAAGTTCATCAACAGGATTTATTTCATATTTTAAGCCAGAGGCATTTTTGAGAACTACATTTTGAATTGTCAAAAATATATTTTAAATATTACTAAGATGGGAAAAAAAACAAAGAGGTGTTGAACTCTTGATAACAGAAGAGACCACAGACACCCCCTTTCGCCCCCCCGTCAGGTTAAACTACATCCTCAATGTAATAGGCTAAGGATAGAAAATTATATTGGAAGTAAAGTGACCACACAGAGTAGGTTTGGGCCATGTGACTGGGTTCTGGCCAATGAGATGTACACAGAAGCGATCTAAGCCATCTATAGGTCTCACCCTAATGAACCTGCCATGTGATCCTGAAGTTTTCTTCCCCTGACATGTGCCATGTGTTTTAGAAGGTAGATGGGAGCAGCTGTGATCCCTGAGTCATCATTTGGAGAAAAATTGCAATACCAGAATAAGGTAAGCAATAAATCAGCAATCATTGTTTTAAGCCAAAGATAGCACAGGGTATATGCCTTATACAGCACAGCCTATCCTAATACAGTATTCTAATTTAGTGATAAAAACTCTGGACTCAAAGTCAGGAGATTTAGGTCTACGAGGGTGAACTATAAGAAAATGCTGATAATCAATAGTTTTTGATGTTCAAGAATGAATGGCAATCTGACGTGATTTGCCCTTATAGTTCCACCTCTGTGACCAGCTAGATATGTGACATTGAAAAATCCACTAATCCCATTTTGATCTCATTTTTCTCATCTATAAAAATCAGACCTAATAGACCTGTATAAAACACTCTACCCACTAAAAGCAGGATACACATTCTTCTCAAAGATAAAGCAGAATACACATCCTTCTCAAAGATACATAGAACATTCTCCAGGATATGTACGATTGTAAAACAAGCCTCAGTAAATTTAAAAGGATTGAAATTGTACAAAGTATGTTCCTTAACTGCAATTGGTCTAGGAGGAAATTTGGGAAATACACAAAATAAAATAACACAGTCCTAAATAATCAATGGGTCAAAGAAGAAATCACAAGAAATTAGAAAATACTTTCAAATGAATGAAAATGAAAGCACAACGTACCCAAATGTATGGCATACGTTAAAAGCTGTGCTCAGAAATGTATAGCTATAAATGGGAACATTAAAAAAGAAAAAGATCTCAAATTCAACCTACCCTTCCTCTTAAGAAACTGAAAAAAGAAGAGCAAACTGAACGCAAAGCAAGAAAAAAAGAAATAATAAATATTGGAGTGAAAATAAAGAGAAAAACAATAAAGAAATCAGTAAGTAGATTTTTTGTGTGTATGTGGCATATAGCTAGGTAATTAACTATCCATCTAGTTGTTTGAACCATACCCAAAACTTAACTCAAAATGGATTACAGATAAGACCTGAAACCATAAAATACATGTAGGAAAACATAGGTGGTAAGTTCCTCGACACTGGTCTTAACGATGTTTTTGTGGATTTGACTCCAATGGCAAGGGAAACAAAAGCAAAAATAAACAAGTGGGACTACATCAAACTAACAAGTTTTTGCACAGCAAAGGAAACCATCAACAAAATGAAAAGGCAACCTACTGAATGGGAAGAGATATTTGCAAATGATACATCCGAAAAAGGGTTAATATCCCAAATACATAAAGAACTCATACAACTTAATAACAACCAAACAACCCAATTAATAAATGGGCAGAGGATCTGCATTTTTTCCCCAAAGAAAACATACAGATGGACAACATGAAAAGACGCTCAACATCACTAATTATTATCACTAATTATCAGGGAAAAGCAAATCAAAACCGAATGGGATATCACTTCACACTTATCATCAATAAATCAAGAAACAACAAATGTTAGTGAAGATGTGGAGAAAGGGAACGTCTGGACACTGTTGGTGGGATTGTAAATCGGTGCAGATTGTAAATTGGAAAGCAGTACGGAGGTTTCTCAAAACATTAAGACTAGAACTACCTTATGACCTAGCAATTCCACTTCTTGATATTTATCCGAAGAATATGCAAACGCTAATTTGAAAAGATATGGCACACCTATGTTCTTTGCAGCAGTATTTACAATAGCCAAGATACGGAAACAACCTAACTGTCCATCGATGGAGGAATAGATAAAGAAGCTGTTTCATATATACACATATATGTGTGTATATAATGGAATATATAATGAAATATTATTCAGCCATAAAAAAGGTGAAGTCCTGCCATTTGTGACAACATGGCAGGGTATTATGAAGTGAAATAAGTCAGATGGAAAAAGACAAATACTGTATGATGTCACTCATGTGGACTATAAAAAGAAAAACAAAACAAACAAAAAAACCCAGACTGACAGAGGCAGATAACAGATTGGTGGTTATCAGAGGGGGAGGGGAGTAGGAGGAGGGTAAAACCGGTAAAGGGGATCAATATTATGGTGACACATGGCAACTAGACGTTTGGTAGTGAGTGTGATGCACTATATAGAGATATGGAATTATAATGTTGCACACCTGAAACTTATATAATGTTATCGACCAACGTTACCTCAAAAATACATATATTATGTACTGTTTTCTCTCCAATCATGGAAGGATGAGACCTATTTTAATGTCTCTTACTTATGATAAGGAGAATGCGAATTAAAGTTACTATTATCTTTTTTTCATCCAGAGTACGCTGCTCAGAATGCAACAGTGGAACAGTGGGACCATCTCTATGGTAAAGTAGTGTAGTGAGAAATTGGTCCTGACTCTCTTCTATTATGAAGTTCACAAAGCATAGAAAAATATGTTCTTCTCAAATGAGACCTATTAATAACAAAGCATGAATAAACTGTGAGTGTCAATGAGTAACAAACTCCTGCTGACTTATTGCTAAAGATTGTTTTAGGATTGTTACCAGAAAAAGCTGTACATCAGGTGGAAAGTTGGAAATTCACCATGCATGTGCTCTATTTTCTCTGTCATCCAAATCTTTCCCGAGTAATATGTTAGCAGCAGTGGGGGTGTATTGATTCTTGAGACCATGAGGAAAGCACTTGGTTCCCGTCTGCTATTGATTCTCAGACTGGGATGACCATCGGGGCAGTGTGTAAAGAAAATGCAGATCCATGGGCTCTGTCCCCTAGAGAGTCTTACTCAGTGGGTCCAGGTGAAGCTGGGACACCCTAATTTTTAGAAGCTGCCCCGATGAAACCAATGAGCAACCAGATTTGGGAACACTGGTATAACAAAGGCTCTGAATTACTGGGTATCCTTAGCACTGTCTGTATGATACTAATTTAGGAACAGCTTCTGTGGGCACAGAATAGAGAAACACTTCATTAATTGTACTAAAACCCTTTCTTTTTCAGTACCACATTCAAAGTTTTAGCCCAAGTCTTCTTTGTTTCCAGAGTCTAAAGGTACTCCTGCATCCCTGCTCAGCATCGTGGAAAGAGCTGTCTGTTAGTAACCTGTGCACATGAGCTGAGAACTCCTAGGACTAAGTAATTCTGAACCACATCAAAGAATGCTGCTATTTTATTTGTATTTGCCATTTGGTCAAAATCTGTTTTGTTCCCCATCAGTTCCTTAATTGAATCACTTATGACTGGATGTTGAAAAGCTCTTCTTCAAAGTTGGCCAGAGGGTTTTGACAGAGTAATTCAGTGCATTGGAATAGACGTTGCAAAATATACATTGGGCACAACAACCTCTCCTAGCTTTGGAAATTCTGTGATCCGAGAAGTTTGATAATCCCCCTGCCTTTGATTGACTTGCGTTTATACCCATGGGGCCACCAAAGTAATTTACCTAACAGGTGACAATGGGCAAACAGGTGCCTTGTCTGAACAGCAGGTTTATACATGTGCAGCCAAAGACAACTACATTACAGCGTTCTCTTCTTTCTGGTGGCTGGCAAATTTCTTTTGCTGTCAGTTGTAAGAGGCAAACATTGATCTACGGGACGCCCTCGTTCCTTGTACCTATAAGACCCGGTCTTATTTTCAGGAAAACACGGTAAGACTCAAGGTAAAGAATGTCTTAACAGGGGATACTACTCCCAACCTTCTATTGAAACCACTCCATTAAAGGCCACTGGTAACCAAATTCATTCTCTTAGAGACATTTATCAAGTGCTTACTACGTGCCAAGTACTGCACAAGGGTTGGCGGTCCACAGATGAATAATAACAGCAAACATTTATATAATGACTACTATATGCAAGCGATGTTTTTCACACTGTACAAAGCAACCGATAAGTGGGTCACAAAATCAATTTAGTGCTTCCCAGCCATCATTTGAAAGAATAGAAGGGAATCGAAATAGCAGAGTACTTTCATATACACTCACACATCTATGTGCACTGGGTCAGAATATAAAATGTATTTCCTATTGTTTTGGTCAAAACAGTTTTACAATCACTGATCTAGATAGAACATTATTACAAGAAGTGTTAATGTGCATTTTTTCACATTTTTAACTCTCCTCAAACCAATATGCTTCTCACATTTACAAGAAATGAAAATTATAGATCAATATTTCTAAAAAAAATACAGAAAAATCCTAAGTAAAATAATACCAATTTGACTACAACTATGTATATAAATATATGTATATTACTACAATACATATATAATACTATTATATATATATATATATGATAATATATGATAATGACCAAATGGAGTTTATTTTAGAAATGCAAGGTGGGTTTAATATTTGAAAAGCAATCAATGTAATTCAGCATATTAACAGAATAAAGGAAAGAATCATATATCATTTCAATAGATGCAGAAAAGGCATTTAATAAAATTCACTTTTGATAACATTCTCAGAAAACTAGACACAGAAGAGAATTTTCATAATATGATAAAGGGAATCTGCAAACAGACAAACAAAAACAGAAACAAAAGCAAAAATCCAAAAATCTTATAGCTAACATACTTACTGGGTGAACAAAGCAAAGATATACAATATCACCATTTCTATTTAACATTGTACTGGAGGTTTTAGTTTAGAGAGAAAGAAGTAAAATTATCTTTATTTACAGATGAAATGATTGTGTATATAGAAAATCCAAAGGTTTACATATAATTTATTTAATTCTCACAACAACCCTATGATGTAGATGGAGATTTTGTAAGAGTGATATTAGTTCTTCCTCAACGTTTGGAAGACTTCACTAGGACAGTCTGTTGCTAGTTCTCTTTGTGAGAAAATGTTTACTTATGGGTTTAGTTCAGAATTTTTATTTATTTTTATTTATTTTTAAGTTTTGCTTAGTTGTTTTTTTTGGGGGAAATTGTCCATTTCATCTAAGTTTTCAAATTTATTTGCATAAAGTTATTCATAATATCTTATTATCTTTTCTTAATATCTGTGGAATAGGCATGAATGTCTCCCTTTTCATTCCTGATGTTGGTCATTTGTGTTTTCTCTGTTTCTTGTCCAGTCTTGCTAATGTTTAGAATTTATTAATATTTTTCAAAAACTAACTTTTGATTTTATTGATTTTCTTTGTTGTGTGTCTACTTTCTATTTTATTTATTTCTGCATTTATCTTTATTGTTTCCTTCCTCTTCATTTTTTTATTTATTTGCTGTTCTTTCAAAGATAGAAGCTGAGATCATTTATTTTCACTCTTTCTCTTTCCTAATTGTTACATTTAAGCTATAAATTTCCCTTTAAGTACTTCTTTGGCTGCATCCCATAAATTTTGACATGTAGGTATTCTATGTCATAACTAATGCTTGTTTCATTTGGGTAGTTTTCTCAGTCAATGTGCAATTAGTGTTTCTTTTCTTTCATCTTGCTGAGATATAAAGCATAATTTTGTGACCATCAGGACAATACTCACATAGTTTCCCAAATCATTTTTACTTAAAATATATTTTACAAAACATTATTTGACATTGAGTCTTCTGAAATAGTTTTTGTAAGTAGAGCATATTTAGATTCTTCCCTGTTTCTATAAAATCTATGAGAAACACATCTACAACTCTTTTTAAAATATAAACTATAAGTATCACTTGTTCTTAACCTCCTTGTATTTGGGTAAATAAGGATGTGACAATTATCTTCTTTTGTCTTAACAAATAAAACTCAAAGTATTTAAACGTCCAGAAAATGGAGATGCTAAATATTATAACCAGGGCAATATATTGTTAAGACAACCAATTAAAATTATAGACTTTTTAGACCTAAAATTTTAGAGTGCCGAGACATGACACAGTTGTCCCAGCTCCATGAATTGACTAGTCTTTCCCCATGATTAGTAACATCTCCCATACTAAAGACCCCTAAAGGCTAAGGTCTCTCTATGATTACAAGAGCTATTATCAATAACATGAAACAGACATCTTCACATGTTGGCCCTCTTGATTTTGGTTTGTGGATTCTAATGTCCAAAGTCCGAATGCTTCAAAGCTGAAGTAAAAAAAAAAAATCCTCATTTTCTTTTGACAACACTCTCCAGTTTTTAAAGATTCATATAACACAACCCAGAGCCTTTCTATACAGATGCCTAATGGTATGCCATGGGCTTAGCCCGTGGACTTGTGCCTTCTGATAAATACGGTGGGGTCAGATATGACAGCTGGGTAATTATAATTGCAAGCCATCTGTAGCCTTCTCACAGTAGGAAACCAAGTCAGTCCATGAATTAATCAGCGAACTCTCCAAAAAGAAAATTACTAACGAGAAGTGGAGGATAAATGTGTAGTCACAGTCCAGTTTTATTTCCTGTGAATCAATTGCTTCCTCGGAAGTGGGCAATATGTAGTCTCAGTGCCTTCTGGGACACGTGCTCCTAAAGTGTTGGATAATAAAAACACAGAATCCTGAGGAAGAGCATTGCTACATAGTTTTAAGGATGGCCCCAGGATACAAAGTAAAAGATAAGCTTATGACATCTGACTAATAGGGAGATGGAGACTTGTAAGAATTATTCATACTGGGTTATAAAATGAAAATGCCAAGAGGCTCACCGAGTAGGCAGCCAGCAGCACGGGAGGGCTGGTTGCTCACTGCTTCTCTAAATGACAAATTCTAGTCATCAAAGCCTTCTCGAAACTTCCCATCCACCAGGACTGCTGAGGCAAGTGCACAAATCATGTTTTTACACATACAGATGGCTGTGCACAGATCATAGAAACGCCACAGTCACAGTGCAGCTGGTCTGTAACACAGGTCACCCAAGACATTCCACACAACTTCTGGGGAGTCCTCTAGTTATTTATTTATTTATTTATTTATTTATTTATTTATTTATTTATTTATTTATTGCATAAGATGTATCTTTGTCAGTGTAATGTTGTGATTTATAAGAAATATGTGTTTGGTCTTCATCCACAGTTTCTGGCTCATAGCTCCAAAACACGGAATTTTCTAAGTGATGAGAGCATAAAGGTGTCTTTGGTTATGTTAATGAGGTGACTTTTGGAAAGCATCTAAAGATGGGGCTGGTTGCCAGAGAAGGCAACAAAACTATTAGAGGGTTGGAAGTTTTAGTACCACCAGCCCTCCCCCCACACCTCCAGGGAAGGGAGAGGGGCTACAGGTTGAATCAATCACCAACGGCCAACGACTTAATCAATCATGACTAGATAATGAAGCCTCCATAAAAATCCGAGAGGACAGAGTTTGGAGAGCTTCCAGGTTGCTGGGCACGTGGAGATGTGGGGAGAATGGTACCCTGGAGGGGGCATGGAAGCTCAGCCCTTTCCCCATACCTTGTTCTACACGTCTCTTCCATCTGGCTGTTCCTGAGTTACATCCTTTTATCATAAACCAGTGATCTGGTAAGTTAAATATTTCTCTGAGTTCTGTGAGCTGCTCCAGCAAATTAATTGAACCGAGGAGGGGGTTGTGGGAAGCTATGGTTCATAGCCACTCGGTCAGAAGTACAGGTAAAACCTGACTAGCACTCTGAGTTGGAGGAGGTTGTTGGAACCTCCAATTTGTAGCCAGTGGGTCAGAAGCCCAGGTAACAACCGGGGTTGTGACTGGCATCTGAAGTGGCAGGCGGTTTTGTGGGACTGAGCCCCTTACCTGTGGACTCAGATTCCATCTCTGGGTAGATACTGTCAGAATTGAATTGAATTCTCATTTATCCTGCTGGTGTCTGAGAATTGCTTGTTGGTGTGGGAAAGCCACCCCCACACACACGTTGGAAATGGGTCCAGTTTGAAACCCTTTTTAGTGAGTACTTTTTCCAGAACCAATATACAAATACCTGTGCGTGTCCTGCACGTCTCTAAGGTGATGGAGAAAGAAAAGCTCAGGACCATGCTGGCTGGAGACAGAAGGCAGAAAGAGCCCAAAATGGGCTGACAAAGAACTGTTGAGTCAACAAGAGAAATTGCCCAGTTCTGTGTGAAGTGAGATTCTTAACCCGAGGTTCCTAAACCCAGAGGCAAGGCTTCTCCAATTCAGATTGCAGCAGACCCCCTAGGAAGGTAATTTATAAGGTGGATTTTTGTGCACCACACCCAGCAACCCTGATTTAGAGAGTCTGGAGTGGGACCCACAAACCTGCATTTTTCACATGCACCATAGGTATTTCTGAAGCGTGTGGTCTGGGGACTGCCTTCAGAGGAACCCTCTCCTGAAGGTGGTGGTTTGTGAAGGGGGTTCATGAAAAAGGGTGTGGGAAGAACCACATGCCCAAGCCTCTGAAATGGTATGAAAACATGGGCATTCAGATGTGCCTGTGCGTTTTTCAGAGGTGAGGATCCATAGCTTTTCTCCTATGTGCAGAGGGACCCGTGTCCTCTCAGAAGTTACAAACCATGATGATAGCATGTGGTTGCCACAAAGCTGATGATCGAATCTCTCTTTCCAAAGGAGCTGTTTAACTTCACTTCCAGCCTCAGATCTTTCCCCCAAATCCATCCAGCATCTCAAAGAAGTATGCTAACTGCTAACTCCATTTCTCTCCACTGGCCCTCGACCTGACATAACAGCTCAGTTCTCGGATCCCTTTCTGGCTTCTGTTCTTCCCCTGCCCTTGAGCACTGATATTCCCCAGGGTCACTGGTGTAACGTTCCTTCACGTATTGTCCCACAGTGACCTCATCTTCTCCAGTGACTTCAGCCACCAGACCTGCTCCTGATGCTTAATCTACACACATGACCTAAGCCTCTTTCTTAAGCAGAAGGCGTTCGTTTCCAGCCACATCCTGGATTCCTCCATTTTCACCCCCACAGGCATGTATCCAACATGTCACATCAACCCACTCCTTCCAACCTGCATCCCCATCTCAGTCAAGCCTGAGCCAGTCTCTGCTCTGCGTCGCAGGCCGGACCCCTCGGAGGCCGTTCCAGCTCCTCCCTGTCCTTCAGAATCCAGACAATCATACCCAGCCCCTGCCAGTCCTCCAGTTAAAATGTCAGAGTTGACCCCCTCCGTTCCATTCCTGGGGAGCCACTGCCTGGGATCTGCCCTCACTGTTACTCACCTGCAGATGCCTCCGAACAGATGTCCCATCTCGGGTCTCACTTCTCACGTAAGCGTTTCTCTGTAGCCACAGCTGGTCTGAATTACAGCCTCCCTGCTGCAAACCTTGCAGACTTCCTGATACTTACACAGTAGTACATGCCCCAGTCCTGAAATGGAGTAGCAGGCTCTTCGATGATGACATTCCATGCCAGCCCGTCTCTAACCAGCGTGTTCCTCTCCCTTTCACTTCCCTCCCTCATCAGAAGTGAGGTCAAGTTCTACCATCCGAAGATACCCAGCTGGCTGTGGGCAGCTCTATTTGCAGATGGGCGAGTAAGCTTGTAAAAAAGGCCCCGCTCATTTATAACTCTCTCTGTGAGTCGGCTTCCCCTAACATCTTTGTCATTGTCCTGACAACCTTCCCAAAGGTGCCACAACTTTCTCTCTTCCCATTCCAGCTGTCAGCCATGCTTCTGTCCCGTCTCTGGAAGCAGCAGACTTGTCTGATGCTTCCTCACCTCCATACCTTTCATATTGCTATTCCCCTCCCCTGCCCACTCTGCTTGGCAAACTCCTGCTTGTCCTTTAGACCTCCTGTCAAAGCCAGATCTGCTGGAGCCTTCCCTGCTCCCTTCCCCTGCAGTGGATGCCTGTTACAGCACTTCCCATACGTTCTTGTGGGGAATTGCTGATGCGCCATTTTCCCCGCTACAGTGTGACCTCTTTGAGCTCAGAAATTTATGTCTTATTCATCTTCCTATCCCTGGTGCCTGGCATATAGTAGCAGCTCAATAAAATGTTGTGTAGAGAAATGAATGAGCGAGTGACTGGATCACTGTCATTTTTCTGAGTGCTGCGGAAGAGCAATAGAACTGATAACACAGCCCCGACCTCCTGAGGGTTAAAGGTAGTAGTAGGTAATGCTGTGTGAATACATAGGAAACCCCTTAAGATGGACAAAACAGTGGCATCGACCAATTAATAGCGAGGCTGAGAGGAGGAGGCCCTGTCTTAGGCTTACTCCACACTCCAAGGAGGAGTCATTCCCTCCCAATTTGGTTGACTTCTTTCTCCTCCAGCTCTTGAATCACCAGACTAGAAGGACCCATGTGCCAGCTCACAGCAAATGGACTCATCTCACCCACCCACCCCAATTACCCGTCCAGAAGGCATCGGCTAGGGAAGCCCTTAGAGCCAGTGCTGTTGTCACTGCCAGATTCACTGTTCCCATCTGCTCAGTCTGTCCTGGGGCAGGTGGGCTGCTCACAGCCTCTGCTTCCCTATGATTTGTGTGCTTTGTTGATAGACTATTCAGAGTTTAGTGCAAGTTGTTTGTGTTTTCTTGCCTTCAGTTAAACTCTTATTCTAATCGGTCCCTATGAAATTTCTCATTCAACGGTGTCCTCACATAGAACTATGATATAAGCCATTATATTTCCTATTGATTGCCATTCCTATTTGCACTTCCTTGTACCGACTCTCCCATTACTTAGTCTCTATTTCCAAACACTGGTGATTACTCTTCTCTCTTACCCTTAAATGTTTCCCATTCAATACTTCTAAACCTTCCCCTATGTGTTTGCTAGAAATTCTTTTCTTGTTTCTCTATTTCTAAGCTTCAAATAGAGTTTTTATTGTCTCATTTTATCATGGTCACTGACTGTCTAGACATGATTCTTGATTTTTGTTCTTTCATAGCCCTGAGAGCTTTCCTCTCAATAAGTCATGTATTTATGAGTCTAATATATATTGAGTGTTGCATCACTCAATTCTTATACTGAGGCAGCATCCAACTAGGAAAAAAGAAATCACCAGGTATTCTAAACAGGGGAACTTTAGGGAATCAGTTACAAAAGTGTTGGAAGGAGCAGAATAGCTAAAATTAAAAGCGTTAACCATACCAAATATTGATAAGGGTGTGGAGCAACAGGAATTCTTATGCACTGTTGGTGGGAATGTAAAATACCACTTTGGAAAGGTACTTGGCTGTTTCTTAAAAAGTTAGACATACAACTACCCTACGATCCAGTCATTCCACACATAGATATTTACCCGAGAGAAATGAAAGCAGATATCCACACAAAGACTTGTACACAACTGGTCATAGCGGCTTTATTTGTAATAGCTCAAAACTGGGAACAACGCAGATGTCCATCAAGGGGTGAAGGGAAAAACAAACTATGGGACATACATACAATCAAACACTACTCAGCAATAAAAATGAATGAATAAATCAAGCATGCAACAACTTGCATCCGTTTAATTTTTCTGAGTAAAGAATTCAGTTTTTTTTAAAGGAATACGTGCTGTATGATTCCATTTATACAAAATTCTAGAAAATGCAAGTGATA
Organism: Rhinolophus sinicus; assembly: GCF_057876585.1. NCBI lineage: Eukaryota > Metazoa > Chordata > Mammalia > Chiroptera > Rhinolophidae > Rhinolophus > Rhinolophus sinicus. Next base: position 123,200,895 of record NC_142502.1, on the reverse strand, counting down.
ATGACAGAAGGCAGATCAGTGTCAGGAAGGGGAGGGAGAGATTTCAAGTGAGCAAGAGAAACTTTTGGAGGTGGTGGGTATGTTTGTTATTTTTATTGTGCTGATGGTATTGCAGGGTATACATATGTTAAAATGTATCAAACTATACAGTTTAAATCCATATAGTGTACCTCAACAAAACTGTAAATAAATCGTCCCGGAAGGAGGCTGGAATTGCAAAATGGTGGAAGGGGACACGAGCCAGAGGTTGGCAACTGCAGAAAGCCCCACCTACCCCGGGGCTTGAGGAGCATAAGGAAAAATGATGTTCCCAGAGCCCATGTTCCTTGGTCCCTAAGACAAATGAGGTTCCTACTGACGCTACCCTTTCAGTTATCATCTGTACTTCTCTTCAGGAAGCGGGGAGCATGCACTGTCCACACTGCAGGACCGGGGAGTGGGAAGTCACGTGTAGATGCCGTACTGGAGTCAGAGCCTATGAGCACTGCTTCTGCTGGATGCATCACCCACCGCAGGAAAAAAAAAAGAGAAATGGCTCTCCCTTCCGCCTTCCAAACTCCTCTTCCATTGACAGAAGGCAGCTGGGAAGAAAGTGTATTTCGCAGGCTTCCAGCAATCCATGACCAGAGTGGAGTAACGACAGGTGTTGATGGAGCAGGCCAATGACCAAGTAACTTGTCTGATATACGACTCTTGACAAAGGAAAGTATAAAATCGGTGAAGGTGTGATTCTGATTCTCATGGATCTTGTCTGTTAGCACGTCCTGGTTCCACTGAGGTCACATGGCTCTCCCATCCCCTGCCGCTACAGAATAGCGAAAAGGGTGTATTCAAACGAGTGGGGAAAGTGCCGTGTTTCCCCGAAAATATGACTGGGTCTTATATTAAGGTTTGCTCCAAACATATCCGGGCTTATGTTCAGGGGATGTCATCCTGAAAAATCATGCTAGGGCTTATTTTCTGGTTAGGTCTTATTTTTGGGGAAACACGGTGTTAGCTGATGCGGGTGGGTAGCCTTTTGTGCCACCAAACAGCGTATTTGGGGATTTGACAGCCAGCCTCTGAAATAAACCTGTCACTACTTTCTATGAAACCCTGCTACATAGATAGCAGCCCTCAAACATCAATCCCATACCTGCCTCTTCATTTACTTTAGACTGAAGGGTTCTTGACAAACGTTGGGTGCCACAAGAACTCAGAAAGTTATCCTTTGAACACAGAAACGTATAATCAATTTTGAAATTCCATTTTTTTATATCCTACAGATTCAAGTTCAGTTCTTTAAAAGCCTGCTGAGCTTTATTGTAACAACCATTTGTGAAGTGCAAGCTAATTTAATGTGGGAAGGAGGAGGAATTTTTAGTGTAATTCTCTGGCATTTGCTTCTATTGCAAATGGTGTGGGAAGTCCACATAGTAAGTTGATTTATTTTCAAAAAATATATCTAATTAAATCGGCGTGGCACTGACAAATCCACTGGTCACGACCTTCTCAATAATGCCTAACGAATAAAGCACTTTGGAAAAATAAATGTAATGAAATAAAGAAAAGAGTTGATCTTTCATATAAGTAAGTTCAGGTCTTTATATTAATTCATATACTGATAATAGTGTACAGAGTTAGAAATTTAGTTTTAATTATACAAATAGTTCATAAATAGTCGATGTAAGTATTCAGAAGTACAGATATGCAAAAGGTTTTTATGACCCCCTCACGATCCCATTTCTCTAGAATCACTGTGTGTGTGTGTGTGTGTGCGTGCGTGTGTGCATGTATAGCATCCCGCCCTTTTTCTTTGCATTTACCTGCACAGGTTCTTATGGAATTACATGTGCCATTTTGAATAAACTTGTACGTAAGTGAAGGTTGGTGGATTACAAGATTGGCCATACCACTTTTCTACTCCTTTCATTGACAGATGCAGTTTAGTTTCCCCACCCCTCGAATCTGGCTAGCCTTGTGACTTGCTTTGACCAATGTAATGCAGAAGTGATGTTGTGCCAGGTCCAAATGTAGGACTCGAGGCCTTTGTAGCTTCTACTCTCACTGTCTTAGAACTCTGAAACTAGCATGAGAACAAGACTGGGTGAGTCATCTGGAGAATGAGAGACCACATGAATCGAATGTCCCAGACACCCCGGTCTATTTACCAGATGAACACAATTGATCAGCTGAGCCCAGCCCAACCCATAAAAACTGGCAAACTAAGCCCAGCCCAAATTACTGACCTGCAAATTTTTGAGCTAAATAAATGGTTGTTTTAAACAACTAAGTTTTGGAGTGGTTTTTATGATCAGAAGCAAACTGATACTAGACCAATACGGTGTGTAGCTTTATAACTTTTTTTCTTTACTCGTTGTGTTATAAAGAATTTGACTTGTCAATACATATAGAGCTATCTTACTGTTTTTAATAGCTGCATAAATTTTCATGTTATGGGTATTCCACAGTTTAATATTTTCTCTGTGCTGGACATTTAGGTTGTGTCTGCCTGCCTTCTTCCCTTCCTTCCTTCCTCCCTTTTCCCCTCCCTCCTTTTCTCCCTCCCTGTTCTCTTTCTCTCTCTTTTAGTATAATAAGTATCTTTATAGTAGTTGCAGGATACTTACCTTACTGTCTTTTCACTGCTAATATTGGTTAAGGTATTGTTTTCATACAGCTATTTAAAAAATATAATCCAGTTTATCAATCTTTTCCTTAATGGCTTCCTTATTTTGAGTTTTGCTCAATGGCAATTTTCCAATACTCTATTCCCCTCCTAATACAGCAGTTTCTCTCTCTCTCTCTCTCTCTCTCTCTCTCTCTCTCTCTCTCTCTCTCTCTCTCTCTCTGTGTGTGTGTGTGTGTGTGTGTTAGGTTTAATTAATTAATCTTCTGGAATTTAATTTATGGTGTGAAATAGGGAAATTTTTTTTTTTTTTTGCTAAATGGGTAACCAATTGTCTTAGACATCATTTATTGACTAGTTCATCAGTTTTGCACTGATTTGAAATACTATATTTATATTAAACTGATCTGCTTCAGGACTCTATTCCATTCGACTGATGTATTTGCCTGTTAGTGGATCAATAACAAAATGTTATGACAATTAGTACTGCTTTATAGTACATTTTGACATTGACAAACTATCATTCTCTTTGTCAAAAAATTATTGCATATTCTTGAATATTCTCTCTCCTAAATTAATTTCAGAATCACTTTTCAAATTCCATGAAAAGTTGTTTTGGAATTTTAATAAGAATTACATTGATTTTATTTAGATTAATTTGCCATCAGTTGAACCTTTAACATTGAATCTTGTCAAGGACCATAATATGCTTTTTTCATTTATTCACATATTCCTTTATGTCCTTCAGTAAAATTTTATAGTTATTTTTTAATATATTGCACATTTATTCTTTGATTTAGTTATCAACAATATACTTTTAAGGCTATTTACATTTTCTAATACATTTTAAAATTTATTTTTGCTTGTGTCTAAGAAAACTATTCATGAAAATAGTTTTCTTTAAATCTGGCCATTTTGGTAAACTCTTATGCATTCTAATAATTTGCCAGTTGATTCGTTTGATTTCTTAGGGTAGATAATCATATCATTTGAAACAATGAAAGTTTCCAACTTTTACTTTTCATTTCATTATTTTCTTTTTTTATTTGAATTGGCTAAAAATCCCTGTATTTCTATTAGTTTGCTTGAGTTACCATAACAAAAGACCACTGACTGAAGGGCTTAAATAACAGAAATTTATTTTCTCATAGTTTAGAGCCTAGAAGTCCAATATCCAGGTCCAGCAAGATTGTTTCTGGTGAGACTTCTCAGCTTGCAGGCAGTGCCTTCTTGCTGTGTCTCTAGCCTTTGCTCTGTGCATGCATGGAGAGAGAGGGGGCACCGGTAAATAAGTCTTCCTTTTCTGACAAGGACACCAATCAGTTGGATTAGGGCCCCATTCATGTGCCTCATTTAACTGTAATACTTCCTTAAAGGCCCCAACTCCAAATACAGTCCCGTGGAGGGCAGGGCTTCAGCATATGAATTGGGGAGGGAGGAGGGGAACACAATTTCATCCATAACAAGGTTGTTGAATGCAGATTACTGTCTTGTTTTTTTCCCCTTTTCCCATTTCTGAATTAGCATTAAAAAATAACATTTGTATTATTTTTATCCTGAATATGTGAGAAATAAGGCGAAATATGCAAAGGAAATATAAAATAAATTTGGTACAAATCAGAGTTCTCACAGAGGTTTATTTGAAAAAGGTATGTTTGCATATAGCGCACCTAGTTCACTGGCAGACACAGACCGTATGTTCAAAAAGTACTTGCTGATTGACACTTAGTAGAACTGCCACAAACCTTGCTATTATGTATGTGTTGTGTGTCTAAAATGTCCACAAATAGTGGTGCTTAATATCGTATAAATAAGTGGTTTATGTTCAAAAAGCATTTTTTCTTTCGTTCAGTAAAGACTTGCTGCTAGGCAGTGAGTATATTTTAATACAAGAGAAGTAGTCTCTGCCTGGTGTTTAAAGACCTTAGGTTATTCTCCTTGAACCAAAGTGATAAACCCTATAATAAATGGAAATCTCTACTTCTTGCTGGTTCAAAGTAGGCAAAATATTATGGTTACAAAGTAGTTCAGAATTCCCAGTCTGTTATGAACTGGAAATTTTTCGTACAATACCATATTTTAAGCCATAAACAGTCTATTTTGAGCAGCTCCCATCCAAAATTATTCTTAAAAAGTTCATTCATTTAAAAATTATATGATATGACTTAAGTAAAGTATGAACATGTTTAGGCACATTGCAAGCATTCAACTGTTGTTAGTTACCTCCTGTCCTTAAAAGAGCAAAAATTAAAGATATGCATAATGAAACAAAATGGAAGATATTTGTTTCATGTATGCCACATATTCCTCTTTTGCAAGAAATAGCAAACCTTATTCATTCCCCTTCTCTCTATCCCATATCCAATGTCAAAGAGGCTCTTTGAAGAAAAAATTAACTTATCAACTGTAATTGAGCACCCTTAAAGACATATCTGGGCTCAGATACACTGCATCCAAATTCCCGATCTGTATCCTTGATGGCTTGGTGACCTTGGTCATATTCCTTAATCTTTCCCAGTCTCAATTTCCCCATTCATAAAATTAGGATAATAATACATTGCTTATGGGTTTTCTGTGAGAATTACATGGAATCACCTATGTGAAATGTCTAAAACAAATAAAAGCTTAGTAGATGGAGTATCATTTTTATTATTATTATTAAACATTGTCATGTTTTCTTGAATACTGACTTAAGTGGATATATTTAACTTAGTCATATAAATCTAGCTGGAGAAACCTTAAGGAGTCTTATTTCCAACCATGATGTGTGTGTATGTGTGTGTGTGTGTGTTTGTGTGTGTGTGTGTATATATATGTATATATATGTATATATATGTATATATATATATATATATATATATATATATATATATATATATATTTAAAGAACCGTAATTGACCTTTTCAGTTTCTTGTAATGTTACATCCAGGACTCCCAGTTTTGTCCTTCTCAGATGCACCAAAGACTACAAAAGATCCTCTGTCAATGATGGAAAATAAACAGTTTCTTTGGAAACAAGCCTTCATCATGCACGAGTTTATAGATTTATGTCCAGTTCTTTGATTAGAAAAAAGAGAAAAAGCCTTTCTTGAGTCAGAAATGTTTCTCAAACCACTATAGAATAACAATTATGACTCTCCATTTTTTATTTTTATTGGCGGGTTGAAAAGATGACTCTCTACAATGTCTACACCAGGAGGATATTATTCCACAAATAAGGGCTCAGCGTGACATTTATGAGAAAGCGGGGGTCCTCCTGTGCAAAGCTGATTGGTGCTCAGCCAATGGGCTCCAGGGAGTCGCAAATAAAGGCACCTTCTTTACTGGGTTTATCAGCTGCAGGTCAGAGGGTTGCCTCTTGCAAGCGGAACTTCAAGAAATGCTCAACTAGCAGCACACATCTGTGGCCAGCAAAGAGAAACTGGACTTTGAAGATGAGACATCTTCTTCTCCAATTCCCTTCCATCTTAGCCATCTATTGCTTCTGCCTACTACAGACTCCCTCCTCAGGTAAGGGGACTCCTTCATCAGACCCCAGTTGGCCTGAGCTCTAAGAAAGACTGAGACAGACCTTGATCTTTCAGGGCAGTTCTGGAGGGAGGCAAACTTTATTCCCTCACATACCCCCATTTCCACCCTTTCAATTTCTGGCTTCTCATTTGTATCTAACCTTTCAGAGAGGGTGGACAGAGCTAGATGCTGCAGCTTTTTAGCAGAAGACACTTTCCCCATGTGGAACTGTCTTTAAACAGCACCTACCCCAGGGCTTTCCTGAGGATGTGCCGCTGAAACTGTGAGGGGTATGAGTTGGGGAAATCCCAACTTCTTAGCCATTTGTGCTCCCAGAATCCTGAAGGGACAGAACAAGGGATGGTAGAATTGAATTTACAGTCCCAAGGACTGGGGGTTGAGGGAACAGGAAGAAGGAATCTTTTCATAGCCGTTTTGTGGGCTCCCAGGAAGCAGGATCCCAAAGAGCCCAGGGAAGACCCCATGGCTTCCTGGGTGGGTGCGCTGTCCGAGGTGCTGACCAAACACTGGCGTTGCTTCAACTTCTGAGAACAGTGCGTTTGTAGGGAACCAGGGATGAGATATAGGGTCAGTAGTCTGAATCCGTTACCCATCTCCAGGTAACCCTCCATTTGATGTGGGGAAGGATGTGGTGGCAGAACAGCTATGGTTGAAAACACGAACTATTTCAAAATTTTAGATTTTCTATTAGAATTTTGATTTAAGGGGGTAGAAAATCTTTGAAGATATTCAAACAGAATTTTTTTTTGCCATTTCCTGTAGTGTAATCACAAAACCTAGGCATTGCAAGAAACTGGCGGTCCTTTGGTTAACCTCCCAGGGAGAGCAGGGATCGCCTCTACGGCTTGGCTCTTTGATTACTTTCAGTGACACTCAACTCACTACCAGCCTAAGACAGCCAGTAGCTGCCTCCTCTGGGCTCCAACAGAATCTCCCTTAAACTTCTGTAAATTTGTATTACCTTTCTTTATCTGTCTATATATTTATATTCACCTCCCTCATCTATGCTCCCTGAGGGTAAGGTCCCTATGGTCTTTATCATTGTATAGTTAATCCAGAACCTTTTCATAAATCCTTATAGGATTGGCTTGAACTAAGTTGCATTTTTGAGTGGCAACAATCATCAAAAACTTCTTTACACTAAGCTGAAATCTGATCACATGTAACTTCTAACCATTAGCTCTAGTTCTGCCATTTGGGCATATGCAAAATAAGACTAAATTCAGGGTTTCGTATTTATCCCATTTAATTTCATCTGGTTAATTTTGATCTATCCAGTTCATTTTTTTCAGTTGCAATATTAGCTGTTCCTACAAGTGTTGTATCACATGCAAATGGAAAGAAGGCTTCATTTAAGTCTGATAAAGGCTGACTGGTACAGGATCCATCTGCATCCTGGTAGCAACCTTCCTCATGACACCACCCCTGGAGAGTCTGATGAAGAAGATGGACAGGCATCCATATTTCCTAAACGTTCCAAGAGTGATTCTGACACATGTACTTTTTGACACCATTTCCTGATATTCCATCCTTATGAATTCTATCAATTTACAAATTAAGTCGTTACACAGACATTTTTGCCTTTTTTTTTTTTTTTACTTGCTCATTCTTGTACTGTTAACTCCTGGTAAATTTTTAAAAACATGCTATTTTTAATTAATTTTAATACAAATCTCAGATCGGCTAGTGGAAGGTAAAGTATGTTTTCTTTGTCAATCCTATTTTAACAACATTGTATTTATAGAATCTCTATATGTTTTTCATGGTATGGATTTAACAGTTAATTTAAAAGAGGCTATGTCCTCTTTTCTCCTAATTGATATTTTTATGATTTCTCACAATAGGATTTCCTCGACCTTTAGCTGATTCTCCAGATGGCTTGGATATGGTGCAACTTGAGGTACATTGTTGTTCAGAATGTGAGGTTTTTATTTAGTCTTGGCCTTGAAAATACCATATGGATAATGTTCACGTAAAACTATTTTAAGATCAGATTCTTGGCGGCAGCAGGACTCACTGTTGTCATTTTTATGGCCTCATTTAAGGAATCCTGAGACTTATGTTGAAATTCACTGCCAGTGTGTGAAAAGATAATGCAAGGTTCATAAACAGGACAATTTTAGAGTTTTACGTGTTGTAATACAATTCTATTGGCTAAGGGATTTATACTTATCTTTAATTTTCTTATTTTTTTTAGCGGCTGGCATATTGGGCAACTCTTTCTAGCCAACCTAAGGTTTTATATATATATATATATATATATATATATATATATATATATATATATATACACACATATAATTCTTTTAGTTAAAACAGTGTACATATTTATGTTGTAATTGATCTCCGTAATAACCACACTGTTTTGCTACCTACATGAGATTTGTGTGTGAGTGTGTGTGTAAGAATATAGTTTTAGAAAATAACAAGTAAATCTCTTAAATATAAATTCTGTAAAATATTTGTAGTTCATCTGCAGTCTTACAATGATCATAATCACATATACATATCTAATTACATTATTTGTTTATGTCATAACTTACATTACAAATTGATATCCTAGTTCTCCAAAACAATGATCTTATGTAAAGGACCTGTTGTCAGTAACTATATTAACCACAACGTAAATATTTCAATGGATACAAAGTAAATGTTGATTCAATAGAGGGTGGTATTAAGGTCGTGTCCATGATTCTTAGCACAGACTGTATGTTTTCACCTTTGGCCACATCGCCTCTTCCCTCACCTCCCCCAGCCCACAGCTCACCAAGATCCAGCTACATTGAACTTCTCACTATTCCCCACACGCACCAGGCTCTTACGTCTTGCACAGGCTTTTCCTTTGCTGGCTGTGGTTAACAGCCCAGGCTCTAAAACAAAAGAACCTGGGTTCAAAGCCCGCATTTACTTACCCTTAGCTAGTTTCTTAATCGCTCTGTGTCTCAGTTTCCCCACTGTGATATGGGAATAATAGTCTTATGAGCCTGACAATATTATTGTGAGGATTGTTTTGATATTTGTGAAATGTTTCCAACAGGGCCTAGAACATGGAAAGTGACAGCATTTAGGTGCTAGCTGTCACCATTCTCTCTCTATGCAACTCATTTTTATTCTTCAAGACTCAAACATCACTTTCTCTCCTAAACTTCATAAATATGCCATGCCGATTTCTTATTTTCAGTTTACCGTTATGCATATGTTTGAAGACAGTTGACATCTCTCATCTGTAGAACTAACCTTTACCACCTTGCTACTCAGAACCAAAATTCAGGGTGAGAACTCAGACTTCTCCATCTCCTCGCCACGGCCTCCTTGCCTCACAACAATGGGGCTTCCCTGTCCCTCACGTGAAGGCTGTGAGCAGGTCCCCTGCGTAAGCAGAGGAAGTGGAAGTGTGGCTGTCACATGTGCTACCTGCATATTGTGTTGTGTGGGTCCCCACACGCAAAGGCCCACTTGAAATGAATTTCCTTCCACTGTCTCCATTTCCCCAAAGCTGATCCTGTTCATTGTTTCCAACTGCTGGAGAGCAAAGCATTGCTCATGAACAAAACTACCAATATTTTAAAGCTAGTCATAGAGAGACGGGGCTGACCTTTGGCATGTCACTTCCTCTCCTGGGGCTTTGGTTTCCTCAACTATCCAATGTCTAGATGAGTGACCCAAATCTACTTCCAGTCATGGTGTCCAGAAGTCCAGGTCTGTGTCTCCAGGGAGCTCTTATCTCAAGACCACTCAGAAAGCATTCCATTCTGCAACGTAGTGACACCTGCAAAACTCTTCGTGTTTTGTGTTTCTGGTTATGACTGTGGATCAGAAGGTTTTCATGGGGAAAAGGGCAACAGATTCTTGTGAACACAGCCCTGCTAGTCATCCATTCACAGAAGGTATTTACTGAAAGCCTGCCACGCAAAAGTGCCTGCTCTCGTGGAATGTATATTCTGGTGAGGGAACTAGGACGAAGACGGGTAACTTTAACACGTTCTGTTTTCTCTAAAAAGAGAACATTACAGCAAGGAAGGTATATATAAAACGTGGACAGTGATGTTTAGTAACTGGAAAAACATCTTCATATTCCTTATTTTGGGGACTGAAAAGTAATGGTGTAAAATTGATGAACATGGTACCAAAAAAAAACAAACAACTGTGTTCCCAGTAAGTTTTCAGAACACACACACACACACACACACACACACACACACACACACACACAGAGACAAAGAGCGAGCTATCAGCCTGTTCCACTGCAAAAGCTCTCCACAAAGTTTGTAGGAAAATGTAATCATATTCACAGCAACACAATTAGAAATGTTATTAAAAACCTTCATTTCTGTCTTAATTGAAGTTTGAGCCGATTGAGAACATTTAAACGTGAATGATCAGTGACAGCCAGATCAGCACATGTAAAACTCGTCCCCAGTAACCATCTCTAGCAGTTGTAGAACATCCAGACATAGGACTCTGTGCTTCGTTTGGTAAGATGCCTCCTTCACAGCACCCCTGGGGACAGTGTGCTGCCCACGCAGCTCTTCCTGGGCTTTCATTTATGCAGATAAGCGCAAGGTGGTGCTCTAACAGGGACTTAGAGATGAAAAGGCTGTGCTTTCTGCAAGAACACTGAAGGTTCATGGAGAAAGCTTTGAGGAAAGAAGTGTTAGGGAAAAAGGTCAATCTGAACCAACCATTTTTTTTTAAAGCTGAATTCTAGGGCACACCCTGCAGCAAATTAAATAATTGCAATCATTATTTTATTCCAACCCTTAGTCAGATGGTTATCTAGAAGTTGATTATGATATTACTTCTATGCTTCATAGGGTATGCTTTCCATGCACAGATTGAAAAGGTAAAATGCGATTAAATTTTAAAATAATGATGTATTGCTGGAACTTTTTTCTCTTATAAGATCCAGTATCAACTATATAGTCTTATTAAGTCTGTGTAATGAATGTCTTTTTAGCTTGCCAATTGATTTCATAGTATTCAGGTAAATCTAACAAGGTCTGTTGTGTAACTTATACTGAAAACCTTGTCAATTGCCCACCCCAGTAAAATTCCATGTAACTTACCCTCACAATTCTCTTCCCAGGATAAACACGACATATATAAAAGGGTGAGTACTGCCCAGCCCAGTAGCAAAGACATGCAACTTCCACTTTATAGGAAGTGACACTCAATACTAAAATCAACTTTTGTTCTCTTATTCAGTTTTTATTTCACTACTCCCGAACTCAGGAGCCAACACGTCCAGTTAAAATTGGGGTCAGTATTGTATCATAATCACCTTTCTGTAAAAGTCCCTGTCTTCTGCATGCCTTTTCTCCCTTCCTAATTAATATGCACAGATAAGTAGAAAAGCAGGGGGCCTCAGACACTCTCTGTGCAATAGCTTCCAAGGTGCCTTTTCCTGGGGCTGCAGGGAGTATGGGTCTTCTTCTTTGGAGTGCAAGTGGGGGAGGCTGACAAATCTAAAAAGCTAGAGAATAAATTATGGAAAAGGAAAAATAAGTAAGAAATAACTTTTTACAATACACTTAAACAGACGTACACGACGACCCTGGAAAATACTACTGGAGTCTATTTACGTGGTTCCACGTAACCTTCCGTGTTTTTCAATTTTGAAAAGTGCTTTGTGAAGTGCAAAGCACCTCATTCCCGTAGTGATGCATGGACGTGCATCTTCCATAACCAGCAAGGGCGTGTGTGTGCTGGGCCAATGAGAAGCATCACGGCTAACTTTCTTAGTATAAACTTGAGTTACCCTCGGGAGCAGGTTGTGTAAGTGAATTTCTGCAAGGTATGATTTGAGGAATATTAGGAAGATCATAGAATGAAATTAATTCAGGTGCCCTGTCACAGTACCTGAAATTTTACCATTAGAAAGCCACTTATTTATATAATCAAGGCTTTCCAAATCTTCAAGAAGATGCTTAAGAGACAAATACCTAACAAAGTGTTTCTTTCCCTAAGAGGCAAGGACTCATCAGTAGTACAGGTTCAGGAATGGGGAATCCAGTAATGATGGTTATATTATCAAGAAGGACCAAAGACACTGCAAAGGGAGAAAGGACAACGGAGGGGAAAGATAAACCTGTTCTGTGGCACAAGTTAACTTTACTGCGAGCCACACTACTCAGGGAGAACTCACAAGACTAGATAAGACCCGGGTGTTATGTCTGAGTGTGTACGGGCAGTCACAGACACACACAGGAAAACCAAATGCATCCAGGAGAGAGGGTTAGGGGTGCTGCCCTGCGGGCTGGTCCCTTCGATTACGAGAGCGCACCTGGGGAGTGAGAAAAGATCTGTGTGGAGATACTTCTGCGGAACAACTCCACACCAGAGGGCGGAATGAATGCGGTCAATGCAGATGGAAAGTCTGATGTATCCTAAGGGAATATATTTAAGTGATGGGTTGGAATTGAATTGAAACCTGCTATCAAGGCAGGTGATTCTTTATTGAAAACATAAAATGTCAAGCTTAGGCTGGGAAATGGATTTTGCTCTGAAAATGAAACCCATTTGTAAGGGAGTGAGTGGGAAGGATGCACATAACCCCAGGCTATGTCCCAGTGCTGAGGCTGACGCTCACGGCCCCTCTGTGTTGCAGTTTCCTCCTGTGCACCCGTTAATGCGTCTGGCCGCCAAGCTCGCCAACGGGAGGATGAAAAGGTTTCTACAGCGCGTATGTGCTTTTTTCTTTTTTCCCCCAACTTGGTTTCCTCTTTATTGATGTGCCTCTTACCTTCCCCCCACAATTTCAGTCCCTTCCATCTACCCCAAAAAGATAGTGAAAGGAAAGGATTATTGGGGTTCTGAGCCCCTCGGGCAGTTAGAAAGGGAACAGAAACCAAAACAATCACTGGATGTGACAGAGACTGATAATCAAGAAGTCTAAAGCAGAGCAGTGGGAAAGGTGGCATAACAGGGGGAAGAAAGGGGACAGGGGAGGTACCAGAGGCCGTCTCCCTCCATTAACCCTCCTGCTAAGAGGGTCTGGAAAGGAGCCTCAAACATTAGGAAGTGAGAAGGGAGGTGGTGATTGAGCCTGAAGGAGGAGGTGGTCCAGGAAGGGGGGCCACCTCTCGCTCTGTAGAATGGGACGCCCCTCCCCCCACTGCAGGGGCAGCAGCTTCACAGACCATAGACACTTTCGTCACTGTACGCGATGTACAGAGTCTTCGTGCTGTTCCTGGTATAGCTGACCCATCGAGGCACTGGTGGGTAGAATGACGTGGTTGACAAAGAAAAACAAGGCGTCCTCAGCTCGGAGATAAATTTGATTCCTGATCAAGAAGTAGAGCTGACGTGCTTTTTTCCTCCACTGTGTTTTATGCCCTTAAAAGTTCACTTAAGCAGGGTAAAGGCGTGTCCTCGCCTTGGGGCTCACTTGCATCCTCTCCAGAAATCTAAGTCTCCCCCTCGGGAAGACCTTTTGACCTTGCACAAGTTCCTTAACCTTGGAGCCTCAGTCTCCTTTGTGGAACCTTCCTTATATGCTGGCCCAGCATGGTTCCATCCTCTCCTCTTCTGAGCTCTTCATCCACATTTTAGCTTTTGTGTTGATGTCTCTCTTTCACTGCCCCTTCCTCTTCCTCTTGGCATGAACGTTTGCCTTGGTGATATCTCTGTTTCCCATTGCTTCTGTCCATATGAAGTTTAGAAACTGCCAGTTTCCGTAGTAGCTGAACATGTTCAGAATCTTAATCAAGGTTTTGTTGCATGATATTGAGAGAGAGAGAGAGAGAGAGAGAGAGAGAGAGAGAGAGAGAGAGAGAGGAGGGGGGAGAGAGAAAGAAAGAAAAGGAAGGGAGAGAGGGAGGGAGGGATGAAAGAGAAAGAAAAAGGATGGAAGGAAGGAAGGGAGGGAGGAAGGAAGGAAGGAAGGAAGGGAGGAAGGAAGGAAGGAAGGAAGCAAGGAAGGAAGGAAGGAAGGAAGGAAGGAAGGAAGGAAGGAGGGAGGGAGGGAGGGAAGGAGGAAAGGAAGGAAGAGAAAAATGAAAGAAAACTTCTTTTGGACACTGTGAGCCCACATAGGGTGACCAACTCATCCCAGTGTGCCTAGGACTTTCCTGGTTTGAGCTCTGAAAGTCCCAAGACCCCAGGAAACTGCTCAGTTCCTGAGAAATCAGTTGGTCATCCTAAGCCCAGGGAGCAGTGTCTCTGGTTTGCTGCTAACCCCAGCTTTCCAGGTTGAGTCTTAGGCCACATCCATAGGCAAAGACAAGCTGCAGAAGCTGAAATGGCTTATCCTGGAACCTGTGCCTAAACCAAGGGTCAATTTCAAGTTGAGGCTGCTGGGAAGAGGAAGCAAATACAATGGTACCTCGGTTTCTTAACGTAATCCATTCTGGAAGTCCATTCGAGTTTTGAAACGTTCAAAAACCGAGGCACAGGTTCCCCATAGAAAGTGATGCAAAATGGATTAATCCATTCCAGACCTTTAAATCAACCCCTAAAACTGCAAGTTTAGCATGAATTTTACTATCTAATGATATCATAGATCCATAAAATTTACAGCGTTCATAAATGTTCGTCAACGGAGACGTTTGAAAACCGAGGTACTACTGTATAACACCATCCTGGATGCAAACAGAACTCAATCAAGGAAGCATGCTGGCCTTCCTTAACAGAAATTGAAATTGGCTATATGGTTTGCTGCTCTCCTGAGCTGCTATTTTGCACCTGACTTCTGGCTGCCTTAGAGTGGAACCAGAGAGGTGCAGGACCACAGCAGAACGACTGCAAGCCTCGAGCATGCGGTTCCTGCTAAAGTAACCCATGTCTCATTCCCTCGCAGGATTCAAGGGCTGCGGCAGTGGACTTTACCAAAAAGGTATGGAAGCCCTGTGGAGAATAACCCCCTCCCACAAGAAAGAGCTAGGAGTAAAGGACAGGGAAGTGCTTGGAGCTGGGCCAACTTGCAGCCTCTTTACAGCACTTCTGGAAAGAACTGGTCTCCCAGTATGTTCCTGAAAATCTTCTCTGAGGCTGAGCATTTAATTTTAGGTTTCCCTGGCGTTGTCCCGGGGCCGAAAGGGATCATGGGACAACCCTCTGGTTGTGAATGCTTCATCTCTAGTCTTGCAGATGAGTAAAATTCCTGGAATTTTATTTCTCTGGCTCAGGGGACTACATGCTAGTTGTACCAACTTGGGGAGAGGTATGACAAGGGGCGCAGACCCCGTATACCGGTGCTTCTCCCAGTGGACAATGCATCATCAATCCCTGGGGACCTTGTTAAAATCGAGAGGTTCAGTAGGAGCCCGAGAATGTGCATTTCTAGCAAGTTCTCAGGTGGGATTGATACTTTTGGTCTGAGGACCACACTTGGAAAACCGCTGCCACAGACATCTTTCAGAGACCTTGGGCACAACGTGTTGTATAATGCTTTGTGTTTTTATGTTGCAGGGTCATGCTGCCATCTGGGGACGACCATTTTTCCTTTTCAGGGTATAACATGTATCCTCTTCTCTGTTCTTAACCCTACTTTCCTCCTGCCACCCCAATTATGGATTTCTTGCAGAATGAGTCCAGCCAGACCACCCCAGAAAACTGGTGAACTATTTTGGGGACTCTCTCACCCTTTACTTAGTGGGGGACTCTCAAAGTCTCCTCCTACAAACAATCCTTGTGAAGGAAAGGGGTCCACCAGGACACAGGCTGAGAGCACCAGGACTGGGACACAGGGACTGGAGGTGGGAGTTCTGCTGATGGACAGACACGGAGGCCAACCAGAGTCTGAGTCCGTGCAGATTCTGGATACCTGGCTCCAAAACACACTGGCAAGAAAACTGCCATTTTCTCCTTCTTCCCAGGGACTCGGAGCCTCTTGCAAAGGTCACGGAGTTAGAGAGTTGCCTTTTAGTTTTTGACTGGCCAGTCACTAGCTATGCTTCACCCCCTAGATCTTAAGCATTTGTATCAGAAAACTGTGCAATCATACTGGACTTGTGCCCTTCCAACTGCATTCTGTGGGTCACTGGTGCTAAGGGATGCTATGCAAAGATCAAATAAGATTGAAAACACAGCACCCCACATTCTTGAAGGTTTACAATGCGTCCCGTGGGAAGCAACCTGTTTAACTTGACTTAATCATATGTTGTTTCCCAAACTTTTTTGTCCATGGAAATGCTTCCCACCCCCATGTACCTTTTTGACCTGCATGACCTATTAGTGGTTGTTCTCTGGAAATTACTTTGAGAAACAGTGGGTCTGTATGATGTCTTTAGGGTGAGAAGTCCTGTGAGGAGTGGTTTGAGGACCATCCTGCCACATAAACAGAGGCTAAGGGGTGGAGTGGTGGGGTGGGGACAGTGTCTGGGCTGGGGGAGCAGCAGAGGTCCTGCTACTCTGCCGTGCAAGACCTACAGACCAGCACATGGCTGGGGCTCACCAGGGAGCCCCCAAGGAGACTGTTGACATCTTAGGAGAACAAGGCCTTAGGGCCCGTAGAGAAAGGATAGGAAACCAAGAAACAGGGGTTGCAAGCGGTTTTGTCTCAGTGTCTGTAAGCTGCTCCTTTTTGTTTTTTCCAGCCAAGGAATGGAAGAAACACTGAAGATCACACTCAGTAGGATAGTCCAAGGTCAGCTCATTGCAGCTTTTCTCCTCCAAGCAAATGGTAACTGTCTGACTGGGGCGAGTGAGAGGCAGTGAAAGGGGCGATAGTTCAAAGAAAAGGGGGGCCACGTGGAACCCGAGGACCTTTTGTACCTGCCCTTTCTTGCTCTCAGAACCACAGAGCCCCCACCAATGTGGCAGAAGCAACATACCCCAGGCAAACAGTGCACTTCACATCAGGCCGGCTCTTTGCAAGTGTGCAGACCCCAGCAGTAGCTGGGAGGGGCTGAAAGCTCCAGCCAATGCCCGGTGACTTCTCCCCTGGCCCTTCTGATAGGAAACAACCACCCTGGCATGCTTGCTTGGGAGGGTAGCGTATCTCCCTACAGTGGCACACGTCAGAGTACAGCCAGCCTAGGCCATTCCCTCCATTCAGTGATGCTCTGACTCCCAAGTTTCAGTCTGGGGAGGTTGCTGGCCTTTGGGTCTGTGGACAGAAGTCCACGCCCATGGGTAGGTCTGGGCCTCCTGTCTCTCATGATGATGTGAGTCCCAGAGAGATGAGGCCACGGTCCTGTGGCAGCATCACAGCCTTCGTCCGGGAGCTGACCCTGATCTGCTAGCAGCCGCCAGGGCCCCGGCAGGCCAAGGTGACAGAGCTGCCCAGGTGACAAAGGGAAGGTGTTCCCTAAGGCCATGGCACGCACACAGACCTAATGGGCTAATAAGACACAGTGAAACCAAATCTTATAAGTACCTACGATTATGGGCATTTATGACACATCAAATTGAGGCATAATTTAATAATGTTATATATTAACAT
Source organism: Rhinolophus sinicus (assembly GCF_057876585.1). Classification (NCBI taxonomy): domain Eukaryota; kingdom Metazoa; phylum Chordata; class Mammalia; order Chiroptera; family Rhinolophidae; genus Rhinolophus; species Rhinolophus sinicus. Next base: position 123,183,372 of record NC_142502.1, on the reverse strand, counting down.
GCCTGTGGGGTCTTGTCTCGATCCTGAGAATGATTTCATCTGAGTTGTACATTTTTCTTTTCTCTTTCAGAGTTCAGTGGCAAAGGGGAGCTGGATCAGATGAGGCAACCCAGCAGTGATGTTGAACAAATGTCAAATTTCTCTCTGTGAGCAATATTTAAAGATAATCCTCTTGCTCTGTGCTCACTAGAATATTCAGTTGTATAAACAATAAAGTAGCATTGACACATTTTCATGTCTTATTGGAAAGTCTTGGGGGAGAGATCGGTCCATTTTTAAAATAGTGGCACATATATTTTTTTTTTTAAATACTGTTCTGGGGTATTGTTTTAGCCCCAACCATCTTGTTATTATTGAGAATTGAGCACGTGAGTTTAGGATAGACTGGGTGCCTTCAAATCCTGACTCCCCCGCTTCTTAGCTGGGGACCTTGACCTTGGGCTGTTCACTGCCCACCCCTGTGCCTCAGAGGCTCCTCCATGGTAAAATGGGGTTGGTCATAATAGCACCTTCGCATAGTGTTTGTGATGACGGAGGAGGGGTCCATGGAAGGGGCTTAGCGTGGTGGCACACAGCAAGCACTCAACAGTGTTGTCTTGAATTACACTCCAAAGATGATTTTCACTTCACAAATAGTACCAAAGGGACTTGCCATAACGAAAGCTGCTTCTATTGCTGACCAAGGGCTTGAGTCACAGCATTAAGTTAAAGCATAACAACTCCAGGCTCCTGGAGGAACCATAAGGCTCACACCTTTACCTCTCAGGTCCTCTATAAATAGTATTTGATTTCCACACTCCTAAGATTGTCCAGAGTACATGGTGACGCAGAAGGTGGGCATGCAATGCAATGAGGGACCCTAATGATACATGCGATGAACCTAAACTGCACCGAGCCTTCCTTTAGGGCGCAAAAGTGGGTGCTTTTATTAATCTTCATAGCCCTGCTAAGTATTGTATTTGAGTCATGCTAGTTACTGCAACAGATAAATCTCAGAATCGTGGTGGCTTAGTCCATCAGAATTTCACTTCCAGCTCTCCCACAGTCCATGGCAAGTGTTCCTAGTTCAGAGTCCAAGTTCCTTCCACACGGTTGTCTCTGCCCAGGATGGGCTCAAGGGCCTCCAAGCTGTCTCTGTCAGTGAGTGGACGGGGAACATAAGAGGCTGTCAAGAGGGAGGCTATTTGTGAGCCAGGCCATTCCTTTTGGTGCAGCGCAGTCATATGACCACGTCTGACAGGAAAGGAGCCTGGAAACATAACCTAGCTGTGTGGCCTGGAAGGAGAGGCAGCTTTGGTGAGAAGCCTGCCACTCTGCTGTAGTTCATTTAGTATTATCTTCAGGGCATGAGAAAACTGACACTCATAAAAATTAAATACTTGCCAAGGTCTTTCATTAAACGGCAGAGTTAGAATTGAGACCCAGATGCAACTGACTCCAATATTGTCACCAGCATGGGCGTTCCCCCAGGGACATGGAGTTAGCCCTTGGCTGGGGACAGCAGTTAAACGGGATGAGGGTACACAGCTGACATGTACACGAGGTTACAAAGCTACCATTCCTGCCACCGCAGCCCTGACTCATTCGGTAGAGGTGACATACCCAGTGCAAGAAGAGTGTGAAGCAAGTTTTCACCACAACCAAATAATACAGGGCTTGATTTGGGGCCCAGGTGGGACCCGGATGAAGTGGGAGAAGTTAAGCAGGGCCCCTCCCCCATCTCTGCTTGGGGCTTCTTGTTCTTTCCCAATTCACCATGTTCAGACATTCTGGTTTACTTAGTCTTTATGAAGGTATTTATCTTGTGTATCTCAATATCTGAAAGAACAAATACGCCTGGCCCAGACAAACCCCTTTGGAGAGTTGGAAAAATTCCACTTCTGGACAATTTCATCTTTTGCTCAATTCTCTGATCTCTTCACTGACTCTTGGTATTTTAGTTTCATATTAAAACCATCAATTTGCCTCGAGATTCAGTCACAATCAATAGAAACCCTGAAGGAAAAGGAAGTAGGACTTACTTTATTTATACTCTTAGTCTTGCAGACACTGGTAAAATGGAACGTAGGGAATTGCTGTAATAAAGCAGAGCCCAAGAGAAGAGGCCTTCACTGCATGGCAGCTACAAGGACGCAGGGGCACTGGACAACTGGGCAGTGGACTATGTGGCTACAGACTCAGAAAGAGAAGTGGCCAAGGGAAGAGCCACCATTTGTCACCATTCCTGGGGGAACTCACCATCACCTCAAGCAGGTGAAGAAGAGTGAGGAGGAGCATTTGTGGGCAGGAAAGCCACAGGAGAGGAATTTAAGCTTGAGCGGCGCGTAAGAGATGGATGGAGTTATAAAATGCACCTTTTCATCAGGTGATAGGGTCCTCTTCCACTGAGCTAGAAAACACGAGAGGCATTTTGGTAATGGGACTTGTATTACTTGTAGTCACAGTGTGGATAACCCAGATCAGCGGAGCAGCTTCTAGCCTTTGACCCTGAAAATCACTGCCCCACGATGCCCTGTCATCAAAGCTGGGTTGTCACCAGTGTGTGTGCTCCAGCACAACCTCTAAAGGCCTGGGCCAAGAAATGCAAACATTGCTTCCCTCCGTCGGGGAGAAATCTGCAACAAGACCACACTCAGGGGATGTAGTTTGTGCCTGGGTGGCCCTGTCCCACGACAGCCCTGCTGCCTTAGATTTAAAGGGAGAGAAGGGTTCTTGGTGAGCAACCAGCTGACTAACACGGAACTCAAGTACTAACGCTGTGATACGCTAGGGGAAGAGAGGTCGATAGTGCAAAAGCCTGTCGGGGCTGGTACATCTCTACCAGCAGGATCCAATGGCCCCCCTTCCCCACCTCAGCTGCGTGCAACTGGATGAACTGAATGGCTGTCTTCTGAAACGGGGGGCCAAGAAGAAGAGGTGGGATCCTGTGGACCAGACTACGCAGAAGAGGGAAGAGAGAGGGTCTGGAGGAGAGGGATTTGTGGCCCAGTGACTGCAAGAAGGGTCAGATGTGAGGAGCTGCCCTGGGACACTGAAGTGAAGGCCGTGTATGGGTGAGAACAGACAAGCTGAACGGTAAAGAGACTCTACTCCGGAACATTCCTGTGAACGTTCTCTGAAAGAATGAGATGGTGTGCTGGAATCTGAAGTCAAGAACTGCTTTGCAATTCTTCTGGATCCTGAGTGCGTGAGTGGGCTTGGGCTGTTCCACCCGCTTCCACTGCGGGTAGGTGGGGGTAGCACACTGGGGGGCTACACTTCTCTAATCCAGCTGAGCCAGGGGATTCTCAACAGAACTCTGTTGACCCACACAAGGCAGATTTCCCTGAACATTCTCCTCCTGTAACCTGCAGTTGACCTTCGTACCACCTACTGCTCTTATAGTTTCTGATTTAAGGTCTGTCTTCTCTCCCAGACATTAAAACACCATGAGGACAGGAGGGCATGGATCCCAAATGTCTAGGTCAGTGCTTTACATAGTACTTAACACATGCTCAACACATAGTAGGTGCTCAATGAAATTTCTGTGAGGCCCTACTATGGCTTGCTGCCAAGCAGGAGAATGGCTTGTGATGATGCTAATGGAGAGATTGCCATCTAATGTATTTGAGATGCTTCTCGGGGCAGCCAGAACACTCCACGGGGTTCAGAGCCACCTCTGGCCTCAACCTCAGGACTTTAGACAGGGTGCCTGACCTACCAAGGCCTTGAGCCCCCCACCCAGGCCAATCACACTGCTAGCTGCTCAGACTGACAACACGGCCCAGTGACTCAGCCATTAGGACTCCTCAAAACAGCACAACCCCACGGACCCCACCCATATACTTGGCCACGGTACACACTGCCAGCTGCTATAGCCTCCACTCAAGAGGAGATAAGCACCATGCTTGCTGCCTCAGAATTGTCCTTCTAGCCATTCTTTCATTACCTCCCTCTCCTCCAGGGCCACCCCTCCCTATGAGCTCTCTAGACTTTTGGACCGGGATAAAAACCAGTCTTTATTGGCAGTTTCATCCTTAAATGCTGTACCCCTACTTCGTTGCTCTTTCCTGAGGACTTCCTGGGGATGGCAGTGGGCTGGGAGACGCTGCTCAGGGTCCCGAACACCAGGTACCCAGGGTGCCTTGAGGGGAGAGCCTCCTCCCTGCCATAAGTATTCCAGGCTAATTGTCCCCCATCCTACCCCCAAACGTCATACTTCTTGGTGACTCGTTTCCTCCGACTAAGCCATCCTACCCTTCCTCAGTGCTGTCATCTGCAGACATCCTGGCAGCACTCCCCCTTCCCTTGGGATCTGGGAATTTGTTCATGGTCCTCCTCTCTGCCTCATGTCCCGTGTCCTCCAGGTTTGCCTCAAAGACCCTGTAGACATCTGTCTGGCACTCTGGGCTTGGGGCTCTGGACCTCTTCATCAACAGAGCTTTACATCTCTTCACTCTGGCTGCCCACTGGTTCTCTCCCCAACTGCAGTGTAAGCTTCCTGGAGGCAGGGGCCGTGTCTAATTCATTTTAAGTTCTGAGACCTAGGACAGCGTTCGAAGTACAGTCAGGCTCTTGAAAAATGTTTGAGTGAATGGATGAGTCAAGGAACATGTAAAAGGTGAGAGTGCCTAGTCCACATTCAAGGTAGTGAATATACTAGCTCAATACATCAGAAAGACTGCATTAATCAAGTCACAAAGCTCTCAACTCTTGTTTGCTGCAATTATTGGTGCCAGTTTCTTAGGTGGAGAATGCCAGTATTATTAATAACTTTAGAGATTATATTTGATGCAATGAAAGATTGCTGTGCTGGACGCATGACTGATAATATTAGATCTTTGCATAGGGCTGTGACAAGAAAATACCTAATAATTATGGGGAGCCAAAGATAGGGACTGATTTGAAATGTGATGAGAAGTAATCACAGACAATTTCACGGACAGTCAGTCCTCTGGCTTCCTTTCCGTGACCTGGGATCTAAAATTGGTAATCAAGTCAAATACAAACAAATAAACAAACATCACCACCACTCCTCCTCCAAATATAGGCCAACAGGCCATTTTCCTTCTGTTAAAGCTCAATCAGACAAAGACCACCTGGGATACGCCTGTAGTCCAACAAAATCAGACTTATGGACTTGATGCAGTGAGGGAGGCTCTGGAAGAGCCACAAAGCTCCGTGCTGTAAGAGGGAGGAGATTTGTAAGGTCATGGCTCCTCCCAAAGGATCTGAGGAGGGTCTCAAGGAAGTGGGGGTCAGTTCTGTACTGGTTGCAATTTCCAAGACAGAAATAGGAGAACTGGGGACTCACTAAGGGTTGTATACCATCGTGAGCCAGGCTCAGCATCTGGGAGTCCCTTGTAAAAAATGGGTGCAGTAAAGCAAGTCTATGGGGCCTCGTTGGTAAGAAAGCAGTGGTCATTCAAAGTGGGCGTTGTTCTGGCATTTTACAGCTGCGGCCAGAGCTTGGGAGAAAGGCTGGTCTCTGTGAACTCTGCATTTGGCTTTATCTGAGTCTGTCCTCCCAGCCTGACGAATAGCAGGGCTGCTTTTACTCTTTTTTCCGTCCAAGTTGATTTTCACTCTTTCAGGCCTGGATACGTTTTAGCTCTTTCAGTTAACTGGATTTAGCCAAAGTTTAAATATCCCCTTTTAAATTGCACTAGAGCCAAAGGTCTACATTTCCCTTTGCCATTGTGACCGTCAACCACACCCTGAAGCAAAGTCCTACAAAGCCTAAGGTGGCAAGTGCAGGACAACTGCAGGGTGGTTCATTAAAACAACTGGAACTAAATAAAATTCAGGCTAAAACCGGACGTGGCTTATTTCCAGCAAAGCACGACCAGCTTCATGGGACTGGTGTTGGGGAGCAGTTTTCTCTAATAAGACCCTAAAGCATTCGCTAAGAGAAAGCACTTATTAGCTCCTTATCTCATTACTTATTAAAAAAAAAAAATAGGGAAACCACCTAGAATCTGGACACACAAAGAGCCCAGCTATTATAGATGATGAAAAACAGCTCTTACATTCCAGTGGTTCTCAAACTTCAACGTGCTTCAGAAACACCTACAGGACTTGCTGAAACTCAGGTTGCAGCGCTCCATCCCTAGAGATTCTGATGCAGTAGGGTAGAGTGGCACCCAAGAATTCACATTGTTAGTAAGCTCCCAGGTGCTACTGATGATGCTGGTGCAAGGGCCACATTTGGAGAACCACTTCTCTAACTCAAATATTCCTCAGTGCCTCCACCATCCATACTTTTGTACTTTCTGTTTCTCCTACTTGAAAGGCCTTAGCTGCTCTCCATCGACCTGGTTGCTTGTCTTAATTTAAGTTCTAGCTCCTTGCTTGGCCATTGTATTTGTTATCTATTGATCTATTGCTGTGTAACAAATTACCCCAGGTAGGATCTCCAGAATGGTAGCATGAGGTGTTCAAGGAAACCATTCCCCAAGAGAGACACCTATTAAGCTGGTCAAGATTAACAAAGACAACCATTCAAAATCTTTAGAGATTGACCAAAGGGTGTACAACTGAGAAACACTAATTCCACAAACTCTATGGAAACTTACAACAGTGGAAATGCATGGTACTGAAGCTAGGGACTGCATCCATCTCCCACAGCTCTACCTTCTGGAAGAACTGTTCCAGTGAGCTCAGCAACCAAGTGGCAGCTCACCATACCGCTGAAGAGTAAAACCTCCCTTTCCAACATAGCTCAACCGTTGCAGTAGATATGCTGTCATGGGTTCAACAGGTGAATGACAGCTCCCATGTCCCCCAGCTTCCCAGGGCTGAAGCCGGGTAGGTTTGGCAACCAGTGAATTTCAGATCTCATCTTCCTTGGATCTGTACCGCAGAAGATCCATACTGGGGACATGCTTGGGAGTGGCCGCAGCCTTGTGTGGTCAGAACCTCCATAGTATAGAGGTTTGGCCCAGGGCGAAGGACAGAAAATCTCCAAGACGGCAACACCAACCCAGATGTCTTAAGGTAGAAGCCTGGAGCCCAGCACCTGCATTTTATAATTCAGACTCCGCTGATTTTATTCCTACTGTGTGCCCCTGTAGGTCGAGCACTTTTACAAATATGAATCACCTTAGGCTCAACCAGGTAAATGACCTGTCACCTTTCTGGTTCTGTCTGTTGCGATCACTGCCATGTCCGCAGAGCCTAGAACAGTGCCGGGTATAAAATAGGCCCCCAATAAATATGTGTCTTATGAATGAACTGCCTTATCCGACGCTGAAATTATAGTGAATTCCAGGTCACCCTGCATCGTTTTTAATTGTAACACTGGAGCACTGAAACATTTCTATTTCTGACTTCTTGGGCAGAGACCTTTTCTACACAATTAGGTATAAAGCTGAAAAAGGCGCACTGCCACTGGGTACCTCCCCACCCAGCCCCACTAACCCAAGGCCGATGACCTACCCTAATAAGGTAGCGCCCAGGTTTGGCTCCGGGTCACGTGAATTTTGCTGCCCCGACCGACGGTAGGCGTGTCCTGTCTCGCGCGTGCGCACAGCTTCTGCGCCTGTTTCAGGAGAGGACGCGCTCAGAGGCCTCGCTTCCTCCCTGGCTCCGCCCAGCTCACTCCTGGAGGGCGGGGCCGAAGCTGGGCTGAGAGACGAGGCGGGGCGGCGGCTGTGCGCGTGCGCGGAAGAGAGTGAGGGGCGGTGGCGTCGCGGCCCGCCTGGCTTGAGTTATTTGCGACAGGATGCAGGTGAGCAAGCCGGGGGCACGAGACCTGGAGACTGCGGCGGCTCGTTTGCCCCGTTGGGTCCCCGCCGGCGGCGGACTGTCCCGGCCGGGCCGCGGGAAGCGCCGGACGCCACAGGCACCCGCAGGCCACGCGAGTCGAGGCCCGGCGCAGACGCAGTGTGGGAGGGTGGGCGTGGTGCCGCCGTCTGGGCGTTCCCACCCGTGTGGGGTCCACCCCCCAAATCTCCATCCTTTGGGGCTACCCCTCCTTGAGGTCGAATCCCCCCTGGCAAAGTCACTTCCTACTTATTAACTCTCACACCTGAGCAGGTGTGTTATGGAACCGTTGCGTGGATCGGGACGCTTGGAGAAGTGAAGCGTCCTGCCGAGGGTTCCATAACACAAAGTGCCAAAATCTGTGTTCCTGACTCCACTTAGAGCCAGGGGAGGGTTAGTTACACCCTCCTCCCGCGCGTTCGTGTTCAGGTTGAGGTGCGCTCGCCTGACCTCCAGAGCTGAGCCCGAGGGTCCCTCTACCCAGTCTTTAAGTCTTACTTTCAGTCTTAAAATGGATAAAACTAGATCCCCTAGTTTTGTACTTTTATTGTCTGTGGAATGTGCTAATGGAATTTGATTAAAACCCAAACGGGAAAAAAAATGAATGAAGACACCATGAAAAATGGATGCTTTTATGAGCAAAAATCTGACAACCGAATTTTGTCACTGTGCGAGGACCCTCTTCCAAAGGCCTTTCTCCTGCCTCCCAGATCTCGCTGTGGCTGAATCGTCTCTGGCTTGTTGGCAAGTGGGAAATGGAGTTCGTGTGGGTTTGTTTGGGCCAGAAGGTATTGGGGGCTGGAGAGGGTGATGGTTACAAACACAATGTGTCTGCCACAAGCCAGACTCTTAAATGATGAAGAGGAAGGTCCAGGGCTGCCCGGGCCTCCTTTGCATTCTCTGTCCTTTTTGTCCCTTCTTAAAAATGTCACCTCTTCAGAGGCCTTCCCTGTTGAAAGAATTCTGTTCCTTTTTCTTTTGAAATATCTCAGCAAGACTCGGAGCTGGGGCTAGAGCCTGGTTATCTCAGTGCCCTTTCCTCAGTGCTCCTTGATTTCATGTTTCAAACCAGGTCCTTTCGCAGTGTTCCTGCCGAGCCATGCAATACCAGTGTTTGGCTGGCTGGGTCCTGGAGCTAAGAGCCCACTTCTGACATTTCTCCTTCTGACATTTGATCTTGGTTAAATCTGTCTTGTTCCAGCATAGCAGACTTCATAAGTGCCATGTCCCGCAGGTACAGGTAAAGGACTTAGAAGCGTTCCCAGCGCCTAGTACTCAGTAGGTGTTAGCCCTTGTGGCCTATTCCACTGGGGTCTCAGCTCTCAGGTTTGGCCATCAGAGGGTTTGTCAGCCAGCATCAGGCTCTCCTCCCTCTGATTCTAATGCAGCCACTCATGACTTTGAGATGCTCAGTATTTCTGCTCTTGGGCACTTTGCACATGCTGGTTCCTCTACCTGGGAAGTAATTTCCTAAGTTCTCCTCATGTCTGGTTCCTTTTCACCTTCCAGTGATGGTTAAATGTCACCTCTTCTGAGAGAGCGTCCCTGCCCATCCGTGGACTGCGGGCCTCCTGTAACTAGTCAGCAGCCTGTTGGTCATTGCACTTACAATTTGTATTCTATATCTGTTAGTATATTTCATTGTTCATTGCTTGTCTCTTCCTCTTGATTAAAATAGATGGTTCTGGCACTCACCATGCGTCCCTACCATCTAGTGCAGTAATTTACATATAGTAGGTACATATACTAGGTACTTAATAAATACCCGTTGAATGAATCACTCCAAGTCATTAATAAAAATATTGAGCAAACGTCAGGTCAGAACCTGTGCATCAGACCCTAATTTTTACCCCAGTACTAGCTCCACTGTAGGGTTGGGAGCTTTGAGTACGTGACAGGAAGAATGGAACAGGGGCTGTGGATCTTTTGACACTTTCTTAGAAATGACATAGAATGATTTGGTTTGAATTTTTCTTCCCACCACCTTTCCCATTTGACCCCTTGCCCAATGTGGCACCCTCCATAGTGGACGTTGCTCTCATGGTATCCTTGGTCCCACTGCTCTAGGACCCCAATGCCGACACCGAGTGGAATGACATCTTACGCAAAAAGGGCATCCTGCCCTCAAAGGAAAGTTTGAATGAATTGGAAAAGGAGGCAGAGGAGGAGGAGGAACAGCGAGTCCTTCAGCAGTCCATTGGTGAGATAGCTTGTATTCTTTGTTCTGTGTCTGTCTGGGTAGGAAACAACTTTCTGTGCCTCTAACTGCTCTGGTGGAAGGATCCTCTGGGCAAGAGTTGGGCAGCCAAGGTTTGGAGTGCTGGACCGGACACTGTGGGACCGCAGGCAAGTTGCAGAAGGTCCCAGCTTGCAACTGTCTGGGCCACAGAATGAGGGGACTTCAAAGGCCCCTCCATTGCCGCAGTTCCTTGTCTGTGTCAGATGAGCACGTGACAACCCCAAAGAAAGGACTTTCTTGTCGTGATTCCCTTGGTAGACTGTCATGGCGATGCGCTCCAAGGTTTTAGTGTTTGTGTTCTCCTTAGCTTATACTTTATTCTCTTTGTGGTTTGATTGAGAATATTCAAAGCGTTTCATTTGGGGAAGCGTAAGATGTTTGCAATGTGTGGGGTCTGAGAGAGGGGTTTTCTCAAAAGTGGTTATACCATCTGACTCCGAATCTTTTGGGGTGCTTGTAAAAAAACCCAGTTCCTACTGAATCAGCATCTCTGGGGGCGGGGTGGGTGGCAGTGGCCCAGGAACCTGCATTTTCAATAAGTGCCTCAGGATTGCTGACTCACAGAGTCAGAGTTTGAGAACCACTGATCACAGGGGTAGTACTTTTGTCCCGTTTACATGTTAGAGCTCATTTAGAGGAGGCTTTATTGCAAAGCATTTAACCATCGAGTGTTTACTGCACGATGACTGTGTCAGGCGTTGTTCTAAGCGGGGGGCTGTCACCATGCACAGACCTGATAAACATCCTTGTCCTCATGGAGCTTATATTGTCGTGAGAGACAGGCGATAAACAATACGCAAGTGAAATGTAGGAAAATGAAGCAGGGAAAGGGTTGGAGGAGGGCTAAGTATACTTCTCGATAGGGTCAGAGAGCACCTCACTGGGAATGATATTTGGGTAGATCTGAGGGAGGGGAATTGAGCTGCTTTAGCAAGTGAAAAGCATGTTGGAGAGCTTACAAAGAAGCCAGTAGGATTAGGAGAGAGGAGTAATAAGTTCAGAGAGGCAACTAGGAAGCAAACCATTTAGGCTCTTGTAGCTTCTAGTAAGGGCCTTGATTTTACATCTAATGAGGTGAAAGTCATTGATGGTTTGGACAGAAAAGTGACACGTCCTCCATGTTGACAGCACCATCCTGTTGCTGCCGTGGACTGTGGGGGGCAAGGCAGGAAGTAGGGAGACTAGTCTGGAAACTACTGCGGTAATTCAGGCACGAGATGCTGTTGGCCTGGGCCAGCGTGGGGGGGTGGGGGGGGACGTGGTGAGAAGTGATCACATCTGGATATATTTTGAAGGTAGGGCCAACTGAATTTGCTGATGGATCCTATGAAGGGTGTGAGAGAAGTAAGTCAAGGGTGACTGCGGGGATTTGGGTTTGAGCCACCTGAAGGCTGGAGTTACCCAACCGAGATGAGGAAGGCTTGGAGAGGGGCAGGTCCGGAGTGAGATCAGGAAGTCTGTTTGGGACATTGTAACTCTGAGATTTTTTTATTAGACGAATAGAGATGGTAAGTGGGCCATTGGGTATGTTTTTCTCCAAATCAGAGAATACGGGCTGGAGGCATCAGTTGGGGAGTTGGCAGCATATTGGTAGTATTTAAAGCCATGAGATGCAATCACCAAGGGAGTGGGCAGAGATAAAGAAGAAAAGGAGTCAAAGCAAAGGGCCCAGAAGAGGGCCGCCTTAGAGGTGGGAGGAGGCATCCTGGAAGCCAGAGGAAGGCAGTCGTTCACAGGAGGCAGTGATGGGTTGGATCAGATGCGCTCTCAGTCCAGGAACGGCGGTCACTGTCGACCTTGGTAAGAGCAGTTCTGTGTAGTCATGGGGTGGGAGGTCAGGGACAGAGCCGATTTGATGGCCATAAAAACAAAATACAGGTGTCATAGCTGTTCCTTAAAAGAAAAGATCCAAGCAGGAGAGAATACCAAGAGTCAGTGATAATCCCTTTAACTCTAGGAAGAGTGTGCTCGCTCTACCTCCTGGGAGACAGGGAACTGTGACCCACCGTCCCTTAGTGTATGTGCTTGAAGGTCAGACCAGATGAGTCCAGGCAAATACAACTCTTGTTTTATAAACCTGGGAAACTTCTCATTCCTCTCCTTACTATGGGGCGGAGGTAAGAGAGCCTGCAGACACCAACATACTGATTCTATCTTTTTAAAACACCATCGGCTTCTTCTATTAGTGTAATACCTTAAGTATTTTGCATTCTGCTTTTGTGGCTTGGGAATCTTTTGGGTTGCATGCACACCTCTGGGAGAAAAGTAAAGAAAAGAAAAACAAACGTATATTTGTTCATCCTTTAAATTTTTTTGGTTTTTGCCAACTTAACTACATTCAGTGAAAACATACGAAGACATGACTTTGGAAGAACTGGAGGAGAACGAAGACGAATTTAATGAGGAAGATGAACGAGCTATTGAAATGTACAGGTTTGTGCCACCCAGGGGGACTGTTTGTTTTCTGTGTGGCACTAAAATGTGTGTCCTTTGAAAATGAATTTTCTGGCTGACGTAACATTTAGAAAGGACCATAATTAAATAATAATATTGCAGATGTCAGCAAGCTCATCTAAGACTTTTGCCATGAGGCAAATAAACCTGGACCTTTATGAATGTTGTTGTCAGAAAGATGTACGTGTGTGTGCGCGTGCGTGCGTGTGCCTTGTGCCTCTGTGTGTGTGTGTGTGTGTGTGTGTGTGAGTAAGATGTCTCTCTCCTTTTCTTGTGCAGGCAACAAAGACTGGCTGAGTGGAAAGCAACTAAACTGAAGAATAAATTTGGAGAAGTTTTGGAGATCTCAGGAAAGGACTATGTTCAAGAAGTCACCAAAGCTGGAGAGGGCTTGTGGGTAATCTTGCACCTTTACAAACAAGGGTGAGTGACCTCATACTCTGTCTTTAAATGTTCATTTGAATTTGTATTTTAAGCATCTTGGGCTTGATCCACATCAGAGGGTGTTTTATGTATTTCTGTTGCTGATTTGCCCAAACCTCAGTGCCTAATTTTTGTTTTAAGACTTTCAAGTTAATATTTGTGACTCACACAGATGCCTTTGTTATGGTGTAGCAATGAAGACTTTGTTTTTATTGAAAAGAAATTGTTATTTATTCCTCTAGAGAAACTCTGGCTTTTTGGAATTCCATGTAATGAATCACTGTCGTAGGTGGCAAGGGTGACCTTTGTAATAATTGTCCGTGGCAAATGGTACAGTGGTTCTCCAGTGTTTCTCACCTCCAGGCTTTTTCTTGGGCTGTAGAGTCTAGTGCTTGCGTAGGAGTTTCTTTAGAGCAGGAAATGCTTTCTGACCTGTTTTACATATTCTAAAATCTTGAATGTTCTCTCATATAGATAGGCATAACAATTATCTTTTACAATGCAGCTGGTTTTCTGACTTATTGTTGGGTTAAATTAAATTGGACTTTGGATTTTGAGTTCTTCACTTTCCCTAAACATACTAGAAGTTTTTAAAAACTGGCTGGAGTAGCAGAATCACTTGTGAGGTTTTGCTTAGGGCAGAGGGTAATTGAGCTTTGGTGTGTCCAAATGCAGAATCGCAGTCGCTTCTGTTTCTATTTTCTAGGATTCCCCTCTGTGCCCTGATAAATCAGCACTTCAGTGGACTTGCCAGGAAGTTTCCTGACGTCAAGTTTATCAAAGCCATTTCAACAACCTGCATACCCAATTATCCTGACAGGAATCTGCCCACAATATTTGTTTACCTTGAAGGTGATATCAAGGCTCAGTTTATCGGACCTCTGGTGTTTGGTGGCATGAACCTGACAATGGATGGTAAGGGCCTCTTTGAGGTGGCCAGTGCATGGTAGGCATGGCCAGGGCATATTTCTGTTGAAGAAGAGCGTGCCTGTTTCCTAGACACGTGTTACGGTGATACAGTGATTTGTCGAGTTCACCTTTGCTCCTGTGTGAGGGATTGTTAAAAGGGAAGACGCAGATTTAATCGCTCACCTTGGACCAGTCAATAGGGACAGTTACAACTGGGCTCTAATAATTCTCAGTGAAAAGAGAACACAATGCACTATAAGATATATGTATTTAATATTAATGTCTAATATGTTTTATTTGTCCCTATACTTGAAAATGTTTTAAGTTATAGCTCAAGATCACGTCATTTTTTAAATTCACGTGAACATATTAATGACAGATGCTTATATGTATCTATATGTGTGTGTATATATATATAAAATTACCTCTATAGAAATATTTTCTCAGTTGAATATCTTAGTAACTTTTAAATTAAATTAAAAGTTTATTTAATTCTGCCTCTTAACACCTGAATATGTGTCTTTATTCCTTTCCACCTGTTACACACAGAGGTGTCAAAATATGTATACATGCATTATGTGAGAGAAACTGAGGCCTGAGGACTTCCTGCTAGGTCCTTTATACACTATATACTCAACAAGGAGTGTGTGCTGCTTTATATACTCCTTTATATACTATAACATACTCATCTGGGAAAAGTATAAACATATACACACATACACACACGTATGTGACATCAGTTATACGATACTAACGTTCAAAGGCGTATAGCATTTCAAACCAAATATACCTTTGCATCTTAATTTGGTCTTTTTGTCTATACCATGGGGGGAGAGAGATAGGTGCCTTTATTTGTAGAACAAGTCTTATTTAAGGATTAGTGAACTTATAAAACAATGATTACTGTGTATTAGTGGATAATAACATTAATTACATACACATATGTATGTGTGGATCTAAATGTATTCTTGAGTCAAGAATCAGAAATCTTAAGTTTTGTGTGTTTTTTTTAAGAAATTTGAAAATTCATAAATTTAACTGAGGTACCTACAGCTGAAAATAACTAGTGATACTCATCTCCATGAGCACTTCATTTTATTATTATTTTTATTAGTTTCAGATCCATGTGCACTTTAAATGACTGTGATTTGGTTGTCAGAGTTTAATGGAAGTACCTCATTGGCAGAGCCTGACTTTTAAACCAGGCTATTCGTTATAGAATCTCAAATCGAGTCCCTCAGTTCTGCTTGGGTCCTCTCTGCAGTGGAAAAATGCATCACTTGATTTTGTTTCATAAGTTCACACCCATGTGGAGTTTCACCGATTATAAGAGAATGAAATATAGGAACTGAGCCTTTAGTAACTGATTCTTCGTTTTGTGGTACTTTTTTTGTTATTACTAGGAACAAATGTATCAGTTCTGGGAGGTCATCAGACGTTTGTCCTTTGATAGATTGAGATACTGGACCTGAGGCTTAGGAATTTCCTTTTGTAACTAAAATTATATTTATGATTAGATTGCCAGAAGCACGGTGAAAACTATTTCCTTTAAATGTTTCATGCTGATTTTTTTCCCTGGAAATTTTACATTCTGAGAAACTGGTCGTTAGAAGATGGGTTTACTCTTTGTTCTTTCTTTTAATTACCATATAGGTTCGAATGTATGTAATATCTCATTTAAGCTCATCTTGTGGAAAAGTATTTTTGTTTTCTTTCTTAAAGGTCTGATTTTTTTTCCTTTCTTCTAGGCACTAAAAGTGGTCATCAAATGTTGATGATTGTCATTTATGGTTAGGAAAAACCAGTGGCTTGATGGACTTGAGGGTGAGGGCCGTGTGCAGACTGTCTTAGGTGATTTGCTTTTTCTTTATCACACAGAGTTGGAGTGGAAATTGTCTGAGTCTGGAGCAATCAAGACAGACCTGGAGGGAAACCCTAAGAAACCGATTGAAGACGCCTTGCTGTCCTCGGTGCGGGGCTGTGTCCCCTTGAGCGGGGGCAGCGACTCCGAGGAGGATTGAGGCTGCGGGAACCTGCCCAGCGATGGGACAGATCATCTGGATCTTCTAAAAAAGGGAAAAGGAGGATTGAGTCCTTTGCTTTTCAGCCTTTTATAATTATGTTTTAAATCTTGTAGGTCTCAAAAAGTATCATTGCTGGGAATCCTATTAAATTTCATGGAACTCTGTTTTTTAAATTAAAATATTTCCTTAAAAAAATAAAAACCAGCTGTTGGTATGGGAAATGTCTATTTTATTCACTTATATTTTAAGGAAACTGTAGAACTATTCACTGTTTATTCACATATAACTACAAAGGAATATGGAATGTAAAAAAAACAGTGTGAATAAGTTTTACAGTGGAAAATTGCAGCTAAGCTTTACAAACATAATTGTTTATTTTTATTCTTTTATAAAGATAGCAACAGGTTTATTACCTCAAAATAAGGGAATGATTGACAGGAAAAACATCTTAGTATTTATCCTATTTTGGAGAAATGGGCAATAATTTTTACAAAACACTCATTGTCTTACTAAAGCAATAACAAAGATCTCAATTTATTGCCATTTTCGGTTAAATATTTTTTTCTAGTTTAAATAATTTTTTGTCTGAGATTGTTGCATTGTCAGCTAATCTGGATTGCTGTCAAAGGCCACCTTAAATTATTCTGGAAATAACAGATATAAGCACACGTGTAAATAAATAAACTGAATCTCAGTCAATAAAAACATCAAGCTGTTTTCCGACGAGGATCCTTAGCATTTATCACTTCTTGTCAAATTGACTTTAACAGAACGCTTAGAGGAGATAACTACTTGATATTTGTGTTGAATGATGTAGCACTTAACGCTGGTTTGAATCTTAAGAATCAGATTCTTGAATCAGAGGGCACAGAGTTCTTTTAGATTATACAGTGAAATTTATTTTTGCTGTAATTCAAAGAATGGCGAGCAGCTGTGACCCATTTTATCTGTCAGAAGTGTCTATGTCAGTATTTGTTTTCTACATACATGAGAGCCATTGCTGCTGATAAAAACATACTCTGTGTAGCAGTTTACCTTGAAGGATGTTTTGTGAAATTTTAATTAAAGGGTTAATACAAGGTTGGTCAGTTCCATCACTTGTATGCTGACTCCACGGTTTTTATGGGGGGAGCTGCTTTCTTAGATTTTCTGTGGTTGGCTGACATTAAAATGAAATGCTGTGGGAAGAACAAAGGTGAAAAGCTTGAGCATTGTGTTTGCCTAAGAGCTGCGATACACACAGCTCCCAGGAAGAGGAGGAACTGTGCTGGGACGTCGTGGAGCGGGGTATGCAGTCTCCACCGTGATGGAGCCCATACAGGGTATAGTTATAAACATTTTTTGTGCCACTTTGAGCTGTGTAAGTGCGAGAACTGCCTCATAATCTTGCCTCCATGCCAGCTCCATGGAGCTCTCCATGCCAGTTGGAGCGCAGCAAAAGCTCAGGTGCTCATGGACGTGGCCCATGAGCGCCCTGTGTGGCCATGCAGCACCCAGGCCCAGGCCTCTGTTTAGTCATGCCGACTGAACTTGATTTAAAGAGAGAGAGAGAGACGCATCTCTGTCCTAAATTAGTATTGTGATTTGGAACCTGCCCTGCAAATTTCTACAAGTTAATTAATTCTGGGAGACTTCCCTATAAGATTCCCCATTAACTTCTCTTTATTTCATTTGGAGCGTTTGAGATGTGACAGAGGTGATGCAACTGGGCGCTTAAGCATTGAGTTCATCTAATTCCACAGAAGAAACGCATAGCGACCAGGGCAAAAAGAGGAGAATGCTACCTAGAGCCTGTCTTCTGGTGTCCGAGGAAAGGGCCATGGGGAAGGGTGTTAACAGCATGTGCCAGCCTTTTCTTCAGTGATTTAAATTCAGTTTTCTTACATAACAAGCTGAAGTGTTGACTAAGTGTTCTTCAAGTGTGACAGGCCAAATATGTTGTGATTGTGTTGCCTGCTTTAGAAACACGTTTCTATGAAAGTGCCTTTGTTCTGCTGATGGAAACCAGTTGTTACTCATACATAGAGCCTTTTGACAGGTGGCTTTCAACGTGCATCCTTGATATCGTTTACATTCACACAGCAGGTGGCCAGGCTGCTCCCCACTCAGCCCCTCCACAGGACACTTGTCACTTGTATGCTGAGAGGACGCCCGTCGGCTCTGGTCTCAGCACCCCAGACCGGTCGGTAGCCTTGTCTTCCCTTTCTGTTCGTTCAGTCTCAAGTGAAGACGTGTCTATTCCAAGCCCAGACCCTCCCCCTGTGCTTTTGACTCTTCTCTCCCACACTGTTTAGGACTTTGCTTCAGTAAAACCATCATCTTGATTTCAGTCTCTCCCCTGATACGGGGCCTCAGGCAGTGAAAGTGTTTCGGTCCTGAGGCAGAGACAGCTACTTGCCCGCCGAGTATCCAGGATTCTCCAGCTCCACTCACGCCGCAACAGGACCAGCTCAAAGGTTAAACTCCCTGCCTCCCTTGGAGCTACGGATTGCCAGATGGAAGTGGGCAGAAGTTGGCTGGGAGTTCTGGGCCAGCTTCGTAAGAGGGACAGACAACCGGCATGTGCCTTTTTGGGGCCTAACCCCCTTCTGCTTTCTGGCTGACGTGTAGATGTGATTACAGCCTCCTTGGGCCTTCGGGCATTCTTATAGAGGAAGCAGTAGGGATCGTATTCCTGATGCCGTGGGGCCACTAATTCAGCTCTTGCCAGCGCTCCTTGGACTTCTGTTCTTGGGAAAGAAGCAGCTTCCATCCTGGTCTCAGTAGCAGCTGATGCATTTCCTGATAAAGCCACCTGCCCATTGCCAAAGAAACCTCAGCCATTCCAGCTTGCCAGTCCTACGTTCAAATTGCTTGACAGGACAAGGAGCAGCATGTCCTGTGCCTCTGCTTCATCATCGCCTTTGGGCAGCTTCCTGAGTCAGACCTTAGGACTTCCATTTCTGGTGTGTGAAGGGTTAGCTCGTCTGAACAGCCCACCTGATCATAACTCAAAATGTTGGATAAAACTTAATCTTCTCAACTGTGCCTCTGCATTGGCAAGACAGAAGCATTCTCAGTGGCCAAAAACAAAGTGAAAGCAGAACTCCAGGGAGATAAGCGAGCACTCAGCTTGTTTTCTCCCCAGGGGCACATACCAAATCTTGGTGATGCTGAACTATTAGAACAGACTTGTGGGGTACAGGTAGCAAGAGACAAGCCTCCAGTGCATCAAAGTTGGGGAATCTTAGTAGGAGATCCCCCAAAAAGCTGGAATCCCAAAGCACTGCCTTCAGTATTGGGGGGAACTGGCACTAGTTGGGAAGGAGAAAAACACAATTGTCCCTAAGAAGTCACAAGACTTCTGGCATGTGGGTGTGCTGTTTGCATTCTCACAGTATGTGTGGTCTAAAAACTCAATCCAAGTTCTTAAAGGGGTGCTAAGCGGGCAATGTCCCTGAGCTCATGGCCTAAGCAGATGCATAGCCACGCTGTAAGAACCCAACTGTGATTTAGTCCTCAAATGCTGACTACAGATGAAGCTCTGAGGAACATGAGCTCATAGTCATAAATCACAAGCCCACAAAATTTCAGGATGTCTCAAATAAGGCTTCCTTTAGAAAGCCTGCAGAAAACAGTACAGTCAGACCTGCAGACACTTGGGATAGTGGAATTTTCAGATATAAAATATGAATATATTTAATATGTTTAAAGAAAGTACAGGCGTTCCTTGTATAAAAATAAATCCCTTTTAAATATAACCAGTGGAAGAGAGAATTAACGAACTGGACAGTAGAGCCAAATAGTTACCCAGTAGGTAACACACAGAGACAAATAGGGAATATAAAAGGTTAAGAGATGTGGAGGAGAGACTGAGAAGATCTAACATGTATCTTCAAGTTTCAGAAGGACAGAATTGGAAATAGATAATATTTGAAAAGATAAAGACAGATTTTTCCAGAATTGGAAAAGACACCAACCCTCAGATTAAGAAAGCTATAAAAATTTAAAGTGAGTTAAATAAATTACACCTCCATGTATATGTATATAAAAGAATATCAGAGACATTTATAAAAGCAGTGAGTGAGAAAAATCAGATTACCTACAGCACAATAAGACTCACTGACTTCTGAACAGCAGCGATGAAAGCCAGACAGCCTGGAGTTGTATCATCAATGAACTAATAAGAAGCAACAACAGCAAAAAAATACTAAGCAAGAATTTTCAGTGAAGTCATATTTTAGGAATTAGGATGAAATAGACATATCAGACACAGTGGGTAAGATTGTCACCAACAGATTCTCACTAAGGGAAATTTAACTGCAGAAGGATAATCTGATGAAAGGCCTGAGGTTCAAGAAAAACATGGTGACCAAAAAAGAAAAGGTAAATCTGAATGAGCATTGTCTAAAAAACAATACAAGTAATGTCTTATTTGTGACATTAAGAGAAAGACAGAATTAGAAACAGGACAAAATGGCATACAGATTGAAGGGGGCTTAATTGGAATTCAAATATTCTTAGACTCTGAAAAGCTATTCGAGAGGTGGACAAAGAGACACATGTAAAAAATATTCAAGAAAAAAAGTGTGTAACTTTTTTAAGCAGTGGGGCAGGGGTTGGGACCTCAGTTAATTCAAAAGAAGACCAGACCAGAAGGAAGAATAAAAAGAAACAGAAAAAGGAGAACCACAGAAAATCCAAAATAAATCTGAAACAGTAATCATGATAAATAAAGATGGATAATACTGTTAATATGTCTCACTATATGACCCAGAAGTCATGCAGCTAGCTAATTAACCAACTGATTTGAAACTTATGTCCACACAGAAAACTTGCACACAAACGTTTATAGCAGCGTTATAATCACCAAAAACAAAATCAAAATGTCTATTAAAACATGAATGAATAAAACAAATTGTGGTACATTGATACAATGGAACACCAACCAAAAAAGAAGCAACCTCAAGCCACAGAAAACATGGATAGTAAGTGAAATAATAAGGCAGTCTGAAAAGGCCGTATGCTATATTCTAATTGTATGGCATTCTGGAGAAGGCCAAACGGGGATTTTAAAAAGATCAGCGGTTGCCAGGGGGTTGGGGGAGTGTGGGAGGGTTGATAGATGAAGCACATGGGATTTTTAAGGTAGTGAAACTATTCTGAATGATACAGTACTGGTGGAGACATGACAATATGCATTTGTCAAAACCCATAGACCTTTGCAGCACAAAGAGTGAATCTTAACGTACGCAATTTTAAAATTTCATGTAGGGAGTTTGGGCATCTTTTCAGAGAATGCACGATGTGACACAGCAATCTAACTATTACAAATGTATAAACAACCTAATGGAAGGAGTTGGGGGGAAAGGTTCTGACCTAAGTAATCTTGGAAATGAGTTTTTCAGATGAAAGGCAAAAGAAACTGCATAAACACTGTCCTCTAGCTGATAAAGTTCTTTCCCACAGTAGTACAGGTTAACAATTACCATACAGTGTGTATAAACTAGAATCAAAGAATTAAGTGAATGGATAGCAGATGGTAGGAGCCAGGTTCCCACTGTTACAGAAAGCAAGGGGAGGAGGTTAGAATCGTCCATGTGGCGATGAATGAAAGCGTTGGAGATACCAGTATGAATGCATGTTCGGCTTCATATACAGATGATATATTTAGATAGTGTACACAGGTTAGTAACATATTTCATTGCTCTGTCAACTGAGGGGGCCTAAAAGTAGTGACACCCCAGGACCAAAGACCACAGCTACCACTTAGCAGTTTCAAATACCATTCTCCAAAACATGAACTAGGGGTCTTTAGAGAAATGGCTGATTCTCAAACTGGAGCAGGAAATACACAGAATTAGCCTGGAGGATCTTATAGTGTGAGAAAGAAGTGCTAAAAACAAACAAAAACCCACAATGATACGAATTGGTGAAAAGGAGGCAGGAGTCAACTGAAAGATCTCCTAATATGGTTAAAGCTGGAATCACTGAACGACAAAAGAAATACTGGATTATAACCCAAAGCATTAAGTTGAAAATCCACGAATCCATACTGATCAGTGATTGAATAGACAAGTAAGTGGGGGAGAAGAGCCCATCTCCCATGCAGAATTCTAGGTGATTTATGTAAATGCTGTGGACGGAAGGTATCCACTCTGCAAGTGTGGGTTACACATAGTGACTTCCCACCAAAGTGTGCAACGTGGAAAGGGGGGAGAATAACCTGACAAACAGCACCAGCCAAGTGTTTAAGGTCCCGTCAACAGTGATAGTCATGTTCATAGCAGGCACCCTGGATATGACATGATGAAAACGACGCTTTACCTCTTTGGTCTTCCTTACAAACACCTGACACATCCCAGTTGAGGACCATTCTGCAAAATCGCTGACCAGAACTCAAGGTTGTCAAGGTCATCAAAAACAGAAAACCTGAGACAGCCCAGAGGTGCCTAAGAAGACATGACTGCTAAATGTAAGATAGTGTCCTGGATGGGATCCTGGAACAGAAAAAGAATGAAAAGAATTCTGAATAAAGTACAGACTGTAGTTAATAGTTGTCCCAATACTGAATCATTAATCGTAACAAATGTACCATACGAAGAAGAGATGTAATAATAGAGCAAACTGGGTGCAGGGTATATGGGTACTGGCTGTACTATCTTCTTACTTTTTCCCCCAAATCTACAACTATACTAAAAATAAAGCTTATTGGAAAAACACGGTGGTTCATGAATCACATCAAAAAGGAAATTGTACGTGTCGTAAGGTAAGTGGTGCTCTGCTCTTGGTTGTCATACGTCTACGGTGCAAGAACTACAGGACACGAGTCTCCATTTGGGTCTGCCCAAATGCAGACCCAGGGCCAAGGACTCGAGTGGAGAGTTTGAGAGGATGCAGGAGTGAGAGCTGAGTGAGGGAGGTGGGGAGGAGTGGCTACATAAGGGTGCGAGTCTGAGGTCAGTGCTGTAGCAGCGGGCACTCAGTCCCTTTGGGACCCCTGAGAAGCACAGAGTTGTCCATCTACAGATGGGAGCCTGAGTTATTTATCTCCCCATCCTGGCCCCCACGGCTTCAAGTCTGCTCCCAGGTTGCTTAACTCCCCTGCTCTTCTGGGCTGTGCTTGTACAAAGGCTGAGGAAGTGTCTGTGCTTGGCAGAAGGACATGGGCAGACAGACATGGTGTGTCTTTCAGGTGGGATGCTGGCGGTGCAAGGTGAGTCGGAACTTGCATGGATGTTAGTTCTAGTTCATACATTTGAAAGAGCTTGCTTAGACATATTCAAACATAGATTTGTTGTCATATATCATGCTGTGTATACATAAAAAGGAAAACAGAAGCAAAATCACTGGGTTGAGGTATTCCTAAAATGTTCTTCTTACAAAGTGTCCAGCTCTCATGCCTCATTCTGCCAGACTTGATGTGGCACTTCCTTGATCCAAACAGAAGGTGGCAGGCAGTGACAACCTGATCACTGCTGCTGCCTGGCCAACAGCAAACTGCAACATGCACCTGAAACTAATAAAACAAAATGTTAATTAAAAAAAAGCTGCACCGTGGCCTCAGAGATGTTAAAAATGACGGGACATGAGCTTTAAATTGGTGAAATGAAGTAGTTAGAGCCTACAGTGGATGAAGGAGCATTAGTTATTTTAACTTATCTGTTCTGGCTTGTAACTTTGAAAGCAGATTATGAACTCCAAATCTGTTTATCCCTGTTTCAAATGTTGAAAATACCAACTTCCTGGTGAAAAAAAAAAAAATGCTGCTACTCTTCCTTGTATACCTATTAAAGCGGATACGGTTTTTTAAAATTAAAAACCAATATTTCTCTTTGTAAGTAACTTTCTCTGAGATGGTGATTTAAAAAATTTAAAGAAACATTTCAAAGTACATACCTACTTCATAAAAAGTTGTAGTAAGGAAAAAGTTGAATAATTAATCCTTTTGCCTTTTAGCACGTGTTATAGAAAAGAATAAAAACTTGGAACTTTTTGTTCTATCCTGGGATTTGAGCGATCCAAATGAGATAGTATAATACACACACACACACACACACACACACACACACACACACACACACAGCTATGCTGTAGTGGACTGGACTATAACTGAGTAACTAAGTCAGGGTACACCTGTCAATCAAAAAGCCTTCCTGATTCTGTTTTGGTTTCCCAATGTGACTGGGAAGAAAAGATGAGAAGTCTGGTACACTTGGCAATTATATTTCTTCATGCAAATTAATGCATTTCCCAAACTGTGCACTGAGGTGCCCCAGTTTCCCGCAGGAAGTTTGCAGGAGCATGATGTCACGTTTTCAATGGAAACGCAGCAATACTGCACATGGATGAACACCACAGGACCTCCAAGCTGCCAGTAGCTTTCAGTCTGCATTAGCTACTCTGCCTTCTTTTGGTGATGTCATGTCTTTCCAGAGCTGCGGTTCTAGCTCTAGCAGTTGCTGTGATAAAAGCAGGCACAGCTGAAGACTCAACATGGAGCAGGAAATGAGTGACAGAGTCCAATAAAATTTCAAGGCTGGATTAGTTCATTCATTTATTCTTTTCTTTAGATTCCACATATAAGTGAGATCATATGGTATTTGCCTTTCTCTGTCTGACTTATTTCACTCAGAGACATAGAGGAAAAACAGGGTTGCTAGATGGGAGGCAGGGTGGGGATAAGGGGGAACGTGAGGAGATTAGAAAGCACAGTTGGTAACCACAAGATTGCCACGGGGAAACAAAAGTCAACTTGGGAATGTAATTAATAATGTTGTAAAGATTTTGTAGGGTATCTGATGGACACTTGTCTCATTAGGGAGACCACCTCAGGGATGATGTAGATGCCTGATCACTGTGCTGTACACCTGAAGCTGAAATTGAACAATAATGAATGTCAACTATAATTATATATATATATATATATATATATATATATATATATATATATACATATATACATATATATGTACAAGAAGCAGAGTACAGCATTAGGAATAGAGACAGTGGAAATGCAATGGCTGTGTGCGATGTCAGAGGGGTAGTGGATGGGGGAGGGGGTTATCACTGTGTGAGGGATATAAATGATAAACGTCTAACTATTACATTGTTTTGTGCACCTGAAACTAATTAAAAAGAAATTTAAAAACAATTTCAAGACTGGAGAACGTGTACCAAGCCCAAGAGACGCTCATATCACATTAAAAAAGAACAAAGTAAGTATGTTATTTTTCTTTCGATTTTCATATATTTTTCAAACAGCTACAAGTGTTTAGGACATAAATGCTTATTAAGTTGCTTGGCCCTACCTATTTAATGAAAGAGACTGTTAGCTACTTCTTTTGACTTAAGGGGCACAGTGAAAAAATTACCGAGCCGTGAACCAATGGACGTTGAGGAAACTCTAAGTTCATCAATTGGTGTTCTGGTTTAAAATTAAATCTAAAATTATGTTTATTGGTACAAATCTGTCCCTGAGACTTGATTACCTGTGGGTTAACAGAACAAAGGATAATCTTGAATATGTCAGGCCGAGGACTACAACCTGGGGTGACTCCAGATTCTCCCCAGAAGGACCAACTTCCATGGAGCAAACAGCTTCCTCTTTCTTGTCACCTGCTGCACAATTGGTGGCTTGTCAGGTGCCATTAGAGTGTGTTTAGCCTCTGTGTGCCTCAGTTTTCTCATCTGTAAAAAGGATCCAACTCCTATGGTCATTGTGAGAACTACCGTGTTTCCCCAAAAATAAGACCTAGCCAGACCATCAGTTCTAATGCGTCTTTTGGAGCAAAAATTAATATAAGACCTGGTCTTATTTTAATATAAGACCAGGTATAATAGAATAGAATAGAAGACTGGGTATAATATGGTATAATATAATATAATACCAGCTATAATAATTATAATATAATACAATACAATACAATACAATACAATACAATACAATACAATACAATACAATATAATACAATACAATACCAGGTCTTATATCAATTTTTGCTCCAAAAGATGCATTAGAGCTGATGGTCCAGCTAGGTCTTCCTTTCGGGGAAACGTGGCAAGTGAGCTAAGGTTTGTCAAGTACTTAGAACAGTTTGGCTCTGTTTTATTGTTGTTGATGTGATAATAATAGTCATTGTCAACATCACCTTCAGTGTCATCAGCATCCTAATTTCTGAAGGCATTGAGGCTTTGGCACCATGATATATCTGCTCATTTGAGATTAACTGCTAGGTCCTGATACTTGCAATTGTAAACTGGGCCTCACATGACCCAGGAACTCTTAAGGTAAGAGGGTGAGGGGAGAAGGAGGAATGATAGAAGAGGGCAAAGGGGTCAAATATATGGTGATGGAAGGAAAACTGACTCTGGGTGGTGAGCACACAATGTGAGCTATAGATGATGTAATACAGAATTGTACACTTGAAGCCTATGTAAGTTTACTAACCATTGTCACCCCAATAAATTTGATTTAAAAAAAGAAAGGAAAAAAAGTGTCCATACAATTTGGGAAGAATCTTAAATTACCCCTTTTAGCATTCCTATTAGAAGAACTTCATATAGTTTTCTTCCCTTTTATATGACTACCATTATACAATTGTCCTTGTGTAATCTACTTTTTTTTCCCCCTGCTCTTTTACATTTTTCTTAGGATGCTAAGAAACCCCCATCTCTCTCCCTCTAGGTTCTCCTTTACTTTATCGGTGTCCTAGTGAGTGGGAGTCTCAGTATAAAGCATAAGAGGCTTTTATGTTCTCCCACTCTGACATTTATCACTTTCCAAGATAACTCTCCTCCATGTGGATGAAGTGCTGTGTTTTTTGCATTGATTTTTTTTTTCCTCTAATGTCCCTTGCATAACAGTTGATTGGGTGATCTCAGAGTGTTCACCAGCCTTACTAGATGCACCCTTTAAATTACAAGAATGGCCTCTACCTGGAAAACAAGAAAGGTTTTGAGCAACATCGGGCCACATGCTGGGTTACATCTGGGTCCTTCCTGGGCTCGTCCAGGATTCTAAGACCGGAATTCTTGTAGAATAACAGGCAGCTCATCGGAGGCACGTGACCACATTCAGAGACGGTAAGATGAAGGTCTCTGGGTCCAAGGCACATCTTCCATTTTTCATTGTGTCGAACGAGTATGAGAGAGAAAAACAGAATCCGATCAGAGCAGGACATGAAGCAAAATGACAGTTCTCTGACCTTGAGAACTCTCTCCCCAGCTTCTTGTTTAATTCTCTCCTAAATTGCCAAGGCAGGTCCTGCCACTTATATTCTGCCCAACATATTCTGGGCAGTGAGAGGTCTTGGGAAAATGAACTTCCAGTGTTAGTGGATACATGTTTATGCTTATCAGTAAACAAGGGATTGGGAAGGTTTCTTTCCAAAATGAATTCTAACTCATATAGGATCTGCCTCTCACGGTCTTGTCATGTGTTGTGGCTTCTGTCAGAGGTGGCTTCTGTCTCTCGGCACGCCCCAGGCTTCACTTGTGTTGTGACCTTTCGCAGTTCTTACCCTAAACCCGATAAGCACGTAAGTTTAGGGAAAGAAGAAAGGAAGTGAGGGAGGGAGGGAAAGAAAAATGGAAAAGGGGAGGAAGGAAGGAGAGAGAGGGAAGAATCAATGATGTGTGGAGGCCCTGTGATGGGAGTTATTTTTAAGTTAATGAGCTTGTCCCTTTTCTACTGCAGATAGAACAGTAGGAGGGTAAGAAGCCATGCCATTTTTATTCAGGGCTTTTATTTATTTGGAAAGGATCAACCATAAGGATGCTTTTGTTCATTTTCGATTGCTACCTAGAGTAGAGGAGACTCCTGCAAGGGATTTTGGCGTGACCTCATCATGGCACCGCAATCAGAGTCTGACCCCATGGTCCTAGGAAAAACTTTTAAATGGCAGAAGTAGAGTTTAAG